>NC_036464.1:23633048-24238928 GCF_002775205.1 Xiphophorus maculatus
TATTGTTTCTGCTCAAAGTTTAGTTAGAGCTGCAGTCGACGCCCAGGGCCAGCCCTTTTGCACACAGTCACACACAAACAGCACCCTCAAACACAAACAAGCTGATGTATTAGCCACATTAGCCATCTCTTTAGGGGATTTGGAGGATTGCTAATTGCCAGCTTGTCATTTTAATTGCCCTTACCACCACCCACCAGCCCCCATCTGACTCATACACACATGAATACACACAACTTCTTTAACAAGACATCCAGCAGCCTGCTGCACTGACGGTAAACCTGTGTAGCCAACGCTATGCTCACTAATCACAACCTTCTTTTTGGTAAATATTTTATCGTTACATCAGAAAGCGTTGTCAAATGACTAATAAACAATACTGTGCAATAAACTTTTCTCCGTATTTGTACCTTCTAAGGAGTCAAATATCCAGGTAATCCTTTAAAGTTGTCTTAATCAACAGTTCTTCAGGCTTTCTGCTTGGTCTCTTTAGCAATTTTCAGAGGAAAATTTTTTTAAGCTGCTTAACACTGACCTGTGAATCATTCAAGGCATAAATTGGCACCTAGGTCACAGTTTGTTCTAATTTCTTTTGATTCATCATTTGAACATATCAATTTTGAACAGTGTTTAGCAGACAAAATGGTATTTCAGCTAAAAAAATTTGAATCCTGTAGATCATCAGCTGTGAATGATGCATTGTAAAGCTACAACTTTCAAAGAAGACCACCACTTAAAACCTTTTTTTGTTTGTTTTTTTAACAAACAAACAATATATACAGTATGATCTATGTACTGTTTCTTCTCAGTTAATCAGTTAATCTAGAGGTTGTTTTACCTCAGAAGAAAGCTATTTTCTTTAAAAAATCTTTGTAATAAACATGTTTAGATTCTGCATAAATCAAACTAAATTATAAACTTTTTGTAATCTAAAGTATGAATTGTGTGTATAAAGTGCAACCCATATGTCCGAAATAGATCAAATGAAGCCCTTCCAAACTAGAAATCAACTAGAAATAAAATAAATAAATAAAAATAGGTCTGAGTTCGGTCATTAGTGTCAGTTTATATCTGTCTATTACACCATTTACTTAGAATGTCATAATGCAGATTAATATTTTCTCTTTATTAATGTTTTTATTATCATATCTTTATTTAACAACCTGTCCAGGGTGAACCCCGCCTCCCGCCTGGAACGTTAGCTGGAGAAAGGCACCAGCACCTCCTGACCGCACTAGAGACAAGGGTGTTAGAAAATGGATGGATTTTTATTTAACCAGGCAAAAACTGATTAACAAACTTTTTCCTGACTAGGCCTTTTGAGGGAAAAGGAGGTGTGTGTATTGTTTATGAGTATTTGGTTTAAATCTAGTTTAAATGCTAATACCATCTTAATGAACACAATAAAATGATATAAAGGTGTGTCTCAGTGTTAAAAAGGAGAAAATATAGCAGACAGTTACCTCAGAGGTCTCTTTAACAATTTAAATCAGCTTGTGGTTTCTGATTTGACTAAAGCATTCCTTCTGCTCTTCTATAATCCACCATTAACTATACGCTGTTGTGATTCACTCACGGTGGAACATTATGTACTACCTGTGGCATTCAACTCCTTCATTTCCTGTACCGTGGCTTTTAAATGTCACAAAACATACACACCTTTGACCTTCTCCTGGACAGAATGAGACACCTCTGCCCCTGGCAACAACACAAAACATTGTCATTCCATTATTCAGTAGAGTCCCGATCTGCTCACATGAACACACACATACAACAAAAGCATAAAGAATCAACTTTTAGAGTTCCTCAGATGATGTCTGAGAGAGTCAGGATATCAAAAGAAAGACAACCTCCAATGCCACTGCAGGTCGTCCACTATGGCACTACATGTGTAGATAAACAGGTTTTCTTCTTACTTCTCAACATTACCAGGGAGAAGTTTCAACACTGCCACAGTATTTGTATTTGTAGCACATGTGATAGCATCCGCAAGGGAAACACATATAATTAGGTAATCCAGAAATGTTCTACATTAGTTTTCGTTCGTGTTGACACTAACTTAATAGTAACAGCATAAACCCAGTTTTTCAGTTCACAAAAGCATTTAAAGTGGAACTAACCTTGATGTAAAAACATAACGCCGTCCCCAAACCAGTTTTGAAGAATTCTACCAAAATGGACGGAGCCAGGAGACGCGGGGGCCAGGGGGCGTGGCCAAGTGTCAGGATGTTTGGATGGGGTTGAGAGGAGCTAACTTTCCCTCCATCCAGGACTTACTCAGATCTAGCCTAGGGTAAAAAAAGGCAGCTAACATTTCTGCAGACCCCACACATCCTGGACACAAACTGTTTAATGTCACCACAATCATACTTTTTACTTCCTTTATTAAAAAAATAAAATACAAAAATGGCTTAAAGTACTTATACATATTGTCCCTCTAACCTTCTTTTATTTCCCTAAAGTTTAATATTCATACTTTAGATCTGTACACCCATCTCAAACTCTTTGTTCACGCACACGGTCTTGACCAGTAAAACTGATTCTGAATGTGAACTCTGACCTTACATGGCAGGAGCTCTAACTGGAGGCCAGCTGGGCCATGTGGAGTTGTTGCAGCAGCGGCTCCGTTGCGGTCAGGTCAGAGAGGCCCTGGGCATCCTGGAGGCCATGGACTGGAGCACCATGGGGGACAAGAGCTACCAAGGCCTGAGCTCTGTGACCAACCACCTGCTGAGACTGCCGCTCAACGCAGACAGGGAAGGTGAGGCTGTGGGTTACACCATTTGTTTAAGGCTACCATGACTGTCAGAAAATTTGGTTGTCAGTTAGTTAAAAATATTTTCCATTGAAAATCTTTCTAGTCCTGTGGATGTCTGCAACCTCTGTTGAAATGCCACATTGTTGTGATGTAGAAACACCCCTTTTTAAGTAAGACCATTTTACTTTTGGTCTTACTGTCAGCACGCTGCAAAAACACAAAATCTTACAAAGTTTTTTTTTTGTTTACTTCCTGTGCAAATATCTTAGTACAATTGAAATAAGACTAAACCACTGGTGTCAAACTCCAGTCCTCAAGCAGTTTTTAGATGTGCCACAGGTACAAAACACTGGAATGAAATGGCTTAATTACCTCAGTTCTCCAGAGTCTTGCTAATGACCTAATTATTCTGTTCAGGTGTGGTGCAGTAGACACATCTAAAAGTTGCAGGACAGCGGCCCTTGAGGACTGCAGTTTGACACCCCTGGACTAAACTAACTTACAAGTAACTTTTCAACAAGATATAGGAGCTTATTTTAAGCCAATAATTTGTAAGTATTGATTTTAAAAAACACTAGTACCAATGGCAAATTATTTAAGTTATATCAAAGACATTTCCCCATGTTACAAGTGAAATAATCTGCCAGTGAAACTAGTAGTTTTCATCAGTATTAAGGAATTATTGACTAAAAACAAGCTCATTTGTCTTACTTGTAAGTTACTTTCATCTTAGTTAAAGTATACAAAGATTTGCACCAGAAACTAGACAAAAAAAACAAAAAAACTTTTTAAGCAGTTTTCAGTATGTTGACATTAAACCAAAACACTCCCAACCTTTGTGCAGCCCAGCTGGAAGCGGCCCTGCGGGTGTTTTACGCCCCAGCTGCCCCTCTGTCCGATACAGCGATATTGGAGTACAGGGAGCCGGTCACCAAGTATGCTCGCCGCCTTTTTCACCACCTCCTCAGGTAACGCAACCTTCTCCGTCATGCTGCTGCTGCTTTGCTCTTAATTTAATGCACTGAGGGAGAAATTGGCTTTGTGTGGTCCACTTCAGCTTCTGTTAGGCCTGCCACAGTAAGCCATAAATCAACTAGTTTCATGGCAGATTAAAGTGAGCTCAATAATTTCTCTTTAACAGGTGTTAGAGAGAAGCTCCCCTTTGATATTGTTGGAAGAACACTGCAAATATTTGAAACCCAGTATAATTTAGTTAGGTTGCACTACCCGCCACTTTTGCATGCTTTCCCTGTCTAAGCTAAATGACTAAAATTTCTAAAATGCTATTTTGGTTACAGAAGCTTAATTATCCATCTTAGTTATTGTTACTTTGTTTTTTTATTTTACATATTTCAAATATTTTCCAGTTCCAGTGTTAAATATTGTTTAGAAATTAATGCATTTTGTATCTTTTAGAGAGTATACTTTTCTTAATATACCATTATCATTATTGTATCAGTTGAAAATGGCGTCAAAATAGCATTATTATTATTGTTCATCGCAATAGTTTCTGTGGCAATTTATTATCCTGCAAAATGTGTTATTGTGACAGGCCTAGCTTCTACAGAGCACTTCTTGAAATAAAACAAAAGCTGTACTTCCAGCTAGGCTGCAGTTCAGTGATGTGCAGTGTAAAAACCCATATACAGTCATTTTAAAACGCTACTGGAGCATGTTGTTGAGTTTATCAGTGTGCAGGGGAAAATAACAAGTGTCCAACAATGACGAGTGAAAGAAACAAATTTAACACTCCCTATTTTCCTCTCGCTTGTATTATTTCAACATTTCTAAATAAAGGACGTCGCTTCTGAATGTCATCAGTCACACACGCGCTGATGCAGCTTTGAGTCATTCACGAGGCAGAGCAGCGCTCACTCAGACCTGTTTTACTGTTGTTTCATTTTCCCTTCTGCCATGAGAGCCTTTTGAAACGCCTGTTTGACTGAAATAGACCCTGTTGTTCCCACACACTGCCGCTCACTGCTCTCCATCTAGCAATTACCTCCATTTTCCTCCCTTGTACCAGAGCTGGAGTGTTGTTTGGCATCCCTCCTCCTCTCTTATCACCTACCTGCATTCTTTTTCTCTCCATCAGCATCAAATAAAGAAAGCCTCCACTCTCTGCTTGTTTATTTGTTTCATGTTGGATGTGTTCAGGGAAAGTTAGGCTGTTTTGTGTCTTTCTCTCTCTCTCCCTTTCTCTGTCTTTGTCTCTTTTTCTCTCTCCTCTTTCTCTTGGCTTTATTCTGGATAATAATAAAAGTGCTCGCTATTTACTGTTCTCTTATTGGCAGAGATTTGTGTGCATATCTGTGGATTTAGGTAAAGCTCTGAGAAAAATGTACGTCAGACTGATTCATCTATAAATTTCCTCTAGTTGCTTTTGCTAAACAGATATTAGTCGGTTTTAGTTTTCCAGCTCTTATCGTCTCTGCTTTCTTTGCAGGCATCAGCGTTTTGAGAAGGCCTTCCTCCTCGCTGTTGACTTGGAAGCTCGAGATTTGTTCATGGTGAGCTAAAAGACATTTTTTATTTCAGATAGTGGTTTGAAAGCAAAACAGAACTAAAATCTGTATAATAAATTTTTAAAACGTGTTGACTGAAATTCCTATTTGAAAATTGTAAATATTTTTGATTTTGGATGACATACACAGTTTTGAGCTCACATTTCTTATCCTTTTTGTTAATGCTTGTGTTTTGGATAAAATGATGCTGTGTCTATCCTCTGTCTCTTCTATCTGCTCACATGCACACTGCTGCTTCTTACATACATAACCATAACATTTAAGACTACTGACCGTCTTCTGTGCTACACATAAAAACTGATTAAGGCAGGCCAGCACACCTCAGAGGGTGCAGAATGAGAAGACAAAAGCAGAACTTGTGCTACAATATTTGCTTTACTTGGTGTCGTCCTTAAGATGTGCTGATGACGCCCAGTGGTGGACTATGAATGTCACTCCGTATCTGTATGAATTGTAACATTTGATCATTTTCAGCACTAAAATATGTTTTACACTGAACCAGATCTCATTATTTCTCAAGATAATGACACTGAAGGCTTTTGGTCGAGTCCTGGAACTGGTTAACGGACCTGGGTGGTGCACAGAAAGGAAAATTGGTGCACTGTAAAACTTGTGTGAAGTGTAAAAGTCGCCAGACAGATTGGCTATAAAGTCGCCATAAATATTTTATACCAGTTTCATACCAATTTGTGTTTGTCCCATCTGTGTTACCATAAAAAGATAACTGCATTTCATTTCACTCTTATAAAATCTAAGGTTTTCAACTCACAAAAAAGTTTAACATCTATTCGTTGTTTATCCACAAAATAGTGGAACTAAAAAAAAACTAAGGTATTAGTTATAGATATTTCCATTTTTAAATTTCATGTCTTAGAGATTTTTTGCAGAAAACTATGTACTCTTCTAAAACTTTTGCTGAAATCAACCTAAGTTGCCATTATTGTAGCAGAAAACTACTTAAAATGGGCAATTTTTTTTTTTTTTTTTACAGAAAACTATCTAGGTTGACATATTTGCAGAAAATTTACCCAAGTGGCCAGAATTTTTACAGAAAATTACCTGAGTGGCCGAACGTTTTGCATTTGCATAGAGCTGCCTAGGTTGCCAGAACATTTGCAGAAAACTACCTAAGAGTTTGTCAGACCATCTAATCTGATTAAACTAAAATAAAAGCTTTTGGCCTGAACTCCAAGCATCTTGACTAAAGAAAAACAGGTACTATTCTTCACTTGGCTAATTTTGTCCATATTGTGTAGCATTGTGATGGCTGCATTATACTCTGTCGATGGTTTACAGTTGCAGGAGGAGTTGACAAGTCTAAACAGAGATTAAGATGACAGCAGGAAAATACAGAATGCCCGGAAACTCAGAATAAGAGTAACTAGTCTCCCAACACAACAACGACCCAAAGAGCACAGTTGGCATAACAATAGAGTGGCTAAGGAGCACTCTGTGAATATTCTTGACAGCAGCTGGAGCACATGCTCCAAATCCAATTGAGAATTATGTAAACACATAAAAGTAACTGTTTATTAATAAGTGTTCAAGTTGGGTTAACATGAGAAGATCTGCAATGAAAAATGGTTGAAAATCTCCCAAAATAAATCTACAAAATAACTATTCATAAGATTTTTTTTGATTTTTTTTTTTTTTTTTTGGTTTGTTTTTTATATTTTATTTTTAATAAATGAGTTTTTAAAAAGCCTGATTCACTGAAAAAATAAATGTAATGCATTTTTAACCTGTCACAAAATGTGGAAATGGTGTGAATATTTTCTGGAAGCACTACAAATGAAACTGGCCATGCCGTTGTTCTAGCATCACGGGTAATCGGTCATTCATCTTTTATTATCTATATAGTAAAATAACATTAGATTTTTTAAGACCTAAAATTGGTATCTCATACAAACAATATTGCATTTTTACTTCAATTGGCAAAAAGCAAGTCACAGCAAGTTCTGAAAAAAAAATCTCATCTTGTTGCACCATTTATAGAAGAACTAGAGGTTTAGAAAGTGTGGATATTTATGTTCCAAAACATAAAACCTTAGAGTTAAAATGATCTTTTAAATTAATTACCATATTGTGTTATTGACATTAAACAGATTAGGCCTAACTGATTAATATTTGGCCTCCAGAGGATTAGATATCGGCTGTCACCGGCGCCTTTTAGAAAAGCTTCCTGCAGGCCCCTTAGTGCCATGCACCCTATTTTAGTTGTTCATTCACTGTTAAACCCTTCTTACTTTCATTTGCACATGACTTGTAACCCACAAAAGTGTGTGTATGTGTGTGTTGCATGTCAGAGAGCAGGTGTGATCTCAGTGTGGCCCCTGCCTTTTCACAACCTCCATGGCCTCCGCTCGGCCTTTTGCCTCTCCTCTCATCTACCTCTAACTTCTTTCTTCCACGTGTTTCTGTAGGTGTCTTTTCCTCTTTTTTCCCCTTTTTAACATTGCCCCCCACCCCCCTTTTTTTTTTGCTCCATGCTTCAGCAGCACAAACACAAAAACACTCACTCATGCTCCTCTCTGTCCCTCAATCACACTGATAGCGCCGCTTCCAATTCCCTCCCCACTAATAGGCAGGGCTGCGGGGAAGCCGAATTGAAAAGGTGGAGTCAAGCCGGTGAACCTTGAAAGAGTGGAGGAAAGAGGGGACAGAGAGGAAAGAGGAGGGGTTGGTTAGATAGAAGGTCAACAATAAATTTAAGATTGTTTTTTTTTTTTTCAATCAAACAGGTTGGAGTGAAACTTCTCTGTTATTTATCTAAGGTGTAAAGAAATGAGTACACTCATTTCTGCCTGTTCCTCTTAATGTGTGAGATGGAGTGCATCAAACAGGCTTCATCCGGCTCCTTCAAGCTGCATTTACTTTTTTAACAAAACCTATTATTTAAAAGAATAAATTGTAAACAAATCTTTAGGCTTCTAACACCTATTCTTTCAGGTTCTTGACCAGAAAATGGGGATTTCAATTCTAAATTGAACAGACAAATAAAATATGGGTTTGTAGGACCTAATGAATTCCTGCCAACTAATCCCCAAAGATCAGACATTAACATAGAAACATCCCACCATGACGTTTGACAAAAGCTGAGTTTTTCTTCAACGTGGAGGTTTCAAGCAGTCATGTTGGACAGTTCTGCTTCCCTGTTTGGTCCCACATTTACAATAATATTAATAATAATAATAATAATAATAATAATAATAAAGAAATGTTTTTGTTTTTTAGATGAATACAGTATGAGATTTAATCTTAAGAATTCAAATACGGCTACTTTAGTAAGAATATTTACAAAATTTACCTGCTGATACATGTCCACTCTATTTTTAGTTTGGGAGTTTTAAAAAATTATTAGTTCATGCTTTTTATACTTTATAATTCCTCACTCTG
The DNA here is from genome assembly GCF_002775205.1 of Xiphophorus maculatus. NCBI lineage: Eukaryota > Metazoa > Chordata > Actinopteri > Cyprinodontiformes > Poeciliidae > Xiphophorus > Xiphophorus maculatus. Next base: position 23,641,725 of record NC_036464.1, read on the forward strand.
TAGTTGATGACCAGATCATTTTGGAATCAAACATTTGGGAAGACATTAAATTGCTCCCACCTCTTAACACTAAATGTATTGTATAAGGGTCTATTGTCCATTTAAATAACAAACTTAAGTTTTTGAACGTGTTAGATTAATTTGTATGACTTGCTTGACTTAGAAATTTTAGTTTTTGTCCACAAATTCACACAAAACATTCTAATGTGGTATTCTGGCAGCGCTTATTTGTTCCTGGTTGAACAGCTCTGTTTGTTTGTGTGTGAGAACTTGAAAAGAATATGTAAAAATAAGTATCTACAATGATATTTAATGGAGTGTTGTAATTCCTCAAGGACATATGTTGTCCAAAGCACAACAAGCAGTAACAATTTTGTAGAAAACTCTTTTCCTCACCATCACATTGAAGCAGCAGAGGGATACGTAGCTAACAAAGTGACAATCTGGTGATAAACTCTTGAGATAAAATTGAAAATGACCAAATTTCCTTCTTCATGCCTATGGCCTCTAACTGACAATGTCCTTTCAAAAGTAGTGGGAGCTTCTCCAATGTTTCTGTGACCGTGTTTTAGCGGCAACCCCAATATAGTATAGTCATGTTAGCCATGTTACGTAGTCAGTGTAACATGCCAACTCAGGAACTACCTTCTTTCATACGTTCATACAACCCACTGTGTTAAGCATACGGTTCTAAACTTCATATGTGGAGTCATAATTAGATCTTAAATTTACCTCACAGATAAAATTCTATGCTAAAAGTAGGAAGTTAGCACTTCTTACACTTTAGGCTAGCCAGAAAAATTTGTTTGATAAAGCAAAATCTTTCCTTCCCCATACTAACAGTCAACAGAGCAATGCTTGCTTTGTGTCAAACCATGAACTTCTGAGTGCTTTTGAGAAGTCCTCATCCTGCACACAATTTATACATTTCAGACATTGAGTAAAAGTAATATATACCTTCTGCTTTTGACTCTTTCACCTTCTTTTTAAACGTCTTGAGCAGATTTAGGAAGCCTGCATGAACCCCTTTGTGAATGGCCACAATGGGAATCTGCTCATATCTGGTTCACTGATTTCAACAGATACCGGCCGATGATCGTCATCCCAGATCTGTAACAAAGCTAATGCTCATTCACAGCAAACTGTTTCAAGTTTTAGCCTCAGTGACCAAGAGAGCAGCAGCTCATTGTCTGCAAAGAGTGAAAAAGAGTCAAGAAAGAAAAAGGACAAGGGGGCACATTGACATTTCACCCCTCGCCCTGTCCTTCGGTCTAATTAGGTTGTGTTGTTGCTTTAACCTGCTGCTTGGCTGATTGGGCCGAGGCGGAGGGGGTTAATGAGGGCAACCCCCCCCCCCCGCACTCACCGAACTCTTTGTAACTTACTAACTTGCCCGCAGAACTCAATAACGCGCCGTCGACTTGATAGAATGAACTCGCAGATAACATGGAAGCCATCACCTCCTCCAGAAATGCTCAGCATGACCCCCTCCTCCCCACCATGACACGACCCTCCATTGTTTCCCAGCTAACAATAGAGGTCCTTCACAGCCCCCTACTCCGCAAAAAGAAAAATAGAAAGCTTTTGTTAAAATGAAACACTTACTGCTGGGTTAAATTGGGGGGGAGGAAGAATTGGTGGGGAGGTTACTGATTGGTTGGCTCGTTTTTTTTTTTTTGGTGCTCTTCTGTAACTCCCTAATTAGCCTTTGATAATGAGTTGATAATGTAACCAATTAGGTCATTCGTCAGCCAAATCGAGCCCACGACACCTCCCTCCCCCTTTTTTTTTTTTCTGCGCCTCCTAAATAGGACTTGGTGGAGCTTGCTAATTAAATCAAATTTTTTTGTGATAGCTGAATTGATCGCCAGCTCGTCTGTTTCCGAATGAGGCCTCGTACAGTATCGCTGAGTGTCCTCCTATCTATCGTCGCTGGCAACACAGAGGGAAGACGAAGGGGCGGAGATGTCGCTTCTGCGTCTTTGGCAATAAACTCACAGTTGTCTCTCACGTGATTAATTAGCCCTTTTAAAACTCTCGACGCCTCTCTAACACAAGACTTTGGGGTGTTATTTGTGTCGTGAGACAAGTGTGAAACTAATTATGTTGATTTCTCGAGATGTTAGCATATTTCCGCCTGCGTGTGGCTGCCAGTATTGTTGGCAAATGCTGACGCTTTAACAAAACCTAAAATAAAACTGCTAACTGCTTTAATTTGAGTCTGTGAGACTGATTGTTAATAAAGTATTTTGGTGTTGCCAAAGATAAAGAAGGACAGATAATTTGAAAGCACCCAGATAAATATATATAAAATATATATATATATATATATTGTTTTGGTTCATGCAATGAGTGTACCTCTGAAGTAAATCAACAGGATCGGCTGCCAGGTCCTCAGAAGGCTTTGCCCAGACTACTCATTTACTAATCCCTGAAATTTTCAAATTTCACACTTTTATAAATGATCTGTTGCTCACAGATGTATGACAGTTTTACAAACTTATCAAAGGAGTCAACTTTTCAAATGACTGATATTTCCTGGAGCCTTCCTGAGAATTTCTTCTTTACTTGGAAAATACCAAATATAGTATCAGAAAACATATTTAACAATTATAATTTAAACAAATACAGGTAATCAATATGTTAAATTTGAAACAAAAAATGCTGATTTGACTTGAGACAGATCATAATTCATGTGGTGGTTGGAAGAAATTTTATATTCAGTGTCCAGCTTTCAGTGCCTTGCAAATTTCTGTCTACTTTTTTGTTTACAGTTTCTCTTTTTTTTCATTTCACGACTGCAAACCACAGTATTTAGAAATTTTATGTCTGTAAAAGGGAAACTTTGATTTGTTTTCAACCCTCCACTGTGAATACTTTGTTGATCGACCTTTCGTTGACACTGACGTTAGAATACAGCTGCAAAACGGCTCAAGCTCAGTCAGATAGGACGTGAACGTCGATTTTCAAATCTTATCACAAATTCTTATTGAATTTAGGACTGGACTTTGACTAGTCCACTCTAACAAATGAATGTGTTCTGGTTTAAATAATTCTGCTCAGCTACGGCCTTATGTGTTGGGTTGTTGTCCTGGTGGAAGGTAAAACTCTGCCCATCTCAAGCGTCTTTTTCAGCACCTCACACTTTCTCATTCGTGCTTGTCGTGCATTTAGCCTCGTCCATCTTCCAGTCAACTGGGCAAAAGAAAGAATCCCCACAGCATCATACTGCCACCATCATGTCTTATTGAGGCATTTTTGACGTTGTTTCTGTGAAATAAAATCTGCCTAGAGAAGTTAAGGACAAATGATAACTTGTTGAGCTTTACAACGAGATGTATTCATTATCAATGTTAAAGATGCACATTTTTATTTTTGATGTAATTTTACACTGTTTTAAACTGATCTGATTTGAGTGGTAATTTAATAGCTAGGCAAACAACTGTTATTTTACAGTGCTCTAAAGCGAATGGATATTTTCAGAAGGTATTGTAAGACCATTAATTAATATAAGTATGTTTTTCAGTAGAAAATTATTAACAGAAATATTTTTGATACTTTTAATCATAATTCTATTCAATACGACTGGGTGTTTTTGGGTCTGTGTAAAATCGTAAATATTTTAAGACTGCAAGTCAGAAATATTAAGACTAAGCAATAAAGCTATAGATCTTTGGATTTAATGGCTTTATTAAAACTACCTTCGTTTGTTAGATTGGCATTACCTCGCACTTCATTCACTGCATTTATTTCCCCCACAACAGACGCTTGTTCCCGTCCTTCCCCGTTTATGTAGTGCGACAGGAGCCCGCCCCGGTCAGGTCAGACTCCATACAAACATGAGTCGGTCTCTTAATGTGCTGGAAAAAAAAATGTTGCCCTGTGCCAGTTAACCTAATCCCTGATTTATTTGCAGGAAACCCAAATATCAGTCAGTATCGGGTTCTTAGCGTCCGCCACTGCTCTCCCCTCCCCTGTGCTCCCTTTAAAAAAAAACAGCCCAGTAAAACGCCCCTCTTTATCAGCGCAGTTAGCTGGCTCGCCGCAACCCCTAAAGCTCTTATATAAATAAGATTAGTGTTGCGTTTGAGCGTCGGGGAATAAGAGGTGTAATATCTGATGGTTTTATATGCAGTATTATTGTTATCCCCTCTTAGTCTGGCTGATACTACTCTCTCTCTTTCTCATTTTGCGTTTGTTCACTCACTGATTCCTTCTCTGCATCTCTTTCTACACATTCAGACAGTATTATGAGGGGCTAAGCTGGAATAAAGCGCCTCAGCATCAAATGTTCATATTGTTCTGATCTGTCTGTCACATCGCCTCATCCTCTCGTATTTTTTACTATTTATCTTTTATTTTTCCTGCCTTCCTCTCTCTTCTTCCACGTTCCGCCTCCTTGGTTCTGTCATCCGCTGCTCTGTTTGTTATCAATTAAGCACCTCGGTCATATCTAATTGTGGGGCCGTGTCCTCATTTGTAAGGGCCGAATCTGTCACCTCAGTCCTGGGAGCCGATTTAGGCCCCTTTGAGGCCATTTTGTTGTCGTCCATTTTCACATTTCCAACTAACTCTCCTCCACAGAGGGCAGGCACCACACTATAATTACCCAATCTGTTCCTATTCACACTCCTCAATTTCAGCACCTCACCCTCTCTCATTCTCCTTTGCTCTCCCACTCTCTTTTGGGAACAGGCACCCCCCCTCGTCTTTTTTTTTTTCTCATTGGAAATGGTGTGGGTGAGGGGGTGGGCTACAAAAGCCGGGTTACAATATGAGGGTATTAAGTCTGGGTGCTGGCTCAGCTGGGGGCTGGCTTTAGCCAGCTGAGGGTTATCCATGACGAGCCCTGAGTCACAGTGCTGATGTCCTGTGATGTTGCTGAAGCGGAAGACTTTGCTTAACGCGCTGTACACTTTGATGGGCCCTCAGTCCCTGCATTCTGCCTGGGGAAACCCTGCGGGCCTCAGGAGCCACTTGTTGGGTTTCCGGATGAGCATTTTCTACACTATAGATCCAGACATAGTAACATTCTTGCGGTGCATATATTCAGTTACTGATAAAATACGTTTGTTTGGTTTTTTATCAGTGATTTAAGGGATTTTAACTGGGGCTGAAACAAGTAATTTGATTAATCGCAATGAATCGATTATTGACAAATTATGTAATGAAAGAACTCAGTTATTAATCGATTAATTGTTTACTGTACTACTTTAAATTTAAGATTTTTTTAAAAATGTAAATATCTTCAACTCAAAACTCCTAAAGTTTCATATAGTTTCACCTCTACCTGGTTCAAGTTCTGTGAGAAACAAAAAATCTCCTATTAAACAACCTTTTGCTAACCAATTATTGATCGAATTGTAAAAGTTGGATGAAATGTGGCATGACCGTTCAGTCTGCTGATATTTTTAAAACTATCTGGTACTTATCCAAATTAGTACCACATATGGAGGTGGTTCAAATCTGATTTTGTGAGGTGAAGCGGGGTTAAAAGATTGGAGTAGGACTGTTCAGACTGTCATGAAAAACTCAGATATGGATCACATATAGGCAAAAAAAATCAGATGCGAATCATGTACGGCTTCTATGTGAACCCGGCTTGTTGACAGTATCTATAAGCCAGACTTGCCAGAAAAACAGCTTTTCTATGCTACTGCAGCTTTAACTGGAGCTTCTTGCATCGGTCCAAATGACCAAACTTTTCAGAAATAATTTTGAAACAGAACCTCATGTCCAGTGTTAACATATGGTGGAGGTTCTATGATACTGTTTACTGTATTCATGGCTTTTTAGCCTCCATTGAGTAGTACTAAATGTAAGTAATATCGATTATAATTGTTGCCTTGAGTCCTAGTCAGTCACAGTAACTGATTGACTATTAAATCATTTTTCTCTTTGAGGATTTAAACTTGTTTCTTTAAATCTCATTTTGCTCCTATGGCTCAAGAGAGAAAATGCTAGAAATACAAGATTAACATGTTCAACTGTTGATATGCCATTGATAGCCTGTTGCTTCCCTGTAAACTTTCCTGTAATCTTTTCATATGGTGTTGATTAATATTTCTCCAAGCTTTCTGATTATCATTCAATCCTGTCATGTTTTGTTTTTTCACTATTCGGCTTCCGTTTCACTCACTTTTGTATTCATGTAGATCTTACCATAGGTAAGAGCTACATATGTCATTAAGACATAAAAAAGGCTCCTAAACCGAACAGATGTAACCAATATTTTATCTGCACATGCAATCCTCAAGGACTTTTTACTAGCAGCCTCCAACAATCTAATTATTTACTCAAAATACTGCAAATGCTTTGAAAAATACAAAAGACAGCACAGTTTGACAAAAGAAAAAATTCCACCTTAAAGGTTTTTTTAAAACTTGATGGTTAAGTTTTGGGTGTTTTCTTTTTTTTTTTCCTTTTAATGACCCGACTTTCATATCCTGTTCACCTGCTGCAGATAGTTTTTCTTTGATCCAACATTTATCACTTTTTCCTTTTGACCTCTTTCCTCGTTTTTTTTTTTTTTTAAGCAAACACTTTACAATAAGTAAATAGATATGCAATAAATATCTGGAAAGCGCGTTGTGGCAGATGGACGTTAAGTCTAAACCTGGTCTTGTTTCAGGATAGTTCCTGTTAAAAGGGAGTTTTTTCTCTCCACTGTCGCTGTTGCTCAGGAGGATGTGTCACTGCAAAATCAGACGTAAGGCAATGAAAATAAGCTTTATCACAAAACGATCAACCGAATTCGATAATCATCATGTTTACGATCGAACTGGATCTAAATCTGAATGTTTGATTGTGTCAAACATTATTAATATCAATTAAGTGGACAGATTTCATATAAAAAATGTTCAACTCGTACTGGACATGTTTGTCTTGAGAATCTGGTGTAAATTTGTTGGAGTTGGTATGATGAATAATTAAAATTGAATTAAATTGAATGACAAAGCATTACTCTGTATATTCTCTAGTGACGGCTGTTTTAAACATTCAAAATGTCTTCCTATTTACCTTGTAAGACCAGATAATTAATGCAGAAATGTGCCCAAAACTGATTATTGTATTACTTAAACCTGCAAGTTGAAACTCGGAGCCACAATATTCAGAGCATATCAACAATTTTTATAGCGAAAATAATGTTCCTCAGCAATATATCAATGATTATTATCTTGTATTATTATTATGATTTAGGACATATTTGGGCAGAAGATGGTTTACGTCTTAACCGAGCAGCAGAAGTCAGATGCTCAGGGGTTAATAATGAATGTATTGCCATATTATCTCTTTTTATGAGCATTTGAGGCTCAAGCAGAGATACAGAGGATACATGCTGTTTCCAATATTGTGACTGGCTGATATAATAATATGCTCGCCTGGATGTGTTTCCGTGTAAAAGGAGAATATGAGAAGGTGAACAGTCCCTCTCCCACTTTTGAAATGTGCCAGATAACATCCAGTCCTGTTTTAAAACCAGGGACAAGTGTGTGTGTATGTGTGTGTGCAGTTTGGGGCGCAGGCAGCAAGAAGGCTGATTTCAAAGTTTTTTTTCTTTCTTTTTTTTGGAGGAAGCGGCATTTCATTCGAACTGGTGCCGTTTCTGATGTCGGACTTCAAACGGCTCCTTTTTTTTCTGCTTCTCATTTCATCTGTTTCTTCCTCCTCCTGCCAAAATACCGCGACCGCCCCTCTATTAAAAAAAAACTATTGTCATCTGAGCCCAGATTCATTTTAGATTAACGTTCACGTTTCTTTCTTTCCCGCATTACCTTCAAAGGACCTCCATTATGTCGCCGGTGATAAGGGCGAGGTGGTGCTCGCGGACGTGGCCAAGAGGAAAGCTAATGAAATCGAAGCCCGGGCCATCGCAGGCGACGGTAAGAAAAATAATCACTTGTCCAAGCCCAAATAAAGAAAATGCAGCCCATTATTCCTCCTTACATGTCGATAACCTCGGCGGCTCAGCTCCAGTGACGCACCTGAGATATTTTCTCAGGCTCAAACCTTCCTTTAAAAACATAGAAAAGAATCAAATCAGATCAAGTTTGACTGAGAGATGTGGAACGAAACACGGACAACAGGTTGACTTGCCTTCCCTTTTCGTTTTCTCACACCTTTAGCCAGCCTGATAAAATCCAGCCCCCTTACGCTTTGCTTCGTACAGAGGCTCTGGCCTCTTGGCTATCGAGAAATGATCGCTTCCTAGACTCTGTTGAAGTTTTAAATTCTACCCAATTGCTAATGTTTAGCCGTAACTTATGTAATGTGGCAGTTTGATGCTATGAAGCTTAAACAACAATCCCCCACTGCAAAGAGAGAAGTGCAATATCCAAACAAGATGGCTATTAGTGTTAATTCAATATTTGGAAGCATTTCCAACAAGATCTGAATGGCTTTGTTCACTTCCTCTGCTGCCTTTTCTAGAACTACAGCCAGTCTACAATTAGTCATGTTCACGACTTCTCCATCTGTTCGCTGATTGGATCGGTTGAGATTGTACCGGAGAAATCCACTTCAATGAGAGAAAGCCCAAAAGAGGAGCTGAAGGGAGATTATAACTGAGCAGAACTGCGTAGGTCAAGCTAACTTTTAGTAAAAACTATCATAGTTTAAAATCTAGATAAAGACTCTACGTTCAGACGTAAAATGAAAGGTTTTCTGGGTAGCCCAGCATGGTAGAAAAACTCAACCAATGCCCAGGCTTCCTTTTTTTTCCAGTCTATGCTGCTGGCCTTTAACAAACATTCCCAAAAGCACATTCCAGAGGGGATCAAGCAGAGTTCCTGATTACAAACCCATTCTCACAACCACACACACGCACACCCCCCCCCCCCCCCACACACACACACACGCACGTGCACACGCACGCCCACACTCAAGCACGCACACGCTCGGTCCACACAGAGGCTACAAGGGCCGACGGCTAGGCAGAAAAACATTCACATTTGTGAAGGGAACTAGATGAACATGTCGGATGAGTCCTTCATTGATGCTTAAAAGCGCAGCAGAAAGGCTGCGCGGGCATGTTTGTGTGTTCACTGATGAGGTATTTAACTCCACTGTATAAGGTCAAACCCCCGAGGCTGACCGTCTCGTCTGCGTGGCTGGGAATGAAAATGAGCATTTGTGTAACTCTGAGGCCTGTTTGCATCTATTTTCCCTTTTTCTTTTTTATTCCTAATGTGATGCTTAACACTCGCCCCCCCCCCTTCGTAAGCTCCCTTAATTATGTCCTCGATGATTTACCTCAATCACCTGCAGCGTGTCCTATCCTTGGACAGCAGCACTGTGTAGAAGTGAGGAAGGGGCACAGGTGAGAGGCTAGGAAAAGAAAGATCTGATGTGTCCATATATACTGTATATTTAAGGAGCCGTTTGAAGTTCGACATCAGACACAGCACCAGTTACATTATATATATAAATATATATATATTGTAAATGTTTAAATATAACAAAGGTTTTTAGGTCTTAAATGATTCTTGAATTCATGGTCAATCTTGGAAATAATCATTTGTTAAATTTTTTAAAAAACATAATTTTACTCCTTATGGAATGATAAACTAAGCTTTTTCAGAAGTAGCTATTAAAGTGATTTGCCTATTCACTTTCCCCACTTTAATATTTGCAAGTTATGTACGCCTGTGTTTTTTGTCTTTCGTAAAAAATGAAGCAATTTTCAATTTGCTTCAAACTTGGGATGCCTTTTTATACACAAACTGTAGGAACCAACAAGTTATGGCGCATATTGTTGGAAACAAACATCGCTTCTGGGGATTTTATTGAACAAATGATGATAATTTTAATGTAAATGATATAAAAAATTGTTATTGAAAAGTTTATCTTTTTCTCTTTTTGTTCGCTGCAGCCAGATTTCTAGAGTGTCGTGTTTTATTGCTAAAAAATGATACTGTACTGTTTTATTTGCTCTGGTGTGTGAGATGTAACTAGATCTCCATTTCTCTATTAGGACTCAGCTGTCTATTAGGAGTCTCTAGTTTTGATGCATTTATTAAATCTGACCTTTTTTAGAATTTCACTTTCTGATTACCGATCAGAACTGCTGAAGGGAAAATCAACTAATTTTAGTGATTACACTATCTATAGTAGGTATGTATACAACAGTTACATGGCAACCCCATTCAAAATAGAAATCTAACATGACACAACACGTCGTCTATTTATGTTAAAGATATAACTTAAATAGATGATAAAAGTCATATGGATTCCTGAATGTAGGCAAAGTAAAACCTTGTTAAACTACAAATTGTGATGAAGCAGTTTGACAAAAGGGCAAGAAAAAACCTACTTTTATTGATGGCAGTTATTACACGTACTATTATACACAACCAGATTTGTCAGAAACCATTTGATTTGATGTAGATATTTCTACACAACACGAAGAAATAACATCAGAGTGCTACATCACGAGGAGGATGTCGAGCCTTTCAATCTGCACCAAACAGCACTCAACCTACACACACCTCAGCAAGGTGTCTCACTTTACACACTCGTACATGCACACACATTTAGCATTTGTAGCATAATCTGTGGACAGCTGGAGGGCAGGCCAAAAGCCGAATTAGCTTTTTAAATCGATAAAAATAAGCAAATCTCAATCTGTGTGTCTTCAGGGTCTCTAAAAGAAAACAATTCTGATTTTACAGGTTTTGTTTTCTGCTAAATCTCTCTTATGAGTCATTCTAACATACTTCTTCACTAGTTTTCACCTCATAGAAAACTCTGACCAAGTTTGAAACTGAATTAGTAGTTAGAAATTGGTAACACAGAACAAGGGGCTGGTATTTACCAGCTTCACTTTGTACACAGGGTTTGGGTTCTCAGCTTTTGAGAAACGATCGCTATGAAGCTTTTCGGAAATTGCCTACGCTGCAAACAACTGTCCTTCACTGCGAAGTGAGAAGTGCTATATCCGAACAAGATGGCAACTTCATTGGTCGGTCGGTTGGTTGTCATTGTTAAAACTACAGGGGGAAATGTAATTCAAAAACAATCTCATTGTTCACAACTTCCTCTGTTCACTGATTGGCCCGGCTGAAATTCTATCAAAGGAATCCAAGTGAATGGGAGAAAGCTCGGACTGAGCAGTGAAGGGAAATGAGAGTCAAACGGAAATGCCCAGACTAGGAGTTTGTTAAACTAGCCTGTCACCAAGATACCATGTGCATCGCATGCTGCATTGATGGCAATTACCAAAGGTAACCGAGTTTTATAGGTAGAAAAAAGGATTTTAACTCCAACAAAGTAATTCCTTAATAGCTACTATCCAAAACCTTGACTCATGCTAAACATTTAACTCTCACATTTGTATTTCCACCTAACATTAAAGTGATGTATATTAGTATATCTCCTGAGATGAGGACAGATATACAGAATTCTCGTAGTTATGGACACAATAGTATAACATTTAATCTACATTCATCAATGTTGCTTTTGCACTTCAGTAGTTAGAATCGTCAGTGAAAAGGCCTGATGACAACAGAGAAGTGTGAGTTAATCAATACCGTAATAATGATTCTGGATTAATTTTTCTGACCTAATTTCAACTGTAGAGTCTGTTGAAATTATCACAACATGCCCTGGGGTGAAACACGGAGGTGGCACCTTTATGCTGCGGGAGGGTTTACTTCAGCAGGTACAGGAAGAAATGTGAAAAGTTTGGGGTTTTTTAAGGCAAAAAATGTCAATACTTTGTCTGGAAACCATATATGTTGACTAAAATATATATGAGGATGTTTTGACATAGCTTTATTAAACGAGTCGTATATTGGAATGTAGACAGTAATTGAGGAACACGATGATGAACAAAGTTTTCTTCAAGCAAAACAAGAACATTCACGTTTAGTTTCCTAGCTTAATTTGTCAGACTTTGTGCCGGGGTTTTTTTTTCACTTAAACATCTTAACTTGTTTTCAAAGTGTGATCTCCATAAGCATGTAGCTGCAGCGAGCCACACTTTGACTTTTAAATTTTATGCATATTTCGTCCTTTCTCGTGTGCTTCAAGCCGCCTACAAACGATGTCTTCACAATGCAGTTTGGAGGTGTGCACATTGGCTCCAGTTTTAATTCTTCATAAGATGCTTCCTACTTACATATGTCTTCATAAAAAGCATGGCTGCGGCTTAAATCAGACGAAACCTTCAAAAAAAGGAGAAGGGGGGGGGGGGCTCTTGAGCTCTGATCAATGTGGGTTTTTTTTAAAGCATGTAAAAGTTGGTTGATGGGCCGAAACAGACGAACAAATGGGGATAATTTGCATGTTAGTTGGAGCCAGAGGCAATTTTCCTCCAGGTGTCAGGTGTAGCTGCTGGTGTAGTTGGGAGCACTTACATCGAAGAGCAACAATACAAACTGCACATCACGTCTCACTGAAGTTTAAAAAAACAAAAAACGCAATTGAGATGATTTGCATTGAAAAACACCAGAAAAAGAAAGAAAAAAAACATGCTTCTTGTTTGGATAATTTTTTAAAAAATGGACTCGGTACCAAATTGAGCGGTTGTTTTAAAGTGGATGCCAGCGATAGACGCCACATCTTCTGTGCATCTCTTCTCGCATTCATGCGCGCTCATTGTGAATCTCGATCCTCTGAGATTCCCGCCGCCGCTTGTACGCACACAAGCGCACAATAGAGAACACGGATCGCAGCTTAGAAATGCTCCTTTTCATACGGGCATTGGAAATCGCTTATAGCTGTCTGGCTGATATGTGTGCTGATCTGGATTGATACGGCGCTGTGAGAGGCAGAAGGCCTTTTTCTCTTCTCCTCCATCTCTCTCTCTTTTTTATTATTATTCCTTTCGAGTGCCAAGAGAAAAAGCCAACTTGGTTTTGCAACGGTTGTGTCTCCCCCTCACAAAGGCTGATGTGACTGCAGGGCCTTTTCAGCGGGCAGAGACGAGAGCTTTATCTGGAGATCCACTTCTCCACCTCCTCTCTGCCTTTCTATCTGTTCTTTGTTGTTGCAGTGAAAGCCTGTTAGCTCCGCTGCGCGTTGAGGGAAAGACGTGGTTGTTTCTGCTCCCTTTCCCAGCTGCTTTGTTTGCACATCCTCCATGACTATTTGACTTCTTGTCTCAATTCAGAAATTTTCCCAAGTGGCAGCTCACTGTTGCATACCATGCCTCAGTAAAGCGTTCGTAGCTCTTGAACTTGTTCACATGTTACAACCACAATACGTCACATGGGATTTTATGTGAAAGCCTAAAGTAAGGCAATGCGTGATTGGGAAGTGGGATTGAAGTGAGGGCTTTAAAATATTTCTTCCACATCCTTGCTGTGTTCCCTACATCGTTTGCAGCAAACTACAAACTAGACATCTTCTAAGTTCCTTCCACCAACTCGTTTCCTCTTTCCACTCAATGTAAAGACCAAATTTCTGAGGTGCAAAACTAACAGTTGTCTTCAATGTCTTCCACATTGAAGTTTGTGGTTGCGACGGGACAAGGTTCAGTTCCATGATGACACCAGTGTCCTCACTGACTCACAGTAAGCATTTAGAGAGTGACAGTTAATGGGTTAAGCTGTTCTCTGATTTCATGTTCATTGTCAGGTGTTCTTCAGAGAGGCACCAGTGCTGCTTGTGGTTCCAGCTTGAGTCACAGAGAACCAGATGGGGACCCGAAGGGGACAGGTCCCTTCTCCTCAGACAACCCTCCAACAAAGTGAGTATGAACATCTGAGTTTTATTGTCTAAATGTGTCCTGTGCAGAAATCACACATCTATCCTCTTCAGTTCGGGATTGCAGTGGCAACTCCACTTACTACCACTTGACACACTGGAAATATTTTGTTAGAAACAAGAAGAATGAAGTGCAAACCTGACTATATTTCCGTATAGTGGAGGACTTGTCGATAGACTGCGTGCGAGACATCCAATCATCATCTAATCCTGGAAGGGATGTGGGATTGGTGGTGCTGGTGCCTCTCCCATCGGTCATTGGGTGACAGATGGGGTACACCGTGGACAGGTCGTTAGGGAAACACAAGCTGCCTTTCCATTAACCATAGAACTGCGCAAATTGAAATAAAAAAAATAAATCTGCTTAACGGAAACGCTAATTTTGAAAAAAAACTCATGTTTTTTTATTTTAAAAAGTTTTGTGGTAGGATGAGGTGGTGTTTCAGTCATATGAAAATAGATCAAAATCCTTTGAAAATGCTTTCCCCACACTAGCCTGTGGGGGCGCTGCACCAAGAACCACTGAAGGAAATAACATGAAAACCTCTGAAGAAGACACAGAGCGCAACTTCCTTATTCACGAAATGTAAATGAAAACGGAGTGACGTGGGATTTTAGCGTATTGTGGTATTTCTCTTTTGTCTTCGGCAATAGACCATGAGACATTTCTCTTACTAACACTAGAGTCTTGTGCTTGTTTTGGTTGTATTTACCCAGAATGCCCTGCGCTACATTCTGCTTCCTGCTTTTGGAAGCAGGTCCTCTTGACGTTCATATATGCATTTGAACTGCGCCAGAGTTCACTTCAACCGAGCCAAGACCCATATTGATAGGCGGACCAGAGTTCACTTTTTTGGTCCCCATCAGAGTTCAATTATACATTCACACTTCCCCAAACGAACCAGACTTCCTAGATAAATGAACTGCAGTTTGATTAAAGCTTTCAGGGCTGCTGTGAATGCACTCTAAGGCTGTTTAGCAGAATAGAAGTGTATCATTTCAGTAAAAAAAACTACAAATCTTTAAGCATTTAGCTCTGCTCTTTACAAATAAAGTCTCCAGACACATTTGTTCTTTTTGTTAATTTATGTCTCCTCTTAGAGAGAACACCAGCGGCCCTTTGGCCGAGGATTGGCTTCTTCTCCCCTGTGAAACTTCAAAATGTCAAAGCCACATTGCTTCCACTTCTTAACGCTTCCAGTGATCCGAGATTTTAAAAGCCACTGGTCCAGTTCAGCATCCAGAGTTCCTACCCAAACTCTCCGTCTCTGAGTTTAAAACAAATGGAAAAAAGAACGACTTGTTGAAAAAGTAGAGACACTGATAGAAGCGTCCATGACTCCATTATTATGGGACGGTGGGGGAGGGAAGTGATGGATACTGCATCTAGCATATCAGAGTATTTATATGGGATTTGGGTGTTTTAGATAAAAAGGCGCTCTTCATCCTCACAGGCTTTCATGGCTGTTTGACTGTAACAGTGATGACTCTCTGAACCCCCACCTACCACTAAGCCTCCACCATCCATCCCAAATCCCCTCCAATTTAAGCAATCTGGGTCCAGAGAGAGGTAAAGAGAGATGCTGCGGCCTAAGCTCTTTTTTTAAACACTAAAAGAAACAAGAGGAGGATAAAACATGTGGAAAAGAAGGTGACTTGGTGCCAGAATCTCCATCGTACCCCATCTTCCTCTACTCTGCCGTTAGGCTAAGGAACCAGATTCCCAAAACCTCCCAAAAGACAATAGCCTGAGAGAGGAGCAAACAAAGCTCCTGCTTTTTTTTTATTTCAATCACCCCCTCCTCCTTTAGAGGAAAAATTACTCAGAAGCCCCCCCACCTCCCCTTCGGTAATCTGGTCTCCAATGAAGTTTCATTGTTTCTCATGTGAAGCCAGTGGCAGCTTAGCCGAGATGGAGTAGGGGAGGCATTATAACGCCGGCGCTTTCTCTCGTTTGTCTCGGCCAGAAAAGAGCAGCGGAGGAGAGGGGAGGTGAGCATAATGGCGGTTCGGGGGCTCCTCGCAGATTCCCGCATTCTCCAAATCTGACTCCACGCTCACGGTAGCGAGAGACAACGAGACGGAAGTCTGGGAAGCTTCCCAATGTTCCTTTGATGGCTGCTGGCCTCTGTTGTTCACCACACACTCCTCTGACAGAGGAGTGCAGAGACTGTGAGCGCTTGGCAGTTTCTCTCAGTGATGGTCAAACTTATTGTGAGGCTCAGAACCAACAAGGAGCTATGACACGGTTTCACTCTCTGATCAATCTGGAGAGTGAAAATCTATCGTCACAGAGGGGGTTGCTGTGGGCACAAAGATGTGAAGTTTGATATACAACTTCCGGCTCCTGAAATTAACATCAGGAAGTCTGAGCTGATGGTAAAGGCAATGACTGTTTCAGAGTAATAAAGATGAGGAGGCTGTTCAGGTACTGAGGCTGAACTGGTCCCAGGGTCTGTAACTGGAAACACAGAAGAGCAAGCAGTCGATCAGAACTACAGATCACAGTCTGAGTGACTACAGAGTGGAACCACATCCATCCAACCAACCATCCAACCCCCCGACCGACCAACCAACCAGCCAACCAACCAACCAACCATCCAACCAACCAACCAACTGATCAACCAGGATTAAAGTCCGTCTCTCTGTCTGGCCTTCTTTCTTTCCTTCTTTCTTTCTTTTTGTCTTTCTGTTTTCTTTCTCTATAGATTCCTCCACTGATTTGTATTGGAAACACATCATGTGAAGAGTTCTCATAAACTCTCTCAAACACAAATCAGTTAACAGCTGTCCATTTGTATCTCTGTCTTCCAACAGTTTTTGTCTTTGTTGTTGCTGGTTCTTTTGTGTCTTTATGACATTTTTTATTGATTTACACCCAAACTGTGTCTTTTATCAGAACATTATCAGTGAAATATCAATTTTCTTTCTAAATGCTTGGACTGTTGACCAGTTTAAAGGCTTCGCTGTCACACCTCGTCCTGAGCGCTGTACTTCTGGCTCCGTCCACCAAACCTTCCTCTAGCAATGTACGCAGAATAGATATAACCAAAAAGCTTAGTAAAGTGACATGATGGTCTGAAACGCATTCCTGTTGAGATGGATGTTCTTTTCCTGACCTCTGTGACATTTTAGATGGTTTAACCAGCACTTTCCTTGGCTTGGTCGAGGTACTGAATTAGTAAATTGTTCTGTGTTTAACAGATGTGTACACAACTAATCGTGCTGTGTTGCTGTTCTTTAGAGCCGATGAACGGACCAGACTAAGGAGACCAGAGTCCGTCCATGTGGCGGTCAGTCCAGATCTGCTCAGAACGCTGAGACAGACAGGTGGGTCTTCTGTGGGTCGTAATCAGACCATAACAAAACTGTAGCTCAAACAAACACAGCAGCATGCAATGCTTTGAAAAGGTATTCCCCGACTTGCATATTTCTTCAGTTTAATCTTTTTTGCCACACATAATTGTTTCAGATCATCAAACAAATGCTTATGTCAAACAAAAGATAAGCCTCAAAAGCCGTCTGTGAAAACTAGTAGTGATGTTTTTCCATTCCTTGGGCCTGCTTTAAGGTGTGCTAGACCATCTCAATCAGATTAAAGTCTAGATTTTGACTAGGACCGTCCAAATCCTTCATTTTGTTTTCAAAAAGTCCCAATTTCATCTTGTCAGTCTACAGAATATTTTCCCCAAAGTGCAGCAAGTCATTAAAATGTTCTTTTTTGGTAAATGTGATACAGTCTTTTGGATCTTTTTGGTCAGCTGTGAATTTTGCCCTCAGTTTCTCCACCAGATGCCTTTTATTTTTTTCTTATTGTTGAATGATGAACTGTGGGAAAATCAGGCCATCGGCGCTCCAGATGATGCTTTGAAACTTAAAAGCTGCTCCCTACATTTCCTCTGGCTGTCATCGTATTATATTTTCAATCTGTTTGATGATCGGAAACATGCAAGTGCAAGAAAGTCTGAAAGGTAGCAAATATTTTTCTCTCAACCTAAGCGATGTTTAATTATGACCGCTGGTTGTGATCTACAGAGAAGTGCGGATGCTCTCAGTGCTCACACACCAACACTTGTCAAGCGACATTTCTGCTTGTACTGCTCTCAGTGCTTTCAAACATCTGAGCTCACTAACCGGTTTCTTAGAAAACGTCCATTAAAAAAACATCACTTCTCGTCCTCTTCTCACTGCTCTTTACATTTTAATAATTCCATTTCATTTGCAATTGTCTCAGCACCGAATCGCTCTGTCGCTCCATAATCCGGACTGTAGGCTATTGAAAGGAAACATTAGCATCAACGTCTTCTGTTTAAGGCATGCTGGGGTTTTAATGTCAATCACAACCTGATTAGCGCTGAGCTCAAAGAGAGGGAGATCACCATAAGTGACAACGTGGTTTTTTTTATTTACATTCGTTAAAAGCCAGAAAGACGACATGTTGGACTCTGAGCAATCGTGTGAACTGTTTACTGTTGAAGTGTCACTGTTACTACAGCAGCCATATTCTGTTGTTTTTGCTTCTGTTTATGCAGGAAGCAGTGGCGGCAACAGAGAAGGAGGGAACGTAAGTAGACTGACAGAAGTGTCATAACCCAGAGGTGTTCACAAGTCGTTGTTTGCGAGTTCAAGTCAAGTCTCAAGTCATCTGTATTTGAGTAACACGCAGTCAAAATTCAAATCATTTTATCTGTCATGACACTTCTGCTGTATGGTTTGCATAGAACGCTACATTGTGCTATATAAGGAATGATCATTAGCGTTAACTGCTAAATAACAAATACAGTTAAAGTAAATCACACACAAATGTTTTCTTGTATCTGGGTTTTTCTCCAAACAAGTTTTTTTTTTTTTTTTAATCAAAACGGACATAGTTGATTCAACATTCACTATCATCTTCTGTCTTTTACTCTAAAAGAAAAATGAGGACTGTGAACTAAAAATCAAAACTCTGTCTTTAAAAACAGAATTTAAATTTAACCAAAATGATCCTGACATAAAAACCCTGACAGTAACAACTTTTAGTCTTTTAATGGACGGGACGCAAACAGCGCTGTCGTTATTGTGATGGTTTACACGCCACATGCGCACGCGTTTATGTCTGAGACAGAGAAGAGATAGTAAGCAAAACACACAAAAACAAGATTGTTCACAATTTTTAAAGAGGAAAAATTATGTTTTTCCAGGCACACTGTAATTTTATAACTCAATCAATGTTCACTTCAGTTGTTACAAAATGCAATATATACAGTATCAAATATGACAACAATGCGTCTCTATTTTTTAACAACATTTTTACCAGCGTTTCACTGAGAAGTTTAATGAGCTCAGCAGATGTGCAGTTCCATCAGGGGTTTACTAATTGCTTCTGGCTAGTCTGAAGGAGCTGAGTGGAGGAGTCTCGGGGTGGTGCTGGGTGCACTGAGGCATTTTGCTGAGCTGAATGGTTTCTATGGGAGATTTAATGGATTTCTCAGACATGCATCAAAGAATCAAAGCAGCACTCCAGTGTGTTTTTGATGAGGGCATAACATAGCATGATGTAAAGCTCAAACAAGTCAGTTTTAATCAGTACTTCCCCTTTAAGTCGCAAGTCCAGGTCAAGACTGAAGTCACTGAAGTTGCATACACTTAAGTTTATGCAACTTGAGTGTGACTTGAGTACGAGTCCCAAACTTTAGTCGCCATCGCTGTCGTAACCCTTATATTTAGTCACATAACATGAGTTTATTTATGGAGACTTTATATCATACACCAAAGAACAAAGTGGAAAACTTTGGGAGAAAATTGTAGAGAAGTATGGCACAAACTTACCAATACGTCTCCCTCCACCTAAACTTACTGCTCAGCTAAGGAGAGCATTATTTAGAAAATCAGCCTGTGGCAACTCTGGAGGAGATCCACAGCTCAGGTGGAAGAATCTGTTGTTGACATGGTGATTAATAGCCGTGCTCTTCACAAATCTGGCCTTTGCAGAAAAATGGCGTGTTGAAGAAAATATGTAAGAAGCATTTTTTTTTTAAGTTTGCAACAAGCCTCAAGTGGGACATGAATCACATGTCATCATGCACCGCTCAGACGAAGCAGAACTCAAATTTTCTAATGCTAAATACTACATGTGGCAGAAAACTGACGCTGCACATCACCCTGAACACACCATCCACACCAGATCAAGAATCTGTGGTCAGACTGGTGGTCCTCTGAATTTAGTCTCTAGAAAAGATGGTAGAGGCACCGATAGACCAGACTAAGAGATGATTGGCTCAAGTGGGCCGACCAGAAATGCAGCCACCCTTCCAGATTTTTATTTGCAAATTTTTTTACATTGTTTTTTCCCTTCCATGTCACAAAATATGAAGAAATGAAAGCATGTTGATGCTTTTTCCAGGTATACAGGATCCTTTACACAGGATCCACAGGATGTGTGTTTCTACAGACAATGATGAGGCATTTCTGTATTAAACTTCTGGTCTTCTGAGTGAAAAGCATGATCTTTTTCCATTTCATTTTTATCTAAGGCATCTTTCTGCATTGTTTCCTCATATTAGGCACTTCATGATGCCATTCATTGTATGCAGCCAGCAGTTCAGGTTTAGTGTCCAACTTTGAATCATTTATTCATTTTCTAAGAACAAAAAAACCACAGTTGAGATTATTTTAGACTATATGCACTTAATTTATTAGCCTAACAAAATAAATTACTAGATTTGCATGTTCATGCTGCACTTATAAGAGCTTATGAAAGTAAACTGATCCGTGACAATAAATGGTGTTTCTGTTCTTTTTCTTCCAGGATGACGAAGACCCCGGGATGCTCCATGTAGTTCATTTAGGAATGGTTTGAAAAAAAAAAGGATTTTATTCCCAAAAGGCGACAACATACTATTATATTCTCCTTATGTATCCCAATAGATGCATGTTTTTATTTGCAAAGAAGGATGCTTATCTGAAATGTTATTCATGCAAAACGGAATGTGCGCAATTAAAACATATTCAGTTGATCAAATACATTTTTGTAGAGCGTCTAACAAAACATGGACAGTTTTTCTGTTACAAGTACATCAAAACCTGCCACTCAGCAACCTGAATAAAATAAAGACGTTTTGTGTTGGTAGTTTATGTTGCAAGCATCCCCTTGCATGTGTGACTGTGAGTGTACTCTGTAAATGCGTGTGTGTGTGTGTGTGTGTGTGTGTGTGTGTGTGTGTGTGTGTGTGTGTGTGTGTGTGTGTGTGTGTGTGTGTGTGTGTGTGTGTGTGTGTGTGTGTTTTGGCCGAGATTACGGGCCGCAGTTTTATTCATGAACGGGAGCCAGGCAGCGCCTTTAAAGCATCCGTCTTGCGGAGCCGGAGCCCCTTTCCTGAACAGCAGCCACAGCCGTGTCAGAGCTGTCGACGCGCTGCTCTCGCCGACTAATCTGACAGCGCCGCGCGAGCTCTAATCCCTCACTGTATCGTAATCTATTTACTTTGCATTCTAAGAGGATTTCCACAAAAAAAAAAACATACAAGAAGTGATGCTGGAAATGGACAGAAGATCAACGAGGATGCTTTTCTGCTGCTTTTTTCTTCTTTTTCTTCTTGTTTTGTTGGCTTTTTAAAAAAAAAAAAAAAAATCATTGTCTGTTTTGCGGGTAGTCAATCCAACAAGCTGAAAGGAATTACATTTGTGACTGATACTAATACTTCTCTTAGGTAAACATCGGGGTGTTGTTATGTTTGCCCTCTGATGATACAGTCGCACTGCAGACGCAGCTGCCGATAAGTGGCATCTGTCAGCGCGCGCGCGGCATCTCTTGACGCGTTCATAATTTACAAACCAAAACTGCGTCATCCGCTGATTGTTCGACGTGACGGCTTCGAGAAAAGCTGCAAAATTGCCTTTAAAAAGGCGAGCCCCCCCCCCCCCCCCCCCGCCCCCTGAATGCCCCGCGCCGTCACATGTTTTGACGCACAAACGGTGAAATCTCATCACACAAATTAAATAATAATGTAACGCAGACGAATAATAGTAATAATAAAAAAACAAAGTAAGGGTACCACGCGGTCTCCTCTGTCACCCCTTTCAGCAATTATGTCGGCTTTGTGAAATCACAAATGCTTCATTTAAAACGCGGCCAGCAGCTTTATTGCCTCAGATCTTTGCCATCCGTGATGACTTGCAGAGATAGGCTTATTAGTGGTATTAACATACTGCGCGGGGGGCTGGAGCTGCGAAACGGCCTTGTTAACATTTTGGAAACGAATCAAGCCTCCAGCACTCAGGTTATCTGCCTTTTTTTCCTCCTTTTTTTTTTTTCCTCCTCAGTGCAACAGCTGTGCAGAGTTTCTGCAGAAGCCTTAGCATCTAATGATGCCCCCCCTGATTGGACCAACCCTCTCTCCCCCTGAGGGCGGACAGGGCTCCACTTATGGGTTTATTTCTGATGGGCACGACTCAAATTTACCGAAATATCATAGGAACGCGTGTCAGGGCCATTCTAGACGTCAAATAGACAGATTATTGAATTTGAGTTCAAATAAGTTGGTTTTATTTTGCCATTAGTAGCAATTAAATAGCTTAAATTGAAATAAATGTCTCCTTGTCAATCTGAAAGTACACAAATAATTGGACGTAATGAATATTTATTCCTCCAAATCATTTTATAGCTAATAAAATCAGATTTCTTCATTTATAGCTAATAATTTACTCCCTTATTTATCTAGAGTTATTGTTGGATAACTTTAGATTCGTATAATTTCTGAGGATCCGGCCATGAATGAAGCTTTTAGATGTCTTCCTTTGTAAACATGTCTTTGACACAGAAGAGGAAAAGAGCTGGAAGAGGAAAAGTGGCAATCGGTTTTCACACAGGCTCTGTGTGAAACGTCGAGGCCCGCGGGCCAACAAGCCCCCATTAAGCTCTCCCAGATCTGGAAGAGGGCGAAGACAAGTTGGGACGAGGGTCTGCCGCATCCCTTTCAGATGAGATAATTCCCCTCAAATACCTTCCTAATCCATCCCTGCTCTCCAAGATGCGACTGATTTTACAAGGAAGGAGACTGGGAAGCAAGGAAGTCGTCGGGACAAGCAGCCGTCATCTGAGGTTTCATCTGAAGGGAGTGGTCTGTTTAGAAACCGCAGAGAGCTGCTGCGCTGCTACCAGACCAGTTTAGTCTGATTTTCCCATCAGGTGAAGCAAAGCAGGAAGGAAATGGTTTGATTGCTCCGTTGACCTTAGAACAGCTGTTTACTTCTGTTTTACTGCCCCGAGTTTGAACTTCTGGGACGTTTTCATCACCTGGTTCCATCTGTGGTTAGCATGCTAACAGTTTGGCGTGAGTGTGAATGCTTTGAACAAGGAACGTCAACAATAATGTGTTTATCACCGTTTTAATTACATTTTTAAAGATTATACTGGAGTCCTCTTATTCACAGGTGGCTAAAACATTAGCATACAATGACTGAAAATGCTAAAGAACTCAATCTTTGCTTTTTATCTTACAAAATATGCACTGGGGAGAAATATCTAGCTTCACTGCTACTCTGCAACTGCAGGAAAATATGTCGGGTCTCTTTGTAAAGTTAGTTTATGGTTCAAATCTGGCCTGATTGTTGCCTTTCCTACGCTATCTTGTTTGATTCTCATCTCCCGTCAGCACTCCATCTAAGCTTTCTCCCATTGAGCTGGATTGCTCTGGTAGAATTTTCTCAGTCAGTGAACAGAAGAAGAAGTTGTGAATATTTAATTAACAGCCATTTTGTTTTGTTCTGTACATCTCTTTTCACATTGGATGATGGTTGCTTACAGCACAGGCAATTTCCGAACGTCGAACTGGCGCATTATGTAAATCGCGGGTAAACATTAACAATTAGATAAAATTTTAAACTTCAGTAGAGTCCACGCCTCCAGGAAGCAATTGTTTCTCAATAGCCGAGGATCCAGACCCTCTGTAGGAATCAAAACGTCAAACAAGGGGCTAGTTTTTACCGGGCTAGTTTAAATCAGGCTAATCTGTGACAATTTGAAGTTCATTCTTGTTCACCCAAAGCAGCATAGCAAGGACAGTAGCCTCTGTAATATGCAGAGCACTTTGTCCGTGACTACCAACTTCAGAACCGATGCATTTTTGCTCTAAAGCTGTTGGAATTGCTCAACATCACGTTTTAGGGCAGATAAAGTATGTCTCAACAAATTGCTAGAGCTGTGCTGTTTTTCTTTTCACACTTGTGACATTGACCAAGACAACATGATTGGCGTTTTTCTTTTGTAGTTTGTGTTCAAATGCCCATGTTAACATGTTTTATTTTGGTCACCATCGTCAATCAAAAGCTTTTAGGCCACAATGTTTTTAATCAGACTTTTTGTCAAATCCCTGCAACAATTCGACGATGCAGAATTCCCGATGGTAATCAAGCTGCAGAAGTTGTCACACCATTTGGAAACCATTTTTCAGGTACAGTTTTGTCCAACCGGTTTATCTGGTGCAAGTGGACCAGATCTCCCAGCACACTTAACGATCAGGTAACCAGAGTCCTTTAAGTCCTCCCTACTGACAAAAACACTCCAACTCTTCATCTTCTCAATCATATGTAGCGAGCACCAACCCCACCAGGAACTTTATGAATGCTCCTGGAGGTTTTTGGAAACTGCAGCTGTTAGACTTTGCTCTGTTTTTTTTTCTCATCTTGGTTTAGTTTGGATTCCAGAGGTCTTGTGATTCCTGAAACGTACAGCAAAGAAACCACAAAAGAGAACCAAAGAAACGTGCTTCCATCGAGGAAAGAGGTAGGTAACCTTGTCGGACCAAGCAGAGAAACCAGAGACGGCAGCCCAGTCTACACCCATGTCGCTGTACAGTTGACCTCAGATTAACCTCTCAGGTAAATATAATCCTCTGCATTGCTTCTCACTGCTGTAGTCAATGAAAGATGAGCGTGGAAATGGAAGAAAATGGTCCCAGCACACCAACCACTATCAAAACCTTTGAGATCTCGCAAAACTCAAAATACCGGTGGATTGATCTGGCTTTGTCTTCGTTCTCTCCCTCTCTGTAGAAATACAAGCACTGATGCAAATGTATAGTGCAGCCTGGTTCCAGTTCATCTTTTGGTCAAAGTGTGAACACAATGTCAGCAGGTTCCAGTCCACAACTTCACCAGAGGAGGAGAGGCCAAAGGGTTAAATGGTTAACAACCGGCCAGCAGCAATCGATGAGGTCACTGAACGGAGTTTGAAGTCGGCTGCGGTTAAAACCTCCTATTCACATACAGCAGGACCAGCTAACGTTCCAGCTCTCTGCAAGAAGAATCTGTACTAACGTAAGTCTGGCAAAAGCTCTGGTCGTGAGGAGTTGAAAACGCAGCCTCACCTTAAACCCTCTCAAAGCCCTAAAACAACATGGATGCTGCTGCCAGGAGCAGCGCTGCAGCCAAGTGAGAAACGCTGTGAGGGGACGGCGGCGTCAGCCGAGCGGCTTTTGTAAAGACGGTTTTTGTTCTCACTCTTGTTGCGTTTCAGAGTTCAGACGAGGGGCTGACGTTTCCACTTCTGCTTTCAGCATCTTGTGGTGAAACCTGATGAATCAGGCAGTGAAAGGAAAATATCTGATGGCAACAACAACAAAAGAAAACATTTGCACTCTCCTCCCCCCCTTGTTTTGTTTTGTTTTAATCACCTTAACATTTTTTCACAACTTTCCCAAAAAGCAAGACATAAAAAGTAACTTTTAAAATTTTGATTAAGAGTTTAGGATGACTTTCTGCCGCTAACAGTTGCGAAAAAAAAAAGATCAAAATTATGAAACTAAAACTGTTTTTAAAAACAAATCTGTCATTTCTGTTTATGTCAGTGTTAGTTTTTGACTAAATCCTAACTTTTGATGCTATTTTATTAAACGGAAAGTTGCTCAGGAGTTTATTTGTAATTATTACAGATCTCCATAATTGTCTTTTCTTTAACCCCAAAGTTGCTGCACCAGGTTTAAATGTGCGGATGGAAGGAAGGATCCTGCGCGTAAAACACCCAAAATAATAGAAAAAAAAAAAGTTGTTTTTTTTACTTTACTCTGTAGAATAATTATCTCAATTATTTCACTCGTAGTGGTTATTTTTTTTTCTCTCAACCGAGCTGTTAATCCGTCTTTTTCTCTTTCTGACCCTGATCCCCTTTTTTCTTTTTCTTGCACATGCAGACAAATGTTTTGTTTTGGGGGGTTTTTTTGGTCGCAGCTGCCTCATGAAAAACCTGTGGCTCCTCGCAGCTCCTCAAACGAGTCGCGCAAGATTGATCCGCAAATGTTTGTTTGATGCAAATCCGAACAAATCCGCCGCTGTTGGTGGACATTGCGCGGCGCTTGTTTGCGCGTCTTGACGCAAACACGTTTTTGATGTTCCCCGTTCGGCCGATATTTATTCAGCTGCCGCGAGTCTGAGCTACATAAACAGAGGCGAGAGCAGCAGCTGGACGCGCTCCCTGCAGGCGGAGAGGCCCGGATCGATCCGGCCGCCGATCTGATCAGATTTAAAGGTTGTTTTTTTTTTTTTTTTTTCCTTTTTTCAGCTCCTTGGCCTTTAAAAATGACGCAAACTCTTCCTCGTCACCTTTCAGTTTTAGTTTGAAGCGTTTTGAAAAGGCGTCATTTAGCTAGAAGTTAAGATAATTTCACCATTTTTTTTTTTTGTTATAATCGTTACAAAAACATAACCTTAAAAATGAATATCTTCTCCTTCTGAAGCTGCTACCCCCGCGACCCGAGCCCGGATAAGCGGAAGAAAATGGATGGATGGATCTTCACAGTTAATTTTAACTTTATAAAGCATATTTTGTCAAATATGCTTTATAAACATATTTGACAAAAATAAAATAATTTTTTAAAAAAAAAGCAAGAGAAGAAGTGTGAGGAGAGAAAAAAAAGTTGCTTTGTTAATACGCCCATGAGTTAACAGGTTCTTCCGCTCTCTGCGGCCTCCTGCCGCCATCATTATCATCATCATCATCATTATTATTATTATTATTTTGGTTACCTCTCGCCGTCTTTCTGTTGCCTGTGAGAATAAACGCATCAAACACACTTCTTACATGCGACCCCCCTGAACCTGGCCCCACCTCCGCAATTACCGCATCAGAGGCCCCGAGATTCCTGCGGGTTATTTTGGAGAAACCAGGAGTAATTATCACGCAATTACTGCGCTGCATTCAATTACGCCTCGATCAAATGTCTTCCGGCTTCCTCCTTTTTCCTTCTTCTTCTTCTTTTAAACGGCAGAGTCAAAATAAAAATAAATAAATACCCTTAGCCTCCCCAAAGCAAGGAGAGACGTTGGTGTTTCAATTTAAGGCGGGCAGAGAGGATTAAACATCCGCTCTCTAAAATGGAAATGCGGGCCCTACACGCGTTCAAGGCTTGTTTTAATTACGCACTAATTTGCATTTACCCCGCTGTAATTAGAGAGAAACAAAATAAACAGGCCTTTAAATAAAAGTGTGACTAGTTCAAATGAGAGAAAACAGCAGTGTGGATTTTTGTAATTTTCGGCTGTACAAGCATCTAAAAAAAAAAAAAATTAAATAAATTATAAAAAAAAAAAAAAAAGCTCCCCGCCGGGAGTCAAACTGAGACAGAATCCACTTATGGAAAATTAATTTGGACTTAAGGGATCTTTATTGGATGAACATGTATGCAAGTGTGGTTGCCTTTGAGATACATTCAACATCTCACTCTCTTATTGGACCATTAAATCCACATTTCCCCCCCCCCTCCAATAATAATAATAATAATAATAATAAAAATAAAACACAAAAAAACTTTGACCCCACAATTAAGCCAAGTGCTGCGGTCCAAACATGTCCAGTGTCACCACAATGCTCAAGAGAGGAGATCTGGTTGGAAGATGGAGAGGCTGGAATAACGTTTGGTCTGATGCCTTTTTCCCCCCTTTTGTTAAATCCAAGACATCCAAAAGTTTTAAGTATTTTTTTCTGAATAAAACCCCCATGTGAAAAAACGCAACTTCATGGCCAATTTGTCATCTTTGGAATATTTAGAAAGATTTACATAGCGTGTTTTTTTTTTTTTCCTCCCAAAGTTGTTATAAACAATTTTAAATTCAGAAACAGAAAAAGAAAGAAAGAAAAACAAAAAAAAAACCTAAACATGGTCACTGTAACTGACCCAAATAGTATTTACATATTTCAGCTCCGTGATGCAGCTGACTAAAAATCTCTGTTGTCCTAAAATAACAAATTTTGAGAAATAAAAACTGTACAGAATCTGACAGGGGTTGGAGGTAAAAGGGGCAGGAGGGCAGTTTGTTTCCCCGTCAGTGCAACGGAGGGGAAAATATTCCTCCCGTCCAGAGGGCTGGTGGTTGTAGGAGTTTGTCCGAGTCGTGTTTTGTAGAACAGTTTAAGCTCCTCCACATTTTTAGAAATCGCCTCAAAGCTGCTCCTGATGCGCAACAGGATTTTTTTTGTAATTTCTTTCTTCTTTTTTTCTCTATAATACGGAGGACAAGTGGGGAGAAGAGCAGTTCGACTGCTGAGCAAGTCGTTATGGTTCATAAACTCTTTGTTTTTAATAACAAGCAACAAACTAATAGAAGAGGGGGCAGCAGGAAAAGAAGCCAAGAAGAAAAACAACAACAAAAAAAAAAGTTAAAAAGCTGAATCACAAGACCTGGAACCTCCAGGAGGCCTGGTCTTTGTAGTCCAAGCAGTCCGTGGCATTAAAGTTGAGTTTCCATGACGAGGCCGCCGTCTGCTCTTTGTAATCCAGGCAGTCGGAGGAGTTGAAGGCCAGGCCGGAGCCGCCGTAGGCCTGGTGGTGGTGGTGGTGGTGCCCCGACGACTGGGTGATGTGGTGGTGCGGGTGGCCGGACATGGAGGAGGCCGTCATGGGGCTCAGCTGGTGGGGGTGGTGGTGGGAGTGCATGGGCGCCAGGTAGGAGCCACAGTCTACGCTGCTGAAGTAGGAGCTGGACGGGCCCGGGTAGCCCTGGCCGTAGCCCGGCGTCTGGTTGTAGGACATGGGGTAGGAGGTGGCGGCGGCGGCCGAGCCCGACACGGACCGCTGCATGCAG
This sequence comes from Xiphophorus maculatus, assembly GCF_002775205.1. Taxonomy (NCBI): domain Eukaryota; kingdom Metazoa; phylum Chordata; class Actinopteri; order Cyprinodontiformes; family Poeciliidae; genus Xiphophorus; species Xiphophorus maculatus. The sequence goes on from NC_036464.1 coordinate 23,670,489, forward strand.
GAGGCGTTGGACGGGGGTCCCGGCTCGGGAAGCGGGGCGACGGCAGGCGCGGGGGCGTTTCCCGGAGAGATGGCGGGGCTCCAGATGGAGGAGACGGTGCTGATGGAGGTAGAGGTGCTGCTGAGCGCGGCGGGCCCCGTGTGGTTGGTGGACGAGGTGGAGGAGGAGGAAGAGCCGGCGCTGGACACGGCGGGAGGAGTGAACTGACCGCTGCTCTCCGAGCCGGTGCTCTCCCGGGCCGGAGAGGACTTCTTCTTGGGCGGCCTGGCTTTGGCGCTGCTGCCGCTCTGCTGCTGCTGGCGACACTTGGCCCTCCTGTTCTTGAACCACACCTGTACGCAAAACAACACACACACACAAAAACACACACACACACCAAGCAGGAGTTACCAACCACCATGAAACAAATAAAGGGAAAAACTCCTAGGCCATGCTGGGAGTACATTATGGAGGAAAATTGAGGGTTATTATCCATCAAGGTTCATTTCCACCTCGGCCCCTTGGCTTGGATCAGCCAGGGGTCTAATTTCATACCTTGTAGACGGCTCTAAGATAACAGGCTATTGAGTTTCACCACACAGTGGGGTAACTCTAGAGCACTGAGAGGGTAGGATCTTGTAGAGCATTTTGTTTCACACATACATTCTGAAAATAACTCAAACTGTGAGACGGCGGCCTCGGCTCCCCCCATTATGTCTTTTAAGAGTAGTATTTGTCTGGCATTGTGCTGCAGCGGTTAAATGTGTGTGCAGTATTTCCAGGGAACGATCTTGTTCTTCCTGCACTTCAGATCAAATTACAGCAAACATCAACCTGCTTATTTATATATATATATATATATATATATATATATATATATATATATATATATATATATATATATATATATAAATATATATATATATATATATATATATATATATATAAATATATATATATATATATTTATATATATATATATATATATATATATATAAATATATATATATATATATATATATATATACACACAATACACTGTTAAAGTATGAGCATTCATGAGCAAATATGCAGAATATTATGAAGTTTTTCTGTTAGCTAAACTAAAGCAGTGCAGGTAAATCAGGTAGACCAAACCCCCAGCATAATAATCCAGTTCTATAGCCTCTAATGTAAAGTGGTTACAGTAACGTTCCCATTGACTAATGAGCCAATCTTTTACTACCATTAATTAATTTAGTCATAAGTTAAGCTCGTATTGCTTTACTGGCTCATTACTTGACTCAAACTGTCCAATCACAAAATTAATCTAAAATACTGGGGAAGAAAAAAAAAAAGTTTCCTCATTCAGGTTTCTCGGATTTTAGTAATTAATTATTAATTGTCTTAAGAATGTGTAGAGAAGGGATTCTGTGACATTTTTGTGCATGAAAATGAGGAAAGTATTAAAGATAATCTGGGATATAAACTAGCTGGCTGGCTAACGGTAACGATTACCCGATGACTGTTCTGGATTAAATGACGTCACTAACAGTAAAAAATAATCTCATTCATGCTCTTTACAATTTATTAATTATATTAAAACGGCGATTTTTTGGGGTGCAATAATAAAATATGTTTGTTATAAAGTGAATATAACCTAAAATTACAATTTGCTTCATATTTTTTTAATTATTCATCCCCCCCTCCTGAATTCGGGATGTCTTATTTTAATTCACCTGAACTCGGGACTCCGGCAGGTTGATCTTCAGCGCCACCTCCTCCCGCATGAAGATGTCCGGGTACCGGGTTTTGGCGAACAGAGCCTCCAGGACGTCCAGCTGCGAGCGGGTGAAGGTGGTCCGCTCCCTCCGCTGCTTCCTGGGAGTCGCTGCGGGGGGGAAACGGGCGCAGGAGGACGAAACACGGTGAACAAAACGCTGGACAGTCAGTCACAGACGTGTTGTGAAGTTAAAATAAAAGCCGAGCTGGTTAAACCGCAGCCAAATAGTTTCATTTGAACTCACTGTCTGAAGGCCTTAAAACAAATTTAGAGTGTATTTTTTCACACATTACCTACATTTTCCCAAATAAATAGTCCACTGGTAAAAAAAAATAATAAAAAAAATTAGCGCGAGCAGCTACACTAAGCAGCTAGCTTAATTAATGTCTCCGGTTCTCCAGCAGCTTTAACGGCGTTAACCAAAGTGCCGGGGCTCCTACCTGGGTACCCCACCGAGGGGTGCAGCAGGTCCATGGCAGCGCCGCTCAGCCCCAGGCCGTTGACCCCATAGGGGGGCTGTTTGAGGTAGGACATCATGCTACAGGCGGTCACTGCTCCACCCAGCTCAGGCCAGTGGTTCAGCTTCCCCCGATGCTGCAGCTTGACGGAGCAGGGGACCGATTCAAGTTACTGCACAGAGAATAATAATAATAATAATCATAATAATAATAATCAGCGAGGCCTTTTTGTCTGACATTTGCCTGACATTCAAGCATAAATATTATGGCGTTAATTGGTCTTACAAAAAATAAAAAATTTTCTATTGGCCTGTTTTTTTTTGGGGGGGGGGCAACTCAAGCTGAAAGACAATTAAATACAAACATCAAAATAAATAGTTTTATGTCTCCATAGCAGTAATATACATTGCACTGTTTAATCATCACGCTCTACAAACACAAGTATTAGTCGTTTATTCGGACTTTCATGAAGAAAGAAATAAACAACAAAAAAGGTTGACGTGTGTTTGTCAGCCTCCACAACTCACCTCTTAAAAACAATTTTATAAACAGGATTTATAATAACATCCCTGTTTTAAATAGTGAAAGAGGATGAGAGGAGCTGGAGGATCCCTGCAGGTTCAGATGTAAAGTTCTGATTTCCGTGTTAATTTGGTTAGATTGCAGCAGCATTTATATGGCTGTAATTATCCACAGCATTTTCCCAGCAACCATTTCAAATCATATAATTTACAACTTAAAAAATACTCTTTAAAAATGCGTGAAATGCTCTATAAAACAAACTTTCACACACAAAACAAAAAACCTGCAGCTCAGCCGAGTCAAACTCCAGTGTGTGTGTGTGTGTGTGTGTGTGTGTGTGTGTTGAGTAGCTCTGCTCTGACAAAACACTTTGCACGTAATATAAAATATAAGTAGGTCACGGATGAGTTTGATATCATATTAATGATGCAATCAGGAGCCTTTCTGGAAATTGGTCCTTATTTTGAAATTTTTTTTATTTTGTTATTTTTCTGGTCGTCGCTTTTTTTCTTCTTTTTTCTTTTTTTTTTTTTTTTTAAACCACAAGCAGGATCCCCTGCAGCCATTTGCATTAAAACACACACAGGGAGGCACTCCGTCTAAAACGTGCAGTAAATAAATAGAATAAATTGATGCAAACCAAATTTTAAAAAAATAAAAAAAATTAGACACATTTACTCCATAGAAATTTGTAATTTTGTAGACGTGCTTAACGTGAAGGTGTTTAAATTCACTCCACTCCGAATCAGTTCTAGATGGAATAAAGATTTTAAGCAACTCGTCTGGACTCGCAGAATCCAGAATTCCCCGCAAAATCTCAACCCAAACGCAGCGCTGCGGGGTGACGCGTGGATTAAATTATTTCTAACAATCCGGGGCCTGACTGGCCGAACCGAACCGAAGCCCAGCCAAGACCGACGTGTATTGCAGTCGTGGCGGGCCGAGGAGGAGAGGAGAAGAGGGGACGACATCTCGGTGCAAATGAACTCCATTAGAATTTAGATTAGACCTCCGGGGAGAGAGAACGAGCTTCACAAGGGCTCTTATCAGCGAAATAAATTAACAAAAACCAAAACACGCCTCTCCCAATTATCTACAGAGTGCTTCACACGCTTTAATGGCCAATTGCGCTCAGAAAGGAGGGGAAAAAAAAAACTCAAAGGGAAGAATTGGAATTGAAATGTGAAAATTATCTTCGCTCCTGGAGGAAAGTTGATTCGGCTGCAGCTGAAAGTCCTTCACTTTGCGGCATTAATTGATATGTCTGCGGAAAATTCTTACGCAAATTGAATTAGGTTCTGTCACCAAAACTAAAAAGAAAAAAAAAAGAAAGTTGAAGTATTAAAAGTGAGGGAGGAATAAAAAAACAAACTTTACCTTGTTTTACTCCTTCCTTCCTTCCTTCCTTCTTTCCTCCCGAGCCCTCGGACCGCAAGAGGCGAGTAAAATTATCCAGTAGGAGGAAACCTGCCGAAGAAGTCGCAGACTTGCTCAAAACCAAACAACAGTGCGCAAAGCCAGCGGCATCACGGGATATATATGTATATATATATATTTATTTTTTTAAGGAGGCGCAGACGGGCTCAGCGCGTCCTCGCCGCGGTTCCGGGCGTTTTTACGGCCGCACAAATCAAACTCATTTGCTTTTTTCAGGGGGGCTCGTCGTCGTCTGTCAGGCTGTTAAAGGTGATTTCTAATGGAGACGGATGGAGATTGATCACCTTCTCTCCGCCCCGCGCCTCTATGAGCGGAGGATCACCTGCGGGATCCGCCTCCCGCAGCCAATCACAGAGCGGCTGCGGCCGTGACGGACGGCGCGGGCCGCCAATGAGCGCGCGGAGGCAGACATTGGGGAGATGGGGGGGCGGCAAAGGGAGGACACCGCCTCCTTTTCTCCCACCACGCACCCCTCCACCTCCCGCTGCACCTCCTCCACCGACCGATCCCGGAGAGCAGGAGGAAGCAGCTCGGAGGCTTTTTATGGAAGATGGAAACGATTCAGAGGCCCGCAGCAGCAGCAGCAGCAGCAGCAGCAGCAGCAGCAGCAGCAGCAGCAGCAGCAGCAGCAGCAGCAGCAGCAGCAGCAGCAGCAGCGGGCCTGCCGCTCCACTGTGCGCCAGAGTGAGTGCGCAAACTGGAACCAACTGAATCTAGAGGAAGACACAGTCAAGGAGGTGACAGAGCACTTGAAATAAAACTAAACATGTGGGATTTTATTTTATTGACAGAAAATGCCATTGTTGTTGTGTTTTTTTAAGCGTCACATCATCTACAAATCTGGGGTTTTTATACCAAACATCTAGAAATAACTGGGGGGGGGGGGGGGGGGGTTCCATTTTGACGCTCAAATCCGGTTCAGTTTTTATTTATATTTTATCTCCTTTTCAAAACTGTTTCCCATCTTTAAAAAAAAAAAAAAATGAAAAAGTGGAGCGATGAAACCAGGCGGAGAGAAGTTAAATTTATCCATTTTGATTTTTATTGATACCCCCTCCCTCTTTTTCCCTCTCTTTTTCTCCCTCCTCTACACACTCACACACAGAGACAAATCTCATGAATATTAATGAGGTTTAATCCCCATTTAGAATTACATTTGAGGATGTTTGACGTAAAGTTTAATAGGGAAAGACCTCCAACTCACTGCGGAGGAAAGCGGGTTAAAAAAAAAAAAAGAGGCAGAAGCTGCAGCCGCTCGAGCACGTTGATGTTTTTAAAAAGCAAAACCTTTTAAGATGAATACGTTTGAAATTTCCGTCCATTTGTTGTTGAAGGTCAAAACAGGAAGAAGGAAAGAAAAAAAACCGCGGATCTCTTAAATGCAGAATAAACAAAATGGAGTCAAGTGAAGGGGTGGAAATTACATCTTTACGCGTTAAAGCAGAGCACGCACGAGGACTTTGACTAGACAGATAAATGCTGCAGGTTGTGTGTCGAGGCCCGCAGTGGTGATGCTTAAAAGGCGGCTTTTTTTTCTTTTTAAACGCAGCCGCACAGGATCAAATCAGATCAAAATCAGACATGAAAGAAGCAGGGGAGAAATGAAAGGTGATTTGAAAGAGGTCAAACCCTTCCCCGAACCTTTTCTGCATTTTATTTCTGAAGTCCAAGCAGTCAGAGGCCCGCCAAAGATCCAAATACCAGCACCCCTCCTGTTCACACACACACACACACACACACACACACACACACACACACACACACACACACACACACACACACACACACACACACACACACACACACACAGAGGCTCCGTTAAATTATGCAAAAAGGCCATTCAACAAATATGGCCTTCCCAACACAAAAGAGACGGCTTATTCTGACATTTCCCCTCACATTTCTTGTTTTTTCCCCCCCTCTTCCTTTTCTCGATGTGAGACCTCCAGATAAACCCCCCTGAACAAGTATCAAGTTATCAAGTTGCACCAAGCTTTTTGTAATAAGAGCATTTTGTCTAATCCCAAATTGCAGTTGAATTTTCTTAATGCTGAGCTGGTAAAGCCTGGGATTAGAGCGGAGGAGAGGAGAGGAGAGGAGAGGAGGAGGGGGTGGGGGGGTTGAAAAGTTTTGTCCCTTCAGCCGGGAGGATTGGAAGAAGCTCGGATCTGCGGGGATGTTGTCGGTGCTTATTAAAACGATGATGCATAAACCTCAGAGTGGTTTGTTGCGGGAAGCTTCGGGTTCCCGTCGCACGCAGAGCTCCGGAGCTCCCGGCTCCCGGCGAGCTGCGGAGGCCGACCGGCGCGCAGCACCTGTCGGGGGGAAACGCAGCGAAGGTCCCGCCGAAAGGAGACTGGATCCAGATGTTTTTCCCACCCGTTTATTATTATTATTATTTTTTCCCCCTGCATCTGGAGCATTAATAAATTGTCCATAACCAGTGAGTGGAGCCGCAGAGGTAAGTCAGAATCATTTCAGGCGTTTATTTCTTTTCAGATTGTGCGATTTGAGCGCAGCTTTAATGAGGCGAATTTCCTAAAGGAACCAAAACGAGCTCAAAACTTCGACAAAAAGTTCAGTTTGCCGCCTCTATAATTATGTATATATTTTTTAAAAAGTGTTTGAAAACCGAAACAAGTTAGAACAGAATAAATGTACTTTAAATGTGGAGTATTATTTTAACGCCCTCACAGCCGGAGTGTAAAACAAAGCGCCTCGGGGGACGCGCCGTGCGTAATGTGCGCGCAAAAAAAAAAAAAAAAAAAAAAAAGTCGGTCCCAAGCAGAGAAGAAACAGATCATCAAATTAATCTGAAAGTATCAGAGAAGTCGAGGAGGACGTCTGCTGTCACAACCGATTTCACCGCTTTAATCGCGGATGGGAGGTTCTGCCTGCGGGGACGGAGCGGAGGGTTAACCGGCGCTCATCCTGCAGCCGCGGCCCCGTTTCCCAGAGACACGTTTCACAGGTCACCTCGGTTTGACATCAGGGAATAATGCAGCTTAAAAAAAACAACAACAAAAACAAACAATGTCATCTTAAAAAGGTAAATATAAAAAGATGTAAAGTTTTCTCGGTTGGCTCAAATGTCTCAGACGCGTTCAGCAGCAAACCGGCCAGAAAACAAAACAACAACAAAAAATAGACTCGTTTTAAAAAATATCCTTCAGTGGAAAGTGTTCAGAGTGAAATCCTAAACGCAAATTTATAGGAAAACAGCAGGAGATTTGAAGACAGGAAGTTGATGAAGGCCACTTCATCAGGTGACAAATTGTGCATTTATTAAGTATCCAAAATAGACAAATAGTAGAGATCATAGCGAACAGTAAAACATCTATAATGCTCACCTTAAAAAAACCTAAATCTGCTTTAGAGTGACACAAAACAGGCCAGACACCCTGCTGTGGAGTATGAAATCATAAGGACTTTATTACTGGAGACTTGGGTTATGACTGGAATAAATAATCAGATAAATGTTCACAGGTAAAGGACGTGTGGAGCTCTAAGAGATACAAATGGAAGCAACATCTTTTTCTCTCCTCTTCCAAAAACAATAAATAGGAACCAAAATTAGCTGAGCAAAGAAACAAACACACACAAAAAAAAAAAAAAACATGAAACATGACAGAGTTTTCACCCACAAGTAGCTTGTGGGACAAACAACAATAAATAATAAACATGTCTGCTGTTTCAGACTGTTGGGGATTCAAATGAGGAGCCAGAAAGCAGAAAAATGAAGGAAATATACAATAACTTTTTTTCTAAACTATTTCTTTTGGTTTCAAGCCAAGACAATAATAATAATAATAATAATAATAATAATAATAATAATAAAAACAACAGGAAAGATTTATGCAAGATTTATAAACAGTAATGCAGTTAAGATATTTTACAAGTATAAAGTGAAGCAACTAAATGTCAAGTAAGCTCAAAAAATCACGTCTTGTTTCTTTTCTTTAAAAAACACTTAATATCTGATGATGATGATGATGATGATGATGGGAAATATCCCCCTCATCAAACCCAGCTGTGCTGTACCTCTGGTGTCCTCATTCTGCTCTGCGCTCTCCATCTTGAAAACATATTTATATTACATAACGGTACCGTTTTTTTTTTGTTTTTTTTCCAAGAACCGGGAGTTAAAATGGAGAAGAAAAAAAAAGAAGTGGAAACTGCGATTCGGTAGAAAGTTGGTGCAAAGTTTGAGTCTCTGCTTGTCAAAGTGGACTAAAAACCTCGTCAGGATTCTATGAGCTGCTATGAAACAATAGGAAAAGTGAGGATGTTCATGATGATACATTTCTTTAATCGGCTACATTTTGTTGGTTTGATCACTGAAGGACACACTTCTCCTCTTTCTTGGCCATCTTGCCTTTGTTCTGCTCCAGCGTCCTCTCCAGGTGCTCGTCCTCCGCCTCGGCCCTGTGGACCACAAACATCAAAACGTCACGAGTCCCGAAGGAGCTGTGTGTGTGTGGGTGTGTGTGGGGGTGTGTGTGTGGTGTTGGGATGAAGTGGTGCCATGGTGGATTCGTGCCAGGGGCCACACTGTGACCTTTCACCCTTTCTGGCACCACGGATCTGGAAGAGATCCCACCCCCAAAGGTGGGGTCGGACCAACCGGAGTACCAGTGGGGGGGGAACAAAAAAGAATAACCGGCACCGGAGGCTTTGAAAACCCCTCATTGCTTTAAACCGTTTTCATACAACGTTTTTTTGACTGCTCTGTAAGTAACTCACTCTTTCTCCTGGGCGTCCAGGTCCCGGACCAGCGCGTCCCGTTTGTTGACCAGTATGACCAGTTCGTCCAGCAGCAGCTGCTCTCGTCTCTTCTGGGCTTCGGTTTTCTGCCAGTCTGCAAAAATCAGAGGAAGCTTCAGACTTTTGACACCTGAAGGAAGAAAACGTTGCGTCACTCTGAGTGGAAAAAAACGTCATCTCTACAAAACCGACGTCTTTAAAAGAGAGATTCCCAACTTCAGGAGTTTGAACGGTGAACCCGCGGGTCAAAGGTCGTCCTGTTGGACCGAGCTGAGGATCAGTCGAGACACACTCCGTTCTGAGCAAACGTCCTTGAGGCGTATTGTCACAGCGATGTGCAGCTTTTACGCGCATGGAGATACAAGGACTCACGCTCCCACAGGACCATGCTGCCACCGTGAAGGCCCAGGTATTGATCAGAGAACTGAAAATGTTTGATCAGAAGGAAATCCTCGTGTTTCAGCCTGAATGAAGACATTATCAAGTCATGTAGTGATGATTTGGGTGAAAATTGAAAATAATTAATTTCCTGATCAGTTCCTTTAAATAAACAAGCAGGTGAGCCCCCCCCCCCTCCCAACCCCCTGACTCTAGCCTCAGTTCTCTAGGGACTTTCCAGGAAGGGGCCCCACGGGGCCCAGGTGGGACCCTGATCCAAATCCCCTCAGCCTCCCGCAGGAGGGGGGGCTGCCTACAGGGGAGCACCCACTTCCCCCTGGGGCTCAAATATCCGCCTCGGCTCTATGTTCAGCCGCCACCGGGGGCAGCGTTACGCCCTCCCTCCGCCCCCCTCCCAAAAAAACACGAACATCACCACAACGTTTCTGTGCGATTTTAACAAATCCTCCGCACGTTTCTCCAACACATCCTGATCCGAAGTCGCCTCGGCTGAAGAGCCCCAACGTCAGAGTGTGCAGATTTATTTGGCTGCTTTGCAGCTTAAGGAGAGCAGGATATCTTCAGCTTCTCTGCAGCCCTACACACACACACACACACACACACCCACACACATATCCCAGAGAGAATCCAAACACAGCACCGCACTGCTTCTGTAGGCTAACTTCTCTCTATCAATATTGATCCCAGAGGAATAGGAATGTTGTGAATTGTCAGTCCTAAAATACGTGAGCTTTATTAAAAATAAATATCCACCCCCCGCCTCCCCTTTGTTCAGTCAAATTGCAGCAGTTAGACTGCGTGTGTGTCTGTGTGTGTGAGTCCTGCTGGGCCCAGTGTGTTGGTCCTGAAAGGTTTGCTCTCTCCTGATTGGCCCTGCTCGTGCCTTTGAAGTCAGCTATAGAGCGAAACAAACACACTCCCAATATTTGGCTCTCAGCGTCTTCCGGCAAAATTACAAAATCTCACAAAGTGTTTTTGGTCTCGTTTCCACGTCAAATGTCTTTGTACAAGACAAAACTAAGTCATAAATAACTTTTTTAGCAAGATACAGAAGCTTGTTTTTAGTCAATAATCCCTCAATATTGATGAAAATGTTCTGGTTCCATTGACAGATTATTTTGTTTTTAACGAAATAAAATGTCATATGATAAGTGAAATAATCTGCCAGTGGAACTGATACTTTTTCATCAATATTAAGGAATTAACCCAAGCTCCTGCTTTTTGCTGAAAAGTTACTTATGAGTTAGTTTTGTCTTATTTAAAGTGTGCTAAAACACTTGGAGTAGAAAGTAGAGCAAAAGCCTTTATTAAATTTACACTGTCGTCGTCAAACTCCTCAGAAATGTGTCTAAACTTGTTTCTGAACGCTGTTAGTGTCTTGTCTTTTTTTGTTGTTGCTGTTGACTCCAGTGGTAATTTAGGACGGAGAGAATGTGGGCTGAACTGGGACACGGCGAATCCGATGAGTCATCAGGTTTAGATAATTGTGCGACAGGAAGTCGTCACACCTTTCCCACGGCGTTCCCCCCCCCCCCGATGTGCCGGCCCACAGAAAGGGAAGGAAAAAAAATCATCTGAAAACTTCCTTCCAAACCGCAAAGGTTTAAAAATGTCCTCCTCCTTCAAAGCAGTGGTGAGCCAAAAAGCCAAACCCTGGTTGATTCTTGAAGGGGAAGAGCTAAAGAGGGCTGAGGGGCTTGGGGGGGTTGTCAATCACGTCCAGCAGAGCCCCGCCCCCCTCATTAGGAAGGTAAACAATAAAAAGAGCCGATGAGAGACGTGACCAGGCAACACCAGAGCGGGGCAGGCTGGGTAACCAGAGACAGAGGAACAAACAAAACACCCTGCAGCCCCCCGATACGCCCCGCCCCCTCCATCAGAGCGAGAGGGAGAGAGAGTTGGAGGTAGAGGGAGGTTCAGGACTCAGGAGGTGTTCAGATGAACCTCACTGAGCGCGCCAGCGGTTACCATGTGAGCCTCAGCATTACACACAAGAATGCGCCGGTTCAAATCCGTACAAAACCTTCGCGCGCCCCCCCCCCTCCACACACACACACACACCACGGCTCTCACCGCCGCTAAATTTATTCAAGAGCGCAAACTGGTCCGAAGCCCGGCGAGACTGTCCGGCAGGCAGCCGCCTGCCTCGCTCTCCGGCACAAACCAAACGCGACGACAAAACGTCAAAGCAGCAAAGCTCCTGAGAATTTTTTACAAGCCACAAGCGCTGAAATATCAACGGATTCCCCGTCGTCCCTCATCCCACTTCTGCGGGGGAAAAAAAAAAAAAAGGCCCCGTAAGGCTGGGGCTGGGAGAAGGCCGAGCGGGAGTCAGGAGACAAAACGTGTCAGTGAAGTAAAAGAAAGACGACAGGCAAAGGAAAAACGTCTGGTAGATCAAAACAGATCCTTCCGCTGCATCAAAATGTGACGGAGAGAAAAACTAACGTTTGTTGATAGAATCTCTTCAGGAGTTCAAGTTTAGAAAAATCAAGCTAGGCCTGAAAAAGTTCTGCAGTTTCACACAAAACCACGACTTCTTTCCAAGACCGATTCAGTTTGGAACATGCAACAAGATTTGTAACATTTCAAATAGAGTTGAAAACAAAGTGTCAACATCATCACTCCAACCGATGCCATTAGAAAGACGATACTTTTTACTAAGTTATTCTAAACAATACAAACTGCTTTGATCCAGAAACAATAATTCCATATCAATGATGCAGAAAATAGAATTAAATATGAAAATGTGCTTTTTGTTGAGCCTTAACAGATTATACTTTATAGACAACTTCCATTTTATATATATTTTATATATTTTTATATATATTTTAAATAGATTTTTACACATCATAAATCCATTAAAATCAATAGAAAACAGCTGGGAAAAACATTTTTGTCTTCATACAGCAAAGGTGTAACTTACACAATTTCATATATACAGTATATATATATATATATATATATATATATATATATATATATATATATATATACAAACAATCTTTGACAGAATTTTTTTTTTTTTTTTAGCATTTTTAAAGTAAACTTTACTGATGCAGGCATAAACGAGTGTTTGAGAAAATAAAGTTTTCCACCAACGTTGCAGCTAGCTGCAGAAAACTTATTAGGAAACAAAAGGAAGCATCAATAAGAATCATGAATAGAAAGATTTTCCAACTTATAGATGTGAATCTGATTAGGTTTACGATCTGGAATGTTTTGTATTATCCAGGACAAATCCAGAGAACATTGTCATCCAGATGTGAGATCAGATTAAACCTGGGCTGGTGTGAGATTAGAAAATACCACAGTGTTACGGTATTTACAAAATAAATTTACAAAACTGCTCAGCATTAACTTATTTTGCTCAAAACTGAAAAGAAGCAATTTTCTACACAATAACAAGCACCCTTCTTATTAATGTGTAGTCCACAGCAACAGGTGGGGAAGGTGCAATGCTGCGCTCTACTAACAGAGTTTTCACTGATTTGACGAATCTCTATACTTTAAAAAACTGGGCTGTAGGAACAATGTGAAGGAACGTGCTTTGAAAACCTTGACACCAGCTACAGTTTGTAAAGAAAGAATCTGATTTGTATATCTAGAAAACATTTGAAACCAGGCGTGAAGCTGGACGACCTGCAGGATTCAGAACATTCACTGCTGGAAGATCCAACATGTAAATGATTTCAATCATATCTAATTGTAACTAATAACAGGCCGTCTGTGATTCCCCATAAAGACGTTTGTTGTCATCGGTTTCAGTCGACTCGGCGCTGAAAGAGTCGGTAACATCATCAAAAGTCGCCCATGTGATCGGATTGCATAGTGCACCTAATCAATCAGGGTCTGAAGCACACCGCCCCGATGTGTTACAAAGCCCAAATAGATTTACAAATGACGTGGGGCGTGTGTGTGTGGAGAGGGATAAGCTCTTGCATAGGATTACATATTGATTTTAAACGTATAAAAAAAGGCTTATCATATCAAACCGTAACAGGAAAAACTCAGGGACCCAGCTATGCATAAATCCCTTTTATACAGCAAGAGGGTGTCCACTTTAAAACACACACACAGTTCTTTACAGCGAGCCAAGACACCGCTTTGTGTGTGTGTGTGTATCCAAACATAGGTGTGAGTCGGTAAGCAGATAAAGAGGGCATGGTGGATCAATTTTGCGGCAGGGAGATGAGAGTGTGGCATACAGATGGCGTTTCCCCGCCTGGCATCACCCCAACATGGTGCAAAGAGGTGGTTATCACTGAGCATGCTCAGAATGACATCAGCAGCAGGCTGGAGATCTTCGCTTGCCCTGATGTCTCACTACCAGTGATGTCAGTAACACGTTACTGACGTCGGAAAACTTTTTTCAGTAACGAGTAATCTAACTCGTTGCCATTTCAAATCCAGCAGTCAGACTACAGTTACTTATAGAAATCACTGTGCGTTACTGTCTTTTTTTGGAATTTAACTGTATTTCCTCTACGCGTCTTGTCGAGTGACCAATGTGAACAATGGAGGGAAGAGAGAGATGCGCATTTGTTGGTAGAAAAACAGGAACTGTTTTGAGTTTCTGTCACCGATTAGTCCGATTATTATAAGCGGCTTTGGGCTTGCAAATTTAATGAGTCGCGGGTTGCGCCTTTTTGGGCTTGTTTTTGAACGTGAAGTTGCTCATTTGGGCTTGGAAATAAGCAGAGACTCATAAGAAATCCCAGAATTTGTCCGTCATTAAGGTAGTTTTAGTCAGACTCTCCCTGTCCATCATTTCCTGGATGATCCGTCCCGCTGTGTCTCTGTTAATGTCAAGTTAATAAATTACCTGTGAATTACATCAAGCTACCCAGAAAATTGCAAACATCGAGACTAATATGAACAGCGCAATAAACGTGAAAACAGCCACCAATGAACGAGTCCGTAAAGTTGTGCAACTAAACGCCATTATAATTATTAATATTAAGATAAGTGTCACAAATCTGTGCAGCAGCCATCTGAGTTGTGGAGCCGCAGGAGGAGCTCTGAGCTCTGACACCAAACGCAGGGCCGTAACAGACAGGCTGGAGGCTGGGGGGAGGATAGGGGCTTTAAAATCCTTCTTAGAGTTTTCCAGACAATAGTGGACCACACAAAAACACACACATTACTAACGGGTTCTTTGTTTTGTTGTAACCATTAAAAAATCTCCTCTTCAGTTCAACCTTATAAGTGGAGACACATTGTTGATGTTACCATTATAAAATAACTTGCAATTAAGTTTTTTCAAAGATCAATGTAATTTTCACATTGTTGTTGTTAGCAGCTGCTGAAAGTAACTAAAAAAAGTTACCTTTAATGTAACTTAGTTACTTTCCAAATCAAGTAGTCAGTAATCTAACTAAGTTACTTTTTCAAGGAGTAATCAGTAATCTGATTAAAGTTACTTTGTCAAAGTAACTATGCCATCACTGCTCACTACGCAGCAGTTTCTCTCTGAATGTCAAAGAGTTTCACACCTGATCTGCATCAAACTGAACCTTAGTTTCTTTCACACTCGGCTGCGGTCCCAGTCTGTTTGGCGCCCTGGGCGAACCGCCTTTCTGGTGTGCCAGCTAGCCTTAGCATCGAAAAAAAGCAACTGAAATCTTGTTCTTGTTACGGAACATAAATGTGGTAAATTGGGCCTAAAAGAAACAGAAAACTAGATGCTTTTCTCTTAGTACCGCAAATGTGTAAAATTAATGTTAAGTTTTGGATCTAGGATAAATAACGTCTATCACAAAAAAATATATCTATAAAAATTGGTTCACTTTTTTTTGTTGTTTTTTTTTGGATCGTGAGAATTTTTGGCTCGACAATTTTGCCCCACAGGACAAAACGTTTGGACTCCCCTGTCCTCACCTCTCTGCTCTGACAGTAAGACAGTTTTGTATCACTGGTATTTAAAACAGAATCAAATGTACTTCTGCTAAATCAAGTGGTAGAGAAAACCTCCTGATCTCAAACTCAAATGTTTATCTTTTCAGAGATTTTACTCCTTGTTTGCATATTTTCCCCACTCTTTGAGCTCTTCTGCAGTTTGCGCGTGCAGTCGCAGCATCCGGTGTGACAGATGGAGGAGTGTTTGACTGACTGCAGGCATATATTTTTCCCAGCAGGGTGTGTGAGTGTCAGGGCAGGTGGATCACAGATGTGTTTTTCTCTCACCTTCTCTCATCTCTGTCTGTCTGTGTCATTGACTGGCCAACCAAATCAGCAATTACTCGCACTCCCGACCACTGCTCAATAGACCCGCCCGAGCACCAAATAAAAACTACACACCTGTGTGCTCCCATACACACACACTCAGAGGTGGACACAAACACACGGACGCTGACAGATCGTCGGCAGCCTTCCTGCCAGCAGCTCAGGACTATCTGTGTCTGCTGCAGAAAAGGAAGAGCCGCTGAATGTTAAGTGCTTCCCTTAGGGAGGAAAATAAGGCCGGCTGATAAGTTAGTCGGCTGCAAATCCAACATGTCCACATGAAGGCGGCGAGGATGGCAGTGACACGACACACAGCACCTCTTCACACACACACACACACACACACACACACACACACACACACACACACACACACACACACACACACACACACACACACACACACACACACACACACACACACACACACGCACACACACCCCAACACACTATCTCTGCTCCCACACTACACACACATACAAATGTGGGCACGTCAGACAAACCTGATATATAAAGAGTCGTCCACTCAGGGCCGCGCTCGTTTAACGAGACAAAACACCTGGAAACTGAGTGCAGGCGTAAAACACTGAACATAATAACTGGGACATCGACCAACATATTTAATTTGTATTGATTTTAACGATGGCACTTGACAAAATGTAACATCTGTAGCTGGTTTGCACTGTATGACGTGTTTGATGTTTTTACGTTTTCATGACGTGAAGCACTTTGAACTGCCTTGGTGCTGAAATGTGCTGCACAAATAAACTGCATTGATTGATTGATGGATTGATTAAAGGGGGCACAGAGAAGACCAGAAAAGAATTAGAAAAGTGAACATAGGGCTGGACAATTAATCAATAACAACATATATTGCAATAGACACATTTGAAATAATATTTGATAATTCATTAAACTCCGAACCAGAACCGCACAGCATTCTGGGGGATGTAGGCAAAGGACAGATTTTAGCTGCTCAACTTCTCACAACCAGATAAGCAACATCAACTAACTCACTCACGCTTTGGTTACCTAGCAACGACCTGCCGAGTAACTGGCACAGCAGCAGTTTCAGGTTTGGCCGCCTTGCCTCATAACTGCGTAAAAATAAAAGTAACGGCGTGGAGCGGAGAAGACTGGATAAAACAGGAAAGGTCATGTCACCAGTTTAGAAGTATTTCAGATATTTAAAACAAAAAGACTCAATCATCGATTGCGACCGATATGAAAAACGTATACAATGTATCGCAGTCTGCAATCGTGATTTGTTTTTTTAGCGGTAATAGAACATTAAATAGAGTATGATTGTTCAGAAAAGTCTGTTGAAGGAGAAAGTTTACTGAGACAAATGTGGAATATTAAGAGAAAATACGTTTTTAGTAAACGTTGCATGTTTCTAGTCGAGTAGAAAATTATCGATATGAGCTGAAAGTTGTAAAGACTGAATGGTTGAAAGAGAACAAAATAAACAGAGTTTGAACCAAAGAGGTGGGTGAATCTTTTCCAGCGTTCACACCAATAAGAAGCAGAGAAAAGATGCAGCGGACATGGATGTAAAGGGGTGCAGTTTGGATACGCATGCGCGCCCCTCTTTCTCCTTCCTTCTCCTCCCTTTCATCACCCCCACCCCCCCAAAACAGCTTGGACCGCCTTTCTTGCTAATTACAATTGATTTATTATGGAGCAGGTAGCTTATCAGGTGCCCGCTGAAATTACAATGGCTGTCCAAAGGCCGGGAGGGTTTGTGGAAAGAGGGTGGTGGTGGTGGTCAATGTCGAAAAGTAAAATCAATTAGCATTGATTGGCAAAAGGTTCATTTTCCCCACATAGGATGCAGTCGAAGGGGATTAAACTTCCCTGGCCCTGCGACAACTTTGATGCGACACAATGGCTGCTTTCTCTCCGTTAGCCGTGCATTTAAACAGGCTTTTGGTATTAAAACTGCTGTTTCGCGCTGCACACACCCTTCTCTCGATGCAGCTGTGGCCAGATTTCAAATCAGGCCTCAGCTAGTCAGGTCTGGCTAGGAAACAGATAGCATTGATCAAGTATCACAGAGTGAAATCCCTCACATCTTAATCCTCATCAAGAAACAGATGCAGAATTTAAATAGTTCTGCTTCAGGCCCAAAACGAATGAAGGAAGGAAGGCTGAGCACGACTCGAAAAAACACAAGAGACCAACAATGACTGGGCGAGACATGGGCTGGTTAGCAGTACTAAGGTATACACAAGTTTTCAATCAGCTTAATGTTGCTTTAATGCCTGAAACAAACAAACAAAAATACTGCAAAAGAAATTCAAAAATGTGTTGTCACTTATTCCAGAAAGTGAAACTCATCTACAATATAGATTCATTAACCATAGAGAGCAACAATTCAAGCCTTTATTCCTTGTAATTTTGTTGGCTTACAGAAAGTGAAAACCCAAAATTGAGTGTCTCAGAAAACTGAAATATTACATAAAATCAATTTTTAAAAACTGTATTTCAAAATGGAGATGTCAGGCTTCTGAAAAAGAAGTCCAGATTGCTTTCATCGCTGCCTTCAGGTCTGGTGTCTCCCATCTTTATTTTTTTAGTAACCTCTATGGGGTTAAAGGTCATAGGAGTTTTCTGGCCAATCAAGCACAGTACCACGATGGTTATTAAATCATCTCTTGGTACAATTTGCAGTGTGGACCAGTACCAAGTCCTGCTGGAAAATAAAATCAGATGAATGTGTGGCACCACATTTCACTTTTTCACAATATTCTACGTTTCTGAGACGCTGAATGTTGGGTTTTAATCACCTATAAGACATAATCATCAAAATCACAAGAAAGCTTGTTGTTGACATGTCATTTTAGTAAAACTACTTTCAATATTAGTCAGAAATATAAGGAGGAAGGAGTTACTATGCGAGAGAAGCCTGCGGTCTTACACTTAACCTTTTGTGAACCTCTCATCGGAGAGAATTTCGTTTGGTTTTCTAACATTTCTCAGTTCTTGTGCGTTCTGTACTGGTCTCAACACAGCAGCACCCCTCCCCACCTGTTGCTGAGACCTTTTGGTCAGGAGGCTAAAAGAAAGTAGGATCTTTGCTAAGCAGCTGTGCCTTAGCAAAGGGTCTGATTAAGTACCCAGCTTGTTAAAAGCTTGGTAAAATTAGCACGTTCAAAAAGCTATAATGTTCAGAGCAATAAGCACTGGAAAAAAACTACATTTAGCTCTGGCATTTATTCCATATCTGTCTTTGTAATAAAATCTAAATATCAAATGTTAATGCATCATTATTAAAACAGTAGGAATCTATATTATTTAGGCAGTGGCAGGAGTAATCATTCCTCTTTTTGTTTTAAACAAAAGCAATTTAGACAATGTTTTCATTATACTATTAAAACTGTGGCATTTTAGCATAATAATAAGGGCTAATTTGGTTAACTTTATTGTTTCCCGTATAAAAGCGGCAAAATAAAACCTTAACGTTAAACTGGGAGATAAAATCCAGCTGAAGTGAGTCTTACCCTCGATGGCCAGCATGGCTCTCAGCTCCCTGTTGAGCAGCTCGAACCGTCTCTCCAGATCGTGCTCTTTCTCCCTGCGGCAAGTTAGAGCAAAAACACACACACACATAGTTCATCAATATGTTAATGACTAAATCATTAAGTACTTAAAGAAACCTGCAATAAACATCGATTCGGCCACTCGCCCGAACCTTCTCCTGCCTCGCAATAATCTACTGCACATAACTGATACTGGTGGCGCTCTCACACAGCCCTGGGTCAAAGTGTTTGCGAAGAAGAAACGAGGAATTAAAGGGAAGCGTGGCGACAGGTACGTGTTTTAGCGTGGGGTTCGTGTGTGTGTGTCTCAAATTGAATTCTTCCCTCTTTCAGCCATATTAAAAAATGAGCTAATTCAGCCCCTAATAGAATTTGTCCTTCACAGCCGCCTTTTCTCCTTGGCCCCATAAAGAGAGAACAGAAAGGGCTAATAATCAGCCCTTCTGTCAATTGGCCACTTTAAAAGCCTCCCCTTTCCCACGATATAATGTGATTATGAATACTTCAATCTCCCAGCCACTCACTCTCTTTGAAATCCTGCATATGGAGAAAAAGCCAGTGTGTGTGTGGCTGCGTAAATGTGTGTGCGTGCGCGCGTCTCCACCTGTCGCAGCTGACCACATACAAAGAGACTAGAGATAGAGTGGTGATTGCCACATTTCTATTGATTTCATATCCTTTCCACATGTAAATCAATGAGCGGATAGACAGAGCGGCTGAATGGAGTCGCGAGGACACGCCGGCCTCCTGCGGCTTAAACGGGTTTCATCCGGTGGGTTTGATACCGGGGGGAGATGCTTCCAGGTTTCTACTGTGTGAAACACATAAATGTGCAGGAGGGAATGAGTACGTACAGCAGAGAGAGCTGGTTCTGTCTCCTAATCAGGGCGTTCTTCTTGTTGACCAGCATGAACCACTCCTGCATCATGGCCTCTTCCTCCTCCTTGTTGTTTCCTGAAAAGCAAAAAAAAAAAAAAAAAAAAAACTTAATCAATCAATCATTTGGAAGCATCACAACTTGCAAAATCTTTGTAAAACAGACCCAGCAGTGACATAGCAATCCTTTCAGAAGTCCAGGGTTTGAACAACTTTGACTTGGTCTATCACTAAAAATTTAAAACGGAAATATTTTACATAGAAGCTCAAGAAGTTTTGAAATATTACCTGAAATGCAAAAAGTAAACATATTTTTATGGTCACCTATATATTCTTAGGCTAAATAAATCAAGTGTATTAAATTTAATGTACGTGGTACTTGATAATTGAATCTTATTGTTTATTTCCTGCCACTTGGGGCTGTGCTTTTTTGCGATTGCTTTTTGACCCAATGACTACTTTGATCAGATGAAACCAACTGTCTGTGAGTGGCTTTGAGTTTTGAACACAGGTGTTTGAATGTTAAAAAAAAACAGGGTGCACTGATTGTAGTTTTCTGGCTGATCATCAATCTTTAAGAAGTCTGACATTATGTTTTAGGTGGATACAGTTTTTTTTTGTCTGAAATGTTGCTAAATATAGCAAGAAAGTCACTGAGTTGGTAACAGTGGGATGACTATTGTTAACTGCGAATGTGCAGACATGACCTGGTGGGCCGATCTGTCAGATAAACCTCTCTCATTGCAAAGCAAAAGAGGACAGAGGTTGATTTTTAGACCTTTGCTGAGGTAGTTAAGATCGGTTTCACATATAAGTACCAGCTGATCACCGACCTCCCAAAATTAAGGAAATTGGGGTCAATTTATTGGTGCATCCCTATTACAAATGTACTTTGCGAGTGAAAGACATCAGATATTGCAGGTTTTTTGGACCTCCTGACTTTCCATACATAAGGAGCAGGAGTCACAGTTGAGGCATGCACACAGCAAGTGGAGCAAGAGTTCATCAGAGCTGAATGTCCTGAGCGAACACTCATGAGATTTTAAGAAACACGGTACAAAATGTTTGCGTACATAGACATATGCACCAAAACCAGTCTCACTGCACTCTCAGATTCAGTCTTTGAGCCAAACTGGAGGAAAAAGTGAAGGAGTTTAACTATCTCACTTAAAAAGGTGTGGGTGATAAAACACCCTCTTCCAGCATGGGTGTGATCCCCATGCGCCGGATAAACCTACAACAGACTTGACGTGTTGGATCTCTTTCTGCATCTGAGCATACCTCTCGTCTACGTTCCCACCGTGTCGACGGCTTCAGTCGGGGTGGGATTAACTCGCCGATTTAGCGCCTTTAAAGAGCAAAGCCTCTCACTGTAGAGCAATACATATCCCACCAATCACTCAGCGGGCATTAAAAATAAAACACAAACAAAAACATGGCTCTGGGACTCTCTGGCATTCGGTGGGACGCCTTCTCAGCTCACAGAGAGCTAGCATAGTTTAGCTGCATGGCTACTGTAAGCTACACCCATGCCTGGGGCTAAAGCGCCACACGGTAACTTTCTTACAAGATGCAATGGGTCGCGAACAGCTGATACAGACAAAGCACGCTGAATGGAGACCCTGAGACGTTTTCAATCTTGTCCTGCAACAGCTTTTGAAAAACATATATAGAATGCAACAGGATTAGCAGGAACTGACATAAAACATATAAACCTCTTCTATCAGAGAATATGATATCATTATTTTGTATGACAAGTGATTCCAAATTGTTCTGACTATATTCTGTAAAAGGAGCTGCAGGTTGTTTGTCAAAATAACAAAAGTTGATGATTTTCATTGACACTGATGTAGAATTTTTTTTAAAAAGCAGGAACTCTTTGTTTTGCAACTGATTTTACTGTATTTAGCAAATTATTGGTGCATCTCTGGTTCAAACTAATTCTGAATGTAACATGACTCAGCATTGACTGTTTGCTGATGTCAAGGTATAGAAACATTTTAAATTTTCAAAAATGCTACAATTTCATACTACACTGTCTCTGTTGCAGTATTTAAGATCTTTTTAATGAGACGTCAGGGTGGCTGGAGTATACTTTATGGATCTGTCCCTGCACACTGCCAGTCAGCTGGCTGAAAGAAGGCTCCTACACCTGTCACTGACAAAAACGACAAATGTGAACGCTTGGAAATATTTCTGGTCATGCAGAATAAAAGAATCTCCCACTCATCCCACTGGAATTGTAAAACTTGTAAAACGTTCCGAACAAAATAAAGCTAATATCTGAGTTGAACTTGTTACAAAATAAAATTTGATGGCTGAAAAAACAACAACAATCTAAATAAGATACCAGAGTTATTTTTGGTCAAACCCCCAGTCCCTCTATGCACACCACTGTTCATCACTAGGCACAGCGAGTATTGGGCCACAGCTTTACTGATGACAAAAGGAGGATGTGTGGATTTGTGTGCGGACACCGGTGAGTGTGTGGACATTTGTGATACACTGAGCCAGCAGACGTATGTAATTTCATTTAGGAGGAAAAGGGAGCGGAGGAGTGAGAGGAAAGAAAAAAAAAGAGAATGAAAAGGAAGCTTCAGGATTTAAGCGGAATCGGGGGCTCGTGGATTACTGTAGTCAACTTTGAAATGGACGACACTCGGAGGGGGGATAAAGCCTGTGCTGACAGGTCATTGTGCTGCCTCGAAGTCAAATAAAACAAGCAAATAATAATGGCAAATATTAAGCTCCTGTGACATTGTGGCGAGGCGGGTTGGAAGACGAGGGGGGATTATAAAGCTATATCCCCCACCGCTAGCCAGCCAGCAGCTACCAGCCAAACACCCGGCGCATTTCATGAAGACGGGGAGGGGAGAGAGAGCGAGGGAGGTCAGAGGAAACGTGGGATAAAGGGGAGGAGGAGGACAAGAAAGGTTAAGAAGGAGAAAGAGAGCGGGATAGAAGGAGGAGAGAGATGGAGGGGTGAGCTGCACAGCATCCTCCTCTCCAGGGTTGACCTCTGAACTCCAGAGGGCACCTGACTCTTAAAGAGACAGAGTTTCATTGGACAAAGATGGTCACACCTTAACTTTTCATTCTGTCACGACATGTGTTCAGGCGCCAGCTGGTGGAGAGGTCGCCTCAGTATGCCAACCTAGATGACAAACACTGTGGTTTCACTGAGTGACAGAGCATGAACAATGTAACGATGATTCCTGCTGAAATACATGATTGTTCCAGGTGGGGAAATAAGTATTGAACACTTCAGTATTTTTCTTAGTTGAAATATTTATTTTACCCATGTAAATAAAATCAAATTACTCCGCAAATAAAGTCATGAGTAAAAAAATTGGAATGATGTGACGGTAAGGATGTGCAAACAATATAAAAAGACAAGAAAGCAGCTCAAGTTTGTCATTATTTAGAAATCATTCCTGTTGCTATGTGCTATTAGCTGGTGTAATATTGACCAAGGGGCAATATTTTAATAAAGGTTTCCCAAGAAGTGGTAAAATTGGTCAAACCGAAGAGTCCTCCTTAGTAAACAGGAGTAAACTTAATGATGAAAAATGGTTACAGCTGCATTTCTCATCTTCTGAATGGTCCAGTGAGTGACATTGGAGTCATAATCTATAAGTGCAGAGCCATCATTTCACCATAACCAAGTCAGGTCCCCTCACAAGATTTTGACAGAAAAATGAAACAAATTATCTAAAGAGAGCTACAGAAATACCTGGAAATAGTCAACAGAAAGTTTGTCCCAAAAAAACAATAAATAATTCCCTCAACAGCAGCAGTTTCTGTTCTGACTCAATGCATTAGACTCCACTGCTGAAGAATCAGCATGTTGAAGCTTGCTTAAAGTTTGTTGCAGGAGAATTGGGCAAGCCAGTGAAGTGCAGGGAGAATATAGTCTGGATCTGATGATGCCAAAAAATTATTTTTTGGATTTGGAGGATGAGTGATTCTGCACCTCATCCCCAAAACACCATGTCAGAAGTGATGACATGGTGTTTTGGGGCTAGCAGATTTCTGTAAAATCTGTTAGCACTAGCAGATTTTACGTAACTGGAAGAAAGATGAAGGGAAAAATGTACTGGAGCTTTCTGAGGATGAAACAAATCTAGGTTTCCAAGCAAGGCTATAATCTCCTATACACAGTCAAGGAAACTTTAGTTTCAGATAAAGAAAGTGAAAAGACCAGAATGGCCCAGTCAGTCACGGGCCAGGTGACTGACTGGTGACTGACAGGTGGATTCATTGATCCACCTGATAATCTCTGAAAAGAACTAAAGTGTTTATAAAGGAGCCCTAAGACCTAAGTATATCTTTATTCCAGTATATGGCACATATTCTGCACAGAATATGCAAAACTTATTCTGCACTCTGAACTAAACAGTTTTACTAGCTCTTTTTCAATAGAATTTTTTTTTTCCAGAAACTTTATAAACACTATGATTCAGTATATTTTAAATAGTTTTATTTACCAACTGTAAAATCATAAATTCAGAAAAGAAAAAAAATACATCCAACTGTTCAGAATCACAAAATATTGAAACCATACCATGTTTTATGGGAAACGTCCGGAATGATCAACGCTCCAATAATGACCGGCAGTCAGACTCCAACATAAATATGCATCAACAAGCTGAAACCAAAATGGGCTTTTCTGTATATTCAGAGAAGAAAAAACTGCTGAATGTTGTTTTGTATGGAGACAAATGGTGTAAATTTCCCTGGCAGCCAGTGATGACACTGTGTCTGTGAATCCAGCCTTGGCCCTGAGACACTGTGGATCCATGCTGGCTCTCAGGGGGCCATCTTGGATCAAAGCATCTGCCACTTTGGCAGGTTGCAGTCTGGATCTCGCTGCTCGCCTTATACGCCACATCTCAGCGCTCAACATGGAGCGGGAACAGGCCAAACTCTGCTGAGGCCGAAGTATTAAAACTGGCACAGATACAATGTTTGATCAGAACATCAAAGGCTGGGTGAAATATGCCTGATGGAGATACACAGGGTTTCCTCACCTACAGGAAAATGTATCGTGTTTTATATCGTGTTCAGAGTTAGCTCCGCTATCAATGTGGTGAAGATACAATCAACACACACACACACACACACACGCAGCTGAGATACAACTGATACACATATTCCAACAACTCCTATCTGATCGCCTGCCTCCCTCTTCTCTTGTTTCACTCACTCACACAATCACATCTGGAATACAATCAAACAAACTAAGATGTGTGGATAGAGATCCTCTTGCATCAAGAAAAGGCTGGTTTACACATCTCTGTGAGATTGAACAATATGAGACATGGTAAAATAGGAATGAAGGAAAAAATAAAATGTAAAAAACAGTGAACCTTTAGATATTGAGAGCCATCTCAGCTACAATGACATTCAACTGGGGCTGCTGCTCGAGTTCAATAACAGGGTCCATTGAATCCATCAAAATATTATTGTTAGCTCTAATTGTACAGAACAAACTATTAGCAATACCACAGCATTTGCTCAAAAGTGTTGGCGATGCACATTTGACAATAAATACAGATTGACATCTTCCTGAATGTAACAAATTCTTGCTCATTTCTCTTTGGGGAGCCTCTAAAGTTCCATCAGGTTGGAACCTGAACCAAAGCGACTTCCTGTTCCATCTAGAGATGGTCAATGGGATTCAAGTCTAGGATCTGGCTCGTTCACACAAGGTCATTCACAGAGTCGTCCATATGTCCTTCCTTAGATGTCTTGGATGTTTACTGGGTGTCTTCGTCTTGTTGGAAGACAGACCGTTGCCCCAGTCTGAGTTTAAAACTGCTCCAGAATGTCCATTACTAAATTCATCTTTACTTCTTTGCTAACTGTACTCACAGTTACTGTTGATGGAAACTTTCCCACAACATGATGCTGCCCCCACCATACATGTTTTGCCTAATTGAGGAATGTTGCATGGTTTCCTCCGAACAGGATGCCTGGTATTCATTCCACATAGTTCAGTCTGGTCTCATCAGACCAGAGAACTTTATTTTTCAAAGTTTTAGAGTTCTTCAGGTGACTTTTGGCAAAGTCAGGCCAGGCTGCTTTTTACTAAGACATGGGTTTTCTCTGGCAGCTCTACCAAAAATGTCTGGTTGGTGAATTTCTGCTGAGATGGTTGTATTTCTAGAAGGATCTCTTTCGAATAATGCTGCTTATTCACCTTCTTGAGAAAGGCCCTTCTCACCCGATCACTCAGTTTAGGTAGCTATTCAACTCTAGGAAGAGTTCTGTCAGTTTTAAACATTTCAGTCTACAGATTATCAAGACTGATAATCCCAATCAGCTCGTTGGGATCTTCAAAGCAGCAGAAGACTTTCTGTACCGTTCCACAAGTTTATGCCTTGAGAAAATCCTCTCTCTTGAGGACAACAGACAATTCCTTTGACTGTGGCACTTTTTACAGACAGGTGTGCTTTTACAAATCAACTGGACTTAAAGTAGGTGGACTCCAACTGAGCTGTAGAAACATCTCAAGTAGGATCAGTGGAAACAAGATCCACATGAGTTCAATTTTGAGCTTCATGACAAAGGCTGTGAACACCGGTGGATGTGATTAGTTATTTTGAATATATTGCTTTGAGAGAAAAGGGTAATTCAATCCATAAGTGGTACGCGGCAAAGCACCTAAATAGAAAAGTTTGGCATACCAGTGCAACCAGTTAGGCTGGAGTCCTGTTATAGGTTAGCTTACCAACGAGCTGCCGAAGATTGTTTTTAATGGATTACAGAGATGGTCTTGAAAATGTTCTCGTCTTAATTTGGTCTTTGCCTCTGGCTAAAAAACTCAATAATGACCCAATTTTACATTATTGATTGAGTTCACAGTGGGTTTAAAATTCCCTGATATTCCCTAGAGATCTTGATGGCACAAATTCCAATGCGGTTTCTAGGTTTGGTAGAGAAACAGGTCCACAGCACCCTCTACATCCACAGTGAGAATGAGATGCTTTTCCATGTTTTCTTCTCTTGTTTCATACCAAATGCACCAAGAGTGTTAGTTGCTGTAAAGCTAAACTTGGTCTCATCTGACCAAAGCACACAGCTCCAGTTTCAAGTGGCAGCAGAGTTGAGCAAACACCACAAGCTTATGCTTGTTAGGCCAGAAAAGACATTTTCCAGGGAATACGGTATCAAATTATTGTAATCCCAAGATGCCACTTTGTTGAAATCATCCAACAGTGGGCTTCTGAGATTTAACTTCCCTCATCACTCTGCTCATTGGGCCTGGTGACAAGATAAAGACAGGTCCTTGCTCAGCATGGCAGCTAAAATAAATGGACTTGTGTGTCATGTCATATTTACATCCTTGGAAAACAGGAAGTGACGGCTTACTTCCTATGCTCCTAGAAACTGTGATAAGTTTAAACAAAGAACAAATTCTAAAATACTTCAGATAGGGTTATTTAAAGGGATTATTAGGGGAACCAAAAATTGTGGCATTTTTTTCCCATTAGATGTGATACTCAAAAAGTTGGTATTATTTGTCTATCTACTTTCCTAAAAAATATTAAGTGAACTAAATCTACAACTTCCAAAAAAGCACAGCATTTCAGAGATCAACACTTTGATCATTTAGCTGTTGTGCAGCTTGTTAAACATTAAATCATCTTAGGATCCACATTAATTGATCAAATATGAACTACAGTAACTTGATGAATCTTGTATCTATACCTCAAAGGTCTTTTGGAGAACAGAAAAATGAGTGGAACAGAAAGAGAAACACATTAAAAGCTGTGATCACAGCACATTTATCTCATTCCTTATCCCACCATTTTGTTATTTAATCCAATGGCTGCTAATCCAATTTGTCTATCAGACATTTATAAAGGCAGGGAGAGGGAGGAGATAAAGCCGAACTTGTCTTGTGTGTTCAAGCCACCCTTCCCAGTTGTAGCTTATTTAAGGGCCCGAGCTGCACTTCTGCCTCTCCCACCGTTCTCTCCCATCAGTGCGTCGGGCCCCGGCTGATATCAGCGGGGGATCGGCGAAGATGAAAGCCAAACACATATAAAGGGAAAATGAGAAAAAGGAGGAATAAAAAGAACAGGATGAACATTGTTTCCTGTGATTAGGTAAGAGCTCGTTAAAAGGCTGTCACTGCGCCGACGTGAATATGCATGATGGGCCGGCCTAATCAGAGGAGGCACCAAGAGGGGGGTCATGTTTAAGGAGCCTGGCGAAGACTTGATTTAATTAATGAGAGGAGAGCAGCGTCTTGCTAACAGAGAGCAGAAGAGGTTAGGGAGCTCCATGATTCAGCTTTAGAGTTTCACATCAGTTCGATTTAATCTGTCTTACCGTCAGGTTTAAAATGCCAAATCACATTTGAATCTTTGATTCAAAGCAACGCAGCCAAAGTCCAACAGCAGGTACAACTTCTGCAACATTAAACCCGAATCAAGCCGCTCATTCTCGTCTACATTGCACATGTGATTTCCTCAGCTTTCTCCACCACTCTCCACTCAAGTGCTGCTGAGAGCTTTTTTTTTCCTTTCTATTTTCCAGGGGAGTCTTGGACGAGGCCTTTTTTATCCGTCCTGAATGGGACAATAGTCCCGGAGCATAGAGCAGATTCCTGCTTTATTGAACCTGTGTATAATGTCTGCTGAATGGAACACATTAACCGATTCATGCTCGCACCTCTCCCCCCCTTCCTCCCCACACACAGAAAGAGGAGAAAAGTAAAACTGAGAGGAGAAAAAAGCCTCCTCTCACACTGTGGGACAATGAGTGCCTTTTCCACTGGTGTCATTTGTCAACCACTGCTTGCTTTATAACTCACAAAAGAGGCGGAGATATGAGAGAACAAGACAAGTAAGTGGTTCGAGAAATATAGATTTTGTTTTAAGCTGTGGTTTTACAGATATTTGTTTTCAATGAAACATATAAGATGTAGCTCAGTTAAAGGTATACAAGTGCAAAGGTGTTTGACACTGTTATGAAAAAAAGTCAGATTAGGATTTTGTGATAAGTGTAAGTGATGTGAATTGGTTAATAGACAAAAACCTTCCTTGATTAAAACGTATTTTCCAGGCACAGAGTGCCATTTTATACCACAATATCATAACTACGTTACCTTTAGTTATAAAAATGCTGTGTATATCAAAAATAACTTAAAAGTAGAGCAATTTTGCACCATAGCCGTATGACGCCTTGAAATTGGGCCTCTGTCTCTTTAAGAACATTCTACTCTTTCCTCTGCATTCAGGAAGTCATCACAACAAGGCTTCTCCTTGATGCCGTTTACGAACGTTCTTAGGACCATTGGACTGAGAAGTAGTTCCTATGATGGGCTCAGCAGATGTGCAGCTCCACCAGGTGTTTGCTAATTGCTGCTGCCGCTACTCTGGAGGAGCTGAGTGTGGTTATATGACACGGACACTGAAGCTCTAAGGCGGAACTTTGTGTAAAAAGGTCAGTGTTTTGTGAGTGTAGGTGCTTATGCATCCATATGGCTAAATGGTAAATAGACTGAACTTGCATTGTGCTTTTCCAGGCATACAGCCAGTTTTACACTAGAGCCACATTCACCCATTCACACTGACAAATGTGCATTTATAAACCCATATGCAAGTTTATAAACCCAAACTTAGGATTAAAGTGCCTTCTCCTATCACATGTTGATTTCTCCTATCTACATGTGATAGGAGAACTCTAACCTACAACCTTCTGATTGCAAGACAACTACTCTACTCCCCAGATTAGATTAAAGAATTTCATGGAAGTGAAAGGTCAAGTCTCAAATGTAAACGTTCTCTCAGTTATAATATATTTTTAGACCCAAATACAAGTTTTCATTGTGTACATTACCTTTGTTTCCAGAGGATGTTAGAAAATAATCTATGAGCACGACAGGGTAAAATTGCTTCTTTATGTCCCTCTTTGGAAACGTGAGATGGATTTAACATTCCTAATGCTTCCATCTTTCTTTCCTGCAGTGTCACACCTCTTTGCTCTCATGTGTGGACTGTCCAACTAATAGAGAAACAGAAGCAAACACCCATGAACCGGAGCAAACACATTTGACCAGAAAGCTAACAGTAGATCAGCCTCCAGACACCTGTCATTCCTCCACCTCTGACGTCTAGGCGGGGCTCAAGCAAACAGTTCACAGACTCCGGAGATGAACCGAGTTCACACTCAAACTGAGGTAAACATTTCCTCCTGCTCAATAAACAGAGAGAAAAGGTGTGCTTGTTTTCTTTTTTCCGTTTCACACTCTTGTACATTTTCTCAATTAAATCTGCATTTACAACTCTTTACCATTACATTTTTAAATGTTATATAACTGTGTGCAGATTGGAAGAACAAATAAAAAAAAACACACAACCAATCCTAAAATATTTCTGTATTTGTCTCTCAGCCAGCCAAGTTGTGACAATCAAACACAGACCTCTGCTTGCCTCAGTCCACCAGTCTCTCCACCCCACCTTCCCCCAGTCCATCAAATTGTGTTTTTGCCACAAATCAATAAACATTATCACAGAGTGGCAGACTATGGGCTAGTGGAGGCAGCCTTTGCCTGTTAAAGCCGAGACCGCCCTGTCTCTATCACAGGCTGAGTGCGAGAGAGGGCCAGAAAATCAACACAAACACACACACACACACAAGTGAGAAAGGTCTGCAAACCCACCAAAACAGGACAAAACTAGAAATGCAATCAGTGGACACACTCTATAGAAGTCTGCATTTTAACATATTTTCAGGGTCAGCAGACAAAGTTATTTAAAAAGAAGCTGTATTTTGTAGACTTGTTGAGACATGTCTACCGTTCATTCTCACTGGGAGAGAGCAAGACTTTTATCCATTTGTGCTCTTTGCCTGTTTGTTGTGTGTGGACCAACCTGGACAAGGAAATGTTGGCAAGCATTTGGAAATTAAGGAGTTAAGGTAAGGATTTACATTCTACAGAATGTCTTTACAGAAACAAGTCCTTTTAATGCTACCTCCAGTGAAATTTAAGAGCGTAAAAGCTAAAAATAGGATATTGAATATGGCTCTCTGAGGCCTTGGTAAGATTTAAAGTTTATTCAGCACAGAATGTGTCTAACCCCGCATGGTTTAGGAACAGAAGTGAGCAAGTGACACATATATTTTGCACCAAAATACATAAATTTCTGGGTCACAGAACTTCCTTGACAATATCATGAGTGGACAGGTTTCTACTTGCATTTAATTAACGAATATGATACCTTCAGATATCTGGAAACTGTACCTGAGGAAGAATCAGTTATTTCTCTTCCTGTCATCTTGTCTGATATTTATTGATTTTTTTTCCATGCCACCCAAGAAAGCTGTGAGTTAGAGGTGTTGCCATAAAAAGCGTCCATAGGTGTGCCAACATATCAATTAGCTGTAATAAGAATCTGACAAAGCAATAGCATTACTGTCCTAGCTTTGGCAAATTGCTTTAAGGAATATAAATGTTAGTGTATGTCAACTTCTTCAGTTAAAGTAATAAAAATCTGTATCTCTCTTGTTCTGATTATTCTAACGGGCCTAAAACAGGAGAAGTTTTCTCTGATTTAGTCTGAAAACTTATTTTGAAAGCTGTTCTTTTTCTTCTTCTATTAGTCTCCAAAGAATTTGCTTAAGATGGAATCCGCAAAACTTTATGAAAGCCAATGTTTTGAAATCGGACTTGAAATCCTGGTTGGGGTATCTCTGAGGAAAACTCCAAGCATCTTCCCAGGAGCAGAATACAGAAACAGAGAGAAATGCTAACAGGGAGACACATTTGGTGGTTGGTGTGAGATTTTTCACACCTCTGCAAACAGAAACAGAGCAGAAAACAAAGTATGGCGGAGAAGAAGCGGTGAGGAGTTCAACGGACCGCACTGTTGCCACTCAACGTCAATTAGACACTAAAAGTAAAATAAATTAGTCTAAAGTCGACAGCGACTTTAAACCTTTCCTCCCACATTAGGTATCATCACTCTATGCCTGTCAGTTTGCCTCAGCTTGAACACCAGAAAGCCCCGCTCTCTCCAACGCTCAACACAAACCATTTAACGGAGCTCTAAATAAGATGATTTACAACCTGTCCCCACTTAGCTTGAGGCTGAAAAAGGAAAATCAAGAGGCTTGTAATACGCCATTTCTCAATTACCTTCCTCATTATTGTCACCCGTGTTCATTACTACTATTATCTGTCTTTCTGCTGCACCCCCCACTTTAGGTTGGCTGCAGTTGTAGCTGTCAGGTTGGATGGAGAGAGGCAGGAAAGCGGCATAATCGAGAGCTTTTTTTTGCAAGGCCGGGGCACTTCAGGTAATTAATATAGCAAGAGGGGGCAGATGAGGAGACGGAGAGGATGTAAGCATCGGCTTGGCTGTGTGTGTGTGTATTTATTTTTTTTTTTAGCTGAAACGCCTGATTTGGGAGCTCACCTGCCGATACCCCCTAAAAGGTATTTCATTAGCGAGGCTTTTACCATACAAGCAGAGCAACAAAGCCCTGGCTACGCCTGTCTCCACTTTAACTCGACAGGGCACTCCAGGACGTCTGGAGCCGTGTGTGGGAAGAGCTAAGAAGAGTGGAGGGGCCGAGAGGAGAGGCTATCCCCGTTCATAATCTGATGACAAAAGGCAAAAAGGCATCATCCTATTACCAGCGTGATCTTCAGCAGCTAGCACTAGCTCCTTTCCACGGGGGCTCTCTTTATTATTAAAGGCGAGTGGGTGATAGGGAGCCGGCGCCTTTCTATTAGCTCTGGGACGAGAGCGGGTATGAGAGGTGGCAAGAGAGGAGGACCCATGCTGCTATCCTGTTTGGAGTCTCTCTTGTCATTTTTCAGAATCAAGATACTTTAGTTAGACCACAGCTTAACATCCATTTGGAAGCGTTTTATGATTTATTCACATGTAGCTTCTTAACAGCAGACATGTTTGGGATCGGTCCTGAATGACAATGTACTTCAGTCATTGGGAAAAAATGAGATTGAGGTTGTGACTTTCAATCACAAGTTCTGGTTCTGCTCTTGGTTTCTACCGTCCTGGTAAAACAGAACCACAATCAAAATATGACACAGGGTTTCTGAAGATCTCACCAAACACAGGAGAAATGCTCAAAAGTAAAGTGCATATTTCATAGAATGGTAGTGCTAAGCTTTTTAGCACAGAATGCTACCATATGTGGCAACAGAACATCAGCCAAGGCAAAGACAAACATAGTGCAGCCAACTGGCGAGTAATTTACACTTATCCATGACAGACGCAAAAAAGCTAGCTAGCTAGCAAGGGCTTATTAGCAGGTAGTTAGCAGTATCCCCAACTGCCTCGAGACAACAAGCAAATGGAAAAAGAATAAAGTGAGACAGGAGAACTCTCCTCCCTGCATTTCAAAGTGTTCTCATTCTTTTGCTCGTAATCTGGCTATTTTTCGTCTCCTGTGTGTTGGACGTCACCCTCAGAGCAGGAGTGTTACTGTCCCTGTTGGCTCTTATCCAACACGATCACATAAAATCTGTGGATTTTTCATAGAGACTCATTTCATGACAGATCTTTTGTTTAAAAGCATTGTTGTTCTACCACAAGGTAAAATAACTAAAGTCCAATGACTTATATGATTTCAGAGTTTGTCTATGAAGTCCCAGGGTGTTGAAAAAGTAAGTTCACATCCAGCATCATATCACAAAGAGCAATTTATAACTATATCTTCAAAACACAAAGATCCCTTTAAGGTTCTTATGAGTGCATATGTTAATAACTAGAATTTACAGAAAAACAGGAAATGGCTCTAAATGTTTTTAGATTCAAACAATGCAGAAAATACCCAGTTCTCTAAAACCAATCCTATTCATAACTGATTAAATTTTTATAGTAGCCATGCAGATCCACTAGAGTATTCACTAACATAGTGAGAGGAGAGACACTGAATGAAGGAATCAGGATTTAGTCTGTTTTTCTTTTTTTTGCTAAAGGACTCTGTCTTCCGCTCAGCGGGGGTGCTTTCCCATTGCCTGAGGTTACACAGGAGGATTGTGGGAAATAAAAGCAGTCAAGGGAGCACTTTTCAAGAACTGCCAATTCAGGCATGCTACTCAAAATGAGCTGCTGCCAAAGAGAAGTCTTGCTTTCATTAGATAAGGTAACGTATAAATCCGGGACCAATTAAATATCATGCCGCAAACAGAGACACTCAAGCCTTAATTCTTTATTAAAACTTGTAATCACTAATGAGTCATACAAGAAATGACCAAATGCTGTGATTTACCTGAATGCTGAAACCATCTAAACCCCTCAGGTGATCTGAAACAGGTTTATTTAGCAGAACAGCAGCACAAGTTGGATTAACAGGTTCTACCTGTGAAATGGGATTCTCTACGATGTGATAATTTTAAATGTACAAACGTCACAATGTGAGCAACTTCATGCATGTTTGTGTAGACTTAGACATGCTATGCAAACGACGGATAAAAATGTTACTATTCTCTCCTGCACCGGAAGTATGAAGCCACCACAAATGATCAGGATGAGCCTTAAAGTAAGAGACTTCAAAGTTCAGATGTTGACGCTGTAAACAGACACATGGTTCGACTTATGGCCGAGCAACATGGGTTAAAACTAACCCATACTGTTCGTTTTGACAGTATGGATTAGGATTTTTTCATACGAGATTTTAATAGATTTGTTTCTCGTTTTATTTTCCAAAAAAGAAATCACAAATGACAAAGTACTTTCCAAAAGTGGCTGTTATTTCCCTTCTGCAAGTTGTACAGCGGAGTACTAGGGCCAGGCTAAGAGGAATGTTGCTTAATTACGAGAGTATAGGCGTATTATTAGCAGAATAAAGACGCAATTTTACAAGAAGAACGTCTTGAAATTACGAGAAAAGTTGCTTAAATGAAAAAAGCTTGTAGAGTTATGCAGATCCAACATGGCCGGCTTAGTTCGTGCAGTTCTTTCTTCAAAACAGACTCAGTCGCTTCAAAATTCTGCAGCCGATAATTATTTGATAATGATGTGAAAGCAATGCTTCAAAAGTATTACCCTATTTTTACAACCGATACAGAAATCGGTTGTAAAGATTTCGGTATTGGTTCACAAAATGCTGATACACAAAATGCTCAACATTTCTCATGTTAGTTATTTTTTATGCAGGAGTTCTCATAAATTGATGACTTTATTCTAGTAATATTAACACTTTATTCTCACATTGTTTCCACCTTATTGTCACACATCTGTATTCTTGTAATACTATGACTTTATTCTTGAAATTAAAAAATTAAAATTTTTTGGTTAGTAATATTCCATCATAGAGTTGACCTGAATTCGAAGTCCAATTAAATAGAAGATATAAATCACACTTGTCAAACAAGATGGTGTGCTGACATCACTCTTAACTATGGAAACTCAAAGAGTGGATTGGTAAAAGAAAATCAAATCCAGATTTTCAAAAAATTAAACCTTCAAAAAGCAAAACTGTGGTAAATCGATAAAATTGATAAATCATCCTGCCCTAGATCTACTGTCCTACCTAGGAAGGTAGTTCAAAACGATTTTTGCTCTCATTCACAAAGGTAGCACCAAAGTCCAGCTGGGGTATTTGCATCCATGTAAAACAAACTGACTCTTTGTATCTGCTGCCTGATGAGAAGATGCAAATAAATAGTAATTGAGTTTGGCTGAAAGAACTTTCCCAGACTTTTGAAAGTCTGGGAAAAAAGAAAAAAAATTGGAGAGGTGATCTCCCCCCCCCGACTGTACCACCTGGCCCCCAACAAATTCCCGATTCTCCTCATCGTCGTCGTCTTTTCTCTGTAGCCCGGTAAAAAGCCTGTGATGACCTGGGCGTGTAGCTTATTAACCTCTCCATCAGTTCTTATCAGCCAGTGAATAGCGTAGTCATCTGCTCCTCCTCCTGTATCTTAGAGGGAAAATTTCTCTGCTTGTCACGACTATAATTCGCTCCACACACAAACCCTAACGTACACACACACACACCCACACACACCCACACAAACAAAAAGAGGGTCTCAAACATTTTGTCCCAGGCCCAGATGTTACTGAACTGATCAACAGCTGTAGCAAACAGTGTGTATATGGTGTAGGTGTTTGCCTGGCGGTCTTCATGTGCGTGAGGGCCAGAATAAATTAATGGCTGATTTCCCCCCTTGCTTTGATGGCATTAAGAGCCCTCCTCTTCTCAATGTGTCACATTAAATGCTTTTCTCTCCTCTTTTTTCATCCGTTTCTTCTCCCTCCTTTTTTTTGACAAGTGGGGCCACCCAGCAGAAAGCAACTGATGCAAAATGCGAGAGTAATCCCTCCCCCCCTGCCATTCGTCACCCCTCCCGCTATCTTTAGTCTCTGACACAGAAGCCATTATCTGTGGGATTTAGTTAAAGAAATGCTTCATGTATTTGTTAGGCACTGGGTTTGTTTTCTCTCCTGACTGCTTTGCTTGAAAGTGGTGGAGCTAAGAGCAGAACGTGGATGGTGGTGCGGAGCAGGGGGTGAGTCACCACAACTGACTACTTGGAAAAAGACGTGTGAGGGGTTCACATAGTCATGTAGTTACAGGACAATTTTTTTTGTACAATTTTTATGAGAAAATTTGATGTTTCATGAGACTCCAATTTCCTTACATATCAAACATGGATATTGGATAAATGGATGGTAGTTGGCTGGATAGATGGATGAATAGGTGAATGGATAGATGGATGAATAGGTGAATGGATAGATGGATGGATGGATGGATGGATGGATGGATGGATGGATGGATGGATGGATGGATGGATGGATGGATGGAAGGACGGTTAAAATCGGATGGATGGATAAACAGACGGATGGCTGGACGGAAAGAAGGATAGATAAATAGATGTATGTATGTATGGATGAATGAATAAATAGATGGATTAATTGAATGAAGGAAGGATGGATGAATAGATGGATGAATGAGTAAATGGATGAAGATGGATGGATGGATGTGACTGGAGAAATGGATGGTATTTTAAACAACGGAGTTAGGAAAACAAATATTTTTGTCCCCTTCTCTGTTGAGAAATGTTTGTCTCTCTAGTCTCATTTCTAGAGAAAGAAACGACTGTGCAGATCTACTTCTTATAATGAATCAAGAAGCGCGTTTCTAAAAAGTTTAGAAATAATCTCAATCAACTACATTGTCTTGCGAACAAAATGCTCAGATTTGTAAATGAATGAAATTCAAATGTTAAAAAACAGAAGCTCAAACAAAACATCTCCAGAATATACTCAGCTGTTCTTTTGATCGAAGTTTCCTGACAGAGAACGCCATAAAAGACAAAAAGGTTTTATCTTAAAATTGCCTATTACTTATTTAGCAAGCATGCCTTTCTGCAGTGCCACCTTCAGGCTCTTTGGTGTTCATCCTCAGCCACATCAGTCCACAGAAGTAAAAAACAGAGCGCTCGCAGCTGAAACCGCCAGATGGAATAAGCCGAGGCCTGTGGGTTAAGCCAGGCGGGTTTAGCTCTCTGAGAGGCCGAGGTGTGAACTATTTGGGGAGCTTAGAGGGGAGGGGAAACATGAGATGATTTAGTGCTAGTGTAAATCTTGGTACCTGTTGACAGTGTTAATTGGGACAGCTTGACAAACACAACAAGTAGAAATCTGTGGGGGATTCTGATCTGAGCCAGAGCATCACCTCCTGCAGAATACACACCAAGCCCACATTACAGCTAAGATCAGATACCAACAGAGCTTTCCTCAGACATTTTTTTCATGAAGATACAGCAGTTTGTTGTAAGTCAATAATTCCTAAATACTGATGAAAAAGTACTAGTCTTACTGGTAGGTTGTTTCACTTATAACACAGGGAAAATGTCTAGTACTTTTCATCGGGATTAAGGAATTATTGGCTTAAAACAAGCTCCTATATCTTGCTTTAAAGTTACCTGTAACTCTGTTTTGTCTTATTTCAAGTGTAGTAAGACATTTGCTCTAGAATTAGTACAATATTTGCAAAAAGTACAAATATTTGTACTTTTTGCACTGTCATATTGAGACAGTAAGTGCAGTAGTCTACTTATGTTTTATGATTAAAGAGAAATTTCTGAATGAAAAACTTTGTGAACTGGAGGACTCCCTCTTCCTCAGCCTACTGACAGACAGATGCAGTCATTTTAGCTTGAATTGCTCCTCCCACGTTATTAGCAAAGAGAGGGAGGAGGGTGTGTGTAGGGGGGAGGAGTGTAGAGGGGGAGTACTCGATGCCCACCCCTGGGGTAGATGTTAGAACAAATTTGAGAGGTGTCATATTACACGCCTTGTGACAAGAGGCCGAGGGGAGGTGAAACGATAAATTTACTTAATGAATTAATCTGCAGACCAGTAATGGCTCTGCTAACAACATTAGTCATCCTCCTCTCATCTCTGAGCTGAGATTCAGTGGCATCCCCTCCCTCGTCTCCACCACTTCTATCTAAATCCTGCCTCTCTCTCTTGCTCTTCATACTCTCATAAATTAGTTTAGGTTCCTTTCAAACGATTACATAATTTAGACTAAAACGCACTCGCCTGTTTAAAAATGGTTAACTGCAAAGTTTTAAACATTTTCTATCCGTTTGTGTTCCTGCTTTTGCCCCATTGTCCCCAGTGTGTTTGTAAATGTGACGCATAAATCCCCTTTCAGTGTGGAAAAAGGCATTACATTACAACCGACACCAACACCAGGCGGTTAAAGCCTCTGGGCCTCGGCTTGAGCTTTGATTCAATACACAGATGCAAAATTGCTCTGTTTAAATAGACATTTAAATGGAAATGCAATGGGAAGGACAGCTGTTGGTATTTGTAGCCCCGAGTGCTCATTACAATGGGAAATGGGACAGAATGTGTATGGGTGTGTGTGTGGGGGGTGATGACAACGGGAGCAAGGCGAGCAGCTGTGTTAGCACGTGAATGGTGTAATTACTGGCCAAACCTCTGTCATTAACCTGTATTGTTGAGTGCCACCACATCTGTTACCATGAGAAAGCCTTAATTAATTGACTGCAAGGTTCAAATTCAATTATGTACTCAGACTACAGTTTGTTAATTAAGAAGGTGGATAGAAAACACACAATTAGCCAAAAATTATGGATGACTCTGTAAGACAGTTTGCGTCCGATTTCTGATGAACAAATTTTGAAAAAAAATAAAATAAAAAAAGAAACAGTTCAACGTTGGCGAGCTGGATCATGACAAGTCAGTAATATCCAGCAAACTGAGAGACTAAGCTATCTATAAAGAAAGCACAAATATAAAGAATTACATTTATTAATTTTACAAGGCAGACTACGTAGCCCTTTCTTTTCTTATATTGCAGTGCACCATATCGCATTAGAATTTTTTTTTATATCACAGACAATTTCAAAATAAATAACGAATTTTGATGTAATGTGTTTGATTATTAACTCTTCATTTAGTATTATTACAAGAAAACAGAAGCGGCATTTCTATTAAAAATATTCGCAAAACGTCGTCTACCGTCTGCTAATGTTGGAAAAAACACCATTTCAAATTGCAGGGTTTCCATTAAATAAGAATTGCAACTGAAGTCGCGTGAATAGGTTTGTTCACGTGGTAAGTTGTTAAACATGCAGCGCTCATACCAAAAAAAAATTGGTACGAGCCAAAATCTTAATTGATTGGCCAGGCTTTTTGAAGCTTGTGATCGGAGAGAAGATTGCAGTTGATGCACCCCAAATATTTTTTTTGTCATTTTGTTGATATTAACGTACAACAAGGTGGAGTACAGATAATGTTTAGCTGTTAGCGCACAACAAAAATAAGTTGAGTAGCAACTGAAGAAAATCTGTTAAACCTCGGGAAAATCACATGAATATGTAACTGTAGCCGTGTTGCATGTGTGTAATATGTGTGCCATGTTACACATACAAAATGACATAGCTGTCATATTATATGATTCCATAACTTGAAATTACAAAAATAAATTTGCTTAATTCAAATGCCAATTTCAAAAAACAAAAAACAAACATTTTTCGATAAAAAGTTCTTGCACTAGGATGAGGTGGTTTTTCGGCTGCATTGAAATTGGTGTATTTAGCAAAACTGCAATGGAAACAGTTGTTTGCATCACAAGTCACATGATCAACAACCAGACGTTGCCACAGAGGGAAGAGACGAAGACGACGGCAGGAAATGGTAGGAGGATGATGTCACAGCATGTTTTAAAAAAAAAATGTTATCACATGAACAAACGTATTCAGGTGATTTTAATTTCATTTTTTATTTCATACAAATTTAGTTTTTTCGACTTTGTGCACATTTGTACTGGAAACGCAGCTTGTGATTTAGCTTTGCCTGGATATAAATTGTGTGCAGCTCAACGGCTCCATGGACGTGTGCGTTTCAGCAGCTGCATCTCGGTGACGACGTGTTTGGCAGCTCGCGGCACTGTTTGGCCCGGCTGCTGCACGGGGTCTCGAGCAGAGGGGCGGCTGATGAAAGCATTGGCGGGATGCTCCAATAAAGAACAGATTATCATAAGCGGCCATTGTCCATCTCCCACTTGTTTCCAGCAACCCTCCCCACCTCCTCCATCCCCATTTACTCACTCCTCGGCTCAAAATGTTAATCGGCACCATCGCCGCCTGCCTGAGGAAGGACGGGGAGCCTGGCCCTGTGAGTGCAACTTTGAATGGGCTTTAGTAGGCTTAAAAATGATAAAAGAACAGCAAAACAGAAAAAAGTAGTCTGAGTTAAAGAGAAAAAGACAAGCATAACACGGAAAATGAAGACAGTATAACAGGAAAAACAAGATATATCCTACTTTAGTGAGCGTTAGGTTGGCTGCTGCAGGTCCCTTCATCCTAACAAACTCTCTTGCCTGCCTCCCGTTGTCTCCATCCACCCCACTCGTTTTATCTGAAGATTCTCAGACAATACCTAGAAGATCCCATTCCCTAATCTTCCTAAAAATCCCCCTTTCATCCCCACTGTTAAAGAATGTATGAAAGGCTGACACCGGGCAGGAGAAAAGAAGGAAGAGGG
The DNA here is from genome assembly GCF_002775205.1 of Xiphophorus maculatus. NCBI lineage: Eukaryota > Metazoa > Chordata > Actinopteri > Cyprinodontiformes > Poeciliidae > Xiphophorus > Xiphophorus maculatus. Next base: position 23,711,467 of record NC_036464.1, read on the forward strand.
GGGAAAAAAAGAAGCTGCGCACATCTGGGAGCAAGGGTCGCGTCGCTGGGCTGAAGGGGCTAGAGGGTGTTAGGAGGGCTCCACACGGCTTGCCTCTGCACAAGTTGACTAATTAAATTGTTTTGCTGCTCAAACATTCAAATGGCCGAGGAGATTAAGGGCGGGAGCAGGGAATGAGAGTGTATATGAGAGTGCAAGGGGAGAGGGTGTTAATCTGTGTTCTGACCCAGCTGAACCCTTGAAGTTGTGCATGCACACACAAAACAAAACAAAAAAGCTCAAATCCTTTGTTTTGTCGCCTCAAAGGCAAGAAAAAATGCAATAGGTTTTAAAGGAGTGATCCTTAGATTTCCTTTCGTCCCCATCGGGAAAGAACGGCGAGTTTGGTCCTGAAGGGAATCCAGGATGATCCTAAACACATTCAAAACTCTCTCTGGACAGAAAGCAAGTGCTCTTTTCTGTAACCCCAACGATGATGAGAAAATGGCCGAGGGAGCACGTTTTCTTCTAGCTGCGCCTATCTCAGTTGCCATAGGCTTAGCTTACAAATTGGCTTCATGATTATCGATAAACAACAGTCTCAATCTCACTGCTCAGCAATCAAAATTCACGCAGCAGACAAAAAAAAGAAGCCCTCAGCGAAGCCCATGTTTTTTGTAAAGAAGTTAATGATATTCATCTTGTTTTTTGAACTGAAGGGTTCTGATTTTTAATGTAAGTACGTGAAAAACATGACTGAGAAAGGAAGCAAATGCTGAATAGCGCAGACGGCAACAACCTCGCTTCCCTGCATCTTTCGCTCTATGAACTGCAAAGGGTATTATAGCCCAAACACCACTACTTCTCTCAAAGCTGAGAGATTAGACTGGTTATCCCATTAAAGTTGGTAAAATGCCATTCTTGTGTCTTTAAGCTCTCATATAGGAGGTCAAGACGAGTCCGCCGGTGCTTACAAGGCGGCCGTGGATGTAATCTGCCCACAGTTGCAATAATTAATGTTAAGCTTCTTCTTCTTCAGCATTACGTTTGTGAAGGAACTGCTGCTGATAATACAGTCCAAGCTGTGTGGGCTGTTTGTGTAGCAAACATAAGATAAACGCGAGGATAGGCTCGTGTGACCGACTGTGGAATACGAATCCTGATTAAGAAACATTATAAGAAATCCAAGTAAATGATGGTTTTCTACACTGGAAAAACACAAAATATTACCAAGTAGTAGTTTGGCTCTAGTTTCTAGTGCAAATATCTCAGTAGACATAAAATAAGACAAAACTAACTTACAGGTAACTTTCACCAAGAAGCTATAGTTCCATTGGCTGGTTCTGCCAGTGGAACTATAGCTTCTTTAGCTTATTAAAGAATTATTGACTTAAATCGAGCTTCCTTATCTTGCTGAAACGTTTTGCCTTATTTTAAGTCTACTAAGATTTTTCACTTGAAACTTTGTGAGACTGTGTTTTATTCAGTGTATCAAGTGTTTGTAGGGTCGGATGATCAAGGTATAAGTGATCCTTGTGGTTGGCTTGTCGTATCTCTGCTGTTCTGGGGGCATAAAAGAAGAATAAATTCCTACAGGAATGTTTTAGAAATGTACTTGTTGTACCCAAAAAACAATAAAATAATAATTTTAAAAACCAAGAATTTTAATTATAATTTGTGTTTCTTAAATAAGTACAATGGAAATTAAACTTTGAAAAAGATGAGAGACAAAACACAAAACAAATTAGTGTAAAATTAATTCAATAAATAATGCAAAAATAATTGTTATATTTGTCAAGAATCTGTAATCTGTAATCAATGTAATTCAGGTTTTAATGCAGTCAGCTGCTGTTCCAACTACCACAGTTTCAGCTGGTGGAGAAAAGCAGAGCTGGGTGCCCATGTGAAACTCAACCTGGGGCCTCCTGTGCCTTTGGGCCAGCCCTGGGTGTTTTGGATAAGTGAGATTTAGAGTCGCTGGCTGATCCTTAGGATTCTCACGTCACTGAACCCACACCTCCCATTTAAATAAAACCGGTTCCTCTCGGCTGTGAAGCCGTCAACGGTCCGCTCCATCCTTCCCTGTGATTCAGAGCGCGATATGCCTAACATCTAAAAAAGGGTGCATTAAGCTCTTGCTGGATTCCTCCTTGTGCCATTTTCCTCTCGCCGACTTGCAGACACAAAGGCAGATTAAAGAGAGCGCGTGCCACAAAAACCCCCGCGTCAATCTTATCGGCTTCGAGTGCGATTTTTTTTTTTAAACGTATGTTAATCTGGCAGAGCTAAAAGTCATTCTCTCCACTCTCTCTGCTTGTTTATCTCTTATCAAATGCACAGTAGGTAAGGGGCAGCTTTTGCGCTGCAGCTAAGTGGCATTATTTGGATAATTGCGTCCATTGTTGCTGTTTATATAGCTATGTGAAACAGGAGGCCTGTGTAAATAGTGTGGGGGCTAGGCAGGGGGGGTTGTTAGATATATTCAACAGGGGTCAGCGGATTTCTGCAATGGTGCTTTAAGAGGTTCTTCATACTAATAACTCATCTGTATTCCAATTCAACAACTTAAAAAAAAAAGATGATAATATTAGTCAAAATACCACTATAGCATATTAGTCCTACCATGTTAGCCTGTGTTAGCCACATCCTTAAAATAAAGCTAGCTTTATAGGAAGGTAACAGTAAATATTTATAAGTATTCTGCTCAGCTTTCTTCTACTGTTAATATCTGGTTTGTTGCAGGAGGTGAAACGTTCTCCTAGTGTTGGATGTGTGAAGGACAGCGCTCCCAGAGGTGTAAGAATAACAAGTTCATTAGTCGAGGGGGTGGAGGTGGAGGCTGAGGAAGGGTTGCAGCAATTCAAATTCCCCCCCGACCCAGAGCCGGGCTTCCTGATTGGCTGGCTGCAGCGGCACGGCGAGACTCATTAGAGCCCAGCAGTAATTAAGAGTTGTTAGAAAGTGAATTCTCCAACCGCAGATTAGAAAATTAAACTATTTACTGATTACATATTAATAGAAGACAACAATGCCGCTTGCCATAAGCTTGGAAGGCGACCAAGGAATAAATCTGTGTACTTAATTACCATAAACAATGGGGGCATAGAAATGGAGTTTTATGCACACTCCCTCCTGTAATGTGTCTGATATCAGAAGACACTTGACAATTCTTGTTCAATTATCTCTATTATTTAATGTGCTGCGAACTGCCTCTGAGTAAATAAATTAACCACCCCAATTACTTTGGACTCATCTGGGGAGGGCCGCCGCGTAATAGAAAATGCTGCGGAAAGCTGCGCCGTGCCCGAACCGAGGGAGAGGAGGAGAGGGGGGAGGAAGGAAGGGTGGGAGAAAACTGAGATTTCACAAGGATGAAAAGAAACAAAAAACGCAACAAAGAAGAGGCAAGTCTTTGATTAGAGAAAAAAAATGGAGTGAATGACAAAGCAAAGACATGTGATATCAAAGAGAGGCGGAATGTGAGGCAGTGGCGCGCCTTTCGCCACGGATCTGCCCCCCCCTCAAGTTTTCCCCCACTGCTGGAGCGGAGAGATGAGCAAATTGTTCACGGGTCAGCCCGTCTTGTCCGTTCACATCTGGTCACCGGTGCTGGAGTGCGATGCGCCGCCACGGCAACGCAGCACACCGAGGTCACACAAACTCGCTTTGAGAGGGCTGAATCATGTGATCGCGTGCACTGCAGCGATTACTTTGCACATCTGAGCTGGTAGGACAGCTCTCATGCCATCCAACACCTCCAGATCTAAACCCAGCTAGGCTAACCTCTAGCTAAGAACAGGGATGAAACTCTTCCTGGCTTTAATGTTTACCCCGAGAGTGGTGGTATTACCATTTTACATTAAATTAAATTAGGTTAACCAACAGCAAAATTTAAATAGTAAATGGACTTAACTGATGTAGTGTTTCTTCAGTCATACTGACCACTCTAAGTGCTTTATGGTGTTTACACACATGACAATCCGGTGTTCTGCCAGATCTGTATATGTTGCTAAATCGCTGAACGCGTAGCACAAACTGACGGCTGTATCTGTCAGACAATGCGCTGTGATCACCATATGCTTTTATTTAATCAGCAACGTGACACCATAAGGTAGAAGTTAGATCGTCATACACTTTGTTATCAACAACTGTATGACATCCTGTCTTAGCAGTTAACCAGTCACACCAACATCAACCAACAGGGAGGCATGTTTTATATATCTGACTGCAGCTGCAACTAGACCTTGCTTTAAATACACTTTCAAACAACAATGCATGTTTAGCCATCTAACTATCACTAAAAACAATTTATTCACTCAATTTTGTCGTATCTTGTCACATATGCTGACCTGACAGCTCCTCTAAATGTTGCGGAGCTCTTAACGGGGACGCATGCATACTCACTGCATATATGCTATTCTGACAGCATATGCTGATCTGACATAACACCGGTAGTCTCAGTTTGACTGGGGTTTGTTTTGGTTGCATTTACCCAGAATGCCCTTTTGGAGCACTCTTCGCTATGCTTGGCATTCACACATCCGCATGTGTACGGTTTACAGAAAACATTCACTGTGTTGGAAAGAAGTGTGACACGAGTGAATAACAGTATTAACAATTATAATAATAAAAATGTCTCTTCTGCTTTTGATACTTTTTTATGCAGATTTTGGAATTACATTTTTAACAAAACTGTAACAAGATGGATAATCATGAATTTAAACAATATTGATAGATCGCACACAATTTTTATACAGTTTATTAGAATTACATCTCTAACAGCTTATTTAGTAGTCATTACATCTTTATGTAAACGATCAGGAGCTGAGACTCATTAAGTCTTAGGTTGGTAACCCCCACCGTGTACTTTTAGTTGAGTTATTCATTATTTGTTCATTTTTAAACTCCATTTTTACTCAACAGTGTTGTGAGAAATTGTATTTCTCTTTCTAAGTTTTTCTTTTCTTTTTTTTTTTAAACTTCATTAGTTAGGGAAAATATTTTTATTATTAACTCAATATAAGCCTACAAGATTTTTTCGAAGAAGGTTTCAAATATATTACTGGGGATCTTGAGTAAAACAGAGTTGGGTAAGAGGAAGTGTCCATGCCCAGTCAATTACATGGGGATAAAATAGATAAATGAAGTTACATTAGTGTTAAAAAAAAAAACAAAGAACGAAAAGATGTCTCTTTTTTTTATTTCACAGGGTTCAAGAGAGCAGTGTCAAGAAGTACTTTGTCTTCAAGTGGATGGGAATTGTATTATTCAGAGTACAGAAGAGGATATGCGTAATTTAGTGTTGGGTTACTGTGGTCAGAGACACATGATCGGCGTTGGCAGCTGATGGCACAAAGAAGCCGATTTCACATCTAAGTGTTGGGTCACACAAGTGAATAAGTACGGACTAGTAGGAGATAAAATGTTTCAAATTTACAAGCAGAATAAAGCTGGTGTTCTGTGCTGTCAAGTACCTACAAGTAGAAACAGAAACACCAATAACTGGTTCTCTAAACCAGTTTCTCTCCCAAAAACCAAATATAAATAAAACAACCTTGTTTCTATTTATGTAAATATCAAAATAATAACATTAAATGTACTAATGTTTTCTTGAAAAACTTAAGAACACAAACGTAAGTAAAGGTTGATTTAAAGAAATGCTGAACTACAGTCAGGTAGTGTTATAGCCTATGATTTCTCACCTACAATCAAACATAATTATAAACAGCGCCATGAAAAAGTATTCTTGCTAAAACTGCAAAAAGTTCAGTGTATCTGATTAGGATTTTACAGCATACATAACATATATTAGGGTGAAATTGTGAACTCAAAGCAAAAAGATACATGATTGACCAACTTTTAACAAATGAAAACCTAAAAATCTGCGGTGCGTTTTATTCAGCATGTCTTTTAGGGTAACTCTCCACCACCTTTAACCAGCTACTGGCTAAAATGTTCATCCATTCATCTTTCCAGTGGAAAAACAAAGCACTCCCTCAGCATGATACTGGTGCCACTATGTTTCACACAGGGATGGGACAGCAGGGTGTGGAGAGTTAGTTGTCAGCAACAAACTGTGGATATAGACTAGAAGTTCAGCACTGGAGTCAATCTGAGTAGATTGAGACTAATCTACTCACCGTTTGACTTGTGGAAACGGCACGAGGCAAACGTTTGCTGTAGGGCTTCTTATCTGCTTTCAAACTAGAACACTAGAATCTCTGAATGTATTTACGACCATTACATTCAAGTTGTCTTACTTGAGTCATTTGTTTAAGTTTTATTGTGTTATGTTGTGTTGTGACTGAGAATCGTTTCTTTTCTTATGTATGCTGCAATTCTTGGCCAGGTCCCTCTATTGGAAAACAGATCTTTTTATTTCGACAGGAAAAAAAAAGGTTAAACAAAGGTAATTATTATTATTATTCCTGCAACTCTTCCATAAACGGCAGATTTGTGGAGGCAATTAGAATAGAATAGAATAGAATAGAATTACTTTATTCATCCCAGCAGGTAAATTATTTTGTCCAGTAAACAGATTCTACCACCTGCGCTGGGGATTAAAGAAAATTAAATACAAGCCTAAAACATGAGTTTCAGATGTATATTTGTAAAAATAAAATGAATAAACAAATTGGAAAATGATGTAGCATTTTAGACTTCTTGTTGCTTTATCACTACGGTTACACTGATTTCAGCTTTCTGGTTGATCGCAAACAGGAAAATGAAGCAGCATTTTAAAATTGCCATTGTTCTTTCACCAGGAGTGTACCGCTTGCAGTTTTCTGGCTGATCGACAATCTTTAAAAAGCCTGATCTGCCAGATATTTTTGTGTTAAGAGTCGCTAAATATAGCATCAAAGTTACTAAACTGTCAATAGTCGAGTGGCTATTGCAAACCATACACATGCGGATGTGACCTGGTGGGCGTACAGTGGCTGAACCTATGCGGAGATAGAAATGCTTGGTTTTGGCCAATCGCCTCTTCCAGTAAATTAGGGAAATATGCACCAATTGATCGGTGCATCCCTACCGACCACGTAAAAAACCAAAAAAACTGACTTGAAAAAGCTTGAATGTTGGGGACAGTTTATAAAGATCCTGTAAATGAAAAAGATAACTGAACAACAAGTTGGTTCTGTTGCTAAGCAAAAGCACATATGTACACCGTAATAAGGAAACCAAGGATAATTTCTCGATATGATATCCTTTTTATTATTTTCTCCTCACCTTTCTGTATTCGACTCATCTTTTTCTAGTAAATCACATTTTCAGGAGGGGACTATAGGTGTGTATCTCTAAGCTTGAAAGTAAATAACCTGGCTTCTCGCTGGCCAGTGGCTGCTTTAACAGTTGGGGAAGAAGAAGAAGGAAAACAGCCCTTCAGATTGACACAATGGCGTGCGCTCCGACAGGGAGAGAGGGCACGGAGGAAGGGGAGGGCAGCGAAAAGGAGGAAAGCAAACACAACAAACGGCAATGAGATAGCCTCAATATCAGCACCCAAATGGGATGGAGAAGGTGAGCACAAATCTCAGCAACCCGGTTTCCATTTCTAAAAGCTCTTTCTTCTGCTCTGGCCCTGTTGCTTTATCTTTCTCCAGGATTTTCGGGGTTAAATCCGCCACCGACGTGTCAAGAAAAGCATAAGAGTTACTGTTAAATCACTACACTTTCAAAACATTTGCAAATATCAAAAAGAATTTCATGTTCTCCCCCGGCCCTGGAGCATTCCTGGGTGAGAAACGGGATGATTATCGTCACCAATGGCAGGGAGCGATTCTCCAATTTCAGTTGGGGACTTGACACAGCCGAGGCCCTTCTGTCTTTTTTTTTATTATTTGGCTCTGTGTAGTGTCTCATGTCTTAACAAGGCTTTACTCGGGGGGGCCCGAACCTTAAACAAAAAAATACAACAACAAAAAAAACTTCCAAATCTGGCTCTGTACGCCACACCACGTTTACGGGGCGCGCGAGCGTTTTGTGTCGCGGGTTTGTGAACTGTGTCGGTGGCTCGTGTTGTTCTCTCTCTTTGCCATTTCTTTGCCTCTCCCTTTAACTCACCCCCGTCTTTCCTTACACAGCATATCAATGAAGGCCAGATATGTACTGGGGGGTGTGTGTGCGCGCGTGTGTGTGTAGCTGTGCATGGCTGAGCGCAACTGTTCAATAGTTGGGGAGGCTGGCTGGGGCCGCGGCTGGCAAACGGCGGCAGCGCAGACTTCGGCTATCGCACCCAGTTATCGTTTCCCCCATGAAGGGCTCCCTTATCACCCCGGCCCAGAGAGGTCTCCCTTCTTCTCCCATCCCCGAGACACACTCCCCTCGTTCCCTCCCCCAACCCTCCCGTCTCCTCCCTCACTCCTCCTTTCATATCCACCCAGCGCTACGTCGCACAACATTCATCCAAGAGGGCGGGGGGAGGGAATTCAGGGGATTGGGGCAGGGGTGTGGGGGGCTTCAAAGATTCCCTCCGTCACAAACACACAAACTCTCCGAGTGTACATAAATGTGTGCGTGTGTGTGTATGCGCCTGTGTGTACGCTCAATTTGCCAAAACAGTTTTTCCAGTGTAATTGGGCTTGGGGTACCTGTGTCCATGAGATAGCGCAGCCTCTTCTCCACGCGAGCTGCTCGGGCGTCTATGTGCCTCTGCTCGCTCTCCAGCGCAGACAGCTCCCCAACCACATACTGACTGGTGTCTTTGAACGCCTTCTGTCGACCGGGAGAGAGCGAGAGCGAGACAGAGCGCGAAAGAATAGTTATGAGAGAGAGAAGGAGGAGTAGTGAGAGTTGGCATTAGACAGAGGGGAGGAGGAGGAGAGAAAAAAAAAAGAGAGAGAGAGAGAGAGGGAATAAAAGCAGATCGAGGCCGAGGAGAGAAACAGAGAGAATAATGGAAGTGATGAGGATGAAGGAAGAGTTGGAGGGAAATAAAGGCAGAGAGAGGAGAGGGTAAAATTACTTTAAAAAAAAAAACAGAAAATCAGTGCACTTGAAAAACATATTTCACCAAGAAAACTTCACACACAAAAAACAGCTGCGTTCTTTATTAATTTCTCAATGTTTCCTATCCCAGTGGTCAACTTTATTATTCATCTATGTTAGACTTTTTTCTGGCTGATGCAGATATGTGGTTTTCTTTTGAGGTCTATTCAAAGTTTCACTGATTTTCAAGGACTTTGACGCAAAATGGAAAAAAAAAAAAATAAACAGAAAAAATGTGCAGAAAGTTCTTTTGATGGAGGTAGTATAGTTTCAAATCCAATAAAAAGATTATTTCTATATATGTCCTTAACATGCATCTTTTTGTTTTACTGATAACACTTTATTTGAAGGTGTGCGCATTAGAATGATATTATTCTTATGAAGTCTCAAAATTACACTTTAATGCAGTTTTGCATTAAAGTGTCAACATTAACAGTTATAAACATTCACGAAGACTCCTTCGTTTCTATAACATCTGTTATGTCAGTCTTATGCAATTTTGATGCATCTATAGTAAAAAAACAAAAAACATAGTTTTCAGTATTTGACATATTGACCCCTGAACACTGATGATGATCTAAAGACAATCTGCAGATCTCTTTTATATCAATGTTACACCAACTTTTTGTTCCCATCAAACTTTCAAACCAGACTGTTTTTTCCTTAAGTATAAAGGCATGCTTTTGAGAAACTCATCAGAACTAGCTAATCATTTGGGCCAACAGATAATGTAAAAGAAAAATGAATACATACTTAGCCAAAAATGCAATTTAAAGCTGACAGTTTATTCATTTGGAAAGTGAAGCAGCAAAAATTATTTTAAAAATTGTTGACTGTGTGACAAATAGGAAAAATACACAGAAAATATGAGGTTTGAAGTCAATCAGAGCGCTTCAAGAATACCCAGTGTGTTTAATTGTCTTGACTATTGAACTTCAATGAGAAACACAACAAAGACCTAAGTAAAGCAATAATCACTTCAGAAGCAACGACTGTACACAGAATTATTGAAACTTACAGGGAGTTTAACACCTTTACTTACTTTATATCCAAAACTTAAGTTCTGTGGTTTAATTTATGGATTTTTATGGCTGCATGATTGAAAAATAGTCAAGATACTAATGCTGAATATTGTGATGTTGACATCTATTACACTGACCTTTGAGCATTAGCAAAGTACTAAAAATAACTAAAAATATACATCAAGTTAGGCCCAGTTCAGGTGGTGGGAGACAGAAGGACTAAAATTACATCACTGTTTGGGAATGTCTCCCATCCTAAGCAGAAAGCTGTTGCTGGACTGCAGATCTTACTCAGTGACAGACTGCCGCATCCTTGATGCAGAAAGTAGCATCAACACACATCCTTCCTCCCAGCAGCTGTTAGACAAAATAACCATAGCTTTTTTTTGTTTTTTAGATTATTGGCACAATGTGTTTGAGTTATAATCATTTCCTCCAGGAAGTTGTAATTACAATTATTAACTGCTAATTAACGTGTCACTTGCAAATTTTCATGAACTTGCAGCTTTCACTAGTTATCATAACTTTTCTAAAAATCTGACCAATCACCGTTTTCTGTATTTCCGTCTTTTCTGACCAATTCAACTCAGCGTAATTCTGATGAATCCCTTTAGCCCCCCTTCTAATTTAACTTCCTGTTTCACTGCATCTCCTGAAAGCCGAACTTGAAAGATAAATGCATGTGACAATAAACAATGCTTTTATTTCTGCAGATGTTCATATGTATGCATTTCATGTTAACTTGAATGACCAATATGGAATTCTTCTTTTGCTCTTTGACAAATCCTGAGGACATGATTTTACTTATATTAAAGGTAGCTAATAATAACTTGAACATGTTATTTGCACCTACATACACTAGAAATTTTAATATAATATGCTGCAATCCATTTCTTTTGAGAAGGGTATGTGCAGTAATTTCAACTTTTGTATAAAACGGTGTTATGGCAAAAATAAAGCTTGAAAGCTTTTTACAGCTTTTTGGAAAAAGGAGTCGCAAAATCAGAAATTTTAGGCCACAAAAAAACATAGCAACATCCCGAAGAGACTGTTGTAATCTTGTCCTTAATATACAATGTGTTGTTATTAATTTATTTGTTTTTATATATTTTTAATATTTTATTTTTCTTTGAACCAACATGCTGCTGTTACACCTAAATTTCCCCACCATGGGACAATAAAGGACACGTTTATTATAGTATATTTGTGAACAGACTTATTTATGTTTTGCAGTTCAGACTCAATCCACCTGCGGCTCACTTCTCCTCCAAGTTTATTAAATTAAACCTTTGATTCAGTTCTGCTTAAACCCTCAAACACACTCTTCCACTTCAGCAAAGTCTTTCCAATTTCTCAAATATCCCGACACCAACTCCGCTCAACACTGAGACACACACACACACACACACACAAATACACAACCCCATCATTCTATAAGCATAGGCGCTTAATAGACTCCCCATTTGTGACCCCTCTTCACCTCTGTCTCCTGGCTGTTTGCTATTCTTCAGAGAGACTCCCTCTGAGTGAGGAAAATGTTTATTCAAATTTAACCACTGAGGATGCATCCGAAAAATATCTCCATTTTTATTGCTGATGCACTTCGTTTTTCTTAATGGGAAGGAGAACTAGTGAGCAGGAGAAAAAGTTTTTTTTTTTTCCCTCCCCTTCATTCCACCCAGGCCAGCACTTTTTCCTGTACTCTTTCCAGCATACGAGAGAATGCATTCATGTAGCTCTGTGCACGCCTCATTTGTACAAGTGTGTGTGTGCGCGTGCGCTAAAGATTCCCTGCAGCCTCCCCTTCTGCGCGCTCTCGCTCTATCACCATATTTTTCCTTGGCAAATCAATTTTACACATGATCAGCCCACTCCCCTTGCTGCGCTCGGCCCAGCCGTAATTAAGAGGAGGGAAATTACCATATATATTATATTAATGCAAACATCATTCAGCAGGTAATTCTTGGCTGATCGGGATAATGGAAAGGTTGAACACCCATTAACCCTGGGGCCCGGGCACCGGGAGGAGGGCTGTGTGTGTGTGTGTGTGTGGTTGGATGAGGCCGAGGTGGAGGGTCGAGGGCAGGAGAGGACTGCTTGGGAAGATGGATTCACCTCGTGGTCTCTAGTGGCCCACATGCTCAAACACTCAGCCACTGAAATAATAGTGTTCTTATAAACACTCTCTTTGAGAAGACAATGTGAGATGTGTGTATTCTTAAAGGACGTGAACACGCACACACACACACCCCTCCACACAACGGCCGATATCTACTGCTGTTATAATTAAGGTGGCGGTGTGTTAGATCAATACTTAGATGTCCCCGTGGTAACGAGGGGACGGCTGAGGTAAAAGTGAGAGACTCAGGTGGCGAAGTTGAAGACAAGGTGGGAAATGTAAGTGTGGCAGGAACAGAGAGGGAGGAAATGTGTCGAGATTAGACACTAGGGCTGAAATGATTAATAGAATTAATAGTGAGTACTGAAATAATTGTCAACTGGAGGATATAGTCTCTAAAAAAGCCCATTTGCTAAAAGAACATATCCAGAGAAGTAATTAAGGAATATATACATTTTGTATTTAAGGCGAAAAACCTTCTTTGTTTTTAAGTATGTTCTACCCGCAACTCCTGAAGTTTCACTTTTAGCTTCACCTGGTAAAAATTCTAGAAAATTCTTACTAAACACCTTTTGCACCTATTTATTAATCAAAAAATAGTCAACATATTACTAGAGAGGGTTTTTTAAGGTGGAGATCCATCCTTTGCTACATATGACCAAATGTACACTAAAACAAAGCTATGTACATTTTTATTTTCTTATTTACAAAATGGAGTTAAATTATAGTTGCATCTTTTGATTATTTCTAATATTGTGTAAAAAAGGCTTAAATGGTTAAATGACAAATCTACAGAATGTGTCAATTTTTATCCGATCAATCGTCAGAGTAATCAAATATTAAAATAATCGTTAGTTGCAGACACATAAGACACACAGCTGATGATGAGAAAATAAAACAAGTCAAGTAGCTGAAATGATCTCGAGTATTTAGACACCCTGATGTTCTCCGAATTGTTCTGTGTCCTGCATGAAAATCTAACCAAGAACTGGTGACAGAATCCAGAGTTTACTAAAAAAAAAAACAGCCCTCACAGATTTTCTGATTTGTGACTTATTTTGAACCAGACATCCTTAATTTTTTGCTTTTGAAGTGATTTTAAATAAACACACCTCTTCTTCAAAAGGTCTGTGAAGGTCAAATTCTGTTGGTGAATCTCCGTCCTCGTCAGCCTTCTTTAAATCTTCAGGAACGGATTTCTGTCGCTTCACTTCTGAAAGCAAAGAGACAAAAAAAAAACCCATTGATATTAGCATAAATAAATCTACATTGATATTTGATAGGAATACTTGTATTGGTTATCCAGAGTCCTGTCCTTTATGAAAGGTAACATTTTCATGAATTTCCAAGAATTTTCTTGGAGGTGTGGTTTCACAATCCAGAGTAAAATTACAATGGTTTCATTGGTTTGTTTTTCACAAACGTGGTATTAACAGTTACAAAGCAGAAAACAGTGCAATGACTATCACTGTCACATGACCAAGCAAATACTAATAACCAATCTCCTCCTCCAGAAACATAAAGACAAGAAAATGGAAATAAATATCATCTTTTGATATAGGCCAGTTTTATTTATCGGACCGATTCCGACGTGTTTAAAAACGACAAATATTGGACGGTAGCAATATTGGTGCCGATATATTGTGTGTCCCTAGAACTGCAAATAGGACGTTCTTTAATTTAACCTTCATTTTACCAGAATTAAAACCTCTTTTTCAAGGGAGTCCTGGCCACGAGGCAGCAACAAATATGATACAAAAAATACACAGTTAAAAGAAAATGTCATGTTATAAAAAAAACGGCTACATGTCATTGAATCAGCCTCGAGCATTTTTAGTTTAGATTTAAACAACTAAACGAGATGAATTTAGTTAACCTAAAAGTTTCTTGTAACAAGTTCCAAGAGGAGGGAGCAGAGTTGGTCTAGTCTAATCCTGGAAAAACATTCATTCTTGTTCTCTTAATAGAACTGAGTACAATTAACCTTTGACTGATTCAGTGGTCATGAATGACTTTGTCAAGTAATAGACAACATTAAACAAGATAATTGCAGAATGGTGCCAAATTACCAACCTACTAATGGGAACATTTGTTTTCAAGACTAAGCTGGATGTGAACTGGCCTCCCTTGCTAACTACAGAGGTGCGTGTCTGAGTTACATTGTCCTCACCCGGTCTGTTCTCCACATACTGACTGAAGGACTTCAACTGGGTCTTCCTCACAGCGGAGTCCTTGTTGAAGACGACGGGACTCCGCAGCCTCTCCGTGGCCCTGCGCAGGCGCTCGGCCCTCAGCTCTTCAGCGTTGTTCTGAGACACACAGAAATACACAACCTACTCAAGAACAATGATCCATCATCACGATACAACACCTGCATGAGAACAAAACATGAAAGAGCGAATCTTAGGTCTGCTTCAGACATTTTATTAAATACTGGTCCAAAGTTGCTCATATCAACCATTTACACAGCTACAACCAGAGCAGCGGAAAAAACTGGTACAAGTTGGTATAGAAGATGTGTCAAACTCAAGGCCCAGGGGCCAAATCTGGCCCGGCGTAGCTTTATATGTGGCCCCCTAGACTCCAAATTACATCAATAAGTGCATCCACTTTTTTGCAAATCTGCAAAATTCACACAAAAATCAATTTTTTTTCAGATTTTACTGCAGTTTTTTTAATCAAAATTGGCCAAAAACATTGTTTAAGTGACCTCAGCCTTACTTAATGTCAAGTTGTAGTCCGTGATCAATACTGCGATTAGTAAAAAGTCACATTTAACGTCTTACAAATCCTTACTCTTTGTAAGGATTGTAAAAAATCCTTACAAATAGTACTAAATTAGCACCACAAAATCTGATTTTGACTGCAAAAAAACACAAATTTGCTGCTTCGTAAGCCACAAGCCATTCAATTATTATTTCATTTTAAGGAACACTTATTAAATGCTGAAACAAAGAGCAGTTTTATTGATATTTTAACAGTTTAAGGCGATTTATCAGTAGATTCTGACACAATCAGCCCTTTAAGAACATTCAGATTTTTGATATGGCCCAAAACAAAAATGAGTTTGACACCCTGGTATAGAAGCTTCATTATAATTTGTTAGTATGTGCCACTCTAAAAAAAAACACACACACAAACAAGCGCGTTCATTCTCTGTCTCACTCATGAGCAAGACAAAAAGGAGGCAATTAACTTGACTTTCAACAAAACCTCAAGCCAGAAAATATATTCAGATTATGCAAAATGCCCCAAAAAAAAAAAAAAATACTGCTATTGTTTTCAAAGTGAGCACATGTTAAAAAGCTACACGCTCCCTCTATCAGGACTGGTACGCAGAAACGCTTTATTACCGACACTCCCGAGTATGCCAAGCCGAGTGGAAAAAGAAAACCGACTTCGGGTTGAGATTGACGTCGCGGCAACGTTAATAAGACGGCGAAACGTGTAATAAAGTCGACAATTAGGGCAAACACGTTCCACCGCTTGAGACGGAGGGAGATAGTGAAGCAGGGTGTGCGGAGCCGGGGACGGCTGATAGAGGCGGAACGGGAGAATGGGGAAACGGGGCGTAGACGAGGAGTTGTTAGAACGTCTTCACATTATTGACTCTCAAAAACAAAGTCAGCAATTAGCCTGTTTGCACTTTGTTTTGTTTATTAGTCTGTCAGCTTCCGCTAGCCTCTTAAAACCTTGTGTCAAATTGAGGAAAATTTATTTATGAAGTGCTTTGGGCTTTTATACAAAAAGGCCAATTAAATATTTTAAAACAGGACAAGAGCTGGGATATGTGGAAGCACTGATGTCCTTGAGTGTGCTTTTGCGTGTGCATGTGTGAGTGTTTGGATGCACATGCACTCATGCTCGCACAGCTAGTGAGTATATTTACATTTACTGAAGGGCATAAAAAGTAAAGAGCAAGAGGATCTCAAAGCTGAAGGTTCTCAGATGATGATGTCTCCTAACTGAGTAACAGAATGTTGGAATACTTTGTGTTTGTAGGTTTCCGGGAAGCATGGGCACATACTTTAAAAAGGATCTGGTGTCAGAACCATTCAAAGTTTTTTGTTTTGTTTTTACCAGTGGTGGGCATGGTTAGCTAAAACTTTAACTCCGTAAACGCGAAAGCTCTACACCAACACAATGTGTAGACGAAGCTAAAACTAAAGCGCTAATTTAATTTCAAATTCCATCTGCCCTTGAACGACTAGCACTAATTTAGCTCTGACAACATGTTTTACATATTTAATAGTGCCTTCTGATGTTTACTTTCATCTTATTCTCTACTGTCCATGTTTTATTACGTTCCTGTATATTTATTTGAAATAAAGTTATGGGGGGGGGGGAAGAGGAAGAGGCAGAGCAAATGTGAGGAGAGGAAACAGAACTGCTGCATAAATAGTCTTCACCCACTTTAAAATGAGAGCACGAATATAAACGTCTATCTGAATTCTTAACACTCGATAAGTGAAACTTCAACACAGATGTTGAACTTTTTCAACTGAAAATTGACAAAACAGTAAATTTTTAATAAGTTGGATAAGTTTTTAAGTGCTTAAAATCTTATCCAAGAAAGTTCACTTAGGGGAAGCTATGAGCTTAAAAGCAGTTTTTGCTAACTAAGTAGTTAGCCTGACTCAATAGGCCTGCTAATTATACTGCTCTATAAACAGCAAAATGGCAAAAATGATATTCTCCTCAATTGTCATGTTTACTTAACTGTTAATCCCCTCTTGTTATTAGTCAGTGTATAAAAATAAAAAAAATATTCTATTAATTACACCATGTCAGTTTTGCTATGAATGTTTAATACTGTGACACTGTAAAACTGTGGTATTTTTACTCAAGATTGTCATACAGTAAGAATCTCATACTCATTCTTTCTCTCTCCATTATGAACATTTTTAAATCATCTTTTACCAGAGGAAAAAAAAACGACGTTCAGCACTTCAGATCTCAATCTTGTTTAGAATCAAACTGCATAAAATCATGATAGAGTTTGTGTTTTACTCCCAGTGTGAACTGACTCCTGCAGGGTTTCAACTGTTCTTTTTCTTGAGCTGATCTTGAAACTTTTATCACATTATGACATCTAAAATTTCAGAAGAAAAGAAGAAGGCAACACAAAGATCCACAATCAAAGATTCACAATAAATAATTCATAAGCTTATATAAATAAATGTTTAACTGGATGTGTCCTTGTCATTTTTCTTATGAAGATTTACAAAAAAACACGTTTGTGCTATGCTAACATAAAACTGCAAGTCCTTGCACCGTTTGCAGAGAATAGTGCATTTAGCAAAAATGTAAGAATCCTGAGGGAACTGATTACAGCCCAGAGCCTTCCTTACTATTAGCAGATGTATCACTTAACTGTTGCAAAGCTGTGACTTGTCGTTTGGTTGTTTATCTGCCGCCACATTTCAACCAAAGGCGAAACCATCTCAATCACTAAATCTCACAAGCATACCGAACACCTGCCCACTTGGCTACCCCTCTGTTTCCTTTTCACACTCTGGCACGAGCAGATATTGGGGTGTTTGCCCCTTCTTGCTCTTTCATTCGCCCTCCATCTCTTATCGCTGCTGCTATCACTGTGGTAAGCTGCAGCAGTGGTGATTCAGGGCTTTTAGTGCATGTGAGTCTGTAAATGTGCATGCAGGGGGCTGCGTGACTAATGTTGCAGTCTGCTGAGCGTCGCATGCCCTTATCGTGTGCTGCCGAGGCTGCGAATACACACAATCGGTAATGAGAGGGACGGTGTGTGCTGGTGGGTGATGTTCTTGCAGGGCGTTACGCCGGCCTGGAGGACTCTGTGGAGCCCCCAAGCCTCCTCATTTTAAAATCACAAACATAATGCAAACTCGCAGCTACTTTCAGAGTGATATCTTAAGACAACTGACGAAAATGTAGACAGATGTAGGAAATGAGGCTTTTTTTCTCCATAGTTCAGTTCCTATCACTTTTTTCACCTTCACAATCAAATGTGACAAAATTGGCCAGTTCAGTGTTCCTCCACCTTTCCGATTCAACTATAATTCTACGCAGAGCAAATATTGCACATCCTAAACGAGGTGCAATGAAGATTTGTCTAAATTTTTTGCTGAAAGGCCTCCACATTAAAATGAACAAATGAAACGTTGCACATTTTGATAAATCAACCCATAAGATTGCAGTGATGTCAGTAACGCGTTACTGACGTTGGACCACTTTTTTCAGTAACGAGTAATCTAACGCGTTGCTATTTCAATTCCAGTAGTCAGACTACAGTTACTTATCGAAATCACTTTGAGTTACTGTGCGTTGCTATTTTCTTTTGTAATTTTATTTTATTTCTGTGAGGATTTGAGTTTTCTTGCTTATTTTAGGTTTCTTCATGCATGACAATGCACCATCTCATGCTGCAAGGAATACCACTGTGTCACTGGCTGCAATGGGCATAAGAGGGGAGAAACTCATGGTGTGGTCACCATCCTCCTCTGACCTCAACACTACTGAGAACCTTTGGAGTTTCCTCAAGCAGAAGATCTGAGGGTGGAATGCAGTTCATATCAAAATAGCAGCTCTGGGAAGATACTCTGACATCCTGCAAAGAAATTCAAGCAGAAACTTTCCAAAAACTCACAAGTTCAATGGATGCAGGAATTGTGCTGTGATATCAAAGAAGAGATTTATGTTAACATGTAACTTGGTCTGTTAAGATGTTTTTTGATTGAAATAGCTTTTGATTTTAGTACATGTGACCACTTAATGCTGCACATTCAAAGAATGACTGTTTGCAGTTCTTTATAATCCATAAAATGTTTAGAAAATCTGCTGCGCATAATAATTTGGAACAGAGCATTTTGAGTTTTTTATTTTTGAAAAAAATCCTGTTGTCACGGGGAGCTTTGTTCAGTAAAATTTGATTTATACTGTAATAGTTCATGACTTGAAAATTATACTGACCATCATTTGCATTGACCATTTAAGAAAATATCACTTGCATAATAATTTGGAACATGGTATAGAAAAATGATGTTCCAGCTGCTTTGTTTCATCACAGTTGTGATTTAGTGAAATTTAATAACCAAGACAAGTGGGATTGACAGATTTTTTTAAAATGTCGTCATGTCAGCACCAATGAAGCCATCTTTGAGGTAAAGACAGGAGAAAAAGGTGTACCTAGTGATGGAGCTCCCAAACCCACTACTGGCAACTAGAGGTCCAACATTTGGCATTTTTAGGTCGCATGCTTTAGCCCAGGACAAATCTTTGGCTGATTCTACTTCTGTGAGGGTCAAATGATTACATGCACACATACGCACTCTTCCAACCACAAAGCACTAAGCCTTTTAGGCTTTGAACACAAGAGGGTGTTTATGTGAATAGCTGATCAAAGACATCCCACACTGCCGTACACTCTGAGAGTTTAACTTGTTCTGACAGCGATGCACGCATTCGCTTTATTCTACTTGACATTCAAAATCAATTAAACAGATGTTCAGACTGCCTGGCTGCCACGTCGACTCAATATTCTCATCAGAAGCTATAGACGTAACTCTCCTCCACACCTGTCCCCTCACACACACCTAACAGTCTGGAAAGGTCGCAGTCAATAGAAGGGACGGCAACATATAAATATTGAGCACTCAGATGCCACGTGTATGTTTGTCATGGCTTTAAACAGACATGAGAGGGATAAACTATGGTCCTCCGTGAAGGTTCAACTGACAGACGAGTACAAAGGGTCAGCAGGCTGACAAACGGGGTCAATCTGGTCTAATTGATTGGACTGAACCTTTGATGGTGCCTAGAGTAGGAGGAAAAAAACAAAAACAGACAAAACAGAGAGAGAGTTTGGGGGAAGAAAGAGGCACTCTCAGTGTGTGTCGGTACCTCCAATCCTGCAGGGCTGAGCGGTGAGGATGAGGAGGTGGTTGGGGAGGATGAGGACGACGTGGAGGAAGGAGATGAAGGGGAAGTGACTCCTCTTGCACTGGTCTCTGTCAGCTTCTTCAGCTTCAGATCCACATGCTTGCTGTTTGTGCCTGAGAGAGAAGAAAGAGCATAAGAACATGGAAGAACCATAACTGACCAGGACACGCCAAAACTGCTTACAACCGAGCATTTTATACACTTCTGATCAACTTACCTTCACTTAACATTAATGTAAAATTAATTGGGTGCTTTTATGATTTCTTTCATTGGTTGTTTCTCCGGGATGAATTCAGACAAACAACTTCAATAATTTTGAGAAACAAAGCTTTCTCTAGTTGTTAGTCGGTAAAAAATGTGCAAAAAGGCTGAAATATATACAAACACTACCACTAATATCTCCATAAACATCCATTAGATAATTGCAGCTCATTTACACTGATTTCATAGCCATGAAAAAGGTCCTGGAATAATTCTGGTTCAATATTTCACCATATGTCTGGCAAAGCTCATTTGAATTAGGGGTGCACTGACAAACTGGCCCATGTTTCCTTAATTTTATAAAATTGGTTGATACTTACATGTAAAACTGATTCGTAATGGTCTGAAAATCAGTCACGGTCCCCTTTTACTCCGTCGTGAAAAAGGACTGACAGGACATAATAGTCGCCCCACTGTAGAAAACTTAGTGACTTCGCCAAATATTTAGCAACTTCCCAGAAAATTAAAAATATTGGTATCACCCAAATCGGCATGTCAGGCTTTTTAAAGGCTGGTGTTTGGGCAGGGGACTGCAATCGGTGCACACCTAATTTAAATTTCTTCACTTCCAGGCACGAACCCATCTTTTCATAATGGTCAATACATTTTTACAGTGTTGAGGTCTGAGCTATTCCAGATGCCTAATGTTAATCTGTTTATACAGGTATCTGCATTGTAACCATATAGATGCTAATTTAAGGTTAAAGTTAAAAAGCACTGCTTAAATTTTTCATCAACTTTATCAAATGCACCAGTACTAAAGGAAGCAAAACCAAAATACAGCATGATGCTAATAGCATACTTAACTGTTGAAACAGCATTTTAAAGTCTCGTCTCCAAAAATAGGTGCTACTATGGCTAAATGCCATCTTTGTCTCCTCTGAATAGAAATGCAGCTACAAATATCAGTCAAGTATCAGGTCACTTGTCTTTATTTTAATGACACTAGATTGGGTATCCTGTGGAATAAACAAGAAGAGAAACCTTTAACTCTCCAGGGAAGACTGTCCTTACTTTCTTCCAAAAGTGCATTTGTGAGGTCAAACACTGATGTTGGAAGAGACAACCTGCTCTCTAATTCAGAACAAAGATGTTTTGTTTTCTTGATTTGTTGTGTGGAAGCTTTTCCACACAAAACTCGATTATCAAAACCACTTTGTTTGTGTGCTGTGCACGGTTGCGTAGGAAGGGGAAGATGCCATTCCAAAGGTGGTTCCACAAAATTGGGAGCATAAAATTGCCCAAAAATATATGTGTATGCTGAAGAGTTAAGCGTTCCCTTTGCTGGAACTATTGGGGGGTAATTTAAACTCACCCATCCCCACATTATAATCCCTTCAGCACCAAACTTTACACTTGACAACTCTGTCAGGAAAGCATGGTTGTCCTGGCAACCATCAAACCCAGGAAGGCAAGCAAGACTCATCACTCCAAAGAACAAGTCTCCACCACTCTAGAGTCCAGTGCTCTACACCACTGCACCCAACATTGTGCAGCACATTTGGGCTTGGATTCAACTGCTGGGTCATTAAAACCCAATTCACAAAACTCTTCACGCTCTGTTCTTGAGCTATTCTGGAGAGAGTCAATCTATCGATGCTGGAGTTCACTGAGCTCCTCAGAGTGACCCATTCTGGTATGGATGGGTGTTGGGTTTTATACACTTGTAGCCAAGAGCTGCAACTGTCAATTAATCGGATTAAAAGATTTGTTACATTCTGCAGAGATTTCATTTAACCACTTAACCCTATTTCATGCAAATGTTAGAAAAATGTTTTTTTAAAAATGCAAACAAACAATTTCACATTTTTCTTAAATGTGAATGTTGATTTTTTTTTTGTCACAGTCTTGGCTTAATTACTGCTCTGGCTGTGTTGTTCTTTCAGAAAATGGCATTTTTTTAGTCTGTATACTCCAGTTAATGATTAATCGATTCTTAAATTAGTTGACGATTATTTCAATAATCAATTAATCACAATCAATTGTTTCAGCCCTACTGTAGCCATGGAAACCAATTGGAAAATCTGATTTCCAAGCTTTAGGTCTGTGACAAAACAAATTTTGCTGTGAAATAAATTGTCCATGTAGTTATTGCGGTAAATGATAATTTTTTACGAGCATTTTCAAGTCATTTGTTGAAAATGGCATAAGTTTGTATGCTAAGTTTGCCCTCTGGAAGCTCCATCAACTTTAACTTTGTAAGCACGTAACTCTGGAACTAACATTTAAAATATCCAACATAAAACTCAACAACCAAAAACAATAAATAAAACGGAAATCAAAGACACACACAACTAAAACCATAAATAAAATAGATTATGAAGATCCTTTACTCCACGTCTTCTCTTTTTAAATCCACCTATCAATATTTATTTTTGCTTTATTCTGTCTTGTGAGGTTTTTTCTCTCTGTCTCGGTGTGTGTGCGTGCGTCTGCCAGCGGCTGCATACAGCTCTTTTTTCCAGGGACTGGTAACCACAGCTCCCCTGTTAGGCCAGACCACAGCATTGAAGAAGATGAAAGAACAGGAGGGCAACCGTTTCATGTGTCATCTCCCTGTGTGTAGCCATCAAACACACCCACACACACGCCAACATGCATGTATAAAGATACCAAATATAGACACACACTCTTGAACTTTGTCATATCACACAAACCACAAAACAGAGCTAAAACACGTGCAAAATTAAAATAATCTCCACTGCATTTAGGGAGTTAATATGGACTGATTAAAGGGCAGCATCAGACGCTTTAAAGCTACGTTCGCAAACACAGATTTTCCTTTAAAAACATTACCAACAAAGACAACAATAATGAAGAAAAGCAAAAGATAATGCACTTCAAAAGGTAGAGAAAGCATTTGTTTGTTTTCATGTCTGTTTTGTCGTGTCCCTCCCGGTACTCTAACCTATCGCACATCGACAGGAAAACGAAAGCGGTAAACAGAACGAATTAATTACAAAAAAAATAAAATAAAGCAATTAGTTTACCTCTGAAGATTTGGCCAAATGTTTTCCTGGAGATATATTTTATTTTGGACTAACTTTTCAGTTTAATGATCAAAAGTTTGGGAAGTTTATGATGAAACAAACAACAAACTTGAATGTTTGTTCAAGTCTCGGGGTTAAGAGAAGAGAAAGACGTATTTTCTTTCTGAGTTAGTGTATTTTATCATCAGAAAAGGTTTGTCCTTGCATAATTTAGAAGAACAAAACATAGAGGCTCTAAATGATTAGTATGAATTCAAGTTGGAGGTGAAGTTTGACCTGGGAAATGAATAAGTTAGAAAAATGAATGAATCATCAGCCGTTAGTTTTACCCAGAGAGGTTAGCTCAGAGGCAGGGCTAGTAAGCTCCAGGCACCCCTGTGGGGTGGATGTGCTCGGAAGGGCCTCCTGTGGTAGCTGGTTAGTAGTAGCCAAGGCAGCATCAACAGAATCACCATCACCAAAGTGGAACTGCTCTTCCTCTGCCCTACTCTGCTCCTCATCCTCACTCTTTTCACCGTCCACATCATCTTCCTCAAGGC
The DNA here is from genome assembly GCF_002775205.1 of Xiphophorus maculatus. Lineage (NCBI taxonomy): Eukaryota > Metazoa > Chordata > Actinopteri > Cyprinodontiformes > Poeciliidae > Xiphophorus > Xiphophorus maculatus. Next base: position 23,735,282 of record NC_036464.1, read on the forward strand.
TTCTCAACCTGCCCAAAACATCTGTGGATGCAAAGTTGGAGAAAACAAATGGGCAGAAGCAAATGAAGAGGAAAAAAAAAGAGGAGAGGATGCAGGGTTAAGTGTAGTCATGGCAATGAGGAGGGTGGTGGTTAAGGAGAATGAAAGGGAAGAGAAGAGAAAGACAGTATTTGATTAGGTTGCATTAGCATCAGCCTGTTATACTACTACCTGAATTATTGATCCAAAAACTCAACTATTCAGCACATATAGTTACATGTAGTACATTCATGACCACTGTGAGAAGCTACCTGCTTTGCATGTGGTGTTATTTCATGTAGGGCTTGACAGTAAATCAATACTGATATGTATCGTGATAAACAAGTCATCAATATCAATAGATGACGTCTGACAGAATATTCAATCATTTCGCTTAATTCCAATCCAAAGTATTCTGGGAGATGTAGGCAGATGAAAAGCTTTAGCTGCTCAACCTGTCACAGCCAGCTAAGCAATATGGGTGGCATCAACTAACTTATCACTCTTTGGTTCCCTAGCAACAACAGTTCAGTAACTTGCAAAGCAGCAATTTAATTTTGCGCCGCTGTGCCAAGCTGTGTAAAATTAAAACACAGTGACATGGAGTGAAAACTGCAGCAGTATTTCAGAGATTTAAAACAAAAACACTAATCAATAATTATCGAACGACTGATATGAAATGCTTATATTGTGATACGTTTCTCACCCATATTGCCCAGTCCTATTTGTACAGTTCTTTAATCTCCTCCAAGGTAAACTTATTTTGTGCTTAGAAATCTTTTTCCCCACATGAAACACGATGTGAAGTTGCCTTAAAGAATTTAAATTTTACTGTGTATGTCTGGGGTGTCCAGATACAACGTTCAGTTTGATATACCGATAATGCAGCTCAAAGTATCGGCCCATATTGACATTGACACAATATCAGCACGAATTCTAAAATGTTTTATTACTTATTTGTAGTGTGGAATCGAGTGATATTATTCAGAGATCAGTAGTAAACAATTTTTACAAAATCAACCGACCCATTTATCATTAACTAATCGGTCTGCATTTGGGATACAAGTACTGCTGGACAGAAATCCTGGGGCGGACCAAATGCTAGAGTGGAGTTCTTCTACTGGCACGGTTATGTCTGAGACTTTAGGTGCATGGCAACATAATTGATACCCATGATTTTGGCTGATATTGGACTGATAGCCAATATCTATATCATATCTGAACACCCATAGTGTATGTACTTATATATTATGATGTTATGTACAGAAGAATTAGAAATAAGAAGGCATTCTACTGATCCTAACTGAAGGGAAATTCAGTCTTATACTCCCCATTAACATATACAAATATATGGCCATGTCAAAAGTTCAAGCACGCTCATCCCGGGCATGAAACGCATATTGATTTTGGGCTCCTTTTACACTTTTACACAGGATTATATGGTAGTATAACAAAGTTTACTGTATTTTTGTTCCACTCTGGTAAAAGAAAAGCTCAACTCTATCAATAAATGCCCGGAATTAATACAACGTACTGTGTGCCAGAGGAGTCTTTATTGCATTAAGAGTTTAATGTATTTTTAATCTAAAAGAGCAAACCATTTAATAAAACACCAATTTATTTTTGGGGTGGGGGGAGGGACGGCATTGTGTTAATTTTTATTTTTTTCTTTCTTTTTCTCTTTTTTCATGTTCTTTTCTTGTATGTCTATATAGCAGAAAATTCTAATTAAAATATTTTGGAAAAAAAATAAAAATAAACACCAATTTGTTCGAAAGCAATTAAGGACCCATGCCTCCAGGGGCTCTTTATCCAAAATTCAAACCTTGAAAACTCCAAAGTAAATTTCAAACATTTACGAGAATTTCCGGCACCCGAACAAACAACGAAATCTCAAGTATAACACTCAAACTAAATTAGTAAAGCCTAGCAGAGAGTCAAGTTTGTACCTCATGTCTGAGTGGGTTTGTGTGTTGGGGCAGAAGAAAAAAAAAAAGAAAAAACTCTGGCACACAAAGTGAAAATGAGAACTCTGTATAATTTCTCCCTCATTCAAAGATCTGTTGCTTGCCTTTCTTGTTCCAGATAAAAGAGGTGAGGCAAACAAAAAACCTCAAAAACATGAAAGCACATATTCCATTAAGTCTCCTGAGGGGTTCGTTGGAAACAATGGTGTCTCCACATTAGGAACAAAACAAAAAGCATGTTAGGAGAAAGTCAAATGGAGACCTGTGCGGCGCTAGCTGCATGGATAACCCACCATGGATTAAAAACAAAACAATCAGTAAACAGTGTCAGACGTTGCAAGCTCCTTCCTCTGCTATTTATTACTTGGAGGAGAGAAACAGCAAGAACAAAGAGGGAAGGAGAGGGAGTCAAAATAACAGTATTTCCTGATTTTTCTTTTCTAATTTGCTAGCTGCGATGCGAAGCGTGCTAGCAAGCGCCATCCCTGCGTGGCTGGCTGAAGCCTAATTAATAGGGGGGGCCATGGTGATGGAGTTTGGAAAGTTTCTTTGCGGGCAGACTGTTGGAGGGGGCAGGCCGAGGTGCATTTAAAGGACTGTGAATGGTGATGAGGGGAGAGCGGCAGAGAGACGGAGAGAGTGGGGGCTCGGATTAGCCGTTCTGCTCGGCAGGCCTTGTGTATCACAGCCCACAGCGTTTCTCTTTCTTCCTCCTCTACGGTTCTGTTCTTTCCTCTGACTCCATTTTTAATGAGATCAACAATTAGTCCAATACAGAAATGCTGAGGGAGCAAATAAATCAAGTGTTCTCTTCAGTTTGTCTCACAGTTTTTGTCCTCTGCTGTTTTTGCCCCCCCCCCCCCCCCCTTGATAAGAGTTTATTAGCATTGATTTTGGTGCTTTAACTTCATTTATTATTGCTTTCAGAGTTGTTGTTTTTTTTGACTGTACATATGTCTCAATAACTAACTCTAGACTATTTAAAGAGGCAGCATTATGTGTTTTAGAGGCTTTGTGCCATTTTCTAGCACATTCAAATAATTATGAAAACTCCAGTTATGAAAAAAATGCTGTGTATATCAAATATGACCGAAGAGAAATTTTACTTTGTAATTGATGCCTTGAAATTGGGCCTCTTTAAAAACTCCTGCTCTTCCTGAAACTCCATCTTCATGAAGTCATCACAACATCACTACTAACACTTTAAAAACATTTTTAGCAGCACAGCGCTGAGAAGTAGCTTGTATAATGAGCTCACCAGATGTGCACTTCCTCCAGGTGTTTGCTAATTTCTGCTGTCTAGTTTGATGAAGCCGAGTGCATTACTAACTGTGTCTCAGAGTGGATTCCCTGGAGCATGCTTAAGGGCTCTGCATGGTTGAGCCAAACTGCTGAAATGGGTTCTCATGGTCGCAGTTGCATATCGAAAATTATGCTATTTTTTTAAATTTTTTTGCCCCACCCTGTATGCAAAACTTCTGTGTGGTTGGTCATAATTTTGTGGGTATTTGCTCAGGTGAAAAACAGTGCTACTCACCTTCCAGAAGCCAGTTTTTCAGTAACCGAGCAGGATGGATAGCCTGAATTTTTTAAGGATTGTTTTCAACTCTGGTAGCCTTTTAGTTGATAGCGAAACGGCAGGAAAGTGGTTTGTGAGAGCGAGGGAGAAGACATGCGGAAATAGTCAACGAGCCAGGACTCGAACATGTGACTGCTGCATTGAGGTCCTGAAACTATCCATGATGGATAGATTGAAGTAGTGATTGTCCAAGGCTGTGAGGAAGTATGTAGTGTTGGACTAAAACACTGAACTCCTCCTGCTCAGTTCTGATCCGATGCCTTATGTTATTTTCATGGAGATGTTGGAGCTCGTCAATCATCATTTTGCTATCCTCAGAACTTGTGAACTCATAATAGTCCTTCACCTCTCTGCCATGATTGTTGTGTTTACTGTACTGTTGTAAGCCACTTTTGTGACAAAACACCATGACCTACACTGGAACGGGAGGCGATTCACAAGAGCTTGACTTGGTGTGTCTTGTGGACCTTGAAGGGTCTCCACCAAAATGAATATCCCATTTGAGTGTCAACATTTCCAAATCTAGCCTGTATCTACTGACGTCAACTGCATGCTAGCTGGGTCTATCTGCTCCTTCACCAATTTCATGTAAAACTGGACAGCAATTCATGCTCTAACTGCTGTCCTGTGGCCAAGAACTGAGTTTCACAGCCAAAAAAGATGCAAAATGATGCCATGATGAAGGAGTGATATGGCCAGCACCTCCCAGAGTTTACCTGTCTGTTGTATGAATCTGAAGGGACAGCAGAGACTCTACAGAGAATACGGTTCCTTTTAAATAGCTTTTTACCGTTTTTGTGCTTCCTCTGACAACTTCTCTGATTGTGAAAATGTACAACTGAGTCTTCATCTCATAGCAAAAACGTCACTACCGAAGTGTTGTGCTAAGCAACACTCGGTAAAAATGAAAAAGAAGTGATCTAGTCACCGTGCATCTATAATCTCATGTTCCTTTTCTTTTCACAGTTCTGACATTAAGTTGAATTCACTTTATTTCTTTCTCAAAATCAGGCACTCCTTTGGAACCTGCATTCACTCTGTCATTTACATGCAGGGCACTTGATCTTCTAAAACAAAGCAACTAAAAGCAGGGTGTATAACACAAAGACATCTGAAACAAATGACTTGCGCAGCCTAATAATGGTCATTGTGATAATAACCTCAATTTCAGGGAAATGGAAAGCAGTGGGAAATGTGCATAGGCAGCGTTTGCTACTGCTACAAGATATTATTAGAAGTGTACGGTGTTTTGAACATAATTTGGACGCACAATATGCAGTGCTGATTAATAATTACTGGCCTAAAGAGACGGCGGACGAGAGTGAAGACATAATAGAGGGGGTAGTGATTTTTAGACCCGCGGCTGTTGTAAAATGACATTTTTGTTTTCACTGAGGATTAGGCAGAACCCCTTTAGAGAGCATTAATGGAAATGTGTGAGTGAATGTAGAAAGTTGAAGTCAAAACCATACAACTGTGACGTTTGAATTATAGCAAATAAGTATTAGTGATTGTTAGTTTATGAATTACTTGCAATGAATATTTCATGTTTTTACTATGAATGTCAGTAAATAAACATAAATCCCCTTCAGAAAGATTGTGGCTCATGCTTATGCTTATTTTCATGTGTGAGGGCCTTCAGGTGTGTCCTGACCTCCTGCTGCCTTGGTGCCTTTGCTTCTCTCCATGTTAGCTGGATCCAGCAAGCTCATGTCGGATATCTTGACTCCGGATCGGGCCTCGGCTATAAGCTGCCGGGCTCTTTCTCTTAGTTGTCTCCGACGCTCTGCATCGCGCTCCTGCACACAACCAGAGAAAATGGCTCTTTAGAGGGCAAATGTCATAAGAGAACTTCTTTTATAGATCTGCTATAAACATATAATTAAAGCAACATAAGGACCATATGTTCATACCATTCTGAATTGCTTCAGAACAACGTTATCTCTTTTTTTTTATCTCAATGCCACACTCTTTCCCTCTAGTTTAAAGGCAAAAAGTATTGGAGTTTTAAGACCACAAATAAGCCTGTCACGCTACATTTTTGATTGGCAAGAATTATGCAGGACTACATAAATGCAAACACGAATCTGACATAACATTTTTAGAGACTACATTGTTTACTCAAACTGTTTGCTTGAACAGCAATCACAAACAACTCCCACACATTTTCCAAAAGTCTCTGGAAATAAATGGCTTTCAAAAGGCATATTTCATTGCATTTTGATGTGAGAACACCAACAATCCTTGATAGCACTAGCATAAATACATCATAACGGGATTTTCCACTGTTTTTCAAAGAAGGCAGCTAATTTTAAACGCTGTTTTCAGACACACTAGGAGCCTTTGGATGCAGGCCATCAGAAAACTTCCATGGTATGGAACAGCAGAGCATGACCATTGATGTAAACAGTAATCAGATTGTGTTCAGTAATCAAATGGGAATATATTCCCATCATATTCCATGATGGGAATATGCCTAATGGACTCATAGCCCATTACTACATTGCAACACGGGGAAGCCAGGAGTGATGACTCCTCATAGATCCAGGTGCACAAAAGGTAAAATTTGGAAAAGTGAGGCCTGAAAGATGATGAATTTCTGCTCTTGCCACAAAACTGGTTTCTAAGTTTGTAAAACTTTTCACCACAGGATTACAAAACAAGTCTTATACAAATATTTGCTTTACAGGAAGGAAAACACCAAGGACAACACATCTTATCCCACAGGAATGAAAACATAGCTCTGTGTGAGTCAGAGGCTAAACCACTAAGACAACGTTGTTGTCAGACACATAGAAGTGTGTCAAGCCAGAAAATGTGTTGTTTTGCGAGGTTTTACAGTTTATGTGCATGCTGTTGGCACAAAACGACTCCTCACAGATCCAGATATTATATAAATCAACCGTAACAATAACAATCTTTTAACAACAATAATGAGCTGAAGCACAAACTCCCATTTTTCAGTGCCTGGGCCAAATGAACATAAGAGCGTTCGACACCAGATGCTGTCTGATTTCATTTCAGTGTGTTACCTTCTCTCATCAACCAAATTTGTAGCATTAGTTAAGTGACTTCTTAGGGTTTATGGACATGTGAGTAATCTAGCAATGTTTGGGTGACACTGTGGGTTAAAAAAAGGGAGAGCTGAGGAATACCATACCAGATCAGAGAACGGTTTCTGGTCAGGTCCCATTGATTGTAGTTAAGAACTGTCATCTACTGCAATACTGCCAGAATATTTATGTTTTAAATTACTAGTGGTGGGTGATCTTATTTCAATTAGCAGTGGCATTTCAGTAGTGACTCATTAAACAAAGTTTCTACACATGTTCATGCCAAAATTCAATACATTTCCGAGCTCAGGTTTCCAAATTTCTTTTCGTCAGTTAAACTGAAATCCAAAGCTCCAGAATGAATCTACGGTAAATATCTTGATGGTTGTCACGGTTTAGATATGGAACCTCGAAAGAAGGAAGGACAAATGGAAAGATAGGATCCATTTCCAGAATGTGTAGGAACTCTGTTTGAAAACGCACAAAGTGCTCCAAACGGAAAATTTAAAGGAAAAGTATTATACCAGCCCTATGTCTCTGATATTTTAAGAAATAAATCATGAGAAAAACACAACTACAAATGTTAAAGTTCTGCACTTCCATCCATCCATCCATCCATCCATCATTATACATGCTTATCCTTAGTGAGGTCACCAGGGATGCCGGTGCCTATCTCCAGTGGTAAACGGGCGACAGGCCGGGTACATCCTAGACAGGTCGCCATGTCCTCTGTACTTTTGTATGTTAAAAAAAGGTGAAAAAAATTGCATTAGAATTTCTAACGTGTTAAAATCGATGTAATCAATTAATCAAAATAAAAGTTCCAGGCCCAATTTATATCTATACAGGGTCACCTCACATAAGTTTGTGTTTCAGTTCTATTCATTTTTATATAGAGGATATACCTGTCTCTAAAAAGTTTTGTTATCAAAATACATGTACACATCTCAACACATTATGCAGGTTAGAGCACACAGGCACGGACTTCTCATCTTGGCAGCAGACAGATACAGTATTGAGCGGTCACCATCAGAGTAATGGCAGAAATGCCATTTTCAGGTGGTTTCAATATGATCTAACTGATAGTGGTGGCCACTACAGACACACACATACAAACACACACACAAATAGCAACCACCATCGGTTGAGCCATCAGCAGCACTTGCCTGCTGATGGCTCAACCAGCACACACTCACTGCACAGTGTTTTAGCTACAGTAAGCAGTGACACAAACAAATATCCAGGACCGGTAATCTGAAACCAAGGGTGTTCTCACTCCTGATAGTCCAGTAGACTCTGTTCAATTGGGGACCAAAATTGCAACATTTACTAAATTTTCGGCTGGTGCGGTTCACTCCACATTGCACTGTCGAACAAGCCAAACTTTTAAAAAGCTGTTCCCCATCTCACCGATGAGGCCGCTGCACTAAGAACCACTGAAGGCAACGACATGAATACCTCTGAAGAAGATTTGAGAACAACTTCCTTCTTCACAAAATGCAAACAAAATTGAAATGGAGTGAGAAAAAAAACACAAGCCATTTCTCTCGCTAGCGCTGGAGTCTCGCGTTTGTTTGCTTGTATTTACCCAGAAAGCCCTACACTGTAGTCCACACCTGCTTTTGGACTGGTCTCTGGCGCACTTATTATTAACATTTGTATTTGAACCTCACCAGAGTTCCTTGAGGTAGACCAGAGTTCAATTACATGTTCACACCTCCCTAAATGAACCAGGCTTTTTTGGTAAACAGACCGGAGTTTGATTAAAGCAGACTTGGTGTGAATGCACCCCGAGTTTTGGCAATACTTTTGACAAGTTAGTTAATTCAAACACACGAGAGTGTGTTCTGAGAGAGCATTCCCATTCAAATCAGTGTACTGTTGTGAAATGTTATGAGTGAATCTTGGGCAGAAAGATTCATTATGAGTTAAAAGGATGTTGGAAAACAGAAAGCTGGAAGTCGCTTGTCTGACTTTTGTCACTGTAACAGAAAGACTCGATATTCCACTTGTACGTGTGAACAGACTCTGAACCGATGCCTCATCCCTCGAACAGAGCTCACCGCATATGACCCAGGGGACAGCGAAGCTGCGTTTCCCCATCGCCACTTTCCTCCCTGTGGTTTCCTGTTAATCAGGCTTCTCCATATTGAGGCAGGGTTTTAGGGCAGGCCTATTGAAGCCACCCATTTATCCATTAACAAAACAAGCAGCGCCCGCTAATGAGCTACATCTCTCCATTTCCATGTCAATTGTTTGTTTGTAGCCATTGTTCGGCTGGGACAATGGGGCTGTATTGTAAATGACAGCAACCCTAATGCACTCTGCAAGTGTGTGTGCTGAGAGAGAGAGCCTAGGGGGATGGCCATAGGGAGAGGGGAACGCACCTTTGAGAGAGACTGATAAAAAGAAAGACAGTTAGGGAGGAGGGTGAGACAGAAAGGGAGATAAAGAGTGAAGACAGGAGAAACGGCTGTTACTGTTCTATAGAAAAGTAGATTTAAGGGCTCAACTTAGGTTTTTGACAAACAGAAAGGTTATTTATAACTCCACACAAAAGTTAACATTGATTTGGTTTGTTCTTTTTAGAATATAGTTTAAAAACTGCTTTGCATCAAACTGCTAAAAGTTTTTGCAGTTTGCAATCTTGGAATGGAAACCTACAAATGGGTTCAATAATTTCTTTATGTCAGCTTGGTTTTGTTCTAGCAGTTCTTTGTTTCTTCCTTACCTCCATCTTTTTCATCTGCATGTTGTGGAAGCAGGAATATGAATGTTTCCATAATGTAATGTGACAACGGTAATGTTACAATGTTATGGCCTTCTGGCTATCGTCTGGTTCAGATATCAAATCTGGCCTTTACAGATACAACTACCACTCTGATGTCGCTCTATCTGTATACATATACATAAGCTCTGGAACCAACACAATCCAAAACATCCCTCTATATTATTGGTGTTGGCCAATTTTGGGGACAGAAAAACGGGAAATTGAGTTTGTCTGTCCAGGGGCAAGGATTATCACTATGGAAGCGGAATACCGCCTGGCTGCGGCAGTAACAGAAAGAAGGCATTTTGGTGGAAGGAGAGGGAAAGATGTAGCCATTTTTTGTCTAATTTTACATGCATGTGCAGGTTGCGTTTTAAAATAGGACTATGTAGAGTGAGTAGTAAAAATACTCCCCTTGAACTTTTTCCTATTTTGTCAGGTCACAACCACAAACCTCAACATATTTTATTGTGATTTTTGATGGAACAGACCAACAAAGTCCTTGAAGTGGCAAGAGAATGATACATGGTTTTTAGTTTGCCTTAATTTTGCAAGTCATCAAATTAGTAAATAGGGGTGTCCCGATCCGATATTGGAAATCGGTAAATGTTTTTGAATTATATCAGCCTGCATCTACAATCTAAGAGAGAAGCACTCCACTCCACTATTCTTTTATTATTATTATTTTTTAAATATTTTTATTAGGAGGGAAGGAGACATTATAGGCAAAATTTTAACTATTAATGACATAGTATGCCATATAGTACACAACTTCTCCACGGCATCGATAGAAAAGAACAAAACACAAGAACAGGAAAGGTAAAAAATTATATGGATGGAAAAAGGCATACAATTCACCTCCTGTGGGTAATTTTCTTTTTCTTACATAACTGAACAGGACACAATATGGACACACGGAATGAAAAAATAAATAAAAAAGGAGGGAAGAAGGAAAATAAATAATATAAATAAAAAAAATCACATTAAATAAATAAATACAAATAAATAACTACCGTAACTAAATAAAAATAAGGGTAGGTGTGGAGTGGGGTGCATCACTCAATCCGGGAGAAGAGACTGAAGAGAGTGAAAGAATATCATGAAAGGGCACCATAAGTTATAGAATTTAGCGGAGTTGCTCCACTCCAGTATTGAGGCCAGCCCAGCATTTGTATCCAACAGGATTTGTATCCCGCACACAGACCTATTAGTTAACAATACATAGGTCAGGTCAGGAGAATAACAATACAGTTGTTCTCATACTTGATATTAGTCAGAACAATAGTCAACATCAGCCTTTTCTAACATTCACATGCTACAAAGTAAGTAATGAAAGTATGTATGATTCATGGTGATATCGTATTGGGTAAACACTGGTGTCGGCCGATACTCAAAGCTGCAATATCTGTTCTGTATCGGAAGTCAAAAAGTTGCATCAGGACATCCTTATTAGTAAATAATTAACCATCTTCATTCGCCAAGTCTGTGCACATACACATGATTTTTGCTCTGATTTGTTCTGTATAATTAAAAATATAAACAGATGCATAAAACAAGGCCAAAGGGTTTTTTTTTCTATCTTATAATATGGATCCATCAAGTAGTATTACAAAAGAGAAAGGTGAGGTTGAATTAATGCAAATATGCATGGTTTCAATATTGGTACTCTCAGGTATCCATCAGAGAAAGCCTAGAGCAAGAAACTGTTCCCGTGACAGTTTCTGGTTGTTACAAATAGCGTTCTGTAGCACCAATCTAAAGGTAAACCTCTCAAAACAGTTTGTGCCCAGAATGTGTGGGGTCTGTAGAAATGTTAGCTCCCTTTTTCCTGACTAGAACTGAACAAGTCATGGATGGAGGGAAGGTTAGCATCGATGATACTCTCAGTAGATCTGATTGTTGCAGTTTGGACTTGTCCTCTTTTGTGAGTGAACAAAATCACAATAATGGATTAGCACAGGTCTGACTAAATATTGGCCGTGTAGAAGATGACCAGCACCTCCTGTGGAAGGTTGCACTTGTAGAATTGATACAGGAAGTTATGGTCTCTGTTGGGCTATCTTCCAAACACTCATTATGTATAAAAACCATCTCAGATCCTGAGAAAAGGGTGGGACCAAAGATCTGATCCCCAGTAAACACCATCTTTAATCTGACCTCTGTATAAATCCAGCTGTTCTATGAAGTTCAATGTTACAAACAACAAATAGAACTATTATGAACATGGAACAGACTGTGTGCTTAACGCATTAAATTGCAATTTTATATTGAAGGTGGTGATTGTCACGTGACAAAACATGAAGTTCACAGTACTCATAGTAATCAATTCCAGCCACAAAGCTCAATGCATTTTATTGGGATTTTGTTTGACAGTTTGTATTTAACCTCCATTAATTAGGTCCTTCAAAATAAAAATAATCACATTAAGACAGCAACAATTTTTGTAAAAACTATTTATAATACATTAAATTTGTCTTTGCAATGTGACAAAATGTGAAAACGTTTGAGTGATATTACCAATTTTGCAAGATGTCAATCACACTTGTTGAGAGATTTCCTATTCACAAAAGCAGTAAAAGAGAAAAGCAGATTTCCAGTCCCAACATCTATCTACTCTGCAGCATAAAGCGTTGTTTATGCATTTTTGAGCTCTAAACTATTGCAAATATGGATAAGAGGACATTATCTCTCCTTGTAATTTAGTGCATTCCAAAACTTCAGCTCATTGCCAGACCTACTGAGGCTGGTGCCTGTCAATCAAGCGCTACCAACTCTGTCAGTCCAATTAAAACCCAGTGTTCTGTGGCAAAACGATATGCCAGAAGTTTTTTTTTGAAGAGCAAATTGGTTGACCAGGTGGAGATTAAATGCCACCTAGCGGACATAGAAACAGGACAAAAGGGGGTACTCACACTCGCAGTTTGCAAATTGGAAAGTGACAATAGATGGAAACAAACTCTTGCCTTAATGTGCCAACAGCCCAACGTCACATCCAAAAGCCACGGGGACATAACCCAAGAAAAAACACAGAGAGTACAAACCCAACCAGCTGCATCATTACACGATCAAAGTCAGGATGGAAAAACACAAGCAGAGAAAAAGGTGGAGAGAAAGCGTGACAGCTGGTGGTCAGTGGGTAACCCGGCTTTAAGAATGGAGGCTCAGGAGGAGACGAGACTTTGCTTTTTTTGAATGGTGACAACAAGAACAATCGTGTACTGTGTCTTCTGTTGACGGGTGGGAACCTCCGAGGGGAAAAGGAGGCTCAACGGATGACTGGAAGCCTGAGACAGAGGCTCCCTCTGTGGGGCTGGCGTCGCGTGAGGACCCCTCTCTGCTTTGGAGGCTCTTTCTGAGCAGGTTGTCGCCCTGGTTGCTCTTTTTTGGGCGAGTGGGGGGAGAATAAAGGGTGGGAGGGCACGCACCGCCGGTCATGTACAGAGACCTGGCGTGGGCACTTAGTGATGCTACACACACAATCGCTATCTAAAAAGAGGTTGCCAACCTCCCAGATAGCCAGCCAGTCTGGCAGCCAGTCATGCAGTTCCAGACATTTGTCATGACAGGCTAATTCACAGTCAAGAGGTCCTTTAGGTCTCTATCTTGTCCAGCACACACATGCAAAAAGCACTGCTGAACACACACACTAAAGAAGTCGCATTGCTCAACACAGCTAAAATTGAAGGTTCAGGCAGGATACGGATACAACTTAGGACTACACAACAATTGAACATATTTGTGTTGAATTCAAAATTTGATAAGAAAAATGCCTCTGAGGTGACAAAACTTTACATTCTCCTTGTACAAGTTTTAAGGCATCTTCTGTTACAAATGTATGGTGTATATATGCCGACATTTAACAAGACTAGCAGTCTATTGCCAGAATCCAATGGGTTTGTAAGCACAGAAGGATGTTTGTAAAAATATATTGAAAATTATAATTGATTTAAAATACAATGTGTTTCTAATTATAAAAAAAGATGCACAATCCAAAGAGACTTATGGGAAATTAGGTTTCCCACTTTCAAGAACAAGACTTCAAACTGGACCAATCATCTCCAAGCAGACAAAGTATATTCAAGTAGGTGAAACGGAGCAAATTAAGAAATGTGCTAGGCTTTTTCTGGTCAGAATTAGGTTAACAAGGCAAGACAGCAAAAAGGGGAGTGACAGAGGAGGAAGCAGGGAGGCAGATGGAGACGAGTGTGGAGCTTATCGGCTGCCTCCAGACGGACTGCGCGGATCAATGGGCATGCGAGGCCCACAGCGATCAATGCATTTGATAAAGAATTAAAGTAGAACCACTGTACATAGCTATCAAAGAACAGGGACACACCCTAATTATGATTTGACAGGTGAGCGCCCATGATAGGGGTCTGGGTGTGCGAATATATGAACGCTATGAATACAGAAATATGAATCTGCGAGATGGAGGTGAAGGCCATATACCTATATGTCAGAGGATAAATGTTTAGAAACTAACGTGAAGGTCCAGAAGTGGTGTGTCAGTGTATATGTGCTATTTGTATAAGGGTTTAATGTTAGTGGCTATGTGTCTCTGTGAGGGATACTGTACTTCTGATTTCAGGATCTGTTCCAAGTAAAGCTCTATAGTAACTTCCTACAGTTTGAACTGTAATCTGCTAATAAAAGTGGTTTAAGGCGATGTGTATTTTTCTATTAAGTATTGCTACAATGACTTGTTGGAATGAAAATTAAATAAAAAAAATTGATTTTCTGCAAAATACAAAACATTTTCTACTATAACAATCACTCCCTAATGCGCATTAGGAATTATGAAATGTTGGATAAGATCAAAAACAGAAGAAAACGTATGAAAACATTCAGATATTAAGAAATTTGCTTATCTCTCATTTGAATTTGATCAAAGTGCTCAAAAGAACACCTTGCGGAAATCAGTAACAATGTCATTGAAAAAATGTCTACGAATTGTTCACGGCCTATCCGCAATTTGTGGTTTTCATGGAGAAGGATGACGTGTTTAACGATTTTATTTAAAAAAAGGAAATAAAAAAAACATCAGTAGTCTGAAAACAAAACAGGATGGATTGTGCCGTTGCCGACACTCGCAGTTGGTCACACATGAACAAAATAACGAGAAAAGAAAGATGAAGAGGTATACAGGCCCTGAAGAGGTTTGCGACTGTAGGTGAATTACAGCTTTCTTCTCTGATGGCTTGATCAGCTCTTGTCCTGCAATTTAGAGAGCTGTCTTTCTCCTGCCCGTTAACACACACACGCTCACACACACTCAATTTAGGCTCTGCCTTTGATCTCTGCTCCAGTCTATTCAGTCATGACACATACCCTCTCACTCCAAGACGCGCGCGCAAAGAAACTCCCCACCACACTATTTAGTTTCATTCGGGGCGCATTTTTGGAAAAAAGAAAAAAAGAGAAAGGAGGAGAAAAGAGGAGGGAGAGAAGGAAGAAAAGGGGGAAAAAAACAGAGAACAGAGAGAATAAAGGAGTGGCAGACACATTCAAACAAGGCCTGGAGGAAAACTATTACTGCAGGAAGAAAGTTAAAAAAGGCAAAGGACAAGAGGAGGAAAAAAGAACAAAGTGTGGATGAAGGAGCAGAGTCCACAAAGCCATGTCAGAATTTTAAAAAGCAGCACCATCTTGTTCTGCATGTCGTGTACAGACAGCACCT
Source organism: Xiphophorus maculatus (assembly GCF_002775205.1). Lineage (NCBI taxonomy): Eukaryota > Metazoa > Chordata > Actinopteri > Cyprinodontiformes > Poeciliidae > Xiphophorus > Xiphophorus maculatus. The sequence continues at coordinate 23,750,346 of NC_036464.1, forward strand.
TACTTCTCGCCTTTTAATGGAATGACTGACGAGCAGAAAGGGCAAAAGGAACTGTTGTAAATTGTTTTATTGTTGTTGAGACTTGTAAAGAGTATATCACGCTCTTTAATATGATTGCATAGCTGCCAATTAGTGAAAGCTTTAAGTTGTTTTACACTCTGTCGATAAATCAAGTTTATTTGTATAGCGCATTTCAGCAACAAGGCAGTTTGAAGAGCTTTATGTCATAAAAACAGAAAAAATGTCATGAAAACATCATAAAGTTACCAATCCTGAAACCACTACCAAACATTACATTTTGTCGAGTGCCATATTCCAAAATATCCATACACATCAAATATGTTGGTCAATGTTCAAGTGATTGTGAGTCGAAAGCAACTCTAAACAGGTGTCTTTTTGGGCCTTTAATTAAAGAAAACAGTGTTTCGGGATGTTTAGCAGTTTTCTGGATTTTTTGTTCCAGATTTGTGGTGCACAGAAGCTGAATGCAGTTTCTCCACCTAAAGTGCAAACAACCAGAAAACAAGCAATCTGAACGGTCTCTGACAAGAAAATGAGAAGAAAACATATCTTGCACTGAAACACAATATATCCCATATAAATCAAATAATTAAAATGAAAAGAAAGAGAAACTAAAGTGCAGACAGCAGATGACAACACCTACAGGTCGAAACAGCAGAGACCCAGGAGCCCGCTCCACTGATGAGGACGGGGAGGCGGCTGGGGCGCTGGTCGGCAAAAATCAAACGGGACCCAATTATAGGAATCACAACGAGTCAGTGAGCAGGGAAACTCTCTTACCTGGAAAACACCAAGGCATGTGTGTGCACTCCTTAAGCAAGCGCACACACTTTTTAAAAAGGCCACAGGTGCTACATATTTGCACAAAACACACACCTCATCGCTTTACCATTTGTTTTTTTTTTGCAAAGAATTACACACAGTGCGGTTCACGGGCACACGTTCATCCCAAACGTAGTGTGGATCCTGATAATTAGCCTGGCCAGGCCGCTGTGAAATTACTGTTCTCATCTGCTAATGGATGAGAAGACCTGGAGCGAATAGACGCAGACACACACCAACTTCTCTATTAAAATTAGAACAGTGGGGAAGACTAAAGAGCAACACAAAAAAATTGTTTTTAGAATAAGACAAGAATAAATTCATGGCACTAAACTAAGAGATGCACCGATCTACTGTTTTCACTTCCAATACCAATATTTAAGGGTCAGTATCGGACGACGCTGGTCCGACACAGAAAAACAGCTGAATTGACTTAGAAAGTTTCGTTTTTTTAAACGCAGACATAAATATGTTGAATCACAAATTTATCCATAACTCGGCACCAGTACAGCACACTTAAATACACTGCTCAAAAAAATAAAGGGAACACTTAAACAACACAATATAACTCCAAGTAAATCAAACTTCTGTGAAATCAAACTGTCCACCACTTAGGAAGCAAAACTGATTGACAATCAATTTCACCTGCTGTTGTGCAAATGGAACTTTGTGCAGAACAAAGTATTCAATGAGAATATTTCTTTCATTCAGATCTAGGATGTGTTATTTGAGTGTTCCCTTTATTTTTTTGAGCAGTGTACATTTAAATAGCTTGACAATACAACATATAAAAACAACATAACTTAATGTTGTTCAGTCAAGTGCAATTAGTAGTACAACAGCCAATGTAAAACAAATAATAAAGAAACTGAAACTGAGACCAACTATGTTGATCAAGCATGTAAAGATAAACTGTGACAAGCTTTCTTTCAAATGGTTTAAAAAGTGCAATTAGAAATTCTAAATATAATGTAAAATAAATAAAGCATGATATCGCTGAAAGCACAAAGCATAGTACTGACTGAATAGATCTGCCCTTATGGTATCATAGATACCTGATCAAGACTTTTTTTTAAATATTGGGATTGATACAGATATTAATATTGGATCGGTGCATCTCCGATCACAATCTTTAAGACATCCATACCATTCACTAGTGATGTGCTATAAAAGCCACTTATTGAATCAAAGTTAGATGGAAGGTGCATGTCCTTAAAAGGCCAACGAGGCGAAGGAGCAAAAAGCAAAAAGCAAAAAACAGAAAAGGGCCAATTTGGGGGAAAAAAACCAAAAACCCATTGAGAACAATTTAAGCGATTAGAACAAAAAGACACTGGATGAAAAATCAAAAACAGACATGAAAGAGGGAGAGAATGAGAGAAGAGTAACCGAGCAGACAGGCAGAGAGAGAGAGGAACCCAAACCTGTGACCTTAGATGAAAGAAGCAGTCACTGTGGGCTACAATTAAGGATGGCAGGAGGGAGAACATAGGTCAGGAGAACTACACAGACTCACACAACTGCAAAAGCATAAAACATCCCGTCACAATGGCCGTGGATGTGTGGATACACAGCATTGACAGAAAAAAAACAACCTGAATTTGATTTAACAGGGGGTCTCGTAAACGTATTCACATTGTGAAGAAGTATAACCAAATGTATTTATTGGGGTTGTATGCAACAGATTAACAAAAAGATCTACATATTTGTGGGGAGAAAGTAGATCAATATCTTTCACCCCAATTCCATGTGTAGTACTTTATGGTATTCCTCTAATAGTGTTGTACATCTACAGACTTGACACTGGGCAGGCCTTTCTCCTCAATCGTCTAATCATCAAATTAGATGGAGACAATCTGTTCATATGTATATTTGAGTCTTAGTAAAAATTCTCAGTTGGGTTTAGGTCTGGACTTTCTAACAGATGAATATGCTTTAATCTAAACCATTCAAATGTAGCTCTGGTTGTATGCTTAAGGTGTAGGTGAACCTTCAAGTCCAGGCTGAAGTCGCCTGCACCGATTACAGTTTTCTGGCCAATCAAATTTCTCTCATGGCAGAACAAAAGAGACAGTGGCGGATTATCAGGCATTTGTGGAGGAAGATAAGGTCTGTGGACAAGACTGTTTTATATAAGAGAATCAGCCAATTGTAAAAAAAGTTAAGGAAATTGGAGACGATTTATCAGTGCACCCCCTACTTTTAATGTCTTTCTCTCTCTTCCTTACTATTCAGTAAAGGATAGTTCACATGGCAAAATTTTTATGCTGATATTTGTCCCAATTTTTTTCCTTCTGATAATCTTACAGACACCCCAATTAGCGGGACGGCTCATTAAAACAATCTCAAGAGATATTTCTGCTGTGTGTGGTGTGTTAACAGTGATCCGGTCCGCTTGGAAGGACGCTGGGGTCGCTCTGATATAAAATCAACATGTTTGATCGTCTTTGCCTGATATCGTAATGTCTGCTGCTCTTACGGGAAAATCGAGAACGCAGCCTGTTGAATGTGATGTGTAAAACAAAACAACCGAAATGGCGAACCAGAGAGACCAGTGGATGTCGCAGATGCCTTTTTCTGTTGATTTTTCTTTGTTAAAAATAGTCCACAAACTATTGTCGTTGCTTCTTCACAGTTGGACAGGGCTCTGTAAGATGCATTCTGCTTGGTACATAATTTTAAAAAAATAATCCCTTTTTAAAGTTCTCCAGGTCTCCGTTCCTGACTTGCTTCCTGTGTTCCTTGGTTGTAATTACACGTTGCTTTACGTTTAATAAAATACCTCGAAGGTTGTGGTTGTTGTACTGGAGGTTGTCGCAGATCTGAGACTTTAGTCCCTTATTTACCTGTTTGATGAGTGCCGTAAAAGGCTTTTCTAAAACATTAAGAAGCTTTGAGATCAGATCAATTAAGTGAGGCCTGTCTCTGTGGGTTTATGTAATGCAATCATAAGGACAGAGGAAGCATTCATAATGGATTTCTTTTTTCAGCAAAACCTTAAAAACCCTGAACAGTGAGGCTCTGAGTAAGATATGAAGATTGCTAATAGATTAATAAACGTGCAATCAGACTAATTTCTAAATTTTACTTTGAAAGCAGCACCTCTACAACAGCTAACACAAGGACCTTTCTTTATCCCACATTAGTCACTTCCCTCAAAGAAGGAGTCCTGCTTTAATTGAATTAAATTATACCTTATGCATGCTAAACCACAAAGCACCTACTTAGCCAGATGGAGAGGTAAATGGGAAAGGCTTTTGCCTCTCCAGCTGATAACGACGACACACACACAGTCATGCTAATCAAAACAAGACATCAAGTAATCTAATCTGAATCACTAACAATTATCAGCACATTGGCCCCGAGGCCAGGCGTATTCCTTTGATCAATGTTTTCTATTAAAAAAAGTGTAAACAATTCAATATCGCCCTCCCCCCTCCTCTTTTGATTCCTTCCCTTATGCATAGTGAGGGGATATTAGCCAATTGTCCTTGGAAATGAGTCAGGAAATCAACCCGGCCACTTTAAGGAGCTAATCTCACTAAAGTCAGATATCTTGCCGCACAACAAGGGACCGAAGAGGACCTTTTCTTTCTTTTTGTCACTGAGGAAATACACTGGTGCCGCAGAAGCTTTGAAGACGTCTTTTAATTTGCTCTTTTTCCTCCGAAGACTTTCAACCAGCACCAGTCCTAAGAAGGTCCTCACTTATTTCCTCTCAGATTATTCCGGAATGGTTATTCCTGTGGCCGGCAAGCAAACACCAGCACACAAATACACACACACACACACACACATCTATGAGCATACACACAAACACACGCCTACATGCGCACTTCTGAAAAACATCTAATTCAAGGGCATATTTCTCTTTAAGGATTCCAGCGGCAAATGCGGAGGCCAAGCGGCTGTTGCCTTTTAGATATTTCATTACCAAAAGGTATTTATTTCATTTTACCCTCAAATCCCTTGTCACTTTATTTTTTTTAAAACTTCTTTGCATTTTTTATTTATTTTTTTGCTGAAATATTTGGAAACGTGACAGAAGATTGGACCACGGTGCTTTCCCAGGGTAACTCCTGGTTCATCAGCATGCCCCTTCCTCTCAGTATATTATGTTCAGTGAAGCGTGCTCAGTTCAGAGCCGGCAATTTCAATCGCTGCGTTTCTAGTCTAGTTAGCTTCAGTACAGCGATTCTTCACCCCTCCCAGCACCCCCTTTTCTTAACCGTGAATGTACTTCTGCTGACAGCTGTCTGTGGACTGTATTTGCTCGGCGCACTAAGGAAAAAGTGAAGCCGGGCAGAAAATTTAGTTAGTCATATAAATTGTCAAAAATGACCAAAGACAGACTCTGTAGAGACAGAGTTGTGTTTCGAGAGAGAGCAAGAGAGAGAGAGAGGAGACAACGAAGAAGTCCATCCACATTTGAGTTTCTTCCTTGCTGACGCGTTCAGGTTGCGCCGCTCAGCCGCCCATGAGAAAACCACAGCTGAAGGTAATGAGGGAGAAGTCGTCTCTCTTTCTAAAAGCTTGTTCAGAAAGTGGTCTGCCAGAGGATGAGACAGTTTATACTGGATTTTCCGTCATATTGGATGCGTAGCGAGCAGCAAAAAGAGAATAGTGGAGCTCAAGAGACTGGTGTACACTTTGCTTGTCCTGAACACCGACGTAAAAAAAAAAAAGTCAAAAGAAAATAAAGTAAAGGTTTTTTTTTCTTTTGAAAATAACCTTTGCTTTCAACAAAACTAGAGTTGAGTGTCACAAATAAAAAAAAAGTGTCCTTATAAACTTATTTGCTTATTTCCAAAAATAATGGATGAATCGGATTAAACATCCCAGTGAAAATATAAATATAAAAGTTTAGAACAAAACCCCCATCAAACAATTGACTAAATGAAATAACATGGTCAAAACAAGCCCTTTTGCACAGGTTCACTCACTTGTTTCCAGATGTGTTAACATAAACTTTAACAAAAGCAAATATGAAAGTATTTAAGCATCGCTTGAAATGCAGGATCGAATGGGCTTCTACACTTGGATACTGATTTCTAGTTTTTAGACAAACAAAATCAAATGCACCCAACATGTATGATAAAGTTATTGGTGTTACAATAAACTTCAAGATAAAAAGTATTTAAACATTTATCAAATGTTTCTGGGGATGCAGTCAGAGTCTCACAAACACAAATACTGCTCAAAAACCAAAAACCTCTGTTATCACATGTAACTTTCAGTCCACCAGTTGTTTTAAGTTGTACAACTACAGCTGAGTTGTTAAGCTGCACACAAAAGCAACATTTAATCAGATTTTTTATATTTCTTTAGTTACTGATGTCTTCATGGAACCAGAAGCAGAAAACCCGTTTCAATTGTAAAATTAGCCAGTTTCTGGTCAGTTTTGAGGTTGCAAACATCATCATCATTTATAGTTTAAAATCGAAATAAATCACAGTTCTTGTCACACTATTTCCTCCCTACCAAACCAACAACAAAAGATATGATCACTGCACATCCCAAATCAAATCTCTAATTATTAACATAAGAAATTATTTGTTCGATTGTGGCACTTTTGCTCGTTCATACTTCTCACATACTTCTCAGATACCGCAACATTCCTCAAGTTCCCTTAACTTGAGGAATGTTGTCAAAGTACAAAGAAAAATTAGTCTGGCTTATAGCAAACATGAGAACCGTTGCTTTATTGCGGCGATAACTTACATCAGACATGCCTGAAGTCCTGTTTGGTGCTGCGACAGCTGAGTTGGGGACGTTCTTATTTCCAGCCTTCATGGCGGCGTCTCTGCGGGCCTGCTCCAACAGGAGCCTGGCTCTCTCTTTCAACTCCTCTTGACGAGAAAGTACTTTCTACAAGCAAATACAAAACATGAGTAACTAATTCAAATGTTTAAATTAGTCGTGTTTTGCTTTGTTCCAAACATTTTAAACGAGCATATAGTATTTAGTTTTGCAGTCGGATCAAAACAATTTCACCCACCTTCTCAGCTGGAGGACTTGATACAGATGCAGGTGATGGCTCCTTTGAAAAAGAAAAATGCAACATAAATGCAAGAGCCTATAAAGTTCTGCTTTTAAGATTTATGCTTGCTTATTTCAAACCAACAGCACAGTCAAAGTCTTATCTGCCATTTGCCTACAGCAGAAAGTAAAAAAACCCAATCAGCCGACTGATACTGATTTTTTATTTTTTTTTAAGTTGTTAAATACATAGGTGAAGTTGCTAATTCGGCAACAGATTTATTGGTACACCTGGAGTTTTAAGATTTATTTTCTTTAAGAAACAACATTTGATGTTTTAATAACCATAAGTATAAAAAATATCCTGCGTTTTCAATTTTTAGAGTCGCTTCTCAAGTTTTCTGTGAGTCTCCCTGTTGGAATAAACCACTGTGGCTTTTTTGTCAAGACATTCCACACCTCATATAGACTTTATGAGGCGTGAAACTATGTGGAAATAAATAGGGGTACACCTATTGCAATTTTTTGGCCAATCGCCGATCTTTAAAAACTCTAACCTGCTGATTCAGACTTTGGCCGATACAAAGTTTTGGTCTGAAAGCTAGTTAAATATAGGGACCTTGGCTGGTAAATAAGGTTGGTGGGTAATTATCGGCCCATATAGAGCTGGACGATGAAGCCGAAAAACATAACACAATATAAGCGCTTCAAGTCAGTCGATACTGATTATCATTCATTGGTTTTTTGTTTGAAATAGCTGAAATATTTTCCAAACAGGAAAGGTGGCGCGACCTTTCCTGTTTTATTCACAATTTTCACTTCAAATGAAAGATTTTTTTAAGCAGTTATGAGGCACAGGGGATAAACCTGACACTCCTGATGTGAAAGTTACTTAATAGTAACTGTAAGTTATTCAACAAGTTGTTGCTAGGCAACCAAAGAGTGAGTAAGTTAGTAGATGCCACCAACCTTGTTCAGCTGGCTGCGAGAGGCGGAGTGGCTAAAGCCTTTCTCTGCCTACATCCCCCAGAATCCTGTACAGTTTTGGATCAGTTCTACATATTGTTTATTTTATCAGACGTTTTACCTATTGATATTGATCAATAGTATTATTGATCAACTATTGTAATATATATTATTGATTTATTGACCGGCTCGAGGCTGAATGAAAGAGGCTGGTGCTGATTTATCAGTGCAAACCTATACGAAATAAGTTTTAAAAGATCAAAAAAATTTTTTTAATTATCTTAAAGGGTTTTAACAGGGTTTTAACCCCATCAAGCAGGGTTTTTTTTCACTGCAATGTGGTAATCATTTTTAAGAATTTCAATTAAACTTGGAGAAAGGTGATGAGGCATCTCATGAAGTTGATAACAGCACATCAAAATAAATAAAATAAATAAATAAATGGATAAATAAAAATCTCTCCCCACATCCCCCTCTTCCTGCCCCGTGACCTTTTAGGTTGTAAACAATCAGCAGTAATCTGAGGTTAACCAATGCAGCCCTGCACCGAGTGCGTTTGGTTTGTGCGAGCGGGTGCACACATGCGTACAGGTGTGTGTCAGAGTGTAAGACGAGATGATGTCTGCTCCGTGCAAAGCATCGCCACGCCTGAGCGGTCACGGCACAAACTGTCATCAACTGCAGGGATGGGAAATATAATGAAAAATATAATGAAATGTCAAAGCAAAGGAGGGGGAGCGGGGTTCTGTTGGGCGCGTTCGGTAGTCGCCACATGTTAAGGGTCCCGATGCGTCTGGTTCTTGGCAGCAAGACAAGTGACAACAACATCTAATGGAGAATGGAAGAGAATTTTTCAGCACGGTCATCTCTGCATTTGTATCAACAATGTTGGACGGATTTGAAGCTTAGCGAGCGCCAGGAGGAAATGAATGTTGTACGAATCCTCTGTCTTATGACTGACGGCGCCGAGAAAGTTTCAATCAAAGCCTGGGTGCAAGGATAAAAACATGAGCAATCCATTTAGGGCCCAGACAGGTACCTGCAGGTAAACGCTGTTGGAATCTTAATACCTGACTTAAGTAGCGAGAATGAGTTTATGAAACACAGACTGCTCCTGAGGTTAAGGTACAGAATTTATGTATTCGTTTTGAGGTTTACTGAATCAGATACCTCAAAGCTACAACTGCAAATCATATGAGAAATCATTGGGACTCTATGTGATAGATCAATACAAAGTAGTGCAAGACTGTGCAGTGAGAGAAAAATTCAAACATCTAGTGTTTTGGTATTTATTTGTATTTAATCCCACTGCATCAATCTTGAAGAGCAACCTTTTACTGCATTTACACCACCCAGTCTCCAACAAGAAACACTTTTACCCATTCTTAGTGGAGGTTTAAGTTGAAACCATCCCAGCAGAAGTAGGTTTTCATTGAACCTGTACTACTGTAGCTCTGGCTGTATGTTTAAGTCCGTTCTCCTGCTGGAGGACTTCTTATGGCCAACAACAGCTTCCTTCTTAACGTTAAGGCCAGATTAGAGGTGTGCATGAGTAATGGCTGTCCAGATAATAGTTACCTGAGCAGTTCACTGCAAAAACACAAAATATTGCCAAGTATTTTTGGTCTAGCGACTTGTGCAAATGCCTTTGTATATTTGAAATAAGTCTTGTTACAAGAGAAAAAGATCTTCCACTGGATCCAGTACTTTTTCCTCAATGTTAAGAAATTACAGACTTAAAATAAGCTGTACCTATATCTTGTTGAAAGGTTACTTTTAAGTCAGTTTTGTCGTATTTCAAGTGTACAGGGACATTTGAACTAGAAACCAGACCAAAAATACTTGGTAAGATTTTGTGTTTTTGCAGTGCTGGTCTCTGCAGCTTGTAGAGTTACTATAGACCTCTCAACTCTTCATTCATTTTCTTTCTACAATACAATTTTGTACCACTCTGTGCCGCCCCATCAAACAAAAAACCAATAAAGTATATTGCAGTTTGCAGCTGCAGTGTGGCAAATTGTGGTGAAACAAGTTTAAGGCATGTGGAAAGCAGCATTGAAATGCAAGAGTGCAAAACACCAAGTCAAATATTGTGACTAGGTGGCTTTACCTGTTTGATGGGGATATCTGTGTGGTTGGTTGGGGAGGATTTGGTGTTTGAAGCTGGCTCTGAATCTGAGTGACGCAGACTAGCCCTTTTCTTTTTAATGAGGTCAGCGTCCCTGTTATAGGAGAAGTGTGATAAAGAGTTTCCTCTCCTTGTAGGGGACGATGGTTCGCTACTTCTCTCTCCTCTATCCTCTAGCACCTCCTCATTGCATAGTGTTTCCATCTCCAGCTCTCTCTCCGATTTTAGCGGTAACTCGCAAAGATCTAAAGTGTTGGCTTTGAGCAGACCACCTCTATCCTCGGACACTTGCAGGGGCACGCGGGCAGAGTTTGTAGCTGTTGCAGCCAACGCCGTACGCGGCAACGGGACCGGCGGTGACAATTGTAAGGACCCTGCTGCTGGGGAGCTGGTTGAGTCTACTCCAACTTGTTGCTCCATTGTCTCCCCTTTGCCGGCCTCGGCGCCGTTGGATTCAGCTGGAACGCCGGCCGTAGATGAAAGGGGCTCGACGTTGACCTGCCGATGTTGCACGTCGTTCAGTTCAGCGTAGAACTTGTCCTGGTCTATAGAGGCGTTGGTGTCCGTCTCGAAGTCGCCCACTTTGTAGGTGCTGCGGCTGCTGTTGGCCTCTATCTGCACCACGTTGAGCTCCTCGCCAGAAAAATGGGCCCTTATCTGGTACAGGTAGGTCATCACCGTGAGCTTGTCGGGAATAGCAAGGAGCACCATGTCGGATGGTTCCAGGAGACGAGAAATCCCCAGACTCGCAAAGCCATCATATGCCTACGATAAAAAAAACAACGAGAAAACAAGCATTAAAAAGAACAATTTATTCTCCATAGCAACAATTAAGGGACAAAGAAAGGACTATGATGGAGTCTGGTTTCTTTTTTCGTATACTTGGTACACAGAATGTAAGTGTGTACTCTATATGTTCATGTGTGTTTGGGAGTGAGAGACACCGCTGCCATGAGTCCTGACAGGTCATGTCAGGGTTGGCTGTCCCCGATAAGAGACGCAGATATCCCAAGACAGAGCGCCTAATCCTAAAGTGTGTGTTTGGGTGTACACACACACACGCACGCGTTCCAAAGTGCGTCTTTATCGCTCGCCTACATCAACGTGCCCACACTCTCCGTCACGCGTGTAATTGGTCTGATTAGACGCTGATGAGAAAATACAGGTGTGATTATCAAGCGACAGACGAAAACCAATCCCCCATCACAAGATAGACTGAGACACAGAGAGAGGGGATGAAAACCATTATCGCTGCCAATGACAGGTAAATAAATAGATTAACAGCAGCACGCACACATGCCACCCCCAGTTCCTGCACGCACACACGGCCTCCCCATCCATCTCTCCCAGGTATCACAGCTTGTATCTGGTCTGCTTGATAGTGTTGATCTAATTCCAACCTGTTGCGAGGCACGTTTGTTTTACTGCCTCTGTAGACCTCCCTATTCCATCAATTGCTCCGTTTCTCCCAGACTCTCCCACTCTGGAGACTCCTCTTCTTTTGACCTCCTGAGATGCATCTAGAGGAGCCTCCTTAACCTTTCTCAGCCCTGTTCTGATTTAAATTCTCCTCTTTCCTGCAAACACATTGTTTTTTTGTACCTTTCTTAATCCAGAGGAGGGCATTATTAAGCATGTATGACATTTTATTAAGCCTTTGCTTTGCATTCATTACTTATACCTGCAGGTTGTCTAAGAAAGTAAAACACAATTTAGAGACAAATGCTGATGCACAAAAGCCAAAAATGCTTTGTTCCATCTAAAATGATCCAGTTTAACCTTCACCAGTCTATGAATTTCAAAGTAAAAATCAGTGATGGGCACACTTCTACTAATTTCTTCCATTTGGCGCTTTTGCTAACTTAGAAAATGCTTAGCACACTTAGCTTTATCTAAATTAATTTTTCCTGGTTACATTCCTAAGGCTCTAAGTTACTTGGCTGAATAAAATTTGACATTTGTGTTGAAGTTTTGATTGTCGACAGTTTAGAATTTTCAAGTTTATCTTCGTGCTCTTATTTTGAAGTGGGTGAAAAGTGTTTACACAGCAGTCCTGGTTCCTATTCTCACGTTCTCTCTCTTTTTTCCCCCAAATAACTAATTCAAGCAAGAAACTTACAGGAACAAAATATATGGACAAGAAATCAAGATATAAACATGAATACAATATCTAATGACATTACAGAACATGTATATTATACTGCCATTGCTGCTAGAATGTTGTAGTCCTAAGGGCAGATACAATTTGAATTGTAATTAGTGCTTTAGCATTAGCTTCTACTACATATGAGGTTGGTGTAGCGCTTTAGCATTACAGGAACTATTACTTAGGATTATTGCTTTAGGATTAGCACTTATAACTTTTTTGTTAGCAGTTTCCACCACTGGACAAAAAAAATTCAACTGCGGTCCACATTGAAAAACAACAGGATAGCTTTTAAGTTTAGAACAAATGGGAAGCTCAACAGCAGACCTTTACATCATTAATGGTTAGCCAATCACTGTACACGTACAGTACTTACAATTTTTAAAATATTTTTTCTGTCTCTCCATCATCATCACTTTCCCTAATGATGGTAACTGTGGTGGGGATTTCAATGCTCATACCAAATGTTGTAGGTCAGTCAATGCACAAGGGCAACTCTGGAATTGCTTCCCTTCCTAATTCAAAATAAGAGTCTGATAAACATGGAGTATAACATGTACACTCATATCCAGAGCTCATAATTCCAGTTTACACTTGCTTCACCAGAGCAAATTGGAGGCTGAAAGCAGCTGAGCAACTTATGAGACAGAGTACTCTGGGAACCTACACTTTAGTTATGATGTGCGTGAAAACAGGCTGTATTCAGAATACCTAATCCTACTCTGTACTTACATAGGATGCAGATTTTCTATATCAAAGAAACTGGGGGCATAAAGGCAGAAAGAAAAATTTAAAATTCCACTAAAAACAAATTCTTAATATGTATTGTATTTAATTGCATTCTTCCTCATTTTTAATATTTTTTTCAATTTGTAGGGGAAAATTCACCGCTGTGGAACATCTACACTTTCCTGAACAAATGAGTTTGGTGAGAGTAACAAACTGATGGGGGAGAAGAGCCAAACACACACCTCGTGTGTGTTTACATAGAGGTGTAAACATCTCCATGTTTACACCTAGAAATCTTAAAGTCCTTTCTCTTCGCCAGTAACGGTGTGTGAAAGAGTACAAGGAATAACTGGGCCGATTAGGTTTCTTAAACTTATTCAGACAAGCAAAGTGTGCTTTCTTTGTTCACATAATGGTAAAGGTAGCCTGTGAAAGAGAGCAACAACCGAAGCTTAAAAAGAGACAGATGGAAGGAATATAGAAAAGTCATTGCAAAGTGAGCGCTTTTATAAGAACATGCTTGAAATGGAGTTTGGTTCAGGAAATAATGAGTTCTTGGCCTGCTTATTCACTTAGCTGCTCACTTTAGACATAGATAGGAGAGTATGAGATTCTCACATATGGTAACCTTACCACAATTTCACAATATTTAATGCATCGCATTGTAAAAGTCATATTTTTACTGAAATCATAACAATTGCACTGAAATTAATACATGTTGATTACTGCACTTAGAGTGTTATGACACCCATGTTTAGTTTTTACTCACTGACCTAATCAAACATACAGCATAAACCCCAGTATTGCAATAATTTTTTTCCAAATTTCTTTCCTCAACTGAAGTTTTTTTTAATTGAATTGAATGTCAGAGGCCCTGGGTATCGAGCAATGTCTCATATTTCACTGAGTGTTTGCTCTAATCAGTTAAACTCAAGCTGTAATTCCTAAGAATAAGTCTGATTCAATTTTGCACAAACTGAGCACACAAGTTCAACTTAAGTCATCCTAAAAAATATTTCGCTACAATGGCAACGCTCATGGTGGCAGCTTGTTGGAGTAGCTGTGTTACAGTAATTCTGATTTGCAAGGATCTTATCCCCGACCTCCAATGAACATTTATAGAGAAGAAGCAAAAGCAAATGAGGCGGATTAGCAGTACTTGCCAGCAACTATGTCATCCAAGACATGTTACTGTGAAATTTCCTCGCTGCTACCTGGATATTGAGCTGTTAGAAGTCATGCAAGTCACAAGACTATTATACAGCAACAGTCTTCAGTCAGAGGGCTCTACGGACTTGTTGCAACACTGCCTGCAACTAGACAGCCTTCCTACCCAGAGCATCAGCATCCACCATGACTCTGGATGATACGAGTAACAGCAACATTTAATTTTTCCCTTGTAATAAAGTATTTTTGAACTGAATTCACACTTTACATATTGTATCAATCATTCGCTTTTCAGCTTCATCTTACTCAAGGTCATCATATCTTGAGAATCTCATAAGTCATTTCTGACCAACAAATCACGGGCTATAAAAACCACTAGCAAGACAGGAAGCAAACAGTTTGATCTTTAGTATTACAATCAAGAGGAAACACTTTCAGCTGGTGTTTTGGGAATTATCTACTGTTCTCCCTTCCTATCTGCCTGATGAACCCTCGGGTCTGGACTCAACGTTGACGGTTCAGGCCCCGGGCCGACGCTCCGCGCTCCCCCTCCACTCGCTCTCAGTGACTGACAGCTATCTATCGTTGTCAATCACCAGCGCCTCCTCCCTTCAGCCCAACCCCTCGTGGTTGTGCTCAGGGCAATTCAGCCTGGTGCTTGGTGCAACACTATCAGATGGCATGACAAATTACTTCTCCTTGGCCTCATTATACACGCACACACACGCGCACGCCCACACACACGAGAAACAGACAGTAGTTCAAACTGATCAGAGCTTCCAAAAAACCCAACATCTATCAATATATGTAATCACCTGGGGATTAGAATTATATTTGCATGTGAACCTTTGCATCATGGGTAGTTTTAAAGGCTCTATATGATGTAATATCCGCTTTTACTTTTTTTTCTAATCACCGTAAATATTGATTGTCCTTATCTGTCATAATTCAGCACAGACTGAGCTGACTGCAATCTTTCTTCACAGACAGACAGAGAGGAGGAGGGGCAGTTCTAACAAGAGCTATAAAAAGCAGAGATAGTGGCTTTATCTATACATTTCCATTCTTGCTCCCTGTCTAGTAAATTCTATACATTAACAAATATGTTGTAACATTTATATTAGAAAAGACTCAATCTTCATCCATGTTTCAACTGTTCACACATTTTGATTTCTCTTAAATATTTTTTGCTCATTTGATCTTATTGTCCCCTAATTTCGTTAATTTCATTTTTTACATTTAATAACTGAACATCTTTATTATTCTACAGAAGGTAAACAGCACACAGTCTTCTGTCAAATACCAGCAAGATGTAGGATCACAGCCAATAAGTCCAAGCTCCTTTTTGCATACAGATTAAAACGATTAATCAGATTAATTGAATTAATCGACTACTAAAGTAATTGTCAACTAATTCAGCAATCGATTAACTGTTAACTGGAGCTTAGAGACTCAACAAAAATACTATTTTATGCAAATGATCACTCTCAGAGCAGTTATTGAGCCAAAACTGTGCAAACAATATATACATTTTGCATTTAAGATGAAAAGAAAAAATAGAAAAAAACTTTTTTTTAAATCAAAACACCTTAAGATTTCACGTGGTGCGAAATCTGCATCTTTTGCAATCCAATTATTAATAGGCTTAAACATAATGACCAGATCACCTACACTGTACTGATGTCAAGTGAAGCAGAAAGGTTTTATTGTAGCATTTATTTAGTATTTGTTTAGCTGCAGATGCATCCTTTTCTTGTCATGAAGCAAATCCTAAGGGAATGCTATGTTGTAGAATAATTGACAACAAACGAATTTCTTATTTAGAAAAAGAAATTGATTATTCTTTAATGTATAAAAAATAAGCTTAAACATTTAAATGAAAAATGAGCAGATTTGGTTTTTCCTGATTAATTGATTAATAGTCAGAATAGAATCAACAGAATAATCAATTACTAAAATAATCATTAATTGTAGCCCATATATAGATATGAATAACAATAGCTCCCACAGGAGGTTGTGTGTTGATGTGATGTAGAGCTTAAAGAGAGGCCGACTGCAGTTCAGCAGCCATTCTCAGGCTATCACCTTGTACGCCATATTCCCCCATATTACTTCTATATAACCAATTTCTTCAGGGCTACTCGAGCACCTGGAGGGAGGTGAGGACAGTTAGCAGATATGGGACCGGCTCTCTGCTTCTTCCTACACTGTGGTTATTGTCAACAGGGTAGCATTCATGCCTAACAGGGGCACCAGAGGTTATCGCTTAGCCAGAGAGTGTATGAGAAGAGGAAATCAAGCTGCAGGAGCCCCACGCATATCGTTCTGTGTAGCCCTCGGGGGCTGAAGAGGGGACGTTTGTGCACTGCACCTATACAGGCATGCAGCGAGGGGGACGAAACTGGAGTGTGCATCTGTGCGTTCCAAAACCGTCCAGTAAGGAATAAAATGTGCAAACACAGAGTTAAGGGAGAAAACGGTGAGTCCGAATATGCTCCAGAGTTAATGTGCAGATGTGATGACGCAGCTGCACCTGAATAGCTCTAACTCTTTTTTTTTTTTTTACATTTGTTACCATGCATAACCATGGCAACGATGTATTTTTGCATCCGGAAGCAGCTGACAAGCATCTGAAAAGCTGGCAGATTGTATGACTGGGAGAGAAATCTCGTTGTAAGTGAAATAACTGACTTAAAACAAGTTTCTATATCTTGCTAAAAAGTCTGTTGTAAGTTAGTTTTGTCGTATTTCAAGTGTAGTAAGATATTTGCATCTCTTCCATCCATCTCAGTGATAAAATCCCAGACGACAACGTCTCTCTACCTGACTTTCTTTCTATTCATTCAGTCAGACAGATTTAAAGGGGTGCGGCAGAAAGAAATGACGTTATTGTGAAATATCCTCACAGTAACAAACATACAAGGTAGATTGAAGTTCTGACATTTGACTGATGATCACTCCTCAAACAGACTAGCAGCTTTTTAAGGAGGGGTGCAAATTTGTGTTACTGTCTGTTCATTTCTTTTTTTGTCAGAGGGAAAGTTCTAAGCTAATAATACATATCTTGAAAGGAGGGGTTAATTACCCTACTACAAAAGTACATATAACCTGACAAAACAGACATCAAGCATAACAGAAATTCCGTGAAAGAGGTGTACGGAGCTCCGTGCAGGAAGAAAAACGGCGAGTGACTGAGGGTCATTGCGCGTAACACAAACCCTGTAAATTCTAGACACTAACAGGTACCATAGAATTGCACAAAAATCCGTGAGGGACGGCGGAGTCCCTGCTCGAAATTCCGTGAAAGAGGTGTATGGAGCCTTGTGCCAGAAGCCCATTAAAATGCTGTCTGCATCGTTTTAAACTGCATGATTGTGAGTGTGAGTGGGTATAAAAATAGCAATAGGTATTTTGTTCCATATAACACAGTAGGAGTGTAACAGGTAAATCTTTTATGGATGCAAACTCGACTAAAAACCCACCTGTTTAGGATTGTATTTGAAACGTAATCAATTACAAATATATTGATGGAGCCTGACTTAATGTCAAGTTTTGATTGTTGATTCTATGTTGCATTGTGTTTCTGTGTTTGATATGATGTAAAGCACTTTGAAATGCCTTCCTGCTGAAATGTGCTACGCAAATAAAATTTGATTGATTGATTAAAGGTGCAGTGTAAAAAAGTGTTTTTTTTAAATATTTTTTAAACTGTCTCCATGTCATGACAATATGTTATGAGACAGATAATCTGTGAAAAGACTGATCTCCTCCAGTTCCTGCCAGAGCTATTATTGCTCAGGAAGAAATGCATCGCTCCCAACCAAAAACAACCACTCAGAACCAGGAGGAGAGTCGTAGTGCTGTCAATCACTTTCATATATGAGGTGCTAGTGGTGGAAAAACAACTTACTGTTACAGGAAAACCGTTTATCCGCCATCATTGGTGGTTATGCTAACTAGCGAGGTTTCACAACAAGCTCTGCTAGCTGCAGCGTAGCAGAGAGAAAGAGGGGGACGAAGAAGGGAAGAAGGTGGATGAACAGCGCTCAGACCCACCTCCGGGCTCTGATTGGTTGTTTCTAGTTAGCACTGGGAGAAGTCAGAGGTCCTCCATTTTTTCACAGGTTATTTGTCTCATACCATGCTCTCACAACATACTTTCAAAATATATGTAAAAAAAATATATACAGTATATATATATATATATATATATATTTTAATGCAACTGGATAGAATACTAAATTAGTTCGCAAACATCATAAATGCATCCGGTCGTTTCCTTTCTTTTTTTTTTACCCCTCCAGGGGGTCTCTTTTTGTGGGCTCTAGTGTCCCTTTTTTTTTACGAAAGTAGGCTGACGGGAATGGGGAAGGAGAGGAGGGAAGACATGCAACAAATGTCGCCGGGTCCGGGAGTCGAACCCGCGACGGCCGCGTCGAGGACTCAAGGCCTTCAAATATGGGTCGCGCTGACCACTACGCCACCACGGCACGCCCCGCTCGTTTCCTTTCTGATCGTCACGAAACAATGATTTCTCTTCCAACACACCTGAAGCAAGAACACTTGCTGCATCCTCGCCCACTTCCACCAGGTGTCTAAGTCCTGCTTTGGACTCAGGCACACAGCAGGGGTAAACGTCGTTTTTATTTTTTTTTAATCTGTCATTTTCACGTCCTGGCACCAAAGAGTATCTGTATGATTGTACACATTTTCTTGTCATCTTGTTGCATTGCCACCATCCTCCCCCACCCACCCACCGTTCAAACTGTGTAAAGACACAAACACACTTCATTGTGGGATTAATGGCAGGTCTCTAAATAAGGCCAAACGGAGATGAGGATGGGAGGGAGGTGTGCGGTGAGAAGGTTCCCAGCGGTGGGCTGCCTCTTACCTTTTTGTTGTTTTCTTTAATATCCTGAGGATTGAGAGCCTTGTAGTCTCTGAAAGTACAGCGGGGAGAGACGAGGGTGTTGGGGGGGAGAGAGAGTGGTAAACAGAGCGGCTCAGTGGAGGAACAGATGAGTTTAAATATGCGTTGCATGTAATGGTATTAGAACTGTAACGTGCAATTTCAGAGCAGAGCAATCAACAGAACTAATGGAGTGGAAAATGTGTGGAAGTAACTCGCTGGAGAGCATAAACACATGCACATGTATGTACACAGAGCCGAGTTTTAATAAACTATCTTCATGTGTGCTCCAGGCGTGGGCCGAAAGTTTGAGGAAAAATAACAGATTTACATGCAAATAAAAAAAAAAGAAAATAGACATTTTACAGATTCTTTACATTTTCTATTTTAAACCGGGGTTCTTTAAAAAAAACTGATGGGTGTCACAATTTTAGCTTCCATACTAAAAATAGTTTAAGATATTGTCTATTGTTATATTAAAAAACAATTATCTTGATAAAAAGAAAATGGCCCACTGTTGGAACCATAGAATTATCACTACAATGTAATTAGAATTATAATACAATTATTTTAAGTAAAGTTATTGTTCGTAGTTCAGTTGTATTTTTGTTAAGAAGGATTTGTTATTCGACTGTCTGTTTGCAGTGGCAGATTTAAAAGCCAAAAATTGCAATGCGTCCCTTTTAAATTGTCACCAATATGTTGTCCAACTTTTAACTTTAAGTTCATATCCTCCACAGCTATTTCACATCATGACAGTTCCACAGTTTTTGTGACCAGAAATGTTTCTAAGGTGATACATTTTTTAAGCGAGAGGAAAAGTGAAGGAGTTTTCTATCGGTCAGCTGACCAGCAGTGTGCAGCAATGGGTGGGGAATGGACAGCATTGAGAATTTATAATTTTGGAAGTTAAGAAAATAGTGACTACAGCACAGGGATTCACTGTTAAGTCAGCTCAGGTTTCTTTAATTTTGGGAAACGTAGCCTCTTTATTTAGCAATTTTTCAAATGAAAAAAAAAAAGTAAGTATCAGCCAAAATCGGAACCAGCAGGTCAGGTGATTGGCCAGAAAACTGTAATCGGTGCACCGCTGCTCCAGCACTTTTTCTGGCATCTCATAAGAAGGACTTTCTACCATAGAATTGTTCTGATGGAAATTCTTACTCTTTAAAACCTTCGTGTGTCTTTCGACCATTAACCAGTCAGATGGAGCAGTCAGTTTTGATGCAGATGTTGTTAAATGATGCAGGGTTCCAACACTTTTCAAATTTTGATACTTTTCCACAATCAAATTTCTAAATTTCTTCTTCCAATATTGTTAACATTTTAGAACAAAATAACAAATCTTTAACTTCGTAAAGTTCCTACGAACTGCATGTTCCAAAAATGATGAACAACAAGTATCTAAAAAACAATGCAGACAGGTTATATGACATGAAAGTGTGACGTAGTAAACATAATTTAAACACAAGTCATGCCAGGAAAAACTACTCCATATATCAACCATTATTAGATTCCCCCCATACTTACTAAAGTCTGGAAAATGGAAAAAAGAAAATGTCACACTTTTCAACATTGTAGGATCCCTGTTTTATTTAACCTCCTGAGACCCTGCATCCTCATATGAGGACATTACATTTTTGTAAACACAGATGTAAATAATAACATTGATTGAATGGTCTTATCGTCACACAGATAGACCCAATGTCCTCGTCTGAGGACATTGGGTTTTGAGAAAACCACTTATTGTAGAAAGCTGAAATTTCATTTTTAGGCCAATTGGGTCCTTATGATCCCAAATGACAAGGAGAAATGTATATGCAAAAACAGACCCATTGTCCTCATATGAGGGCATTGGTTTTGACATAGTTCAAGAGCACATAGAAAGCTAAAATTTAATTTCAACTAAAATTAGGTCATACTAATCCCAAATAGTAAGGAGACATAAAAAATGCACATCAAACAAAAGCCCGGGTCTCAGGAGGTTAAATATGGATTGGAATAAGTGGAAAACCAGCTGGTTTTTGCTTTCAGGTAAAGGATCTTGTGGAGAAAATAGCATTCAGTTTGTGTGTGTGTGTGTGTGTGTGTGTGTGTGTGTGTCGTACATTACGTCAGGTCTGAAATGGTGTAGAATGGCACAGAAGGCCAGGCCGTTCCTCCAGGACGTGGTGAAATTGGTGATCTTCACCCCGCGGTAGTTCTTGGTGACCTCGCGACACCAGGCCAGCAGGGACTGGCTGGCATTGGGTTTCCCTCCAAGAACTGGACTGGAGGCGGGGCTAGGCTGCAGGTGGAGAGAATGTGGAGGAGTATTGGAAATGGATAGAAAGAAACATTCATAAAAACAATGTATTTTTTTATACAAACAGATCAAATAAGATTACATGTCATTTTCTTGTCTTTATTTCAGTATTCAGTTTCCCTTTCAATACCGACTTCCTCCACTCCCTTTATTACTTATTGTAGAGTAAAATGTTTTACTTCGCCGTCACAAGTCAATCAATTAGCATGCCGTACTGGTATATAATGAGCTTTCACACGTGTGTGTGCAGACACACACCCATTCTGGAGGGTCATTCAGAAAGCGGCGTACGACCGTGAATAATGTAAACATCTTATTAATTAGCTTCGCCTTTGAAGCCTTATCTGGGCTAAACGCACTCAGCGTAAGAAGCCTTTTCCTCTCCTGGACTCCAATTCCCACAAATCTTTGGTCTTGCGGAGACAAAGGTCTTGTTTTGACAGTAGATGTTGATTCAGGCAGATATTTGCTAATCTGGTTACAGAGGGACTGATGTGTGGACACTCTCTGATGGTAAAGGAGGGAAAAGTACAGAGGGAATGGAGGGCTTACTTTAAAAACAATTAGTGAGTGATCAGAAACTTTAAATTATGTCTGCAAATAGGCCAAGATGATATTTAATAAAACAACTGAGTGGGGAGATATGTTTGGTTGTTTTTAATCAAAACTACAAAACTTAATTAGAAGATTTATTTTAACCTATTTAAATTCACTAGTCCTCCTGGAAGTTTCCTCCTCTCTACTATGTTTTTTCTGCACAAAATGAAGTCTGAAGTGGTAAACTTCCTAAGAATGAACTTTAACTGATGTGGGTAAATAAATCACAATATATTGAGCTCTAAAAAAAATATATGACAAAACATAACCGAGTTTAAAGAACAACAAGTTGAGGCCTGATGATCACCAGTTTGGGACTGTGCTTCCTAACTAAGGTTGCTGTGGCTGACTAACCCCCTCTGTTGGCGTGTTTTCGCTACTACATGACCCAAAAAAACTTTACTTTTAAGGGAAGTAAGATTTAATCTGAAACTGTCGTTTTATATTGGAGAGAAAGAGCATTGGCCTGAAGGTATGCAGTCTGTTTTATTGTTTGGATAGGCAGTAGGAAGGAAAATCAGACTTTGATTTTATAATCAGCCTTCACAAGAGAATCTGCATGATTTGAATAGTCAGAAACGAGACTAATTCTGATTTTAAGCTTATAAAGCATTACTCATTTGGAAAGAATTAATTGAGTGGTACATGAACAGCAGCCAGCTAGCTGAACTCTACAAGTTCCTGAGTTTCTCCTCCATTGTTCCAATTTAACCTTTGACCAGGAGCCTGAAGCCAGCTGAGACGCCATGAGAGTCAAAACAAATGAAAGAGACTAGAGGACATCTCTAACAGCAATTCCTAACCTTCATATCAGTGTGTGTGTGTGTGTGTGTGTGTGTGTGTGTGTGTGTGTGTGTGTGTGTGTGCTTGTGGGCGTGTGGGCGTGTGTGTGTGTGTGTGTCTCTTAGTGATGCAGATCCCTGTGGTAGTCTTAGTACAGGGAGACGGTAGCGGGAGCCTGAGGGGCAGACACTTGACATTTCCGGCTCATCTTTAAAAGAGGGCCTTAACCTTTCCCCACAGCTTCTTCAAACACGTTTTAGGAGGCTCCGACAATATAGCCGTGCCGCACAAGCAAAACAGAACGAAACAAAAAAAAAAAAAGTGAGAAAGTCGATAACGATTAGAACAAGGGCAACATCACCGTGTGTGGAGGAGGAGAGAAGCTGATGTGACTCGGTTGTTTTGGTGAAACTGAACTATATATAATGTTGAAAACTCAAATCTAATTGATGCATTAATCCTAATCTTAAATATATAAACAGGGCTAGTACACTTTTCCCACTTTAAAACTCAAGCACTTTTCAAAAATCTTCAAGGTAAGTTTCCAAACTTTGACATCGTCACACTTTGGAGATGAAAACAATACAAATGCACAAAAGAAGGCTGTTATAAATCACCATTATACTATATCATTTATTACTGTTATTATTTTTTGTGGTAATATTCCGCATCCCACAGCAGAGACAAGGTCACGTAAAATATAACAAAATTTCATGCCTCTTTCACACATGCCTTACACACCTGACTGGTCTGAGAACGAAACAAAAAAAGTCCCACAATCCTCCAATTCCAATAATGTTGTTCAACGTATAAAGTATAGGATCAACAATAAGTCGTTGAGCCATTACGAGTAATAATTATTGATTACATTGAAGCAGTCCAAACACATCGTGGTCAGGTAAATGACCTTCCTGCTCAAATTAAATGGTTAAACACAATTTGCAAAAAACGTCAAAGAAAATCTCCAAACAGGGTTTTCACCAAGCTTTATGGAATTTAGCAAATAGAAATAATTTTGGCAATCCTAATTGACCTAAAACAAGAAAAGGTTAGTCAGATTTAACTTCAGACGCTGAGAAAAAAAATGTATCTGTGTGTTTTTATTAGGTGAATGAAAATATCGGGTTTAAACTCTAAATAACGTTTTCCGTATTGGAGCTTTTAGATTTATTACGTTATTACAAAACTGTGCAGTGTGAATATCAAGCACTTTATACAGAAATCGAGCAGTTTCCAAACCTTGACAACACCAATTTGAAGTTCTCGCATTTTCAAGGATTTCAAGAACCTCTGTACAAGTGAGCACATGACGGAAACTCGGGCTCTACATAAAATCTGTTTCCTTATCCGTTCGCAGTGTTGCGCTCGCCTCTGCGCCTTAGTAAAACGAGAGTTTCAGTGTGATGGGGTCTTCCTCCAGGCCTTCTCCTACTCCTTCTGCTTTTTCAAGTGACGGTTTGAAAGTAGCTGTCTAATTTGAGCGCTCTAATTACCTGGGATTAGAGACCAGGTGCTATTAAAGCAATTAGACACACAGCACACTCCAATGCTGCAGACCCTGCGCCCTAGCCGGCAGGAAACACAGACACGCTTCCAAATACACCACGACAACGCTGCCAGTAGGAAAAAAAACAACAAAAAAAAGAGAAACACTTTCTCACAGAAGAGGTACAAAGTCAGAATAAATAGAAAATAAGCATATGGCCTTCAAAGAAAATCAGAAAAATGTATGTGCTTATAGCCCCATTGCAACAATCAATAAATAAATCAATAGCATTGATACATTAAAACAAACTCAATCATTTCCATTTGCATGATTTATCATTTTTCCATTTTCTCTTTTTCTACAAACACTACATGAAAAAAGTCTTTAGTCTTTGGCAACTAACCCTTATTTAACAGACAATTCTGTTTACAGAGGCTTAATAATGCGGTTGTTTCTGTTGTTTTGTTTATGCATGTTGGATATTTAAAATGTCTTCTAGTTCCAGTGTTAAATGTTCAATAGAATTTAAAAGTTTATTGATCCTTAAGAATGTGTTCTTGCATAACCATGCCATTATCGTCATATTACTTGAAAATAAGTCTCAAAACAATAATATAATCATTTATCGCAATAACTTCGGGGACAATTTATCGACCAGAAAAATTTGTTATTCTGTCAGGTCTACGTTTTTACACCAGTTGAACCTTTTCAACCACAAACTTTAGTATTTTTGGAGGAACTTTGTGTGAAAGACCAATGAAATACAGCATAGCTGCGGTCAGTGCTTTAAAGGATCATGTTTTGTAGTAGTTCTGTTTTGGATGTTCCTGTACACAATTTACACATCTGCAGATTGAACAGTTTACTTATTCTTTTTTGCATTTTGGCCACCAGGTTCAATTTTGGCCTCAATCTGACCTATTTGTGCACCTCTATCTGAAAATTATATCACAAAATGACAAAGTGGCGGTGCGCCATTTCCTGACCGATCGCCAAAGCCTGACCCGCCGATTCTGATTTTGACCAATATCGATTTTGTCAGTAAACAAACAACCTTAGTAGCAGCTATGAAGGCTCACTCTGATCCACGTCTCACTGCAGAACAGCACTCTCTGCTTTAATTGAAAAGCAATAAGCGAGTACCAAGAGACTGAAAAACAACTCCAACACCACGGGAATAAACGGAGGAAATAAAAAATAGAAATAAAGAGGACATTAGCAACAAAGTTGCTTAGTTGGAAATAGTGAGCTGTCGACTGTTCTGGGGGTAGATCAGATCGGTATGGATCAATCACCCAAAATTAAGAAACTCTGGGTCGATTTATCTGTGCACCACTACTTCAAAGCCAAGCACATCTATGTTTGCTCCTGTTGCTCCCGTTTTGTCTGAATAAGCATAACTACTTTTTCTATGACATAAAAAAGCGACACGATATCTAACCTGTGACAGCTGCGTGACTAGCTGTTCACCCTGGCCCCTGTAACTGGTGTAATTTTCTCAATCTACATTGCAGACTCTGTTCCATTACATGGTTTTCTGATAAAGGTTTACAAAATGCAGGAGCCAGTCAGTGAGGCTTTCAGACGCATCAAATATTAAACAAATACCATATCATCTGTAACAGGAACAGACTGCATTTCCTTAAGACACAAACACGGGCAGGGTGAAAATTTCAGGAGGAGCAGAAATGCACTTATCAAACAGTTCGCTGTCTCGCCTAAAGGAAGGTGCATGCATTGTACGCGGGTGTGTGTTTGTGCTTTATCGGCCTGTGTGAATGTCATTGGGGGTGGGGGTGCGTGTGTGTGTGTGTAACACCAATGCGTCCATGTAGCTAGCTCGGCTTGAGGGTAGGATTAGCGGAGAGCATTGCCTCGGCACACAAACGTCCCATATTAAAAAATGAAAAGGCAACCTTCATTACTATCAGTGGCACATAACGTCCCCTCTTCCTCCTTGGCTGCTACTATTATACACAGCCCTAACAGTCTGGGCAGAAAATACAAGCCACTGACAAGAGATTCCATTATTCCTGATGCCTCAGTGTCAACAACATACATCTAAGGGGGCAAAGAAAGGGAGGGAAAAAAATTGAAGGAGGGGAAAAAAGGGAGGTTGGAGAGAGAAAGAGGTGGGTGTGGGAGAGGAGGGTTAAGCTCATACAGTCGGAATAAGTAGATAGGAGAGAAGCCGATGATGGAAGTGTTGGACTTCCTGTTGATCCTGGTATTAGGAGAATTTCTCCAGTGTGGAAAAAGGTGATTGTTTTTAATATGTAACATGCTTTTGACACTTAGCGAGTCAGGCTTAGCATTACCTAGCAAATTAGCAAACTATAAAGAGGAAGTTCAGATTTTTTAAACTGAGGGTGTTTTCCCACCTGATAGTCCAGTAAACTTGGTTCGATTGGGTGACGAAAATTGCAACATTTGTTCCATTTTCAGCTGGTGCTGTTTGCTTTCACATTGAACTGTATCAAACGATCCAAACCCTTTGAAAAACCTGTGTCCTGAAAAGCCTGTGGTGGCGCTGCACCAAGAATCACTGAAGAAAACGACATGAAAACCTCTGAAGTAGACAAAAGGCACAACTTTCTTCATGAAATGCAAACAAAATTGAGTTGTCTCAGATTTTCACAATTGTAGGATTTCTCTGGTAAAACATAACAAGCCATTTTTCCCGCTAGCGCCACACACACACACACACACACCCCACACATTTGTTTTGGTTGTATGAACCCAGAATGCCATGTGCTATAGCCTGCTGTCTGCTTTTGTAGCCACTTCTTGCAACATTTTCTATGATGCATATTTCTGGGGAGAACTTTTTTCTTCTGTGGTGTCCATAGTAGTTTGTCACCTTGTTTATTACAACTATACTCAATGTCAACATCTGACTGAAATCCGCATTGTTTTTTGTTTTATTATGCAACAGTTTAAATGTTCGCCCAAAATTCTCTGGACAATTGGACAGGTCCCGTTTCTTCTTTGGATTTTCATAGATGCTGACCACTGCAGACAGGGAACAAAATGTAAAAACCGTTGTTTTAGAGATCCTTTGACCCAGTCTTCTAGTCATAGTTACATCTTACATTTCCCAGTTTTTTTGCTTCTAATGCAACAACTTTGACAATGTTCCATTACTGCCCACCCAGTAACAAGTACTACAAAGAAGATATAGTCAGAGCTGTTTTGTCCATATTTAATCTATATTAGTTAACTAACCAGAACCATGTTTTATAGTCATGCTTCCATAGTTCAGTGGAAGTCTTACACATTAAGATCTTTACCATTTCACCCGTCACCATCATATCACCTGCTAAGAGGTGGAATGATAAATATTTAAACTATTACATCAGTAACAAAGTAATAGTTGAAGACAGTTAAAGGTAAAAAGCTACACCTGGCTATATCCTAAATGGCGAAACTAAGGCGGACAAACAAAGTTTAGCAGAAACACTAAAGGAGTTTAAAGCGTTGGAGCGACTGAAACCGGCCTTTCGGAGACATAAAAAAGATACAAGTCAAACGCTTTAAGTGGCAGCTTTGTCTCTCCCTCTGGGGCATGACGCTTCAATGGAAACTTAACTGGCCTCAAACCAATGACATAAACCCACGACTCCGTGCAGAGACAAGAGCTTCCGTGTCTTTCCAATCTCACTTTCGAGCCTTCAAAGCAGTGTCAGAGTGTCAGATTTGAGGAGGTGTTGAATCTCATACTCTTTAAAACTTGTAATCCGCTCAAGGGAGCCTAGAGCAAAAAAAAAAAAAAAGCCCATCTACAAAGAAGGGATGTACTGCAAAGTGTATATAAACACACAGACTTACTTTAAATAGCAATAGGTTTAAGTATGTGCACATGTATAGACAGGAACTGTACAAAAGGAGACATTGAGACAATCGCCTAATGAATTACCGTATTGTATTGTATTTCAGATATAAACACAAACACTTCAAGGAATTCATTATCATCTCTCCTGCTGTTGAAATGCACTTCTGATTGGCTGGCTCCTACCTACACAAGTATTTATTTAATTGCACCTTCAGTCAAAACAAGCACTTTGTTTAATCTGAGCTTTATACGTCCGACGTCCTCGCATTAGGGGGAAAAAACTGAGTGGAAACAGGAATGATCGCTTCATGTCATCTTACCCATGAAATTGTGCGCCTGATTTCATAGGTTGCCTCGATGAGAGGCAGAGGGGACGGAACGAAGTCTAATCAAAAGTTCAATTATGTAAATGGAGATGTGGAGTGGATGGAACAATAAGGAAATGAGGAAGGGGGAGGGTGGTACCGGAGAGAGGAGGGAATGTAGCGTGAAAAATAATACACATTAACATACAAAAGAAATAACGCTTTACGGTCGTAATCACACAGAGGAGGTGCTGGGGGTGGAGGGCACTTCCCTTCCAGAGTCGGTGGGAAGAGAAAGTGAGTGTGCATTAATGTGACTGTACATGCAGATGTTGAGTAAAGTCAAGCTGGATGCTTTTAGAAATGATAAATATTTTAACCGGTCGGCTTGTAAAGTGGTTGGCTTCACAACTGGTCTGAACTTTATATTTAGTATATTGAATTTGGGCGTTTAGTGACATCTATGAATCAATCAGGTGGACATAACAAAACATGCAACTTCAACAGGTGAAGCATGAATGCCAAGTGCCTTCTGGAGAAAAGGTTAAAGGTCAGAGAGACAGACTGAGCCATAAGGCTATAATCTTTAAAAAATAATATGCATTAACATGGAGAAAAGAAGTGTGTTTGAAGTAATCATGTAGTCAAGGTTAATGTGAAGCTTGAACACCAGAAAATGTTCAGCAACAGTAAAGCATGGTGGTGGTACCATCAAGCTTACGGCCTGTTTTACTGCCAATGGTTCTTATGATAGTTTGCATAGTGTGATTATTTATATTTGTCTTCGTGTTTTGAATAGCTAAAAGTTTAGTTTTGATATCACTGCATGTTCTGGAGACTACAGTTGGAAATAAACATTTGCAACTATAACCTTGTATAGTTAATCTCTCTTTCAATGGTTAATTTATGTTTACATTGTCCCACTTTAAGTGAATTAATTTATTTATTCGTTGCTGGTTGACTGCAAAAAGCAGGACTTAATAACAAAGAAGGACGAGTAACCACTAGTTCCTAAACACCTGGATGGAAACAATTTAGACCCAGTTAGCTCTCCCAACAGTCTAATTACATCAAACTGCTGTCTGCATCAACTGTACTGTAACTTTACAGATAATTCCCAAAAATGTCCATGGCAGGACATAATCAGTAAGAGACATCTAAATAAATATTACTGGTTATGTATATTTGAGCCTTTGTGTATAATTTTGAATTTGCTTGGATGGGAGAAAAAAATTCACAATAAATTCAAACTCGAGCATACAGTTCCTGTTTTGAAAAGTTAGACTAAACTTGATTATTAGAACTGAAACAGGACAATATATTGGCACCCACATTGATGTTGACCGATGTTTGTAACTTTTAAACATATCGGTCCAATAAGTAAGAATGTGCCGAGATTAATAACTAATGTTTATTTCCCTCTGATTGCTCTTTGTGTATGTGTTTCGGGAGGGGGGAGGAGGAAACTGGGCCAGTGGTTTTTGCTTTGGAACAGGATTTGAAGGTGTTTAACTGAAGCACAGAAGCAAAAAAGTAGGAAATATATATATCGGCAAATATCAGTTTTCGTCCATAACAGCAATATAAATATCTGCTATCAATATCAGAAGAAATTTTCAGAATGTGCATTCCTAGTTCGGGGTACACTGGAGCCAAAGAAAGGCGACTATTGGCATGTTAGCTTGATCAGCTAGAATGTAATATAGGGGAAACAGGAGTTATAAATGTTGACTTTAGCTTATGATGGAAACAAAAGCAGCCACATTAACCAAACTCATGCTTCTGTAAATTACTTTTTACAGCTGGAGAAAAAAAGAGAACATGAATGTGTTTGTCATTAAGCAGTGCAGATGGGAGCAACATGAATGATGGCTAAAATTTCCAATTCTTCTTTTTCATATGCTTCCTTGTAGCCACAAGATGACATTTTGGGCCAATCTCTTCAGCCTTCTGTTGCATACCTTCTAGATTTAATCTCAATCAGCTTTTAAAAAAACTTGAATGACACTTCAAAAAACAAGAACGTCGAGGGTTGGGGGAGGGAGGTTGTTCTGTTATAAATTTATATCGCATTAATCTCCTTTAACTGCCATCTTAAAACAAACAAATTAGCAGTGCAATGGATTCAGAGATCAGATGCGGCGATAGCGACACCATTGATCAATTAATCTAAGCCCGGGCAGGGAAAACTCATTAGAGAGGCTACTTCAGGAATTATATTCTGCAGGTAAAGGAGATGAATGCGTGTGGAGGGGAGCGGGTTTAACATAGCAGCGACTAAAACCCCCGCACCACATACGGCCATTGTCCAGTACAGCGTGGGCGCCGAAGTGATGAGAGCGATGATAGCACAGCCAATTAAAATGAACATAATTACAAAGTCACCCCTTTGACTCCTGATCAGAATACACATGCATCAACACCCCCACACATATACACACATAAGCAGAGAAAACTTAGGAGGTATGGCAGGTAGAATACAGAAAGAGAAACAGGAATCAACAAAGAGCATATATTGTTAACGCCTGTGTGTTTGGCCCTAATAACAATAATGAATAATTTATCTTAATAATCATCTAAAACTCTACATCTCCATCTCTAGCCGTTTCTCAATAGCGCCCCCTCACGGTGGAAATTGTTTGAGTGAGAGGTCTTTGCAACTGGACATTTTCCATACAGGCTAATAGGATTTGCAATGTTTAATGCTTTCAGAAATGTTCTCATCGAAAGAATGTGAAAGATTTATTTTTGATACAAATTGTTAAATGGACAAATAAACTACTATGCAGCCATACTGGATTGTGTGGTCAGAACTTGTGAGAAACCTTACTTTCCCACTAGGTATTCCCACTTACATGGATTTTTATTCATTTTTTCCAACTTGAAAATTAAGATAAGGTCATTCTTTATTAGTCCCACAAGTGGGAAATATAAGCTGTCAAGGGAGAAATTGGACATAAAATTAGAGTAACAGAAATCAAAAACAGAAGAAAAGAAAGAGCACAGCGTAGAATAAACAGTATACAAGCTAAACTAGAAATATACATATAAAAATATAACAAAAAATAATACAGCCAAGCAAAAATAGCATCTCCCAAAACTAGGAAAATCGGGGTTGATTTATTGGCCAGCTGATACATCAATACACCCTTATAAAAATGTTGCTTTTCCAATTTCTCTACCATGTGGTTATCTAACACAGGCGGAATATTTGGGTGCTTAAAAAAATAGTTCTTGTCATTTAAAACTCATTCTCATTTCCTCCATCACATACTAGAGAATTTATGTGTGGCCACTCATACTCCTAAACACTTACATGCATTTGAAAATGCATATCAAAAGGCTTATTCATCAAACAATTTGCAGGTCTTTCTAACCGGTGCAGTATGATTGGGTTAATCCAATTAAAAATGAACTGAGGGGCACTCGTAGATGGCTGGAAGGATTGGCATAGCTAAATGAGTGCTGGGTTTTTTGAATGTGTGGGGGGTCTTAGTCCGACTGGAGGTCCAAGGGCTTTTCAAGTGCACGGGGTTCTCTCTTCACCTGAAGCCCTCTTAAACTTCACCCCCAAACCTCTCGATCTTTGGTGGTTTAAGCCCACACACACCTGGAGGACTGGGGCAGATTAAACCCAGATTAAGATAAAGTTACCCCTTCTTGGCCTGCTATGTCATTCAAACCCGTGGCTTCTGTGGTCACTGGGTGGAGGGACCCACAAGACAAAAAGGTCTGGTTTATTCATATACACACACAGAGGACTTTCTGGTCATCCTCATAAGCCCTATTAGTCTGCCACAGAGCCTCTCATAGCTGACATCAATCATGGAGGGATTAGTCAATTCCCTCTCTAAATGAGCGGCGAGGGAAACTTCCCTTTAACTCCAAGCCAGGTCTCTATTCTTTCAGAGATTACACAGTGATTTGTTTTCATTTTCTTCCATCTTCATCGTTTTTCTGTCCCGGCTCGCTTTCGTTTCTTCGTCTCGTGCGCCGCGTCCTGCTCGTTCTCTCCCCTCTCGCAGCTTGCGAGGTAATCCTTGGCAGATAAAACTAAGGAGGACTTACTGAAGGCAGATTACAAGCGGCGCTTTGCGGAAGGCCCTTTTTACACCAGTCGGCAGCGGGCGCCGAGGAGAGCGAGCCGTCCGCGGATTTGTGGAGGAACTTGTGAACTTGACATGCGCCCGACAGAAGGAAAAAGGGTGCGGAAATGATAGCCGCATTACGGTTGCGGGATAAAAGTGTAGCACCTCGCAACACGTGTAAGTGCATGCGATGCACAGCAGCGTGTCCATTCCAAACAACGGAGAATACAATTCAAATGAAATTTTTTTTTAATGTTTTCAAACAAATATCGGTGGCTCTCAAATAAGATCAGCTCTGATCTAAATATTTACGCACAGCTAAATGTCAACTGAAACTTATAAGAAAGTACACAAATGTTTCTTTCAAATATTTTGCGGGGGTTGGGGGCGAAGAGGGAATGGCAGTGATACCTTGTGCTGTTCTCTTAACCTGTTGACAGAGATGCCACTCAGCCTGAAACACAGGAAGCCCCCATGATTGGGCCTAAACAGCATCGGTAGAGGAAACTATGTCTCTGTTCTCCCACAAGATCCAATGACAGACCACTCACACAGCAAATAAGGTCTGGGGAGGGGTCCACACTGGCAAAAAGCAGACATTGAGAGGTAATGATTTAGCCTTACTCCTCTCGAGGATTATTCTCCTAATATTACAGGGCTTATGGAAAGTCTAACGTGGCCACAGAGGCCTCATTGCTTCGGTCTGAGAAATGGACTACTTTGCCCATTTTACTTCGTCTGGCTTTCAAAGTAAGAAACAAC
Organism: Xiphophorus maculatus; assembly: GCF_002775205.1. Classification (NCBI taxonomy): domain Eukaryota; kingdom Metazoa; phylum Chordata; class Actinopteri; order Cyprinodontiformes; family Poeciliidae; genus Xiphophorus; species Xiphophorus maculatus. The sequence continues at coordinate 23,783,371 of NC_036464.1, forward strand.
TCTATTCTAAGAGCTTTACATTCTAAACAAGCCATATTTCTGACCAGGCATGAGCCGACCGTCCAATATTTTCACAATATCATTGTATTAAAAAATATATATTTCCTAACATCCAAAATTGTTGGCTGTTAGCATTGCTAAAATTATTTCAGCCAACTGGTTAGCAATGTGCAGTAACAGTTGAGGGAGGATTAGCATTGGATACCTTTATAGAAGAATAGAATTACTTTATTCATCCCAGCAGGGAAATTATTTCGCAGTTACAGCAGCATAGAGACAAGACACACAACAACCACCACTGAGTAGTAGTTGTAGACAAGATAAAATAAAAATAAAATATAACATGCTGTCATGTTATATTGACAGCATTATCCAGCTGGAGACAAATTCCCTCCTTCTCTAGCATCTTGTTAAAAGTAAACATTGGGAAAGATATAATTTCACATTTTAGTGGTTTCAAACTACAACAGGTTCTTGGCTATTCGTGGTTCAGCAGAAATTTTGCCAATTCGTAAATTTCTCTGCAGAGCATATTGTAAATAGAAAAAATAAGATACCACTTGGAAGCTGAAATACCTGAGCGCAATGCTACTTGACATGCTATTGACTGGCATTTGCAATCGCTTTTTATTGTCCTGGTCACCAATTAGTGCAACCCCATAAGATGCTAGCTTCTGCGACAGTCTCAAGATGGCTTCCACTGTGTGTATTAAAATGCATGTTAGTCAGGGAAGCCAAGCAGGTGCACTGTATTCAATGGGTACAGTGACCAATGCAATTGCCTCGGATTAAATTCTCGGCCCTTTTTCCTGTCCAGCTACTTAAACATATTAAATTATATGAAGGGTTTGAACAATTAAAATAGGCAGTTACAATTGTTTTAAGAGAGATTTTATTCGCAGGCAGTTGTGGTCCCTAAGCACCGGGAATACTGGTGGCATATCGCTTTAAACATTGGTACTACCAAAAAAAAAAAAAAAAAAATCAGGCCATTTCTGCTATAATAAATTAGTGTCTCCTCTTTCTATGTAATGCAAGCAAATTAAAACGCCAGTATTTGCAAATATGTAACCTTGGAAAGCAGAACAGAAACATCTTTAAGCAACTATAAACCAGCCTTTAGAAGCAATATGACATATTTCAGGTCAAGGTGACCCACTTTCATTAAGTTGTTAAATGTTAAGTTGTTAAACTTTGACGAACCTTTCAAAAAAGGTTCGTCAAAGTTATCTCAAGATGAAATAACTGTGGATTGTACAAAATGATAACGAAGGGAGCAACAAGGCACAGATCAGACGGCAAGAAATGACTGTCCTCGTCTCTCGAGCTTCCTTCCGTCTTCATCCCTCAGTCGTCACGGTAACCTCAGAAACACCTCACAGTATGTATATGATCCTCTCCTGCTGCGAACCTTAGTAAAAGCTAATTAAGAAATATCCCAGCCTTGTGCGAACTCAATTAAATAATGTTAATTTAGTTTAATTTCAATTTGGAGGTAGTTTGAACTGGAGGAGGTTGTGTGAAAACAGGAGGGAGGGGCTCTGGCCTCTGCCACCCCCCGGGCACAGGAGCTCTCACAACCCACAAAACTCTCATTTGAACCCTTTGATTAACATTAGTAATTAAAGAAGCCCTACAAGTGAAAAAATATTTCTGCTAATGGTTTAAATGTTCGTCCCTGTAAAGTCAGAGTGTGTTGACGCAGCAGGAACAATAAAATAAACTTGACCAGCTGTGTTTTAGGAAATAAGAATTTAAGTCAGGCAAATGAATGGCATTCGTTTCCTGTAAGATTTGCTTTATAAACCCTGGCTGTGGGCTGTCCTCATAAACAGAGAGCCTTCAAACGTAACTGAAACATTATGCATGATGGCCAAACTATATCAATTAACTATGTTACTTTATTGTTCAAATGTAACAAATATTAACATTAGGGTGGCTTTCATAAGCTAGCTACTCTGCGCTGCTCTCAGGCATGAAGTAAAACAGGAGACGACAGGGCAAGGTGGAGGGAGAGAAAAGCTGAAATAAAAGTACCTAAGGAAGGTTAAATTGAATACATTTATACCTTTATTTTGCCTTTTCTCTCCCTCCATCTTGCCCTGTTGTCTCCTGTTTTACTTCATGCCTGAGAGCAGCGCACAGTAGCCAGCTTCGCAGCCACACAGACAGGAGTCAGAGGTGTTGGTTTTTAAAAAATAAATTTAATTTTAACGTTTCATAATATTTAAATTCATTTCAAACTAGTATAAGTGCACAAATATAGGAGGCCTGTCACAATACATTAATTACATGAGAAATTAAAACAAGTAAAATAATTTCCATTTGCATGATTTCTCGTTTTTCTCTTTTCTCTCTCTTCCAGCAAAATTTGTTATCCTGACAGGCCTAATCTCATATGCTTTACATTGTTAAAACATATATATATATATATGTTTTAACTTATATATATATACTGTATATAAATATAAAAAAAAAACTTAATTCTGAAGGTGTGGCAGCGCGCCACCATTTATTACATTTAACACAAACCCTGATTAGGTATATTGTGCAAACAACAAAAGAACTGTAAATGTCCAACTTTTTCTTCGATTTTTCAAAATAAATTAAGATATAAAAGTGGATATGAAACTTTTTGTGTGAACTTTTAGTCGCATACATGCCAACTTTTGACTTTTCTCTATATGAAAATAAGGCAAATAATTCATGAAGCGGAAACCTGATGAAAATCCAAAGATAAGAGCATCTAAGTGTAGAGCGGTCTGACTGCGGCATAGAGACAGAGATAAAACAAAAGGAGGAGCAGGGGATAACTGAGTTACTGGGAGGGGAGAAATCAGCTCCACAGAGGAGAGATGGACTGAATCCGACCAGACAGAGCTCCCAGCCCGCCCAACAGGAACTCCCTCCGCTCATTTACATTAATCCCACAGACATTTTCATCCCTCCAGCTCCTCTGCAAATCCGAAACTTGACACATTTGAGGATCTGTATTCTCTCAGACAGGACAGTAGACGGGTAGGCTGGCATGAAGACATGAACTGTCTGCTGACAGCCTCAAGCTTCGCGTTCGACAACTTGGAGATTGACCTCAGAGACACAAAAAAACAATAAAAAGTGGCATCCTACATGAAAAGGAACAGGCATTTTTTACGGTGAAATTATTGTCACCTTATTTAGTCATCAATTAAATAACTAACAGGAATTTACAGACTCAAAACAAAAGGCATTTGATAAAAGAACAACCAAAACTTTACAGAAATATATACACAGTACTTTTAAATTTAAAATTTAAATATATCATACCCAGTACTCCTCTAGTGGCATAGTTTTCGTTTTTTCCCCAGGTTCAAAGTCTGTAAAATACTAAAAATCTATTAGCTCCTAATCGTTGTACCTTTTCGAACTGTTAATCAATCCAAAAAATAAGAAACAAATCAGCTCTACACTGTGTTGATGTTAAGTCAAGCTGAAACGGCTGAGCTTTTCACATGTTGATGTCAGAAGTAGCTGTAGATACTACAAACGATCAAGCACACAATAAAAAAATGCTATGGTTTTGCATTTTAGACAACAAAAGGTTTATTATTTAAAAATGAATGTTTATTTGCATCTATTTATGAATTTCTAATGCAAAGGCTTAAAATATCATCAAAATTATTTTATGAATTATCAGAATGATCAATAGAGTGATCAATTACTAAATTAATCATTAGTTGAAAACATAGTGAATGGTACACATTAGAAAAAAAAAAACTTTCAGAACATTTTTCGGCTCCTTTACTCGATTCCTTTAGTTTACAATGCAATCATCTAACTCCTTCTTGACAGATTTACTTTGTTTCACACAACAACCAACTGAATTTTTGTCACACTGTAGAAAATCCTGAGTTGCAAGCTGTTTTTAGAGTTTAATATATACATATATAATTGATACATAGATTGATTCGGCTCACACCATATGTCCTGTAGGCATGCCGATTTTTCACAGACTGCCAGTGAAGTGGGTTGTTCTAATGCAATGACAAGGAGGATAAAGCGTCTACGGCGAAGGTAATCAAACATCTGTTCAAGAACGAAGAAGTCAAATTTTAACTCGAAAACGCTGGATGAATGACTGCCCTTGCACCCAACCAAAGGGGCTTAGCAAGTTTTCTGGGGGAAACCTTGAATATTCCTATTAAAACATCATTGTTCTTCTCCGCGAATATGTGTATATGTATATATATATGCTTCATACTCTCATGTATGATTTATGTATGTTATATTCTGAAAAAACTAATAAATATATATATATATATATATATATATATATATATATATATATATATATATATATATATATATATATATATATATATATAAACCCATCATTGTTCTATCTTAACATCTCTTAATATGTGAAATGCTTGCCTGAATTATTGCGCTGCAACTGTTTGATTTCACAGCATGTTCCAGCACGCTCCTGGCAAAGTTCTTAGCAACAATGACCGCAAACTGAAAAACTGGCCACCAACTGATTGAATGCAAAACTTTGAAAATCTTATTTGATTTGCAGAGATCCGTGTGTGGCCAAACAAACCCTTCAGGGGAAGTTATAGATATCAAACTGGATACGCCAGCTTTCCGTAGAAATTTGACATCAAGTGTATTTATCGCAACTCAAATCATTTTTACCAATTTAAATAGCTTGTAACAATAAACAAACATCAAATCCATACCTCAAATACGCCGTACAGGTTGAAGGTATAGTTCCACTGGAATCTGTTCGCTGAACAAAACAGGAAACACGCACACATACGAGCTTAAGCATAGATTTACACCCTGTGCACGTTTAAAATGCAATGTATTGGTTTCCTTTTTGGCCTCTCGTAGTGGGAATGTCTCCCCTTAATCCGTTCTGACTTCACACTTTCAAAGGTCATCTCTCAACCCCTGCGCAGGCAAGGCCATGTGTGTATCACTGCACTTGGTGTGAATAAGAATGGGAAACCTATTCACATCTCCTGGATGTGTCAACAAACCCCTGCTTCCTATGAACATCGTATCCCTCTGTGTGCAATAACGTGGCCATCTTGTCCATCTTCTCCTCCCACTGTTCACCATCTTCCACGCGTTTCCCTTCAATGCACAACCCCGTTTCCGTCCACACCAAGGTTATTATAGTCAACTAATACTGACAAAACAAGAAAAACCGAAAGTGAGAAAAAAATTATTAAAATGAACAAAAACTGTTTTCTAAACGCACAATGTTCTTCCAGTGAAAGTTAAAGTTTTTCTCCACTAATTACTAACTAAAACATAATGAAATTATTGATATAATATACTTTGTTTTCATATTTATGAATTGGTTAATTTGGCTTTCGAACTGATGTAAAATAAAATTTTTTTCCCTCCACACAAGCGGTTTATGTCAGCTAGCACTTATGCTAATCCACAAAATGGCAACCGCAAAAGTTGGAAGAAAACACCAGTCGTTTGGTTATTCAACAATTACTGGACGCATTTTTTTAAATGGTATACTCTGTCGAGTATTCATTACGCAAATGATGTTTACAAAATCAAAATGCAGTACTATGATCTTCTTGAACCCTAACCCTCTGCACCTAAAAATGATCCAAAGTATGAAAAAACTAAATCTATTACCATAACTAATAAAAACTAAAGAATATTTAACTAATAATAACTAACAAAAACTAGCAATCACACTCTAAAAATGAATTAAAACTAGCTGATTTACACAACCAAAAAGTCAAAGCAAAATAAAACTAAATTATAGTGAAAAGCCCACAACTATTATAACCCTGGTCCACACTCGTATTTTATTTCTGTGTTTCCTCCCTCCCTGAAAGCTCCAGAGTCAGGGGGATCTCTTGGCGAAGTGCGGCCCACCACAGGCCACTGGCTCTGGGTAATTAAAGTGGTTTAGGCCCCTTCACCCATGGTCACAGGCAACTGCAGCTAGGTGATAAAGGCGCTGTGCCATAATTACATGGACAGCCAGCATCACCGCTCAGCTACACTAAAACAGTCACAGGCAGGAAGGACACACGGGAAGTAACTGTACTGTGTGAGTGTGTGCACAGGGGAGCAGTGGGGGGTCAAACCCCCCCTTATGATCGCTCTGCTGTAGTTAAGCCCCCGATGTTTAAACCAGCAAAAAGGTTCATTGAGCGCCCCTACACTCACACACACAGTTTTTAGCCTCCACTTCTTTCCACGCCCGCAGCCAATCATTCCCCCGCCAGTGGTGTGACTCCGGCCGTGAGTGTGTGACTGTCAGCCATTTAATTAGAGCCAGCCATCATTTAACTAATTTAAATAAATAAATAAACAACCACCGCAATGAGAAAGGGAAAAAAAAAGAACCTACAGATACAAATGATAGAATGGAGAGTTTCCATGACCATAAATGTGAGATCAAGCATGTGGAAAAAGTGACCACTGGATGGGGACACTGCAAACATACAAAACACGAGTCATTCGGTAGTAATGACGCATCCAGAGAGAGATGAGCCACACTGAGAAACAGAGAGAGAGCGAGAGCAGAGATCTGTAGGAAAAACGTAAACAATAGACACTTTACTCCACTAAAAAACTGAGGAAAATCATTCACTATGTCTACATTGTATTATAATATGTGACGTAATTCAGTTGACATGATGCTGGGGGTGGGAAATATGAACCTGGAAGTTTTATTATATTTTCCTGTACTATTGTGATAACTGTTATAGTTGTGCTGCCCTGCAAACAAAATACTGTTGTTGAAATACATTCCCTTTTGTAATATACTTCTTTAGGACACCAGTCAGAAAGAAGTGTGATCTGAATCACTAAACTCCACATGGTGTATTTTTAAATTTATCGATGCTTTCATTGGACACCGTAAAACAGTAGAATTATCAAATCTGACAATGAGTCCTTTTTTTTTTAAATCACTAGCTGGAATTTGGGACAACAATGTTGAAACAAAGTTTCTTATCATGAAAAGGAATTTATCACAATAAATGATAAACGACACAATAAATGCCCACCCCTACATGATGCCACATGATCAATCCAGTGGGTTTGTCAGCAACTGACCAATCGGCTGTTCTTTTCTTTGCAAAGCAGGAACTTTTCAGGCATGTGGTACAAATATTCATACACAGCTTGACATACTGGTAGGCTTGATTCTAATAAGCACAACCTTTAGAGGTGCCGTGCTGATTCTGTAAACTCACTATAACACTGTGCAGCTTTTGTTTAAGCCTTTTAGTGTCTCACATTCCTTCCATTTGTTTTCTTTTGTTGTAGTTTCAGGGATCTGGGAGTTGTCATAGAACCAACTCAGGTTCCCTGGGAGTCGAAACGAAGCGAGCTCACCTTTGGGGAAGAGGAGGCCAACTCTCTCACTATCACCGCCGCCAGAGGGCTGGGCCCCAAAGGCTGGGCTCTCTCCCCGTCTGGGCCAGAGCTGGGCTTGGAGGTGGGTGGACTGGGACCCGGGCCTGTGCTGGTACTCGGGGGTGGAGGGGCCCTCCTCTTCTGGATACCGCCAAGATCAGGAGAGGGGCTGCCGGAGGGAGGCCGTGCTGGGCTTGATGTCCTCGGCTCATAAAACGGGTTGGATCTGAACGTGAAAGAGCGAGATAACAGTGATGAAAACAATTAGAGTCTTGCTGCTTTAAAGTCCTTAAAATAGTCCAAGCCAAAAGCCAGAAAATAAAGAAAATAGAACATCTGGGTTAACATTTACATCAAAATGCAAAGTTTGTCATCAAACTAACATTCTCAAGCTTTACAGATACATTTCATTCTTCCCATTTAATGAAACACAAAAAACCTCCAAAAGATGGGATACACAATCCCATTTACTCTCCCCCTGAAGTAGCCCCCGGGGTCTAATTTAATTCTATATAAATGCAGCTGTTCTGTGAATGCCTCAGAGGTTTATTTGACAACATTATTGAGAAAACAGTGTCAGGAAGACCAGGAAATACTGAAGTTTTTATACAACAGTAATTGCAAAGACGGATTAAGCTAGGTTTATTGTCGCATTGAACCAGGCACAAGGGAGCGCACCAATTGTGCCGTTCCTGCACCTGTCCATGGTCTGTCTATTACTTCCGAATTATGACGCCTCCTCGTGCACCGCCACATTTTTGTAATTTCTCACATATTTTAACACAAAAACGCGGACGGCCCTAGCGCCCCTACCACCAGGCTTAGCAGATTTTCTGGGGGAAACCCTGTTAACAATATTCAACTGTGAACTGCAGGATCTGAAAACAGAATCAACTGCAAACCTCAAAAAATATGGAGAGGAGCAACTAAGGTTCTGGAGGAGACGTAAACATCCATAACTTAGGTGGGAGAGATCGTTCAACAAGTCAATCATTCGTTGTTTGTTCAGCAAATCTGGTTTTTCCGTATGAGTGGCCACTGACACAGTGGCACCAACTCGTGTAGGTCTTTATTTGCCACCTACACGAGTTGTGGCAAATAAAGACTTGCCACAACTCGTGTAGGCGGAAGAAAGTGATTTGGCCAGACAAAACCAGAATGGAACTTTTTGGCCTACATATCAAATATAGATGGAGTGAAATGTGGGCAATCCTGCTGGGACAATGTTAGACTGCAAAATGTAAAAATGCTCACCTCATAGGAGGATAATGACTAAAAACGCATTAATACCGTGTGTTAAATTGTGGCTAAATCCGAATGCACGACACACTCTAGATCAGTGGTATTCGAAATTGTTAAGTTAATTGTACTCAGGGGCAACAATTCTTTTTGACCAATTAAAAAGTGCAAAAAATGTATAAAACTTTTAAAGAGACAAAGTAGGAAATAAAAAGAACATTGGGTTTAATTAAAAAAAAAAATAAAAGGCTTACAGTTCCCTAACTTTCTTAGACTGATTGTTCTCCATTTTTGTTGGTCCAGAAATTGATTTCAGTCTATTGTCAACAACAAAAACCATTCTTTGAAAATGTTTGCTGTATTAAGGCAAGTTTTTTTTTGTTTTTTTTTAAACCCCTCCAGGGGGTCTTTTGTGGAATTTAGTGTCCCTTATATGATAGTAGTATTCAGGCAAGTTTAATGAGAGACGGAGCCCACGTCTGTTTTTGAGTAAAACGTTGCTGGATATTACACTAAATACTTGGTGCTGCACCTTTTGAAAGGGTATAAATCTGCCATTTTGTGGATCTGTTACATAAAATTCCCAAAAACAGAATGAAGTTAGTGGATGCAGTGTGACAAAATGTAATTAAAGGCATATTAAATATTTTTGCTCTATATAATAAGTGTCAGAGAAGAATAAAACTGTTTTGCTCCAAATAAGTAGTGAGTAAATCAAACATGAACACATTCAATGAAGAATTATTAGAGATAATCAGTAATCAGAACTATCTGAAGACATTTACGTCTGAACTACACAATTGAAAAGAAAGATTGTTTCATAGAAACAAAGGTTTTATGCCATTCAATGAAGAACACCCACATTGTATGGCATATTATACACTAATATAAGAAGCAGGTGCACTGAGGTCAGGACTGTGTGACCTCATATCCTCACAGCCGAAGGTGGACTACTGACAGACAGGCAAGAACAGGAGAACATACACACATGCACAGGCATGCACCAAAAACACACACCAAGATGTTACCAATATGCCTACATGCTTGTGGCTCTGAAAGCTAGGGGTATGACCTCAAGACATTCACTCGACATGTCATTTGCAGCCCTAAACATACAAGAGAACAGAGTAGGACAGAAGAAATTGACTGAGCAGCGTCATTTAGAGCTACTCTGTGTCAATATATAAGCCGGCCGATAAACTGTGAGAAGTATAAACAAGTGAAGAAACAAAGAAAGGCAGTCAGGCCTATAGACAAGCTTTAACCACCGAGCCCAAACTGAAAGACAAGTGAAAGGGCTTCAGTCAAAACAATATGTGCCCTCCTGAACCCTCTATTCTTAGAAATACAGCTTATAATGTAGAAGCAAGAGGAAAAGCGACATTGTAGTCAATAAAATGTTTGTATTTTGACAGCTGAGTGGAACTAAATTATATATATATCTATGTGACAGCTTTGCTCTACAGCCAAAACTGAGAGGTTCACATTTACAGTTCAGGCACGGACACTCTCCTGGAAAGGTCATGGACTATCTTTAAAACATCTCGCTGAGCAGAACTACAGAACGATCCCCGGCAGAAGGAAATTTGCTGAGAGACTTGAGATTTTGTCATGAAAACCTGCAGAGGAACCATCAGATGTCCTCATACCTTTGCAAAGATGGTCGTCACGCTTGTTACAAGGTATGGGCCTTAAAAAGTTGTATACCTCGACTTTTCCAATATCGAGGTATACAAAGATTTTTAACAAGTTGGTTTTTTTAAGTTGTTATTTATCTTTTAAGGCATACTGGTGGAATGACCAGTTTTGTTTTCCAGCTCCATGTAATACAGAATAATAGTACGTACCCTTCCCATATACTGTATGTTGCAATACTTTGTTAGCGGGCTAAAATTTGACTCTTACACATCTTACAAAACTAACCTACCGTTTAGAAATACAGTAGATGTTGAAAACTATAGGAGCGCCAACAACCTCTCCTAATGGGTAATGCTGTTTTAAAACTACAATTTGCAAGCTACGAGTATCAAGTAAATAGCAAACTGAAAGCTGTGGCTGAGCAGTTAGCTTAACTAGCCAGCTAACATTGGCTTTTTAAAATTGTATAGGGGTGTATAATATAGGAGTCGAAAAAAACAGATGTCATGTTAATCTTAAGAACTTAAATACTATTTAGCATATTTAGCATGTGCTTGTTACATTCCAGCAATATAGGCTCTCCAAAATTTAGAGACAGTTTCCCCAAATGTGAGATGCAACATTTATGAAGGTGTTATCATGAGATTTTCCAAAAATAATGCTCTTTAAGGTAAGCAATCATTTTACCATAGTTAGAACTTTTAAAGTTTTAAACGGAAGCCAAGCTCTTCCTAATAAAGAACGCGTGTGAGATTTAAATGCACACAATACAAATTATTGCTTATTCGTATAGACATATGCGCTTAAATCAGTCTCACTGTGGCTCAGATTGGGAGCACAAATATAACAATAACTATTAGTAGCGCAATGTGCAGGGACAAGACTAGAAGTGCAGTTTTTGAGCAAAATTGTGGAAAAACTGAGGGTGTTTACTTTAATTCAAGTGTCAATTATTGTGATTGTGCAAATAAACATCTTATTGTGAATTTTTTTGTGTTAAGCTTGTTATTTAGACTATTTATTCTAATAAGGACTGAAACTAATCTGATATAGCAAAGGAAAGACAAAAGATGGGGGGAGAGGAAGTGAGGTGAAATAAAATAAGCAACATCTCAGGAAGAAGTTAAGGGGAATGGCGAAGAGTGAAAGTATAATGCAAGATGTTGAGAGGTGGGATGGAGGCCAGGACAGAATAAAAAAAGGGAGACAAGGCCGAAGAATGCAATGAAACAACAGAGGCCTTGTTCCCGTTGAAAGAGCTGCTTCACCACTTTACCCTGCTTCTGTTGGTGGTGGTGGTGTTAGTGGGGGTGGCCCGTGCCATGGCTACAAGCACGCCTCTAATAGGGGTCTCTCATACAGCTTGCAATGCTACTGGTAACCATGCTGGTAATCCTAGAGCTTCACCTAGTACTACTAACACACTCTCCTTAATTCAACAAATACTATATCAGTAGGATGCTTAACAGAAAGTCCATTTTATACAATATAACAGATAATAATATCACTCTTCTTTAATTGCTTTTTGATTGAAGTGGCTCAGAATAGCAAATAGCTTCAGATAAGATATTTGCTGTAAAGGCAAATAAAGACTTAAACAAGTCTTACTCGTCAAGCTCATCCTCGTCATTGTGAGAGGTGTCGGCATACAGGTACTTGCTCATGTCGACAGGCCGAACTCCTTTCTTTTGCTTGGGCCTGGGAGGTTCTGGGTCAGGTTGGAGCTCAGGGTCCTGGTCGGGCTCGTCAAACGGGTTCCCAGGAGCAGATCCGGTCTCCGGTCCATCCGGCTCACTGAACGGGTTTGACGAGTCGTGGTCGTAGGAGTAGTCCTCATCAAGCTGCTGCCTCAGAGCCGGCTGGGGAGGGAGCTCTGTTCGATAAGGACGAGAGCGCCGACTGCATAAACAACACGTCTTTCACTAGACTTGACAAGAGCTTTGTTAGCGAGTAGCGAGCCAGACAGCAGAGAGCAAAGCAACACATCTGACTGCAGTCTATCTTGGGAACTAGCTAAGCATTACATACTTGGCTGCAATTTCGCTGCTTATATAGTGTGTATTATCTGTACAGATTTCTTTCTCTTATGAAGTCCAATACATGCCCAACTCCTCCAATGCATCACCTTCATTATGTGTGTTAATATTTCAAATTGGGATGTGGAAGACAAATGAAAAAGCATTTTATAACAAACGGTGTGGATTTTTTTCCCAGTTAAAGTTAAGAACAGTAAATTGTATTAATGCAAATTTTTTAAGTTCCCACTAAGGAGCACATCGAAATAAACTTACACAAGACAACAAAGCCAATGATCTTTATGTGCTTAAGAGTGTCTTAAAACAAATAAAAAAAACCCCAGATTATCAAGGGGGTAGACAAAAATAATGGTTTGGCAGTCTGACTCAAAGCCTTTTGTGGTGCTCCATACTTGGCATGTGCATTTTAACGCTTTGATATGCATGGCTTACCATCCAAAAGATGCCCTCCAATACAATTTTTTCTCAAGATCAAAGCTAAGAAAGATGTGCTGAAAACTGATTTTGCCGTTTTTTTTCACTTCCCAAATCAACAACGATACTTAAGGTTTTCTACCGGCCAATACCGATCCGAAACAGAAAAACAGTGCGGAATTGAAATGCTGAAGTTTCGTTTTTAAATAAATGTACCAAAATACAAATTTATTTGATAACTTTGCACCAATACAGCACAGTTAAATACACCCATAGCTTCACAAGCTTGGACAGGGGCGTGCTGTGGTGGCGCAGGGGGTTAGCACGCCCCACGTTTGGAGGCCTTAGTCCACGACCTTTGCCGCCTGTCTTCCCCCCTCTCCTCGCCCTCTTTCCTGTCTGCCTACTGTCGCAAAAATACGAACCACTAGCGCCGCAAAAACTCTTCGGAGAAAAAAAAGGAAAAAAAAAAAAAAAGCTTGGTCAAATATGTAAAAAAACAACTTTAAATTTCTCTGGTCAGAAGAATTAAGAGTACAAGAGGCTGACTACCTCGGCCAAATATCTAAAAATAAGCTACAACAATTCTTCTTTCAAATGGTTCAGAAAGTGCTGCAATTAGAAATGCTAAATATAATGTAAAACAATAAAACATGATGTCACTCAGAGCACAAAGCATAGAATTATACTGACTAGATCTGCCCTAATAAATGGATCGGGCACATTGTCACCGATACCAAATGTAATTTTTTTTTTTTTTTATATCGAGACTGATATAGATTTTAATATCGGATCAGTGCATCTCTAATTTTCTGATTTATTGACCCCGACTAGTCAATCGGTCATCTTTTCCTCAAAAATCAGTCAGCATTACAATCAATGGTAGTAAACTCACAGAGATCTTATCACCTACCTTCCTCACCCGGATCACCAAAAGGGTTAAGGGGGTAGGGGTGAAGGTCACCATCAGGCTCATCGAAGGGATTGTTCATCATGGTGGGAGCGGAGTCCTGATCCTCATCTTCCAGGAAGTTCAGCTTGTTGATCAGTTCTATCGCATTAGAGTCCAACGGAAAGACATTTAAGCAATGCAAGAACGTCAAAAAGCCAGAGAACACACAACACAAGACATCCTCAAACCCAAGTATCCAAAAATCTGCACTTGGAGTGAACCACAAGATGAAAGACCACAAGTACACCCCTCTTTTAGGGCATCCGCTGCCTGAACTTCTGCTTTCCTCTGCTCCCTCACTTGTCAGCGCATGTACAACAGTGGCATTCTGGGAAAAGTTATGCAGTACGGAGGGGGGTCTCCTGTGAAGGACTGAAGAAACAAATGGAGTTGCTATGGAGATCCTTACTGGAGATCTCCAAGGCTCGTCTACTTTGTCTTAATCGTACTGATCGTGGCTCGTTCCCAGGCGGCAGGGGTGCGGGCCGCTTTGAAAAGATCATAAATGTGTCTGAAGTAGATGCCAAGGAAGACTGCTGAGAGCTTTGTGACACTCTGGATGAGGAGGGGGGAGTTGCTGCAAGTAGCCTATGTGTCTCTTAATCTATATGTAGTGTGGCAATGTGGAGTGGTACCTGATAAGAGGCGCAGGACGTCTTCTCTTTGCGTACTGGTGTCTATTTCAGGCTGCAGTGATGAAAAAGTGTTTTTATACTTTCGACTGCTAGCCGTTTTTTGGGGGGCTGTTTTCTATACAAACTATTGAAATTAAGAGATTTTCCATTTGAAAATGGGGCAATGCAATTCAATGAGTATTGTTCTGCTTGTATTGAAGAAAAAAGGGGGCTAAATAGGTATGTTTAATCTGACTCAAGGTCACTCTGCCTCTTCACCAATTCATGCAACCAGCTGGCATTCTCTAGGCAGTTATTAATTATGGAAATAATAAAAAGCAAGAACTTCAGGCATAATCCATTTTTAAGACTTTTTTTAAAGAAAGATATTGTGTCCTGTGTTCCTTTATTAAAGCTATAACTTCTGTTTGGGGGAGTTAAATCTTAGAAAAAATGATAAATGAGGACCCCAGATCAACCAAAGTAACTCCAAACAACCACCTGCTGGTAGATATTGATTGGAATCATAAATTCACATTTTATGACTGTTAGAACTGTTAGGAAAATATTGAAATTTACGTTCAATTTTGTTTCGCCAGAGTGCTAAACATTCAAGTGGCAGTTACGAAACTGATGCAGATCAATCGGAGAACCTCATTTTATACATGAAAATGTCTAGAAAGATACAAAATGCCAAATGAAATAAATAACCAGCACTTAATCATCCTACACTGGTTCACCTCCAAATGCAGTAAAACACAAAGTTAAGGGCACACTGTCAAAAACGATAGAAACCAAAAGAATGAACACCGACTGATGTTTACTGATTTTTTACAACACAATAGAGGACAACAACTGAGGCAAAATAAACTTTATTAACACCACAACACCATCACAATACCAATGACGAGGATCAAGGAGGTGTGGGGGGCAGGAAGGGACCAAACGGAAAAGGAACCAAAATGGGCTAAAATGTTGAATATTACAAAAATTCAAATGTTTATTATAAAAATAGACACTTAGTACATATAAATAAAAAAAGTAATGGTTGGGTAGAGGTCACAGGTCACTGAAAGAAAAGAACGGAAGATGATTTGGGGTGAAAGAAAGGTGAAAAAAAGACCTTGGGAGGAAGCAGCAGGCTTAGCTGTTGCTTTGCGTGCTCGCTTGGGAATACCATCATCATCATCATCATCCCCATGTAAGCAGCTGAGGGCATTCAACTGGTTTACTATTTCTGTAAACGAAAGGCCCAGTACAGGAAGGGAGGGAGGAAGAATAAAAAGTGAACAATGCATAAAAACAGACCCTTATGCATAATATTCACTCGCAGCATAACACAAACTCGCAATATTTACATAGAAATATATACAAACAAAGAGTTAAAAAAAGGAAAAAAAACAGAAGGCTTGTTTTTTTTTATTTGCTCTGTTATTGATAATTTATTGATAAAGCTGGAAGTCTATTAAAAACTGTAGCAGTAGAAGAACAAAAAATTATAATTGTGCTTCAATGAAAAAACTAAACATCAAGAGTTTAGACCCTAAATGACTGAATTTAATAACATGGCTCAAAAAGTTGCACTGTTAGCATGTTTATATGAAGCAAGAGAGAAAAAAATAGGGGTTCACTACAGTATGTTGGCACAAAATTTTAAGGGTGCACCGATTGCAGTTTTCTGGCCAATCGGTGATTTTTAAAAAGTCTGACCTGGCAATTCCAATTTTGGCCGATACTGATTTTTTTTGCCCCAAAATTTGCTAAAAATAGCAATAAAGTCACTGATTTGGCAACATGGGTGACTATTGATAACTGGACACCTGCAGACATGCATGGTCTGTCATTCAGTAGGCCTGTCACAATAACTACTTTTGCAGGATGATAAATTGTCAGAGAAGTTATTGCGATAAGGGATAATATTGTTGTTTTGAGACTATTTTCACATAATGTAATACTAATTGTCAAAATGTGCAACCAAACCAAAGCACCACATTGAAGACTTTTATCAGCCAGTTTCAAACAAACCAAAAACTGGCTAGATTACTATTCAAGATGCTACATCTTTGCTTACGGTCTCCATTAAAAATACATGTTCCTCTTTAACTCTGTTGAAAATTTCAATACATTTTTCTTAGTAAAAAAACATATTTCTATTCTTAACGACAAAGGGTAAGCAGCAATTTACTTTATAAAATACTAAGAAAAAGGTAAAACAGCAACAAATCCAAACACAGACATCCATCTGGGGTCAAGTATTTACATTGACAACAACAAGAGAGAGCAAACCCCCCGGTTTGCCTGGTGTTGCTATAAACGCTCGAGAGGCTCGCTGGCTTGTTATGTAGGTAGGACTCATTGAGAAATATGATGATTGCAAGGAGTTGTGCTGGCTTGGCCTGGCCTTTGATTCAGAGATGCATGCTAGTGGAGCGTTGTTGTAGGCATTCAATGCATATACATGTAAATGAGACAAAGGGCGCAAAAAAAAAAGAAAAAAAAAAGGAAGAACGCGTGAAGCTTAACGTGAAGAGGTGCCGCTCCGAAAAGTTGGATTAAGCAAAGCAGGATGCAGTGAGGCCCAGATATTAGACCAGACGGTGAATCCCCAGCATGTACTGTATATATGGAGGGATGCGACAGGAAACTCTAAGCAACATAAACACAACCCTCAGGCTGAAAACCACGCTCTATGAACTCATGCATTTAGAAAAATCATAGTTGCTTTTTAAGTTTAGGGGTATATACACACACTTTCACACACACAAGCCAACAACCAGAGGCTTGAAGTAAGAAAGAAAAAAAAAGAAGGATATGTTGATGCCACACAAAAAGCCCCGTCAGCGGTGATCATTAATGGAGGTCTAATAGTTCAAGCTAGTTATTCTGTAAACACTTTTGACAAACATGGCTTTTGGTTTTGTTTGCAAAATTATTCAAATAGGATTTCATAACAGATTTGGAACAAATCCTGGACACATTGGATCAAAACGGCAAAATGTGGATGTGCTACGTGTTACTAGACAAAAGTGTTGTACTTTATATTTACACCTTTATTTAAACTGGAAAGTATCATTTAAATATGTGCTACCATTTTATACTGTCAGTTCAATTCTTAAAACAAATAAAACAACAAATAAACCAAAAAAGAAATATGGTAGCAAAAACCATTAAGACCCATTGTTGTTAAAATATTTCTACTATTTCAGTTCTTAGAAATGGCAAAAAATCTTTGATTTTAACCCATTATCTAAAAATAAATAAAGTACTGTTCCAATCTATACCTGTGATCTTGGCAGCCTTTTCTTCTTGGTTAACCCTGTTCTCCTCGTCCTCCTCGTTCTCCTCTTCGAAGTCATCCAGGTTGCCGATGTCGGCCTGCTTCATGCTCATCAAACTGGCGAGACTCTGCATGTCCTCATCACTGGAACAGAGAAACTTATGATTATAGACTGTAAAAACTGTTCAGGAAAGAAGTACCAAGACTAAATATTTAAATTAGTACAAAACAGACAAAAATAAACACAATGACACCAAAATAAACTGATTAGAAACCAATCAGAGATCAGATTCCAACGATAAAGTGATTCAAATGAAAAGCAGCTGAATTTCAAAACACTACTTTCATCAAGTGGAAAACCAATTGTATTGCATAATTATACAATTATACTGTACAATACGTATTAAATTATCAATGAGACAAAACAAAGAGGAAAAAATGCTGGCGTTAGACAAGCACATTAGCAAATAACTGGAAGAAAATATCAAAGGAATAAAATAAATGTATATAGAGGACTCTAGTTGTCTGTGTTGAGTCAGAGATATGATTAGAAATTTAAACCTATGCTAACGACTATGTTTTTGTGGAAAAATAATCAAGGATGCACAATATATCTGCATTAATATCGGTTTCGGAGGAACACTAAAAGTATTTATCGTATTTTCCGCACTATAAGGCGCACCTAAAAACCTTCAATTTTCTCAAAAGCCGAGAGTGCGCCTTATAATCCGGTGCGCCTTATATATGGACCAATATTGAACCACAACAGGTCTCGCAACTACGGTAAGCAGCCGCCGACTTCATTTCCCCCCGTAGAAGAAGAAGCGCGCAGTGCACGCTGGGTTTTGTGTAAAGACCCCAAAATGGCTCCTATTAAGAGACACGCTTACGACGCAGAGTTTAAGCTCAAGGCGATCAGTCCCGCAGTAGAACACGGGAATAGAGCAGCAGCGAGAGAATTTAACATGAACGAATCAATGGTGCGGAAGTGGATATATATTGTGATTGCACTAACGTTTGATTTACCGTAACAGTATCAGACTGTTTTTTACGTGTTTATTGAATCGAGGAAAAGTTCCCCTCCACTATATGTTATACCTTGCTGTTGTTAAAAGAAACTGTGTCATGAAAATACCACGTCACTTACTTTACCTCGGGGAAAATAATAAAACAGCTGTTTATTCATTTTGGGAATGAACGGAGTTTTCAGAACGCTGGTTTGTAATCTATTAATAAAGTTTGACTGACCTATCTGACTATTTTGTTGACATTCCCTTTAGCGCAGTTCCATCTAATGGATGCATAACGTAACCCCAGCCTCTACTGTAGCGTCTATTCTATGCGCATTATAATGCGGTGCGCCTTATATATGAAAAAAGTTTTACAATAGGCCATTCACTGAAGGTGCGCCTTATAGTGCGGAAAATACGGTATTACAAAGAGTGCGCTGAGTCAAACTGTATCATCGTTATTGGTTTATTCAGAACCAACAAACTCCCAGCGGGGGCTTCAGAATAACAATCAGCGTCACCCGGACTACCCAAGCCTGACGCTCTTTTATGATGTCATCACAGGTGGCCGTTTGTAGTTTTTAACCATGCGTAACATTAACACCACAATTCTCTGTATTCTATTTCAAAACTGTCAGATGACTTATTACCTTATTACTTATTAAAATACGGTACATGTTATTTTATATGTCCAAGAGGACACTGGTGTCATTATGGCAATTAAGAAGTTTTAACATATCGATAATTGTCTGATAAAAAATTACCATATTTGATAAAATTTTAAAAGAAAAACCTGCCGATATTAATAACCAATGTTTATTTCCACCTTCCCACTGTTTGTGCTTCGGGGGGGGGGGGGGGGGGGGGGGGGGGGGAAACGTGGCATTTGTTTGGTCATGTGACAGTGGTAGTGAAGTGTTAAAGTGAACTAGACATGCAATGTCAGTGATGTTGTCATGTCAAAAGGGTAGGGAATTATTTATAGTATATATATATATAAAACAATGATAAATACTGGTTATTGGCAAACATTAGATATCAGAGCAAATTTTTATAACTGATGCATCCCTAAAAAAATATGTGTTGCTGTCAAAAACAAGTCATTGGTGAGCAAGTTATTACTGACCAAAATAAAGTGTGTAACTATTAAACTCCTGAGATGTAATAGTATACATGGCATTGATTATAATTAAGTCTTGGACTTGGAAATTCCAAATATCTGTCCCTAAAACGCCACAAAATGCATTTTGGTTGTGACATTTTTAAAATTAAGTATGGAAAGATAAAGTTCGTTTCGTCTCTGTGTATTTTCTAAGTGTGGAGGAATCAACATCTTGTTCGCTTTGCCACAACCTTCTGTTAAAAGCATCTAAAACTTCAAATTTCGACTGAACCTGAATCTCTCCATGTTTCCCCAACTATCTCTATATGCTTCCTGGTATTTTATGTCGTCTCCTACCACTCCCCTCCATCTCCTGATATCACTGCTCCATCATAATTGCTGTATTTCTCTCTCTCTTTCCCCTTTGTGTTTGGTGTTTCCCAGCCTCACAGGCTCATTTGAACTGGCGTGATGGGGTTTGTTTGTGTGTGGTCGACATCATTCCCAGAAGGGTTAACAAGGGTTATGCGCCATCGACCCGCGGTCCGCGACACAACAAAGGCCTCGGCGCTGCACTCAAATGCAGGGGGCGGGGGGAGGGAAACGCTTAAAAATAAAGAAAGTTTAAAATCAAAGCAACAGTCATATTTTTGATTAATAAACAGGCAAGCACAAACTGACTGTGTCTGAACTAAAGAGAGTGTAAAGGGAACCTGGAAGTCATGAGTACAGGAGTCTGTACTGTAAAATGTTTGCACACCCTTAGGTTAAACTGTGCTGAATATTTAATAATACTTACGTGGCCTTTCCTTCCCGGAGGAAGATGCAGGAGAGAGAGAACTGCAGTGTGGCCGATACCACTTTCTTCGACAAGGGCTTGAACTTGAGTTTGACATCTGTCTGAGTGGGCATAGGACTGGCATACTGCTTCATGTTTATGCTGCTGGTGGCTAAAGCCTTCCTCCGTCCTGACAGAGACTCCTGCAGACAAGGGAGATTGAACACTACATTCGATGTAGGGCTTAACAAGTCACTACTTCTCAACACCACATTGAGAGGAGGTTTTTAGGAGAATGCATTGTGTACCTCCAATGGTTGATCTGATCTTGAATTGTTCAGACGATGTTATGTCCTTTAGTATACATTGTGAGTCGGAGTATCAATGTCAAATTAGTTTGGGAATATGCCAAAGAGGTGATAAAGAGTTTCAGGGTATTTTGACTCGGTTTGACTGGGTACTAAAAATGGCAACATTTGTTACATTTTCACTGGTGCGGTTCTCTTTTGTACTGCACTCTGTCAAACAATCCAAATTCTTTAAAAAAACTTTAACCTCCTCACCTGTGGTGGCGCTGCACCAATGACGACTGAAAGAAACAACACAAAAACCTCCAAAGAAGACACGGAGTACAACTTCCTTCTTCAGGAAATGCAAGCAAAAATGGAGTAGCATCAGATTTTAGCGATTGCAACATTTCTCTTTCGTCTTTGGTAAAAGACCACAAGGCTTGAACATTTGTTTTTGCTGTATTTACTCAGAATGCCCTGTGTTGTAGTCCACTTCCTGGTTTTGGAGTGGTCTCCGGTCCACTTGACGTTCACTCGAACTAAACCAGAGTTCACTTTAACCGAACCGAGACCTAAGTTTTTATGTGAACCTGAGTTCACTTTTTTGAGATATCAAATGCATATTCACACCTCTCATAACGAACCAGACCTAGATAATTGAACTAAAGTTTGATTAAAGCGGACAAAGCAGGGGTGGTGTGAATACACCCTTAATGTGAGCATGTGCATGCAGGTCGCTAACCAAAAGGCAGTGTGTTCAGAATAAGAACTGCTAAAAAACCTGGTCATTGACTGCTAGACCTGAAAACCAAACAGCTGGGGATGTTCCAGGCCTTTCTCTGCCCTCCTTGAACAAAAACTGTCTGGCTGGGTACGGAAGCACCATGCTGTTGGTGAATATCAGACTGGTTCACCACCTTGCTGTGTTGACACCACCAATGTGAAAATTGCCCAGCCACAATGCCTTCTTTCAAGTACATTCTGTAATAGGAAATTACTACATTGCTTGAAATGACACAGCAAAGGAACAACACACCGGTACTCACATGTTGCTTTACAATAAAGCACAAAAGCATGCGTTTGTTTAAAATGTCTGCGTCCAAACACCTCCATTTCTTTGTTTGTTTGTTTTTTTACCCCTCCAGGGGGTCTTTTGTGGGCTCTAGTGTCCCTTATATGACAGTAGGCTGACAGGAATCGGGGAAGGAGAGGGGGGAAGACATGCGGCAAATATCGTCGGGTCCGGGAGTCGAACCCGCGACGGCCGCGTCGAGGACTCAAGGCCTCCAAACATGGGTCGCGCTAACCCCTACGCCACCAAGGCACGCCCCAATCTCCATTTCTTTGTAAATGTTTTACTGCATGGGTGTGTATAAACAGCATCCAACTCCACTGGCCGTGGTTTTGCACGCAGTCGCATCCAGTCTTGTCTCCGACATGGATCGAGCTCTGAGGATTCATCCTCTCGTGCTCACAACGGCGAACAAAGCAGGGCAGCTAGCTCTCTTTCACACTCACCAAATCCAGAGCACATATACATACTGTATACACACACACACAATCCCTGCCATGTGTGCCAGATAAACCGATACAAGCTCTTTACGTTAGCCGTTTCCTGATGTCTTCATACACAAAGCCACACACTCACCTCGGATGCTTTGGCGCTGTGGGAGAAAACTCAATCTCAGCCTTATCTCTGAAGACTGCAGGTTATTTATTCACACTTACACACACACACACACACACGCATTCACACAGAACTTGTATCATGTTGGAGTGGTAAGGTGTTTGGTAATAAGGTGATAAACTATTCAAGCCCATAACAGAGATTACAAATCCACAGGTCAGCTAGAAAAGTTCCAACATTAGGCGTAAAGAGGAACAGAGACATGTCATGTATGCCATTTTTTACTAACTTTAATAATTCAAAAGTTTGTAGAAGTCATTGTTTCTACATAGAATTTATACCAACATTTCCTGAGTCAAATTCTTGTAGCTTTCTATTAATTTTGTGTTTATTTTTCCAACTTTAAATATAAAGGTTCAGAATGCTGTACAACAAACTTTAACAGTGGTTAGGCTTGAATCATGGAATTTGCAAAAAAATAATGTACAGACAGCTAGATGGATAAACAAGACAATCCATTTAAACAAAAAATAGGAATTACAAATATTCCAAGTTCCATATACTGTTTCTGTCCTCATACTTATAAAAACTTAATCTCTGTAGCAACCCTGGAAATTCAAAAAGGAAAAAATGTGTCTGACATTAGAATTACTTCCGAACAATATATACAAAAAGAAGTCTAACGTCTGATAAAAGTCAACAAACTCATACGCCAATGTTTTTTAAAAGAAGTAAAACCCTTAAACCATAATTGCATCAAGCAAGAAAGTAAAAAATCTGAAGATTGATAAAATACTGACTTTTACCAAACTCATGAGGTCTTAAAACATTGGAAAACCAATTCTAAACGTGTCATTATTTTTACATGTTGATCAAGCCAGGAAGAGCTGCAACAGATGGAAAACTTCAAACTTTTCTACTAGGGGTGCAACGATCAGCCCCAAATTCATTAAATTTACGACATCAGAAACTGACCGATACTTACATGTGAAAGTGATCTTATCCACCAATCTTAGCCTTGGCAACGGTCTAAAAATCAGTCACTGTCTTCTTTTGCTCTGTTGTGAGAGCGTTGACAGACCCACCCACCTGGTTACAATAGTCACCCACATTTGACAACTTAGCAAATTTGTTGCAATATTTAGAAAGGTTTCAAATAAAAACAAGCCCAGCATCAGCCGAAATCGGCAGGTCAGGCTTTTTAGTGATTGGTGATAGGCCAACTACAATCAGCGCACCCCTAATTTCTACACTGCATAGAAAACATTTAATGCTTCCTAGAATGACAATCTCCAACATTCCCGTTTCGATCATGGCTTTCTGTTTTTTCGATCTTCTGCCAATTTCGTCTAATCCAACCTTCTGCACCTGTTCCTCTTCTCCACCTGTCTCCATGCTCAAACGAATGATTTAACAAAAATAGCAAAAGAAGAGTCCAACCAACTCACTACGGAGGCCACTTGACATTTGATGCTGACATTTGAGCCTTGTCGCTTTTTCCACGAAAACATAAAGCAATGAAGCCGCCGACCCAACTGTCCAAAGAACAGCCCAGAAGAAGGGGATCAAAAAAAAGGAGAAAAACTCTCCTTTTGCCTCTTATCTCCCAGCAGATTATACCCTTTGCTATTATACTAAGCTAATAGCGCATGCAGATACTTTATGAATGAATTTACTAAATGCGGCAAACACTTAAGAAGTGGGGATTTAGAGAAGCAGTTTGGGGCGATGGAAGGAGGAGGAGTGTGGGGAGTGTTGAGAAATAGGAAATAGTTAAGGATATGCAAATAGTGCAGCGGAAGAATGAAATAACTGTTTCTACAGATTTGGGTAGTGGCTGGCAAACAATGGGAATCTTCTCCATTTCCCTGGATGCTGCTTGTCAATCACTGTGTGTATTGGAGAGAAGGTGTGGGAAGTAACACGGATTAGGGCGACTAGGAGGATGTGACAATGTGTAAAATGAAAGGGAAGGACAATACAGAAGTTTAATTTATTACAAAGAGGATAGGACTATCAATATGCTCTTTCTTTGAGCCTACAGAATGACTACACGTGTGTAGGGGGGTGTGTGTGGGGGGGTGTGTGTGTGTGTGTGGGTGTAGCAGTGGGAAAAGGGCAAGCAAGGAACAGACTGAAAGAGAAAAAGGAGGGGGTGACAGCTCTTTGCTGCCCCCTGGCTGCAACTGTTTAAAACTGCATTTTGCCATTAAAAGGTCAAGGCTTTCAATTTAGAAAAAGGGACGAGCTAAGTTACCAAGCTTCAAACTGGCCTAGTGTTGCTCTTCCTTTAAAAAAAGTGGCTTGCATTGCAGAGGTGTGTGTGTGTGTATGTTGAGTTGAACTGTGTTTTTTAAGAGTACCAGCCCTGCCCCTTTTCTTCCTTCTGGTGCCAGCTGGCCCCGGATCGATCCACAGATGCTCCCCTGGTGGGGGGGCAGAGGTCAGGGCAGGAGGGTGCCCGGGGGTCCTGCTGAATCTCTCTGCCCTAAAATGCCAATGGGACATGCTGGAGAAAAGGGAGGGGAAGGGTCCCCTTTGTGGCTAAGAGATGGATTAATTAGGCTGAGTGCTAAAAAAGAATATGGCTTTGTTTAGACCTGGTTTGACACACACTCACACACCCATACACTGGCAGTTGGGCACTGTTAGCACATGATCAACAAAAAGACTAAGAGCCCCCATGCACACATCAATCAACTAATGGGGTTTTAACAAAAGGTCACCAGTCACTTAATTTCTAATGATCTTCTCTGATCGACTGTATGTATATATTTAAGCTTCTGTCAAATTCAGTCATAAGTGTTATTTATGTAACAAAAAGGCCAGAAAAAAGGCACCAAAATTAAAAACTTGTTCAAGTTCATCGTCAGCTCCACTGCTGCTTAATGTGGGTATTACCCAACTGCCCTGTTTTAATAAAGCAAACTGAGTACGGTGATGTTGAATGTGCTGTTGACAAAGACAGAAGATTAAACCATGGCTCTGTTATTACAAGGGTGATAAGTGATGAATCACTGGTTTCACATCAAGCAGATGATTATCTCACTTAAGCCTGTTGCTAGCATAAAACAAAACACCGCTGAACTGCAGAGGAAGGGACAAGACGAGGTCAACTGAACTCCAAATACATAGTGGATTAAAGCAACGGCTCGAGAAAACCGATGAGAACATATTTTTATTCCCTCAGAGTACTTGAACTCCACAAACTTTCACATATCTTAGTGTGATTTTATGTGACAGACAAAACATAAGCTAGTACATACTATGAAGTGGAAATAAAAATGATACAAACCTGAGTAGTAGAGGTGCACTGATTGCAGGTTTATGGCCGATTGCCGATCACTAAAATGCCAAATCTCATCTTGACCGATACCAATTTTTCAACTTAAAAGTCACTAAATATTGCGACAGGCAGATATGCCAGTCAATGTCTCACAGAGAGCAACCAGGGAGAGTGGCTGACTTTCAAACCTTTGTGGTGGGAGATATCAGTTTCTCATGAAGGCGTCAGTCATGATGCAAAAAAAACGTGTTTCCATTGCAGTTTTACAAAACACAATACAACTGAAAAACCACCTCATCCTGGCTCAAAAGTGAGTTTTTCTCAAAAATGGTGTGCTTCCATTGAGCGTATTTTAGTCATTTTAATTTGCGCAATTTTATGATCAATGGAAACACAGCTAATGATGTTGTGAAATAGCGATAAATTGTGCTGCCCTAGTAAGATAAGTGAAATCATGAAAGGGTTGTGAGTACGTTTAGAAGTGAGGGTATTTATGTGTCATCTGTTGCTTTTCGTTAAAAATCTTATTAGAAAGCTTTATTCTAAATTTTACCTTTTTAACATTTCTGCATATCGCTTGGCTTTTTACTCAACAAATAACTTACCGCACAACAGCACCTCTGTAATCCACATTCAAAGCGTTTGGAAACAATTACAGCCAAACTCAATTTACCCTAGAGAATAATACAAAGCCAGCGCCGCATTAGCCCTTCGCACTCGACACCCCAAAAATCAGCTGGCTGAGTCTGAATCCAACAGTCAGCAGATTGGAGGTGTTATTCCTCTTGCCTCAAGGTCACTATTATTGGAAATGGAGACATCCAATGTGCTCACATCTCTCTTTGAATCCACACACAATGGAGGGATTCCTCTGTGTCAATTTGGCCTCCCCTGATAAGTGATAAGGCAGCCCTTTTTACATACCATCTATGAATGCCACACTATAGGCATTATGGGCACATACGCACACACAAAGATTAAGGCCAATTTAATCATCGGTTACTATTATATGTGAGGATTTACCTTTTCCTCCCTGAAGCTGTGTGTTTGTGTATTTTAAAAAGCAACAATAGACATAAAAGGCATGCAATGCTATCACTTTGGTTATGGGAATTACAATAACAATAGTTCTAATATTGGAATGAACTGCGTGAATGGTTCTCTTGTCTGTGTGTTCGGCACATGGTCATACAGACCAGCTGATTTGATCTGTTCCACATTCACATGCATTCAGAAAAAAACAACAACTGGTGGACAGGATTTTACCACACTGGAAAAGCCCATCGAGTTCCGAGTCTGAAATGGGGAGAGGGAAAAAAAACCCTCTTAAAAGGAAAACATCTACCGTAGAGTACTTTCTTGGTAAAGAAGGTAAAAAACAAATAAAGGAAAAGTGGCAAAATAACTTTAAAAATACAGTTTGCTTTTAGTTCTAGTGGTTGCAACACTGACAAATCAGCAGTTTAGATTTAGATCCAGTTCAAAAACACCAATTATCCCAAAGGGAAATTAGATGTTTTAACTCATATCATCCAAGTATCTTTAAAGACATGGTAACAGACATGCTAAGAGATCATTTCCAGGCAACAGAGACAACATTCCACAGTAACAGATCCTCAATGACACTATCAGTTGTTGGGGAACACTGCTGCTACTCCACTTCATTTGCTTTTGCCACTCCTCTTTAAATCTCTTTGCTAGATGGTGAGAAGCAATCAGGGAAGTGATCCTTGCCTATTTCGGCTGATGGTAAGCCATGTTTTGAACATTCTCTCTATACTTTGGTAGCTAAATCTGGTTACATCCATATAATCTAGAATAGAAATGTGTCCAAATTATTTTTGACGGGTTTTAAAATCATGGTTGATCCAAGTAATGATAGTTTATTATCCACAGAAAGTGTCATTAGGCTGCAGCAGCCACAGCTATCAATCATTCAAAATGTCGTCCTTGCTAATGTATTACCCCCATGCTGTCATCAACCAGTTTCAGTTGTGCATAAAACATACAAAAAAACACATAAAAGATGCTTATTACAGTTTAGGCAACCCAAGGTGAATAATATTTTCCTATTTTTGGGCGGGAGGGGTGGTGGAGTGGAGGAAAATTGAAATTGGTACTAAATCTGAGGCACAGAGAAAAATTTGTAATTGATTAATGAGCAACACTTTGTGGAGTACTCTGTAGATTGATTAATCACTAAAGCATCAGAGATCACTCATGTTTCAACATTAGAAGTATATTTTCCAATGGCCACCAAGCTAATATCTTCAGTCTTCACTTCCGCTCCTCATTTCTGTCCCCTCCATCTCGCTTCCTCCGCTCTTTCGTCTTATCAGTGTGTCCAGGGTGCCCTCCTCTCTTCTACTTTCTGGGTCTTTCTTTTGGGTGGCCCCTTAGTGCCCCCTCCTACACACACTCTCACACCCAGAGCATGCACTTCAGACAGGGGGCTAATGGGAAAATAAATTACCAGCCGGCAAAAGCCCTGGCTCGGCACTTCTGGCTGGAGAGAGAAAGGGCCCACAGGAGGGGCTGGCTGGAATGAAGGGAGGTGGTCCAAGAACTGAGAGAGGGAGAGAGAAAGACGAGAAAGGAAGACACACGAATCACAAAAAAAAAAAAGTTGAGAAAAGGGAAAAATGCTTGGGAAAATGAGACAGAATGTACAAGGGGAAAGGAGGATGGTGAGAGAGAGGAAGACAGGTTGAAGGGATTAGCTGGAGTTCATTCGTGGTCTGTGAAGCGCCTGCTCATCACTTTTCCTGCCATTTTACCATCTCTGGTCATCACAGAGGCCTAAAATGACCAATAACAAACACACACATACACGCATCCAATACTCGTCAGAACTATATCTGGGATTGATTACTCTTTGCGAAGCAGCAGTTTAGATATCAAACCAACAGATTTGCCACAGATATCTGAGTTGGTGTGTGTCCGTGTGTATGTATTTATATTTTTGAAGTCAGGTTTTGTTGTGTAAAAGACAAAAAAAACACACACACACACACTTCAGAAGCAGGAAAATAAACTGTTGTCTCGGTTTTGTTTTCTCTCTTTCTGAAGGTTTAGAGGCAGACTCCAAAACTGCCAACTTGTGTTGTCTTTATTCTTCTTTCGCTCCTCTACTCCCATCCAAACCTAGCACGGGAAACTAATTGTGAGGTAAGGAATATGTATTCATTTTAGAATAATCCAGAGTGGACTTTTTATTGCACATGTTGAAAGACAACAGGTTTGCTCTTTTTAGTTTATTGAGATGCAAAAAGAAAGATGTGAAAAAGCCCTTTAATATTTCATCATTCTGTTGCTTCACTACTGAAGGAAGCTAACAATAACACACAAACTAACAATTTACTTTCAAACGTCAATTATGTTATATAAATTCAAGAAAAGAAAATGTCTGTTGGAACTCTGAAAACAACTCAACTGTGTTTTCAATGAAGATTTTCTACAGCAAATTCTTTTTTCTAAATAACGTATTGGGATGTCCATTGGATGATACCGCACAATACTGTTCTAGTTTCATTCTAAGATAACATAGTAGGTTAAGAAGATCATGAGTTTTAATGATAAATCTGACTAGAACATCTATATTTAAGAGATATCAAGTGGTGATATCAAGGTGAAGATAAGGTGGAATTGTTTTTTGGAAGCAATTTCCATCCAACTTTAAGGATCTGTTTGTTTTTGCAGTTTTTGGCAGGCTGCTAAGATCTGTCAGAGCTATGATAGTGCTCTAATCCAGGGCAAAGCTGATTTGCTTAAGGGAAGAGAGGGGGGTTAAGATGGCCTCCGACAAGAAACAATTGCCCCAAGTGAGAGTCTGCCTCTTTCCCACCCTGCTCCATGACAAAGGTGTACTCTCCATGCTAAGTGACAAATCTGGGGAGACAAAGAGCATTAGCAGGGTGATGCTCTGCTCCAGTGCCTCCGATTGTGGCCAACTCAAAGAGAATCTAATATGGATTTTGAAAAAA
This sequence comes from Xiphophorus maculatus, assembly GCF_002775205.1. Classification (NCBI taxonomy): domain Eukaryota; kingdom Metazoa; phylum Chordata; class Actinopteri; order Cyprinodontiformes; family Poeciliidae; genus Xiphophorus; species Xiphophorus maculatus. The sequence goes on from NC_036464.1 coordinate 23,813,003, forward strand.
AAGGAGAAGGAGAGATTAGAATGAAAGAGAAACAATGAACACCTTCTACCAAGGGGGAATTAGTGGAGGGATTGGATAAGAAGCTGGTGTGACTTGGTGTGTGTGTGTTGCATGCTTGAGCGCTTCTTCTTTGAAATTCTGTTTTTCCTTGAAAGAACAATACAGTTTGCAGATTGTATTTATGTGCATTTACATGCAACCTAAAATGGTTCTTGTGATATTCTGAGCATGCATTAGCCATCTTTGCCATGCATGGAAGCAATCTTTGTTTGAATTGGAGGAGGGGAGGACAAAACGCAATTTGAAAACTACAGCAGGCTCAAAACAATTTGTCATTTGATTTCAATACATTTTTCTCCTTAAAACTTTAGGCTTTAGTCTAACACCTTGAACTCTTTGGGTGTGGCACTCTGAGAAAGATCCAAAGTACAGATCAGTTATGGATCACTCTAACCGCCAGTAGCTGGCTTAGCACTGGCATTAGAAGACTTCACAAGACCCCTATTCTTTGTCACTTAGCAGAACAACTGCCTCCGTTTGCCAAGAACTCGGTGTGTGTGTGTGGGGGGGGGGGTTTCAATCCCTTGCATCTTCATATCCAAACAAGCACTCACACGTACTCACCGACAACGGATTTTCAAGCGATAATCTGGATGATTCATCCTAAACACAAATTTAAGCTACGCTCATCACACACGCCTGCATGCATACACACATATCCTTTCTCCACCACTGGTAGACACCTAGCGTACATGCCGCCCTCTCATGCCCAGTGGGTCAAGCTTGTGGATAAACAGGGGGATTTGCAGAGGCCGCTATTTGGCGGGCCACACAGGCATGTCTACATCGCAGGCAGCCATCTTAAGTCCTAAAAGAACAAAATAAATAAGCAAGGCAGAGGAGATAACTGTTCAACTGGCTTTTCACAGTTGTGCCTCGTTTCCCACCAGGAGCGTCTGGCCACCCATCGTCACCATACAACACATAACAGAAACGAGATGAGGGGAAAGACAAGGCAGGAAAGTCTGATTAGAGTCAACTGAAAGTCATGAGGTAATCGAGGACAACCTCAGACGACCGTTGGGAGAGGGTGCAGTGGGCAATACAAAAATAGCCTATAATGTAAAATTAAGAAATGCTAACTCAAAAACTAACTAAAAGGGAATGGGGTAAATACGTTTTGGTAGAAGAAACCTGATGTGACCCTGACTCTCCAAAGTCTTAACAGAACTCTTATCAGTAGCTTTCTGACAGAGATGAGTTCCATCAGCTTCTAAGATGTCTTGAATTAAACAGTTGTTTGAGACTCTTGATATTAAAACACTAGAATAAGTTAATTTTAATGAAAGCTGGGAGGAGGCCCCGGGGAAGACCCAGGACACGCTGGAGGGACTATGTCTCTCGGCTGGCCTGGGAACGCCTCGGGATTCCCCCGGAGGAGCTAGAAGAAGTGGCTGGGGAGAGGGAAGTCTGGGCCTCCCTTCTGAAGCTGCTACCCCCGCGACCCGACCTCGGATAAGCGGAAGAAGATGGATGGATGGATGGATGGATGAAAGCTGCCTCATGAAGCACAACTTAGTCGCTGCTACCACCATTCCTGAGCTATTATTATGGTTCTTGGATATGAAGATAAATGCTTTAAGCTGGGTCTCATGTACGTATATTTGAGACTCCTCCTATTGCTTATGTAAGAAAGAAAGTACCGTAGTTCTTGTGTCGTCCGGTCACATTAGCTGTGTTTCCAACCAATTGTCACTCATGTAATTTTGTTGAGTTTTTTTTTAATGTTGCCAATAAGGGAAAATAAATAAAATGTGAATTAAGTGTGTTTACACCTTATTGGACCAATTCAAGGAGGCAATGTGCAGCGTGATTTTGTAAGATGTTGATGTTATGCAAAGCTGTAAGAAAAAAGAAGTAGAGGTTGCAAACTAGCATAGAGCACACATATCAGGAAAATGGAGAAATGTTTTCAGGAATGTGTTATTGGCCAAGTTGAAAATGTTCCTTCATGTCAACTGATATTGGTGATGTTACATGTCCAGAAACATAAATAAATCCAATTCTAATGCAAAACAACAGTATAAATAACTGATCAGTCATGTGAGGTATATGTTTGCTACACCTTATTTGTATCATAACCCTGACTCCAACATCTCTATGTCAGACTTTCTAAAAATACAGCTGGACAAAGATTTAAAGAGGAGCAGCAAAGGCAAATGATGTGGGTTGGCAGTGCTTGCCAACAAGTGATGGTGTCAACCAGCACAGATTGCTGTAGAATATTGTCACTGTTGCCTGGAAACGAAGCTATTAGCTGTTGTAAGCTATGAGACTGTTATACACAAACAGTCTTTTGTCATACACCTCTTCAGATTTGCTATAAGAGTATCTGCTACTGGTGATCCTTCAAGCCTATAGCATCATAAAGCATGATGGCTCTTACTTTGATGAAAAGAGTTAAGACATTTAATGTCCCTTTTGGATAATGAAATATTCCTGAATTGCAAAGAAGATGAAAGAAACCATTATTCCTGTTTGAAACATATGAATTTGGAGTAGTCAGCTGGAAAAGACTGACTAAAACTGAACAGAATCCATTCTCTTTATTTGTAAAACATAATAAATGTATAAGTTTTTTCCTAAAGTAATGCTTAAGTCTTGCCTTGTTATTATGTACCCAAACCTGTATTTTGGATAGTCCTGTGAGCTGGATACATCGTTACACACTTTTCTCAGTTGAAGCTTTTAGAAATCCAGGCCAAGGCTCATAAATCTTTGATACCAGCATGGTAACATAATCTAGCCACTATGCTATCTTTGATTTCCTGTTAGCTCTACATAAACCCCATGCTCAACGAAGGGAGTTATGTAAGTAGGTATATTTCTCTTGTGTAAGCAGATCCTTTGGACAACTTTTTTTTTTTAATTTGTGAAAAAGGCATTCATATTTGGTTATATTTACTGTAAATGCATAATTTGCTATGTAGGTAATGCATGATCGACTAATTGAGAAGGTGGACATATGTACATACGAACTGTCAGTGTCTGCTTTGGTGTCTGGTGGCATCTGCTGCGTTGTTGGCTGGAAACGAATCGCAACGGGAGGCCGAAGCCCCAGAATAAGGAGATGAAAGCCGAGGTCACAACCTGGACCAGTGGGACAAGTCACTTTCACAAATACACTCTCACACATGCAAGTCAGAGCATACACAGGCTGCGTGCACATGGCGTACACAGGACTTACTGCAAACATATGGGCCTTTCACAGACACACACAGAACACAGCATGAGTGGCGCAGCGCAAGGACGAAAGATGACAGAATGAATAAGATAAAAGAGCAAACGTGTCAAAAATATGACAGATGAAATGCACAGAAACATAAAAGAGCCAGAAAAAAAAGGGAGTATGAAATGAATTAGAGGAAGCACAGAAGCAAGGCTCTACCTCAACTGGGCAACGGTTTAATCAGCTTAATTAACAAACAGGCACATAAGCAAAAAATAGGCACGCATGCAAAGATAAAAGATGTGTGTGCCAACAGCGTTACAAAGCAGAGCGTGATAGCATGGAGAAGCATGTGCATCTGTTCTTTTACCTGCAATTGAATAACTCTGGTAAAGTACATGGGTTAAAAAAGCACCAGAATTTTATTCAAAAGGAGTGTCAATCTAATAATTTAACCAAACCGTGATTATTATTTTGAGAGAACACAGTATTTTTTACAGATGGATATAAACTCAGTTTAAAACTTAATCCTGAAGCACAGGTTAAAGTCCCATCTTTTTATTTATTTTTATGTGGCAGGCTGTTGAAGAGTTTCAAACGGGTTTCAGGAATCACAATATGACTTAAAGGCCAGTTTATGTTCCCTTTATGAATGTAAATAGGGACATCCATGTTTAACGCAAGCATCGCCTCATGTTTTCAATTAGTTTGTTAAATTGTGGTGATTGCTAGGTAAAGTAGCCACTTGAGGAAACTTCCGAGTTCGCTTCCATATTTGGCGGAAAGGCTCAAACAGCAGCAAACATGCCAATGGTAGAGGAATCATTGATAATCTGCATTCTCTGAAAGAGATATAAAAAGAGGCACCACAATAGATTAAATTGGGTCTTTGCAACCATTAAATACGTTGCAGTATGAGGATGAAAAAATTCTGGGCTAGGATCAGCGGTGGTACTTAGTTATACGACAGTGATGTAGTGAGAGAAGCAAACAACAGCATAGAGCTCTATAAACATGTTTTTATCCTTTAACGTCTAATATAGTTATATTCCCTGCTGCATTTTTTGTAATTGTGTGCCTTTAGGTGAAACTAAAGAGACAAAGTACAGCAATTTATCTGTGAAGAAGCAAATTTTCACACTGAGTGGACACGAGTCATGAGAAGCCAAGAATGCAAATGTCTTGAACAGCAGAGACATCACATAAGTTCAGACGGTCACATACATTCATGACACCTGCGAAGAAACGCAACCACACAGGAACCTCATGGCAGTAGTAGCTTTTAGTCAGCAGACTGGCCATGTGATAGGGTGGTGTGGTGTGGATTAGGGGCCAATAAGCCTATTAGGGTGACAGCAGGGACCACCCGGCCTCCACAGTCACCTACAACCTACAGACACAACCACACACTGCCCTGACATACAACTTACTGGACACAAAGCTAGATATAAACTCAAGCAAATACTTCTGACAATTTGTCTGACAAAAACAGAACAACATGCAATAAAAACATTTACGTTGTAATGTTTACGAGAGCATGTGCATTATATTCTTTTTTTTTTTTTCTTACAAGCTGGTAATGCTTTACAAAGAAAAGAGGCAGAACATGCAGGCATTTACAGTTGCAATAGGAGTGTGCGCCTCCGATGTGGTGTGTGTGCCTGCGCAGAGGGGAGTCTGCGCGTAGGGGGTAATCACAAGCATCTGTCCCCTCTCTGAACGGCAATTAATTAGATTAAATTAATTTGGGAAGCGTGTGTGGTTGTGTGATCAAATGCTACAAACCGCCTGCCTTCTTACACCCACCCACACAGGAAATAATGTACATTCTCTAAGCTTTGAAGTATGAAGCACATTTCAGCTTAAATTATCATTGCAGGCACATGCAAATACTTTAAGTGAACATGCCGTTTCCTCTGACACAATAAATGAACCCTATTGAGTCCTAACAAGTATTTAAAAATGAGCAGAGGTGAAAACTTCGGTGACACACGCGTGCACACAATCACAAATTAATCCCAATTTGTCGGCCACGACACAGGAGAAACTTTTGGGATTTCATACTTCATACCAGCTTTTGTCACCTTTGCGTGAATAGCCAGGAGCTGAAATAATTGTGTTTTTCTTCCCCGAGGCCCAGTCGGTGCTCACAAGCCACTGGCCTACGTAATATGTTCCAGACAGGGAGAGGGAGAGGAAGGTAATGTGGCTTTGGGTACGATACAAAAAAGCAAGGGAGTGTGTTTGGGAAGGTGTGCTTAATGCTGAAGAACGAAGGCTGCCTACTCCACTCTTATTTTGTGCTAAATAAATGAGGTTTGGAGAAATTCAATATTTGAGAACAAACTGTGTGCAACAATTATGGACTCGCCTGCTGATAATATTTTGTAGAGTTCATCTTTGCCTACAGGAGAGGATCTCCCTACATCATTTTACCAGGTTGGAGCATTCAGGGCAAGGGATCTTTGACTATTCTGTGCACTCTCTTTACAGTAGAAATGCACTCTTATGTGTTACATATGACAATATGTCCTACATACATTTTTATTTGATGTCCAAACATTTACATGATTTAGGTGACTTAAATCAGTAAAAGTCATTTTTAACATATCTGTATCGGTCCAAGAAGTGAAACTGGTCCGACATTAATAGCAAATGTTCATTTTAACGATAACAGAAGAGAAACTAGTCAGCAGAGTGACTGGTTTGTTTTCTGGGGGAAGAGCAGGGTGGGGGCACCCAGTGTCAAATGGGTAGGAAATATACTCAAATGTATATTTATTTTATTTGTATAATATAAATAACAGCAATAAATGTTTTTTGCTATATCAGCAATTTTAATATTAGTCAAAATGTTCAAATTGGTGCATCCCTTGCAATTGGTGCAAATTGTTATTCGAGGCTACAGTAAACCCATGCCAACATCCTTGTTATTTTTCTTAATTCCTTTCTTATATATAGCGAGAGAACCCTCAACTCTAGATACTGCAAGAATTAAAAATTCTTCTGTGATTGTTCACGCATGTGTCAAGACAGGTTGTCAAACAGCAGAGAATCCATACTCGGTCAGAAATGCGTTCTGTCCTTGGTGACATTGATGTAATGTGCACAAAAAAAACTGTTGAAGTAGGACTGAAGGGTAAACGATGGGGGAGGAGCAAGGCAGAGTGGGCTTTGGAGTCTCTATCACTGTATATTCAATGTATTCTGACATGATAGCTTCTCGCCTTTAAATACAGCAGGCCTGTGTGAGTGTCGGTGCGCGTTATTTAAATCCTTTCACAAAGCTTTGAAGATGAGTGAAGTTGGTCTCCAATCTCCAGCTCTGGCTGATATGCAAACGCAGAGAAAATACACACAGACATACATACGCACATTAACCCCCCTGCCACTATGCACACACAAAAGGGCCTGTCAGCACAATGCCTTCAAATATAGCTGTGCAATCTTCTGACTCTCAATTTGCCCACCTTTTTGATAATATGTGGCTGTTTGAAAAAGGGTGAAAGGCAAGGGTAGAATGCAATTTAGAGATACTACTGCGCAGCCATTTGCAGTCATCCACCTCTCTCCATTGCTTTCTCTCTCTCTCTTTCCATCTTTTGATTATGCGATTTGCCTTGTCAGACGAACAAATAGGGGAGGGGAAAAAAGGTAGTGTTTTACACTACCTTTTTCAATGACAAAATACAATCTAGACAGGGCCAGTAATTCGTCAGAGAGGGATTAGCCTAACGCAAGGTTGGGCCCCAAGATTAAGACGAAGCCAGAGCGCGGGGATCTTGAATTTCATCATCTTCAGTGCTTGGGCACAATGGTCGTCTTCCCCTTTTCTCTTCTGCCGTCTGATGAGAGGTCAGGAGAACTCACCTCTCCTCTTCTTCTGTTCCTTTTACTAAGAGCGACACTCATGACTGCTTTCAACCTGACTGCAGATACCAGAGTGGCTGGGGTACCTCAGAAGATCAGAGCTCTCTACATACTTCTGAACAAACAAGGATAGTTGGGGAAACTAAAGGCCATTAGTGGACTTTTAAAAACTCCTAAGGATGTTGGCCTGTCATTAAAAGCATCCAAATAGGCCAAACTATCTACTGACAGCTACAAACATGATCCAACAGATTTAATTATAGCTGCATGAATGGAGGCTTATTGCAGATCATTGTGTTAGGTTGCCCTCTTGTGGTGAATTTTTATAGTTTCCCAAATTTCTGTAAATCTGCACATGCGACAACAGGAACACAGTGTACAGATAAACTAAAAGATGAGAAGTTTGGAGCCATTCATTGTGGAAATTAATTTCATAATGATTTTAAATTCCTAATGACTTAGTTTAACTATTCTGTTTCCAATGTCAAATGATTTCAAAACAAGTAACTTCAATAAACTTTAAACACAAGAGCTGCATGTACAAGTTTGAAGTTACTTTAACTTTTCTCTAACACCCTCTTAGTAAAAACTATTTCCAACAGCACTAATATTTCTTAAAAGTTCCCTTGCAAGTTGTAATTTGACCTTTTTGTTGACATCAAAAGCTTCTGGCATAATTCTGGTTGTATGCTTCAGCACCCATCTTAGCAAACAATCTAAATTAACGGCACTAATTCTGCTATCTTAGCTTGGACCTGGCTTCTAATCACAGTTCACATATTTTAAAAACGAGTTGACGTTAGAGCCGTTCCAGAAATTCAATGTCAGTTTTACCGATGCCAAATCCGGTTTTGATGTGTTAGAACAACAAACTGTGTTTCAGTTTTTAACCTTTTGGCTCGACATGTCCCCCCTAAGAAAAGATGATAAGCTAGAGTGATCAAGAATGTTTCAGGAGTAATAACGTAATATTGCAAAAACAATAATTCTGCGATATAATGTCCAGTAATAATAGTTTAGGTCTAAATGACAAAAAATGTGCAGTATGGAATTAAGATGAAGCTTTTAAACAGGGGGTACACCGATAAATCAGCCCCGATTTCTGTATTTCTGGGACATTAGATATCAGCCAGTACTTGGTCTAAAACCCAATGTTATCCTCCAATCTCCACGGTTAACAATAGTCACCCACTATTGCCAGCTTAGCGGCTTCGTTGCTATATTTAGCAACTTGTCAGACAAAAACATTTGCTATTGGCCAAAATCTGAATCGGCAGGTCAGGCTTTTTAAGATCGGGGATTGGCCAGAAAACTGCAATCGCTGCGCTCCTAGTTTAAACTTAAAAACACGATAACTACTATCAAGTGTCATGTTGTTAAACGTCTGAAATGTTGCAGGTACATTTCAGAAATAGGATGAAATAATAGGAAATGTATCTCTAAATTCTGTATGGTTGAAGCCTGAACACAACTGGTTAATATTCCACATTACAGCTGGTTTTAGAAAGGGAATAAAAGAACAACACTGACTTCAAATATATTCAAAATTTGGATTTGGATCTGTGACAGGAGATCAATTACTTTGTATCCGAGTTGTAGTTTAGAAAGGGACGTTAATGTAAAAATGAGTATTGGTTAATGTATTTATTTATGTTTGTGTATGGGTTAGAGAAATCTACAGGAAATGGTGCATCCAGTTCTTGTTTATAAAATTCATTGTGCATCATCATTGCAAAAATAATCAAAAAACTAAATAACTGTTTTAAAAGCATCATCAGAAAGAAGACCAAAACTGATCTCCCACCACTACAATGAGTAATTTAAACTTCTGACACAATTTAGCCTCCAATCAAATCTCCCTTTCTAGTGAATGTGTAGTTGTGTGAGTTTAAACTGTATTATATGGTCATTAAAACATAGAAACTTTTCTGTAACTAAATACTAAAATTTTTGGGCACTTATAAACTTTCATGATACATAAGTTAAGTTTGAAAAGGATATTGTTGCCAATTTAACTTTCTACCTCTTACTAATTCCTATTATTCCAGATCACAAGGAAGTGAAAGTGCCCAGCAGTCTGGAGTGACTCTTGTCAAACGAATAAAGAGGCAAGCATATCAAAATATTAAGATTTTATTATGCTTACATACAATGTACAATCCATCAGTAGCTGTGGGTGTTTTGTTGTTTGCAAATGTTAGCCAGAAGCCTTTCACATCCAAGTTTGTGAGGGAGTAAAGTTACTGTCTCCCTCTCTCATGTTCTTCATTCCAGCTTGTCAAGAACCTGATATGGCTTTGATCTTCTGTCATTAGTCAGGCATGCAAAGACAGAGGCAAAAATTCAAACTTGTCTGTTTTCTCTCCTTTTTATGCTCCTTTTTTCTTGCCCTCTCCCACGCTCCGTGCAGAAGACATCGGCTGACCAGTTTGTCTCTTCGAGTCACTTTCAAGGCATAAATGTGCTGTTGTTGCTAGCTTTGACGTGTACAGGAAGCGACAGCGTCAGTGCGCTCAGTTAGCTCGCCTAATTCTTTCTGTCCCACCGACATTCTTTCAAAGGACTTTGAGGAGTCTCAAAGGTCAGAGGTCATTTGCTGAGCTCAAGTGATGCAACTTCAGTCTGAAGTCACATCAGGCATCATCAGGGAGTATTCATTGGAGATTCATGAGCTGCTTTTATTCCCTCCAACAGCACTGCTTTCAGTAGATTAGTGAATGGTAGAGATGCTCACATGAACATTTTGTTGATCCTACTGAATCTGTGTCTGAGTCAAATACTTAATATTCCTGCTTAACACAGTTGTCATATGACATAAATCCACTATTAGTACAAAAAACAAGCCGAGACAGGCAGTCTATCCGGATAATAGGGAAAACATATTAATTGTTTCCACCTACAAACTTCTGCTATTAAGGCAGTGAAATATAAAAATTATTAGCTGCAATCCAATCATATCTTGGCAATATTGCTTAAAGTGGCATTGCATTAACAAATATTGTCCAGTCCCCCTGTGAAAATAGAAAAAATAAATACTTGCCCGTTTTCTAATATTTTTTCAAATTGTAGAACTGCTTAACATCAACCCGATGGACCTAGAAGTCTGAGTTAGCTTTAGCATGATAGCTACTACAATACACACTGGATGCTGGCATTAAGGGCAAGAAAAGGCCTTTATAATACATAGAGACACCTGAACTATAAGATCCTACCAGATATTGAGATTACAATACTGCAAGCATTAAAACTGTAATGAAGATTTTGGTTTCAATAATTGATTCAGTTTTCCATAATACGGTTCCTCGCTCCTCATAGCTAAATTGCGTGTGCTGGCATAATCATTTGAAAAAGGTGCAAGTGCCAAGCACAAAACACAAGACAGTGACTGATTTTTCTGAGTATGTCAACCTGCCGAAGATGGTAATTGAACACATTTAGGGCACTGGTTTGTGGCTGGCTTAAAACACAATTAAAAAGTTCAGTTTCATTTACAAAAGCCTCTTCCTGTACCTGTGGTATATTCTAGACACAGTGTGAGCATTTAGGTTTCTGTGTCGTTTTCAGTTAGTTTAGTCTCCGTGTTGTCCGGTCTACCCTTGATTGTTCCCAGCTGTGTCTCATTTCCCTGATTACCCTCTGTATATTTAATCCCACCTGTGATCATTGGTCCTAGTCGGGTCCTTGTCTAATTTGTCTAGTCACAGGTGTCAAACTCCAGTCCTCAAGGGCCGGTGGCCTGCAGTTTTTAGATGTGCCACAGGTACAAAACACTGGAATGAAATGGCTTAATCACCTCCTCCTTGTGTAGATCAGTTCTCCAGAACCTTAATGACCTAATTATTCTATTCAGGTGAGGTCCAGCAGAGGCACATCTAAAGGTTGCAGGACAGCGGCCCTTGAGGACTGGAGTTTGACACCCCTGGTCTAGTGTGTCTAGCTGAGTTGTCAAGCAGTCTAAGTAGTCTCGTCTAGCCTTGTCTGCTGTCAGTTAACAGTCATGTCTACCAGTTGCTATTAGTAGATGAGTTTTAACTTTCAGCTAATTTCTGTGCTGAAAGTTTTCTGGATTTTTTGACTTGGTATTGCTGACTTCATCATTAAAATCATCACTTCTTAATTTCATCCTGGGTCCACAGCATCTGCCTCACCACCTCTTTACCGCATAACATGACACACGGTCTCTCTTTCCCTTCTCTTAGCGTCTGGTTCATTACCTATGAAATAATATGCATTCAAAGCAATGAACTATATGCAGTTCTGAAAAAAACCTTTGTCTCTGGGTTACTTACCGCTCCATTCAGCTTTGCCTGTTCTCTCCCTAATTTCGGTCATCAATATTTTCTACCTGACTTTGCTCCTCAGATTCTACAAAAAGCATGCCATGAAAGGGTCATTTTTACTGCACAAATACATTAGATAACATAACAACGGTCAGGACCGGTTCTACAGGGGTACTGGCCCCTTTTGGCCTTCGTCAGTCAGTTTCGGTATCAAGGTTATCACAATTGTAAATAGTTATGGTTGAACTGCCCATGACTGTGGACCACCAAACAACAGTTCAGTTTTGTTTCCCTCTTTAGCCTAGGTAAGACACTCCTGATGTTGTCTTTGGTTCAAGGGAAATGTGACAGTTGTGTGAGCGATTCATCACTGTGTAACGGTGCACCAATTCCAGCCTCAGTTTACTCCTCATGAAGCTCCCACAAATTTGTTTTAATAAATTTTGCTAGATAGTCCTCACAGGTCTGCAGTTCTCCATATTGCTGGTACATACTGTCCTACAACTATATTTCTTTCCACTAACTATGAATATTTTCAAGGCATGAACAACCAGCTTCTCTAGCAATGACCTTTTCTGGCTTCCTCTCCTCATGAAGGATGTCTTGACATCTGTCCAGGTGGCAGTCTTCGCTGCGACTGTGTAGCCTACTGACCCAGACAGGGAGACCATGTAGAGGCTCAAGAAACCTTTGCAGATGTTTGAGTTAATTAACTGACTGGGTGTGGCACCGTGACATTTCAATAGTTTCCATTTTCACAATATTAAAATTTTCTTACACACTGAATTTGGGGTTCTACTTATCTGTAAGCCATAATCATCACAATTACAAGAAGCAAAAGCCTTGATATATTCCACTCTAATAAATCTACATAATACATGGGGATCAATTTCTGAAGTGATTGACAAAAATATCTTTTTTATATTCATATTCTATTTGTTTTTTACATGCATCTTTACAGTAACCATGACACTCCACATGATGTGGCATGTAATGACATCCACTAACCACATGGTGGCAGAAATGGCACAAAAATATGTTCTTGTACACTCAGAGGTTGACATTTCCTTTCTTCTTTTTACTTAGTTTTCTAAAAGTTGTTTTCAAATCTGCATAGCACGATTGCCATGCAGATTTGCATCGTATTTTTCACGATGAGGTGAAAAATACTTAAAACTCACATTTTCAATGACAAATGTCCACTCCTTGTCCTCAAACTCTTCCGCATGGGGATCCTGTAAAGGCAGAAACAGCAATCATCAAGCTAGTATTTTTTACTAGCTTTTATACATCTGTGGATGAATCAGTATTGTGTACAACTTACACAATATTAGGAATCCAACAAATGTGTGTAAGAAAAGTCTAAAACTGGAAGATCAACTGCTTTATTGGTGTTCTGCCTCAGCCTTGTGGGTTACAACTACCTGAAATAAATAAGTGCTGTATGTTTTTACATTTACTACATAAAAGCCCAGAGCTGAGCTGACATTTTTTTATGTATTTTGATGATTTGAGACAGAAAAAAACAGGAAGCAGATACTCTTTGTTACAACTTTAATCGTATGCATCCAAAATGTGGTCTGGGGCTCCTTTGTGGCTCTTGAAATGATTTTGTTTGGCTCCTGATCTCAAGTCAAGAATGGTAAAAATGATTGACCCAAACAATTTGGAAAATAAATGTCTGTTTAGGCAACAGTCTGAAATCCTTTTTATGTTTTGGATCCTTAATGACGTACTGATTTCATTAAAATTTTGTTTATTGTTAAGCAGGTAAAACTAAAAATCCCTAACTAATTTTTGCATTATTAATGTCATAAATCTTGTGGGCCACCAGTAGTTTAAATTAGCCAGTTGTGGCCCTCAGGGCACAAAGTTTGGACACCAAATCTAAGTCCAGATTTCTACAAATGTTAATTTATTAGAAAGACCTAGTCAAAGTACAAACCTTACTATCAATAGGAATTCTGCAACAATACTTGAAAACTGATGTTCAGAACACAGTCAAGCAAAGGGTGATACACAGTTACTTTTAGTGGCTTACGCAACTAAAAATCCTTCTATTCAGATTTTTATTTGCATAATCAAATAAACAAATTTACCATCATTTTTCTTTCACCTCAAAATTGCAGTATGTGCTACTTTGTGATGATCTAGTCACATAAAATCCCAAGAATAGGCACTGATAATAGGCACGGAGGCTTGTGGTGTGACATGAAAATATAGGGAAAGCCTTTGAAATATGTAAAGAGGTTTAAACTATGTGTTTTCACATAGTTTACATTTTTTTTGGCTTCATCTTTTTTGAAGAATCCAAAATCGTTTGAAATACAGAGAAGTTGACTTTATTAGCAGACCACTGGGTTTTGGCTCATTTTCCTGCTGGAGTTTTCACCTCTCCATGCACTTTTGGATCTTAATCTTTGTTTCATAAATAATACTAATGAATAATACCTGAATATTTCAAAATATATATATTTTATTTTATTTTGATGCATACTCTGTGTACAATTAAATTTTCCGGTGAAAATTAAATTCCGTGCATAGTAACTGCACAGAATTAGTATGCAATGACAATAGAACAAATAAATGCATTTCAGGCAATAATATGTGTATTTTCTCATTTGACAAAGTAATTAAACTGTATTTACATTTATTTAAAATATATTTCTTATATTGTAAAAAAAAGTTTAAAAGATTAAATGAAAAATCTGCGGAATGTGCCGATTTATTTACACGATTAATCAATTGCTCGTTGGAATAATCAATTATTAAAAATAATCAGCAGTTGGAGCCCTAAACTTTTTCACAAACAAATTGCAGGAAAACAAAGTATTATTTATCGAAATGACTGCTCAACTTATTTTGAAGTGATACATTAATGTTGGTGAGATATGGTTCCTTTTCACAGTTCAATAATCATTCTAGATCAGTGTTCAGATCTTTTACCGTCAACCAACATTTATAAATACAAACAGGAGGTGATTCTCCTGCTCCGAACAATTCTCTAAACTCCATTATTTTATAAGCTCATAAACTGAGCCAAGCATCATCAACCATCTCTTCTGCCTGCAGCGCTGCTAAATATAAGCAGCAGGTAGCTAAACACCCAATTTCCCCGTCTTTGTCTTTATTTACCCATTTCGATGAGGAAATTCACAGTTTGTATTTTTCCGTATTTATTTTTCTTGTGCATCTAATCTGCTGTGAAGAAGCAGATGCCAAGATTTAAAACAAACAAAATCGAGTTCTGCAAAAACACGGCGAAGACTTCCCACTGACTGCACCTCTTGTTGACACTTCTGTGCACATTCTGCCGCACTAAGGTTAATTTTTCTTTTTTTTTTTCGGTCTTTCCTTGTGATTTACAAAAGTTCAGCTGAGGATGTGCGCTGATGTAAATCTAGCAGCTTTTGAGCATGACACAACACTGCTGACTCAGCTGTTCCCACTGCTGAGCCTCAGGCCAGTCAGAACTATGAATAAATCTGCAGAAGACTGTCTTCATCTATTATAGAACTAATCAAGTCGTTTCTATTTTCTAATGCAGTGCTTCTCTTTAAAACATCTGGGGCCTCATGCATAAAAGAGTGTGCAGTTTTCACACTAAAACTTGGCATACAGAAAAACTTTGAAAAGTGCGGCGCACAAAAAGAATCGGATGCAAAAAGCCGTGCGCACGCACGTGGCCGCGCACCTTTCCTTTATAAATCCTAATTTGTGGGAAATAGAGTGCAGCTGCTGGTCCGTCCTGTCGCCACCCATAAATAGATATGTAAATTAGTATAAATACCCGGAAGTCTGCCACCACGTCAAGCAATAACCATGGCAACGTCCTTGTTTGAAACAGTATAAGTATTTATAATAATACTACTTATATATTTTATTTAAAAGGTGCTTTGAGGACACATAATGTCACATCACAAAAATAAAAATACATTTTAAAGAAAAAAAAATCCAAATTAAAAAAATAAAAAATAAAGAGATCCTGCAAATGCCTGTTTGAACAGCAGCGCGTTCTGCTGGGATTTAAAGACAGAAAGAGAGTCAGAGAGTCCTTTGAGTGGGGAATGTGGAGGTTTATTCTAAATAGTAGAATGTTTTCTGTCCAGAAAGGCGCATTCACAAAGCGGGCAACTCGACTGAAAGATGACTGCAGTTGTACCGGTACCTCATGGCTCCTTCTATAAGTTCTGCTGAGAGCTCCAGGATGATCAGCAAGATAAACGCTAATAAACCATCATCAACATTTCCCAGTAAATCAATATGATCTCTGATGAATCGCTCCCTCTGAATCCTTCCATTGGCGATGTTCTCCGTCAGAGCCAAAGCGCTCCACAATTACGTGGCTCACCTTTGCGCAGCTACTTGTATATGTGTGATTGCATACACACCTTGATCGCCTTAAACATAATCGAACTTGTTCATTATTTTTAATCAGCAGGTTTGAGTTAATTTGCTGATCCAACCCTGTTCTCTTCTTTTAGTGAGAATGAAATGACCCCATAGATGCATTTCATGCGCTTCGGCGCACAGACCAATGCGTTACACCTTTATGAGACAAAAACTGAGAAAAGTACTATTTACATTCTAGTGAGGTTTTTACATACTTTTATTTTTATTTTCTTTATTTTGTGTGTCTGTTAGCTTATTGTCTGAGGATAAATGCGGTTCAGTTTCATCGTTTACGTTTAAACAGTAAAATATTAAAACCATGAAAAACATCAGGTTTGATGCTTCTTGGTCTAGATAACACCGAATGTAACCAGATTTCAGTGTATTTAGGTGAGTTTTGACGCTTTGTAATTTGATATTGTCAACAGAAAAAGTTTGCGTGGCTGCCGCACATTTTCACGGCAGCAAAAAAGTGTGCGTATGTTTACACAAACTTTGACGCAAAGTTAATTTTTATACATGCCGACTTGTGCGTAAAATATGGCGCCGCACATTTTTGGTGCGCATGCACGCTTTATGCATGAGGCCCCTGCTTTTTAACACGAGGAGAAACATCCACTCTGCCTTCATTTGCATTTCTCTGCAGGTTTTAAACACTGAACAATGAAGTCATGCAGCTCTGTACCCAATAAACCTGTACAGCAGGCACCTCTGGGTAAATAAACCTAATGAAACTGCTCACACACAACAGGGAGGAACAAAAATGTAGCATGCGACATGTCGGTACATGATTTGTTTCCAATATATCTGCAATTCTTGAAATTATAGGGAATTTAATACGAAAAGCTAAAAAAAAATCATATCACATTGTGTAATGCTCCGGATTTTGTTTTACTGTTTGTTAACTGATACAAAACACTCTGAAGACGAGGTGGTGCTAAGCTACAGAGCCAAGGGTGTTTGATTTGGCCTTTATCCAAATGGAGAAGGTAAACTTAGCTTTGATTACAAATACAGCTTTGTGATTGTTTAAAAAAAAATAAAATAAAGTGGAGGCTAAAAGAAAGTGGGATGGAAGATCTGGAACACATTAGATGGGATTTAAATGTCTGGAGAGACTTTCACAAGATATGTCTTGATGAATCGGGGTTGGAATTTGCTAAGCAGCTTCACAAAAGTCTTGTTTCTATCTCAAAACAATAACTTGTTATTAAGAATGAACAGACATGTGACAGGAAGTAGAAAGCTATCAACATCTCCTCTGAACATGTACTGGCATCTCTTGCTATATTTTAAAAGCCTTTTAAATACGTAATTGTACTGACGCAGGATAGTTTCATTATGTAAAAAGGAAATCCCACAATAATAAAACAAATTTAATTAAAAAAAAACTAATTTGTACTGGAGGTTAAATCCTTGCAGTTTTTCTCAAAATGCTGATATTTCACATGTATTAAAGGGCTCATTTGAATTCATCAAGCGATTACTTGATTTAGTTCTTATTGTGACAGGCTCATATCAAAGTGTCCACTTCAGTTTAATCGCATGAAAATATGCAATAAAACAGTCACAAAAATGTGAGGGTGTACTTACTTTTGTGAGATACTGTATTATGCTTCTCCAATAAAATCTGTATTTATTCACAGGCTTATTTGACAATGTTACCAGGGGTACCGATAAATGTTGTCAGCACTGAAAGTGTTCATGTTGGGCAGAACTGGTGAGGGCTAAGAAATGAAACAGGACACGGCACAGTGAGCTGGTTCTGTCAGCACAGAGGCTCTGGCATGTTTAGGTAAGCCTGGAACGTACTTTAGATTAAGGAATGTCGTCTATAGACAATTGCATGAGCAAATATAAAACAAAAACACTGGTAAAAAATGTACATGTGTAAAAGAAATTTCTCATATTTCCAACTATAGTCTTAACACAACTGTAGCTTACCTTAAACAGAGTAACTGTAATCTCAATGTTCTCTGGTACAGGCCACACTACAACTCCTCTGTATGGGTTTTTGATGCCAGGCTGCCAGCTATGGGACTACAGCGACACAGAGAGAAGAGAAACAACAATGCCAAGAGGAAATTTGAGATAGGGTTTATATATATATATATATATATATATATATATATATATAGTACAGACCAAAAGTTTGGACACACCTTTCTAATTCAATGGGTTTTCTTAATTTTCATGACTATTTATAAGGCAAGAAATCCCACTTATTAACCTGACAGGGCAACACCTATGAAGTGAAAACCATTTCAGGTGGCGACCTCTTGAAGCTCATCAAGAAAATGCAGAGTGTGTGCAAAGCAGTAATCACAGCAAAAGGTTGCTACTTTGAAGAAACTAGAATATAAGGGGTATTTTCAGTTGTTTTACACTTTTTTGTTTAGTGCATATTTCCACATGTGTTATTCATAGTTTTGATGCCTTCAGTGTGAATCTACAATGTCAATAGTCATGAAAATAAAGGAAACTCATTGAATTAAAAGGTGTGTCCAAACTTTTGGTCTGTACTGTATATATATACTGTTTATATAGTATTTAAATGCCATTTAAAACATATAAATCACCGACCTTAGAGGATTTCCGACGACTTCTGCGTGTCCAAACCACCACCAATTTATCTGGTTGCCTGTGAGAAAAAAAAGGGAGGATTAGTGTAAAAGAAAAAAGATTTATTTTATCTTTGGATTTTAGAGCATAAAACTGTATCGAGACTTTAACGTAAACGCTAACATACAACAGAAGCAGACCCTGAACTACACTTTCAATTAAGAACATATAGTGCTCTGCAAAAGTATTCATGCCCGTTTGAACTTTTTTTAGGACTAGAATAACACTAACTGACTATCTCGGATCATTCCATAGTTTATTTTGAAACTTAAGTAGGACAATGTGCTGCTTTCAGGTTGGCTCACAGCTTATTATTTTCCCCCCAAAACCATAAAAAGTAGTTCCAACAAAGTCCTTTACCACCATCCTTCATTTTATATAACCAGGTGGTGCTAATAAATCTTGCTTTTAAAAGCTGTATTTATTATCCCATTTTCCAGCTGCTGGTCCACATGAGAGTTCAGCTGATCGGGATTGTGAAACGTTCACAAGCAGTGCCGGTTGTTTAAAATAAGTCTTATCAAATTAGATTAAATAATATTGGAGTATCTATTTTGCAGAGATACTGGGATAAATAATATGTATAGATAAACTTTTACCATGCAGTAAAATTGTTCTCACAAAAAGAAAAAAGAAAATCAAAAACACTGAATGAAACAAGAGAACAATAAGAAAGTGCGGAGGTACTTTTATTGCAGCATGTTGTGTTTTATAGATGCATTATTGTACTTTTCTATCATCTCAATTCAAAATTAATTAGAACCAGGGTTTGTTAAAGAGTGATTCAGTTACATACACGATGTTACATTGGGAATGCAGACATTGGGCCGTGCATGAGCAAAGGAAAGTCAGAGCGGCGAGCAGGCACGGACCAGGTGTTGATCAAGTGTGTGAGATTTAACCACATCCATAACAAATTACTTTTTGTATGCGCTCACATCAGACTCCATGTACGCTCAGGTTAGGGACTCAAAAATAATGCCATAATTATCAGAGGCGCAATATGGAAGAATCACAAAATCTGATGGAAAAGTGAGGCTGTTTTACCACTTCACTCCGCTACAGATGCAACACACACAGCTTGGGAAGTTTCATTGCTCCATGTCAGAGCACTGGTAATGATTGTTGGATGGCTCAGGCCTCAAGTTTACATATTATCTTCATCTGCACTGCATCCACCCTGTTAATCTGACTAGCTAAGCCTACTTGACAGGAGTAAACCACATCGACATGAACATGAATACCTGAACAATGGGCAATATCTCCAACTGGTTTAGAGACTTTTTCCTCCTTGAAAGACTGGTAGCACTGGTGAAACCTCACTTTTTTCTTATTTACTGCTCTACTGAGAAATTAGGTCACATTTGCAAAGAAATTGGTCAAGCTTGTGAAAAACTTTAAAAGTAGGATATCTCTTGGCCACCTTCTTGCCCCTTATTAATGAATGCCACATTTGTAATGTGAGTGACAAGTAATTGAGTTGGCAGATTCTTCCACCTGAGCTTTGAATCTTTGTAACTTCTCCAGATTTACAACGGGCCTCTTGGCAGTTTCTCTGATAAAAGCTCTCCATCATGCCTGGCCTGTCAGTTAATGTGGATGGACATGTTTTTGTAAGTCTGCAGTTGTCTGTCCATATTCAGATGATAGACTGAACAAAGCTCTGCGGTGTATAAGGTATTAAATATTGTCTAATACTCTAATCCTGTTTTAAACTTCCTCGGGACTTTGTCCTCGTCCTATCTAATGTGTTCCTCGATCTTCATGGAGCGGTTTGTTTCCTAATGTTCTCTATAAGGCCTTCACTGAAACACGGCCCCTTCAGTGATGCAACCGTAATACCGCAAGTATCACTTTTAAGAAAAATAACTATTGCCAGGTGAATTTACTGCATCTACATGAACCCTTAAGTCATCAACTCTCAAAGGCAAACACCAAAACAGCTGTTATGGAAAACAGTGAGACAGTGTACCAGAGACAGAACACAGAAAGGAGAGCGAGCAACAGCAAAATGACAACACAAGGAGAATGACAAAACAATTTC
Organism: Xiphophorus maculatus; assembly: GCF_002775205.1. Lineage (NCBI taxonomy): Eukaryota > Metazoa > Chordata > Actinopteri > Cyprinodontiformes > Poeciliidae > Xiphophorus > Xiphophorus maculatus. Next base: position 23,833,440 of record NC_036464.1, read on the forward strand.
AGCCTTGAGGAGAAGCTCTTCACAGAGAAACTATTGTTCAGCGACAAATGCTATCTCAAAGCGTAGACACAAACAAATAGCCACTCGGTTTCCCTCTGTGCAGCATTTGCTGTGCTATGAGAAAAATGTAAACCATTTGTCTGACGGCTAAATGATTTCACATAATTTCTGAGTTTCTCTCCAACTTCAACACTGCAAAGTCCTGAGAAAGTCCTATCAGTGGCAACTCTCAGAAAACCTCACTCCCTTGGGTTGCTTTGAACACGCCACTCCCAGATGGGCATGTCCTGCAACGGTGTGTCCTTTGGTAAGTGAACCCAGAATCATAAAACCAGTGAGTGAAGATAATGATGCCGAACAGCTTGGATAAACCTCTATATTAACCTCTAGATTACAGCTTCCGGCATCTCAGCTTTCTGTCTGCATCCGGGGTTTCTACAATGTTCACCAACTCAAAAACACTTTGTAAGACCATTATGAATAAAATGTAACATCTATGTCACAACAAAAGTTTACAAAAAATGTTTTTTCTTTTCAGGGGATCAAAGCTGTAAAAATTCTGGGTCTTTTTGTGGCTCTTGGCATCAGCTTTGTGCTGTATGTATGGCTCTCTACAGCCTTAACCCTCACAGTGCCAAGCTTGTTTTTGCACAGAATGTAAACAGCATTGTATAAGTTGGCAACAGAAGCGAGCAAATGGCAAAGACGAACATTGTCCAGTCAACTGTTGATAAAATTACAGCTAGCTAGCTAGCATTAACAGCATCTTACCTGACAGAATGCAGTGAATGAAGACGTCTAAGTACAATTCAAAGTCTTACCTGACAGAAAAGTCTTGCAAAAAAACCCTCCATGGAATATGAGATTAAATAGTCCTACCACAACAAAATTTAAGACCTCCGATTAATGCATTTAAGGCCAACTTAAAATGTCTTGAAGTCATTAAATAAAATATAAGATCCTAATTTTAGATTTCTGAATTTAAGACTTTCAGTTCAATTCCATGCTTTTTGTTCTGAGTGACATTATGCTTTATTATGTGTAGAATACTTAATTGGACTTTCTGAACCATTTGAAAGGTTAGTGGCCTTTTACTTTATTTTTTTTTGCATGTTTGAACAAGGTAGTCAACCTATTATTTTTTTGACAGTTTCTGTTTTTTAAATATTTATTTTACATTGGCTATTGTACTTTTAAGTGCACTGTACTGAACAAATTAAAGTTATGTTGTTGTTTTTTTTACATGTTTGGCCAAGCTTGTGAAGCTATTGGTGTCTTTAAATGGGCTGCACTGGTGCAGAGTTGGCAAATAAATGTGTAATTCAGTACATTTATGTCTGCATTGATGTTTTTTGTTTTTAAATGAACATTTAAGTTAATTCAGCACTGTTTTTCTGTGCTGAATACTAATACTAAACCTCAGATATTGGTATAAGAAGTGGAAAAAGTGGATCAGTGCATCCCATGCTAAAACACAACTGTCACTTGGCTTTAGATTGCTTTTAATTGCCTTTGACTACAAAGGCAATTAAAAGTCCATAGAGAGCTCTTTTACAATTGCTGGGTAGTTTATGAATTTGGGGGAAGGACACTGTGGTAAGAAGAGCCAAAACTATGAGGGGTTGGTCTGGTTGGTGTTCAAATTATCATCCAGATCGGGGCTGCTGTGGTGGCGCAGGGGTTTAGCCCTACGCGAACATTGCGGGTTCGACTCCCGGTCCCGGCGACCTTTGCCGCATGTCTTCCCCCCTCTTCTTGCCCTCTTTCCTGTCTGCCTACTGTCGCAAAAAATACAAGCCACTAGCGCCACAAAAAAAAAGAAAAAATCATCCAGATCTAGGTTTCATAGTATCAAATGTCCTGAGTTGATCTGCACTTCACATCCAAGTGGCTTTAATCCTCTGGCTGATTCAATGTGCATAAGGGTCAGAGAAAAGATTTTCAATAACTTGGAAGAAGGTCGAAAACAAGCTGCGGGTTTTACTCAAATAATTAGATTGACTTTAAAATATAAAAAATATGGTTTAATAATTTATTCACATAAAATAACTAATGTATTTTATTTATTTTTAAAAATATTACCAATATCGGCCGATACAATATGTTAAATTTCTGACATCGACCGATACTGATGTTAGTGCCGAGACATCATTCATCCCTAAAAATATATAAAGTATTGCATACTGGGAAACAATTGATCCTGGAACCAGCTAGCTAACAGCACTGTGGACGACTAATACTGCAGAGGTCACAATTGTCACAGGACACCAGATTTGTTGTTGCTCCAAAGTCTAAAAAGACTCAAATGCAGTGTCAAAAGTTTCATCCAAAATTCCTTCACAACCAAAAACCTCAACTCTGTGCTATCACCTGGCAAAGTTACCATCTGCTGGTGCCAAAAAACCTGTGCTGAAGAATCCGTCGAGGCCGTCAGATTTGAGTAAAATAAAGAGCCACGTCGAGCGTTTGGCAGGGAGAAAATTATCTGGCAGACGATCCTATGAACGCCTGCCAAGGCGAACACATGCTCAACAGAACGTAACATGTCAAAGCCTGACGTTCGCTGGTAACCTCCAACGAAACAATAAGCCATCCAGTGGTATGAGGAAACTAAGGAATTTACTATGCGCACACGTTCGGATTTTGCAACATAGGGGGAAAAAAATAAAGGAGCAGGTAAGAGATTCAGCGTTTTGCTAAGAGCATCCAAAGAAACCTCAAATGTTGAAATATAACACCACACGTTAAGAATGTCTCCATTTTTACTGGCTCTGAAATTATAATGGAGCTTATGAGAACCTCTTTCTCTTCACAGTTCTTTACCAGAGACAGAGAATATTTACTACATAAATTAGGGATTTTAATTAGATGACATCAAACTGAAGTTGAACATTGCACAAAGCCCAAAAATCCACTCTTTGCATTTTAAAATGATATAATATGATGTCTATAAGTTGGCTGACAAAAATTAAACTGTTGAAAGTCTTGCAAAAGTAACAAAACATTCATATTTTTAAAAATGTTTTGATTATTCAACGACAGGCCCTCTCTATGCGATCACTGCCAAGAGAAAATAGAATAATCCTCAAAGTGGGCGTGCTGTGGTGGCGCAGGGGGTTAGCACGCCCCATGTTTGGAGGCCTTAGTCCTCGACGCGGACGTCGCGGGTTCGACTCCCGGTCCCGACGACCTTTACTGCATGTCTTCCCCCCTCTCCTCACCCTCCTTCCTGTCTGCCTACTGTACAAAAAAATACGAGCCACTAGCGCCGCAAAAACTCTTCGGAGAAAAAAAAAAGAAATCCAGCCCAGGTGGAGCAGTGAAGGATGATGAGAATCGAATGGAATTGCACAGGAAGACAATGGTCAAGCTAGTTTTGAGTTTTTGGTACAAAATTTTATTCAACCAGCAACAGTGGCTAGTTAAAAACACAAATTGTCACTCCTCAATGTAATCCTCTGCTTCTTTATTTCTTTTACTAACATTTTAGAATCCGACTTATTGCAGGTGGTGGTTGAACACTAAGGGCACTTAATTTCAGAGGCAAACAAAGAACTGTGAATCTGATCAGACTAAAGCAGGGTACAGAGAACAGAGATAAACAAAAGTGTCTTCTTCAAAACTAAATATGGCAGGAATTCCCACAGAAAGTTTTATTTCATTAGCAGCATGAAGCAAAACTACAAAAAAACTACAAAAAACTAAAATAATCATAGTTTCCAGATAAATGACCTGAAACTTGCAGTGAAACAACTTATTAGCCAACCTGATCAATCCCTCATAAAAAAAGTTATTGATAAATGACAGGTATGAAAGGAAATGAATACTTGGCAACAATGCAGGCTTCTGCTGTGACACGACTCTTTCCACGTAATTATCCCTGCAAAAGACGAACCCATTCTCTGACTCTGCTGCATTACCACAATGAACATAATCAACCTTGCTCAAGCAGGTATTAACTTTAAGTATCTATAAAAACTCAAGGACTAACTGAATTAGTCCTGCTGAACGGCTCTATTCATCCGAGCACAAGCTAAACTCATATGGCTTCGGGTGACAAGTGGCTGTCACCTGGAGCATTCCCAATTATAAACGCTTCTCTTAAACTCATCATGTCAGGTGTTCTCTACAATTCTTCACACTTCAATCTAATTATTGTTGAGAATTTATTGTGAAAACTTTTTCATAAGAATTTAGATTCATCATTGTCATAATAAATTTCATTTATTGGTGGCAAATTAAAAAAAAACAAATAATAGGATAAATTCTAAGTCCATATCACACACCCCTAATATGAAGGCTGGACGCGATTGGACTTTTACAAACCGGAATAATATTTTTTTTCCCCCCCAGTTTTTGACTCCAGAAATTAAAGGGTTGTGCTATTTTTCAGGATTTAAGAACTACTAAAGCTGAGGACAGTGCACACATTTGTAATGGAAACGCAGCCTGTGTCATAGCAGCTACAGTCCCACAAACACAAAAACTGCTCTTGAAAAACATTCCCATTCATAATGCGCTTCTTTAGAACAGCAGACACATAAAAAAGGGTGATTTGTATCTCTAAACTGCACGCAGTATGTTCAAATTTATTGGTATTTATTGACATTTTCATTGAACACGCAGTGGGGAAAATAGTAAAACTATCAATTCCAAAAATAAGGACGCACTTTTTTTTTTACATCATTAATTGGAGTTTATGTTTTAAAAAGTAGTCAAGAACAGCTGCATAAAATCATTATACTTCATTGTTACAGTTAGAAAATTATTAGACAAAAACAACGTTCAGAATGCACACAATCACAAAAAACTTAAAAAAACACTTCTTAGATCTCACAGCAACAACATGTAGTGCTGATTACGTACTGGGGGCCACCCACCCTTTGCTCTGGTAAGAGATGTACATTTTTCTCATTCCATTCTCCAACACGTTAACATCTGTCCCAGGTCGAAGCTGTGCGCAGCCGAGTTAGTCACGCCTACAGCAACCCACTTGAAAATCTGTGTCTGCAGGCTACATCTTTCTTTTACAAGCCCCGGCTTCTCCCTCACTGCAGGACACGGGGCTGCAGGCGGAACCGTAACACGCAGCTCCCATTCTGCCCTCTGTTATCTCTGCCTCTCTGGACTGACTTTCAGTCCTCATGTGTATAAACTACATAACTCTCACCAAACAGCTGAGTCGTAGACATCTAAACAGCAGGGCTGAAACAATTAACTTAATCGTGATTAATCAATTGTTGAAATAATGGTTAACCAATTTAGACGTCGATTAAGCATTAACTAGAGTATACAAACTCTAAAAATGGCCATTTGTCGAAAGAACGCAACACTGTCAGGACAATAATTAAGCCACAACATTTTGTTTTTAAGATTTAAAAACAACTTCCTTGTCTGTAAATGCGCTCTACCCAGAACTCCTAAAGTGGCAGTATTGGTTCAAATTCTGCAAAATAAACTCCTATTAAGCGTCTTTTGCTATCCAATTATGAATTGAAAAAAATAAACAGGTTAATGGACAGTAGCTTTTTTAGCTGAAGATGCATCCTTTGCTACAAATGATCAACCATACACTAAGGAAATGCTACATTATTTCATTTTAGGCAATGAAATGTATTAAATTTTTTAAAAGGACTGAATTATTAGTTTATTTGCATCTTTAAATATATTTCTAATAGTGTGTAAAAAAACAACAACACTTAAGTGGCTAACTCAAAAAATCAGCAAAATGTGCCATTTTTTTTTTCCTATTGATTGTCAGACTAATCAGTAGAATACTCCAATAGATTTTTTAACACATGCATCTTTTGTAGGGTTGGGCAATATGGCCTAAAATTAATATCATGATATCTGGAGCAGCTCACCTTGAGAACAATAAATGAACAGTAACACACAGGACCTTAAAGGGACATTGAAATAGCTTACCTGTACACAGCCAAAAAAAGAAAAAGATTTTTTTTTTTTTTAAAACACCAAAAATACCAAACAAAGGTAAAATGACGTTGGTCACTGTCATAAATTTTGGTGCCTGTTAGTTTTCGGTTTATCGCCCAGGCCTAATCATTTCCTAGAAAGTATCTAGTGTCGAAGCACCTTCCATTCAGGATGTGGAAGAGTAGTCGCCAAGTCCAGCTACCGCCACAATATCCAAGTGTCCTTTGATGCCACATGGCTCAGTGATAGAGCAAGCAAACCATATACAGACTCTATAGTCCTCAACATAGTGGTCCCATTCCTGACCTTGGACAACTGGCTGCATGTCTTCCCATTCTTCCTGTCCATTTAATGTTGAATCAAGGCCAGTAGAGCCATAGAAACCTTTGAAAAGTCCCTTTTGATAAGAAAACTTACTCCACTCCAAGTTTCAAATCAGTGTTCAAACAAAAAAAATATGGTGGGAACATTGAATAACAAAGCTCTCATATTAGTTTGCTATTCCACTGCTATAAAGATTAATACATGCAATAAACACTCAGAAATTGACAAATTTAGAATCTATTTATTCTATTTTTCTGCTAAATTATCATGTATAGCACTTTCACATGAGCCAGAATAACTGTTTCAAATAAAGATTGCGTTCTATATTTTTATTATTTAAGTTTAAGGATTATCATGAAAATATAGTACTAATATTCAATGTTTCGTTGTGAGATCTTCATACTGGTGTGTGCCCAGACTGACTGAGAAATCACAACTAAATTCAACAGGAAAAAAAAAAACCCCAACAATTTCACAAGGTCAGGCTCCTCCCAACAAAAGATATGTCTGCACTCTAAGAAAATTGTTCTCGTGTGTGTGTGTGTGTGTGTGTGTGTGTTATGGCCACCAGAAGTGAACTCAGCTTTCCTTTAAAGAGTTTTCATTGTGCTTCAGTGACAGCACTGTCATTACTCACCATTTCTTTGTGCATTCTACCATCAGCTCCTGATATGAAGCCACAAACTGGAATTTGGAGGCATGCTTCCCCACACGTTGCAGTCTCTTCCACACTGAGGCCATAATTCTATAGGAACTGATAGTTTCTATGAGGTTTTACAGCCCCTGGATTTCCTTAACAAAAATTTAAAATAAATAAAAGTCACACTAATGTTTATATGTCTCCAAGCATGTCCAACCTGGATAGGCACATACTTAATGTTCCACCGGAAACACCGTGGAAAAAAAAAAAGGTTGAGGTCCGGCAGCGGTGAGTGAGAACTACAAACTGCTGAATGAATCCAAATGTAAGCACATGGTGTCTCTGAGGTATTCCAGGTGTGATTTAAAGGTGGGAATGATCCTGAGAGGGAAAGAACTCCATCAATTCAATCGGCATGATGAGTAATCCATTGGGTATGAATATCATGTCTCCATCAGATGATCTTCCTGCAAAAGAAAAAAAAAAAGGGTCGGGCTTTAGAGCCAAGGCAATTTGGTGTAATCTGGATGACTTCTACAAATCCCGCAAAGTGAATTAAAGAAACTATTTCCTTCCCAGTTACAAAGATGCTTGGAGTGAGAATGACATTGCACATGTCACAATACACAAGCTTTTCGACAACCAGCAGCGTAAAGCACTTCAAGTGTAAGAATGTGTTTGGAGCTCTGTTGGGGGGGCTAAGTATTCACTGGCGCACCAAAAAAACTTGGAGTGTTAATATATGAATATATGTACCAAGGCAGTAAACAGAGACGCAGTGACATCACTCCAAAACGAGTCGAGTTACATGACTTGTCCACGAACGCTACACTGACGGACTCTACCCAAAACTGGGATTCGTGGAAACATTCTGGAGGCATGTATGATATTTAATGGAATGTTTCTGAATCCAGGGAATAGTCTGAGCCGCTGCATTCCGCTAAGCAGGACCATTTAGGCTCCAGAGCCACTCAGTAAACACTCACCTTACATTGATATCCGACGCTTTTCAAGCACAGCTAAGCTTAGTGACGGAGATGGCGAGATGTCTGCTACAGACTAGCAGCCGGAGCGCAGCAGCCTTTGCTAATTATCTTACCAGCAAAGCAAGCCATAGTTCTAGCTAGCCGCGCTAGCAGCAGCGGCTAGCTATATCACAACACGGCACCTTTTACTCCGCCGGTCATCTCCGAGTCTCAGGACGGAGAAAGAACAGGCATGTGTCCGCGTATATCCCGCTACTACGCAGGGCAAAAGTATTCCGACTTCTTAGAGGGATTCCCACCGATAACTAGTGCCAATAGTTACCGATAGTTTGACTGACCTGCTTCTCTGGCAGCTGGTGAAGGGAGGAGAATTGCACAGAGTTTCTGTCGTCAAAATAAAACTGCTTCCGAACATGTTGCAAGTTATCGCTTATCTAATAACGAAACATTAGACATGCAGAAAAAATATTTTAAATAATTAGATATATTTATCAATACGTGACGGAATATATAGGGTTTTTTTCTTTGAATGTTATAACTACCAGGAAAAAAGTTGTATTTTTTTTTTAAGTAAGATCATCCTACTTCCGGTGTGATTTTTCATAGTTGACTTGACGCTGCGTCTCCCCATCATTTCGCCTACCTGGATGGCAGTGGCGCCAGGAAAGAAGGGGCCGGGGGAGTTTGGGGGCCACCCTTATGGGTTGCAGCCCCGTTACTCCAACTGTTATCAAAAATGTGATTTTATTTATTAAAGGGAAAATATTCGATCAAACCTAGCATTGTGTGAAAACCTAAAGTTTATTGTGCAGTCCGTGGCACAACTGTTAAAGCATTTCTAATAACTGGAAACAAGTTTTTCACATCACAGTGGGGGAGTTTGATCTTCTTTGCAACTTTCTTTTAATTCAGCCACATTGGAATTTGATGTTTTAGAATGATAGAGCTTTACTGGTCATGCCACAAAAAGTCAATCAAAATTAAAGCCAGACTTTGGCTCAGCCACTCCAAAAACTTTATTATTATTATTATTATTATTATTATTATTATTATTATTATTATTATTATTATTATTATTATTATTATTATTATTATGTCTTAGCATGTCCAACCTGTGTAGACACAGGAAGCTTCCCCCCCCCCCCCCCAAGTGTGTTGAAAAAAATGTAGGATAAAGTTAATTTTTAATCTAAAACAAGTTTAAAAGTAATGTCATTCCTTATTCGTTTACTTTAATTTCCTTTTCATTTATAAAGCTTTTTTATTTTTTTGGAGGGGGTGGAGGGAAAATTCAAGGTCTTTTTGGTGCCCCCTGCTGGTCTGGAGGCCCTATGCTGCAGCCTAGTACGCTCCTGGCATGGATACGCGTTTCTTACCTGTCAAATAGATGTAATTTCTGTTGAAGATTGTATTAAAACAAATACATTTGTGTTTCTGAGTATTGAATTAAAGCCCTATGTTTTGTGTTAAGCACTTTATTTTGTGTCTGCTACCGCAAGTAAATACAACACGCTAGTTGATATAGAATAGCTGATCTAAGCATTTTAAGCGAAGATGAGACTTCCATTTCCTGAATCTGTCTCATTAATAAGTGGGTATTAACCTCATAATTCTGCATGCTGGGAGGTTTTGTTTCCCATATTGGGAGGAAAGGGAACACTCCCCAGCCATCAGAAATCAATACTCCTTCCTGTTTCTCCAAACACACACACACACACACGCACACACACACACACACACACACACACACACACACACACACACACACACACACACACACACACACACACACACACACAGCACAGAACTTCCCTCAGCCACTCTCAGCAACCACAGCCTTGTAAATGGAGAGCAAAAGAAGATGCATGTCTGAGGCCAAGATTGCTGAGTGAAATATAATATGAGTCAGATTCATTTAATCTCAAAAGAAGATTCAGGCATAATAACAGGAAATTGATTTCTTATCCGTGTATCGGTTGCCTGAGGTAACAAGCACCATATGAGACGCTAGATTTCTGTTTCCTGTTTTTATTTATAATCGCACTAAAAACTAAATGTGCAGTCATGTGAATATGATAGCTCACAGTAAGACAGCCTGCGATTTCCTAAAGTATTTACACATATAGGCACATAATGTCAGTTTTAATAGTAGTGGGAAAATTCAAGCAATCTAAAGAGAAGAAAAGGGCTGAAGAACGTTTTGAATTTTCTGTAAAATTTTATTTAAAAAAACAAGAAGCGGCTTAATGTAAGGAATAAATTAGGACACTTTAGCATTTATCACCACTTAAACTGATCAAAATAGGCTGTTGGAGTGAAACTGAACGGCAATGCCTTCAGAAAGAGCAGTTTATTGGACTGGTAGGCGATTTAAAAAGGTATCAACAGAACCTGAAATCAACCAACTCAGATAAGACATGGGTCATGGGTATGTGAGCATTTGCTCTGAAAAAAAAAAAAATTTAAATGTATATTACATATAGCATTTGAATGTCTGCTCAGACATTTTTGTTGATATCGGGGTTTTGGGGGGTTTTTTTTAACCAGGTCGAGATCTGTCCCAAATACAGACAACCAAAATACACAGTAACAATATAGTTACATTTTGTGGGATGTAAACATCATTATTGTATTTGTAAGGAATTCAATGCTGTTGTGTACCAGGCTTTGAGTGTTTGAGGCAAAACGCTCTTGACAGGAAGCTGTATTTCAGATCAGCCTTTATTCACACATGACTTTGCAAACAATTAAGCAGTTTAGGGTCAGAGCGGATTTGACAGCAGGGGCTCTGCTGGTCCTGCTGCTTCCCATTGCCAGTGTACATTTCAGCCCCGGCAGATTACAGGGAGACTCCCTCCGTGCATCATGGAATGCTTTGATGTGACAAATGACTCGGTGCTAAATGACGCTTTGTGTGTCTGCCCACCTCTCAGCCAAGGCCTCATTTCAGAAGTAACACAGGGGGGTGAAAGGCCTGCCGATGCCCTTGGTGGAGAAGAACGAGCATCTTATTAAAAGAAAGGAAGGTAAACATATTTTCTCTTTTATTTAGACGTTTAAGTTCCTTTATTGGTAAGAAAAGGAGGCTTATACACACTCGACTTTATCAATTAGCATTTTGTTTTATGTTGAAGTTCTCCCAATAATGTCTGCAGCCATTGCCCACATTTTTGCTTTTTCTAGAAAAAGTCTGAACAAATGTTGACCCCAAGTTGAAGCAAGAATCTCTGAGAGAACGTTGGACTTCGACTACAGTTAATGATTGCTAGATCCCCCGCGTTCAAATCAGGTCATGTCTTCTGTCGTGAACTAGTCCTGTGAAACGTTCACAGTACTTTTTTGTCTTTGCCCCAGAATTTGTTTTTCTTTTCCCAGAAATCAGCCCATGTTGAGAGTCCGCTTCTCACTTTTTACAGTGTTCCAAACACAAGCTTCTATGTGTTTCAGTATAATTTTGTGCAATAGACCAATGCATAAGGCTGTGCATAACTGTGATATGAAAGAAGTAGGATGAAGAGCATCAAAAAGTCAAAAAGTATTCTGAAGAAAAAAACTGCAGAACTACAAACTTTTCAGGTATATAGATAGATAGATAGATAGATAGATAGATAGATAGATAGATAGATAGATAGATAGATAGATAGATAGATAGATAGATAGATAGATAGATAGATAGATAGATAGATAGATAGATAGATAGATAGATAGATAGATAGATAGATAGATAGATAGATAGATAGATAGATAGATAGATAGCATTTATTGTCATTGAACAGAATTCAACGAAATTTCCATTGCAGCTCCCGTGCAAAAGGTCAAATATATACAGTATAAATAAGCAAACACACAATAATAATAATAACAATATATACAACTAAATTAACTAAAGGCACTCAACCACACCAAAGAAGTAGCAGCAGGTCCAATTATGGCAAAGTACAGATAATGTGACAGTGCAAAGTGCAGAACAATATGGCTGTGTGGGGGTGGGGGATATGTATGTGTGACTGCGAGGTTATGATATGTGTGGGAGGGGGGGGCGGCAGGGAGTAATGGCTCTGACGGCTGTGGGGAAGAAACTGTTTCTCAGTCTATTTGTTGTAGTCCGTATATTCCTGTACCGCTTGCCTGATGGCAGCGGCACAAACAGTCTGTGGCCCGGGTGGCTGGGATCCATGGCTATGGATCCAGCTCTCTTCTTGACCCGGTCTGTGTAAATGGAGTCCAGGTCTGGGAGGGGGCATCCCACAATGCCTTGTGCTGTTCTCACCACCCGTGTCAGTTGTTTCCTCTCCAGTGCTGTGCAGCTGCCATACCACACAGTCATGTTGAGGCAGAGGATGCTCTCGATCATCGCCCTGTAAAAGTTCACATATCTCAACCAACTCTGCATTTTTAGGCTGTTTTTTGTTTGGTCTTTTTTCCCTAATAGTTCAAGTTCATATTTAGGACTGTTGTAACTCCAGAACATGATTTAATCTATTCTACTGTAGATCTGCCAGCACAACACGGATAAGAATAGCAGAGTCCAGCAAACTGGGGATGGATTGATGAAGACAGAGAGTGGCCAATTCAGTGGACAGAGTCGTCACAACACCGTGAATGATTGCAATACAACAATGTTTTGTTATGTCAGGACTTGTACAACATACAAGTCCTGACATAATTCTAATTCTGCTTCAAGCTACTCTATATTTTTATACCTAACGGGTCTTCTCTTTAGGGTGTGTACAGTAATTCAAGCTTTTAAGCAACTGGGCAGTGTTTTAAAGTTTTGGGGTGAATTATGGATGTTAAAATGCTCCATATTATCTCTTTAAAGTTAAATGTATAGCATGACCTTAGTCAAAAACATATGAGGTGACATAAAGCTCATCCAATTCGTGAAAATTGGTCACATTGTAAGGCAATAAATAGATTAAAAGGCACAAAAATGGAGAGTGGCTGCCATTCATAAATTAGAGAGGCTAGAGGGAACGTTGAGGACATGTGACCTGTGGCGAGCATGTCGCTCTGATGGAAGGTGATTATTGGCCCCAGTCTGGAGGTTCCAAGGCATCCTTCGCCTTGTCTGCTGTATTCCTTGGTTTTCATGACGCAATTTGTTCACTAATGGTCGCTAAGAAACTGATAGGTGACAGAATTATTTGGAATAGATTTTATTTTATTTCTTTTTTCATCAGAGCAAAGTAAATATAAATGCAGTCCATCCATCCATCCATCCATCCATCCATCCATCCATCCATCCATCCATCCATCCATCCATCCATCCATCCATCCATCCATCCATCCATCCATCCATCCATCCATCCATCCATCCATCCATCCATCCATCCATCCATCTTCTTTTGCTTTGGGTTGCATTGTGGTAGTAGCAAACTAAGAACGGAGGCCCAGACTTCCCTCTCTCCAGCCACTTCTTCCAGCTCTTCCGGGGGAATCCCGAGGCGTTCCCAGACCAGCCGAGAGACATAGTCCCTCCAGCGTGTCCTGGGTCTTCCCCGGAGCCTCGTCCCAGTGGGACGTGCCCAGAACACCTCACCAGGGAGGCGTCCAGGAAGCATCCTGACCAGATGCCCGAGCCACCTCAACTGGTTCCTCTTGATGTGAAGGAGCAGCGGCTCTACTCTGAGTCCCTCCCGGATGACTGAGCTTCTCTCCTTATCTCTAAGGGAGAGCCCAGACTCTACGAAGAAAACTTGTCCTCTTGGATCTGTGACCTTGTTCTTTTGGTCATGACCCAAAGCTCATGACCATCGATGAGGGTAGGAACGTAGATCAACCAGTAAATTGAGAGCTTTGCTTTTTGACTAAGCTCTCTCTTCACCACGACAGACCGGTACAGCGGCCGCTTCACTGCAGACGCTGCGCCAATCCATCTGTCAATCTTCCGCTCCCTTTTTTTTTTTTATGTATGTTTGTCTATTACATAAATCCCAGTGAAATTCATTGAAGTTTCTTGTTACATGACAAAACGTGAAAAAGTTGAACCGGTGGAAATCTTCACACAACAGAATACATTCAAAACTAAACAAACAGCTTCTTTGCAAAGGTGATTTGAGTTTGTGGATCTTTCTGAGGGCGTAATTCTGCCAAGCGTGGTCTTGTCTTTTGCCAACTCTGAAATACAAGGAGAGATTCACACCTAACTTTTGTTTCTCGATCGCACGCCTCTCTAGCTTTGTGGTCAGCCAACAAAAACACGCTCTCCAGGATGGAAGCCAGTTCTCTGAGCGTAGAGTCTCTTGACGTGTCGAGTTGGACCACTTGAAACAACCTGTTGACAAAGCACGGCCCTTCAGATAGAAGCCAAGTGAGCCTGAACCACTTCAGAGGGGCACCGATAGGCAGAAGCCTCACGCTTTTCACTAATGAGAGTAAAAGAAAGGACACGTTTAATTCATTCAATCAGATATGTGGATTTTATTTGGATTTTATGATGACATAAAATCCCAAAAAATACATCTATGTTTGTGAGTTTAATGTGAAAACATTGAGGAGGTTTGGTTTGGATACTCATGTAAGACATATTGTATTTTGGATATAATGTCTATCTCAAGCTGCAACCGACTATAATTTCTCAAAACTAGATTGTTGTTTTTTCTCCTTCAACTATCTCAGCTGGTCTCCATGTGGAAAAATGACCGATATGCTTGCAGATGCCAGATCAAAGTCTCTCGTTTTGAAGTTCCTGACTCATGGTAGAGTGTTTGATTCCTATCTGTTACAGGAAACCTTCATGTTTTCAGACGCGTGACTGGATTCAAAGATCAATGAAGGCAGAGGCAAATTCCTTTTAGATTTAAGCGTTAATGCCACGGCTTAGTCAAAGTTGGCCGTGATTCACAGCCAGTCAATGGACAAGAGTCACCAAACTATTTCATTTTCTAACATTTCTACTAGCTTGTAGAAGAGATCATGGACAGACGACCCTCTTCCTGGTTTAATGTGACTTTAATTTCAGACTGATCTGATAACGGCTAAGTGGAGTGAAAATGGGTTAAAAAAAAAATAAAACTGATTCCAGATAGAGCTGCAATAAGGACAACTTTTTTAGTCAACTTATTTTGAAAAATATAGAAAAATAAAATAGACTATAATAAAGTGTGGAGCATATCAAACCACTTAATTAGTGACTGAAAATGTGAGACAAAGGAGATGTTTAGGCCGTTTCCAGGATTGTTCTGCTTTGTGCCTTTAAAAGTCAGCAGTGCGCACCTCTGCTGTTTCTCTTTGCTAGCTAAGACATGTAGTAGCAGGAAAAGCAAATCATCCATTTTCACTCAACTTAGCTGTTATCAGATCAGCCTGAAATTAAAGTCGCATTAAACCAGGAGAGAGCCTTCACTGTGCACAGACTACTCCACGATCCTAAGTTTCAAGAATTATGGTGGCTGGGTTGTAAAATTGGATAAATGTGTTTTGGAGATGCAAGTTTCATAAAGAAGTGTTGTAAGTAATTAAAAATAAGACCGTTACGGGGGGACGTTTTGAGGCTGTGTAGAGCACTTATGAGGAATCAGTATTTCATCTTCAGTAGACAGAACTTAAAGTGGTTTTACTTGGGGCAAAAGTCTTTCAGGCAGTAACAGCTGCTGAGAGCAGGT
Source organism: Xiphophorus maculatus (assembly GCF_002775205.1). Lineage (NCBI taxonomy): Eukaryota > Metazoa > Chordata > Actinopteri > Cyprinodontiformes > Poeciliidae > Xiphophorus > Xiphophorus maculatus. Next base: position 23,848,931 of record NC_036464.1, read on the forward strand.
AACAACCTGGGGTCGATTTTTACAGTCAGAAATATCTGAGACTGTGTTTGATTGTCACTTTTGTACATGTCTTCTGCTAATGTCACTTCGTTTTCCGCCATGTGAAATTCACATCTATTTTCCAAAAAACTCCAGGGCCAAGCAAGGAGCCCTGAGGAACTCCAGATTAAAAAGCGACTTAGGTCAGAGTTTTTATTGTTTTTTCCTAGGCTGAAAATCAAACATTCATTGCAAAAAAGGGACCCCGTTTGAATATTTTTATTTTTTTTAAATTTTAATTCAGTCTGGACTTTGTTAACTTCCCTGCAGAGGAAGTTAAGAGAGCGAGGAAGAAAACTGGACAGGCAGCACAAAATCAGCTCACCGTCACAGGATCATTAGTTATATCCATCTGGATGAATGTAGAGCAGACCAGTCCCTCTTCTGTGACTCCGCCATCACTCCCATTCACAGGACCTGAATACAGTCTGTATAAGTCCCTGGATGGTTGTTTTGGGCCTATTTCAAGGCCCTTCGTTCTGTTCATTGACCAGCAGAATGGTTTCCTTGTGAACTCTGGAAAATTAGACGCTTCCTACTTCCCTCCTCCAATTAGCAGTGCAGTGGCTGGATGAAGTCAGTAAAGTGTTCTCATCCAGGAGTAATTAAGCAACACCTTAGCGCTCGTTTGGCATATAGATATTGATCATCGTTTCTCTTTAGTGTTTGTCAGTGGATTTTTTTTTATTGTGACACATAAAGCCACAGTCTGATGCGTAGTTTCAGCTGCCACTTTAATCACTTTGTTTTGAGGTTCTGCTCAGCTCAACGTCTGTCTAAGCCTGTCCACGTCCTCATGATGCTTGCGGAGATGATTTTAATTCATTTCATCACAGATCACTTCATCTTAGAAATTCAATTAAAACAAAACGATAGCAACAAAATCAACATGGTAGACATGGTAGAGTGCATCCAATTTTAAGTTAAGCACATAATTATCTCTACTGTAATATGTTCAGTTCACAAGCAGAAGCTCACATTGTCTGCAGTTTACTGAAATACTATCGGTTTAATTATCTGTTCTTAAAATGTCTTTTTAACTATCATTAAATGTATAGAAGACAACTATCATTATATACAACATTAGCTGGCATTAAGTTCCAGAAACAACACAGTTTTAACTTTTGGTAAAGTGATTTTATTTTAAACAGCATGTTTAGGATACTGCGACAGACTGGCGACCTGTCCAGGCTGTAACCCCGCCTCTCGCCTGAAACGTTAGCTGGAGATAAGCACCAGCACTCCTCCCGACCCCATTAGGGACCAGGGTGTTAGAAAAGGACTGGATGGATGCTTACGGCAATTTTGGCAATTTTTGACTGGTTGGTTGGCAGAGCCTCCTCCTGGATCTGATTGGTTATGTCTGAGGGAGCAGTGTATTTTTCCAGATGACAGCAGGACCATGTCTTATGTTATAATGTCATGGCATAATGATAACTTAGAAAAATAAGCAAAAATATATATTTATATATATATATATTTAAATAAAAGTTGCACAGTGCAGCTTAGTTACTTTTGAAAATACGTGGGTATTCGAAAGTACTGCATTTTCCCAATGTCATTAAACTGCTGTAACACTCTGAAATCTGGCATGTAGAACCACTCTGCTACAAAAAGTCTATACTTCTTGTAAAAAACATTTGAAAAATAATGTGACCAGACTGGCCCTGTACTGGAGAGCTCACCACACTGAGCGAGGATGAAGTATTTCCAAATCCATCCAAGGTGTAAATTTGTGAGTCAGGTTACATGAGCAGTGGCTGTGATTGGTTCCCCTTCTTGTGAGGAGGACAAGAAGGTCACAAAGTAATTGTGACCAATTACCTTTCAGCAATGGTGAACGGCAAAACTATCCCGAAAAGGAACGAGTAATGACAGGCTTCCTACAAATGTAGTGGAGTCAATTTTTGACTTTGAAAATATAGTGGAGTGAAAGTCAAGTGAAGCAGAGATACTCAAAGTATGTACTTAAGATACTGACCACGGCTGCCTATTATGTGTCTGCAGACACCTTCAGCACAGTAGACATTTACAAGGTTCAACCAAATTGAAATAAACCCCAACAAATCAGTAAACACCCCAACACTATTTGTCTGCTGTTTATTTTTTAATAAACAGTGCTTAATCATTCATGTTTAAAGATGCAGTGGCTGCATGTAGTGATTGTCCTGCCATTGTCCCCTTTGTTTGCATTTTTTCTGGGAGTGCAGAGTGGACTATCCATGTGAGCAGCAAACATTCTGCTGATTTGACTTAGTCTGCTCACTAAAGAAAACAGTGTCCCGATGGACAAAGGTTTAGAAATCACATGATCATAGCCAAAATTTAGCTCACTGTGTCCTCCGTAGGGTTCCGAGTAAAAACCTAACACATGGCTAACACATTGTTGTTCCCTCGGAGAGAGACAGAAACAGAGGAATTTGTGAGTCGAGTTACTTGTATTTGTCTAACTTTCCTCCCAAGCGAGGAAAATTAGACAAATGCATTTTTCACTAAAGAGGAAGATCATTTATTCCAGGCTGCGAGCGCAGTCTCCAGGTGGCAGGTAGCAGGCAGTGATGGATCAGCTTCAGCCGTGGAAGAGAGAAAACAAACATTTCACCCGAGAAGCCATCTTTTCCCCTCATTTCGCAAGAGTTGCGCAACATGACGGTTGTGCTACGAGTGTCGAGATTTGAAGCTGCCAGATGATTCAGTCTCATTTGTTTTCCTACAAGCGGTTTGACAAAACACCCCACCGGCCCTAATTTTATGCTGTTTGCTGAAATATGTTGTTAAACCTCAGATGTGTGGAATGCGACCAGTACCAGATGTTTATGTATTTATCTACTTTTTATTAATTTTTTTTTTTTTACAGGCATCAGATTCCATTTAGTTTTACTTTAGAAAAGGCTTAGAGCAGTGGAGTAACGCACTGAACTCCTAGAGATCTGAAAACATAGAAAATAGATAGCTCAGGATTTTTCATAGGGAGGTCTTGATGCTGAAGGACTGAGCTACGGTCAAATGTTTATCAAATGGCCACTTTGCTCAGCGTCTGGACATACGGTCATTTTTTTTTTGTTACCACATTTGAACTAGGATCTAATGCTTCATTTGATGTCTGAGTCCAAATCTTTAGCTCTCTATATATAGATACATTAAAACAAATAGAAACACCTAGATGAGGGGAATATGTACAATTTCCATCTTGTCTGTCTTTAGTAACTACATAGTAGTTACTGTTACAATAAGTTTGTCTGTTCATGTTAAATATTCACAGTGTTGCTTTATACAGATACTTAAAGGGTTAAAGAACTACTTGTAATTCAGTTCAGGTATAGATTTTGCAGGCATTCACAGGTGAGGAGATGTTACAATGTTAAAGGTTAAAATAAGTTATCTTCTACAGAGCAGATTGCTGTCTTGTCTTCGTTTGATATAAATCCAGATTAGTTGGCTCCAGAGGCTAACGCTAACAGCTAGCCCTTGGCCCGGTGGGACCAAGATGGGCTTCTGCTATTGAATAAAAAAAAACTTCCCATCTCAGAAATGTTGTGATGATCTATGCTGGCGCTATTTAATAAACTTTTAAACCATTGTCGCATTTGCGTCGTTAAATTAGGCCTGTTTTGAGATGGTAAGAATCTGCTTTGGTCTTGAACAATTCCTGAGTTTGACTTGTCCGGATTTACACCAAATGGAAACAAGCGTTAGTTTGAAACGACTGCAAGCGATTGCTTAAATCTTTCAACAGACTTATTTTAAAAATCCGGAACTATTCCTTTAAAACGTTAAAAACATATGAAAGGGATTTCGGTTACGAACTGGTCATCTGCTCTATATGTTGTATGTTGCATTTGTGCTGGCATGTAATTCGGATTTATCTAAGGTGGCATTTTTTTTAACAACGTCTCAAACTGTTTTCTTTTTTCTTTTTTTTGCAAAACCTGCCGATTTCTAACTTTTGAAGAAACATTCAAAGAAATAGTTTCTGCTCTGAAGTTTTGTACACGGTCATACTTTTCCATTCTGACTACCTGAGCCCGTGAGTAAATGTAGAAATCAACAGATGCAGCAAAAAAATCCCCTTTAAACGCAATAAAAAGCCATATGAAGTGGACAGGAAGAGAACAATATGCACATAAAGGAATGATAAGGCGGTAAATAGGGAGACGTGAGCAGCTGGTCGCCCCGCGTTCTCGCTGGTCGACCTCTAGCATGCAGAGAGTCCATGCTAGAGATCCTCTTATTGGTCGCAGTTGTAATAACATGAACTGATCCAGTTTGGCCTTGAGTGGTTCACAGAGAGAATGTTTCTACACCCCGCAGGAACCCCTTACTCCTTTGGAAAACAGCAGCTCAGAAGTGATTTATAGAGTCAGTTTTCACACAGCTCAGCTTGTAAAATATCCCGTATTAACTTACTTTCTTACTTACGGCTGTTTCTTCCTGCCTCTGGGAGGAGAGCAGAAAGATACAGCCCACAACCTCCCTGTTTTGGTGGTTTGCTTTTGCGGCTATGCAGGCATGGAATAATGTCTTGTGTGATAAAGAGGCAGCAGAGTCCAACAAGCAGGCGCAGGTTGCTTCATAACTCTAGGTGGCGAGGAGATCTTAACCCTTGTGATCAAGTGGAAAATGGCTTCCTCTTAGTAGATTACCTATTGGAAAAATAGCAGCGAGAAAGCGGTCGCAAGAAGCTGAAGAACCCCTACAAGGTTGATTTGAGGCTACGAATTGGATTTCTCTTTAGAGAGGACATCAGTGTGTGTGTCCGATTACAAATTAAACGTCTGTGTGGACAACACCGTCCCCAACAGAACAGTGAGATGCAGTTGATTTCATTTCCCTTTGGGATCAATAAAGTACTTTTGGAATTTGAGTCGAATTGAATTTGAAGCACCGCCGGTCAAAAATGCAGTTGAACGGACTTGTGTAAACGATTTCTCTAAAACCGAATCCCACGCCGAAAGACGTGACCATGGATTAGCCTCCAACAGGAGGAAAAATATTCAGTTTGAAATTTTACTCCCACAATTTCAGCTGGTTAAAATCTTTACACTTGCCCATCTGCGGCCGTTTGATGAACGTAGAGGAATTTGAATGTGTCAGCAAACGATGCCACTTAAAATGTCCCTGAAGATTTATGCTGTTGAGACAAACGCGGCAGAAATGCTGCTGAGAAATGAGTCTCACCAGGGCTGTCGTTATCTTCAGCATCACTTTAGGTGTCGATGATTCATCGAAGCCAGCGCCGTTTAAAAACCTTGCAGCCAGAAAATGAATAAAATAATGAAAGAAAGAAATAAAAACAAACATCCAGCAGGGAGAAAGTCGACCAGACGGAATGTGAACCAGATGCTAGTCGACTCCGGGTCACTGCATGCACTCTGCGTGGATTCCAAAGCCACAGAGAAACAGATGTTAGAAGTTCATTTGATATAATGACAGTGATGCGTTCGGTCAGAGTAGTCCCACAATCAACACATTTAAGGCTGAGGAGTTACAGATCACCATGACGCTGCGTAACATGCGGTCAATTCCTGAATAATAGCTCAAGGACTTTTGTGTTGCTGCCGTGGAGGCAGACTTTCTCGTTGTCCTTTCCTTGATCTCAATGCTTCTTACAGCTTCGGAAAGTCTCGATATTTGAGTCCGTAAAACAGGATCCTCAGCCAAAATAACGACCCACAGTGTTGCGTACGCACGCAGAGCAAACAGCTCAGCAAAGATCAAGCTGTAAGCTGGGTTTATAGGTGCTGCAGAGATGAGAAGATTTTAACGACTCGGTCAAACGTTTTCCTGAGACTGGTGAACAACGCTTTGCAATTATCTAGTCGAGATGGAGAGACGATACTTAATTTAGCAGCACTTCATAAATGATAAAAATATGAATGGCCCAGCGACTGAATGTGACTACCTAAGGTAAAAAATAATAATAAAGAAAAAGCAAAACAAACAAACAAACAAAAAACACAGTCAAGGTCACACATAGTGCATCCAGAGCGTATTTACAGTGCTTCACTTTTCGCACATTTTATGTCGCAGCCACATTGACATTGTTCTCGTTCCTCAGAATTCAGCACACAAATTATGACAACGTGGACAAAAGTTTGAGGTGGTTTTGTGTTTTTTGTTGTTGTGTGCAAATTTATGAAAAATAGCAAACCGAGACATCGCGTTAGGTAACTATTCACAGTCATGTGGCGAAAGACTTCCATCGACTTTGACATGAGATTTTATTTTATTTTTTTCCACATTAACATAATGGAGCATTTATGTGTAGAATTTTGAGGAAAGAGATTGATTTAATACAGTTTGTAAAAACAAATAACATAAAATGTGGGGGGGGGGAAATAATATTTGAATATGACTGTGTAGCAGTGAGAAGAGACATCCTTGAAATTGCTCAAAATGTGCTGAAGAGGGAGTATGTTAATCAGAAATCAAAACCCTGAGCTACACTTAATCTTCATCTGGATGAATACACACAAATACTCAACAACTGTTTTTTAAAAGTTATTTTTACTGCCTTCAGGGGAGCCAAGCTTACATTAGGGGGGTTAAAGACTCCATCCCTCACTCTAAATCACACCTAAAGCTCAGATTTACAAACAACTGCAGACTAAAAATATCAGTTATTTTGCTAAGGCAAAAATCACTAAGACACTAATACATTGTCTTGGTGATTACTTAAAGCTATTTGCCCACTAAAACTTGTTCTGAACCTTTGACTTTTTTCTAAAAAGCAGGACCTTCAAACATGTCACTTAATAATTTCTTTCTCTATATATTAAAAGAAACCTTTGAGATACTCCGTGTGTAATTTAAATGCTGTTTTAGGCCAAACATATTTTCCTTTTAATCATTCTCTCGTTCACTTTCCTGAGCACATGTCTGACAGAGGCTGGACAGGAAACTGGTTTGATTGTCGATTCTATGCTGCACGACTTTGCGTTTCTGTGTTTGTTGTGGTGTCGAGCACTTTGAAATGCCTTACTGCTGAAATGTGCTCCGCAAAGAAAATTTGATTTGAGATGAATAAAACAAATAGACAGGCGTCGGCCAGGGAGGTTCAGCCGTCGTGTTGCTTTGAAGAATGAGGCTGCAGAGTCTCCTGGTTGTGTTTGGTTTGAAGGAATCTTTAACCAGATTGAACATACAGTGGGATGAGAGACCCTCTCAAAAAAACAACAACAAAAAAAACAAAACTAATTCCAGTAGGTTTAAAAGCGTATTCGCAAAGTTTCAAAGCCAAGAACCACAACAACCACATTCGGTCGTTTGAGAAAACGTTCGGGACACGGATCATTGCCTTCAGCTGAGCTCTAAACGAGGCTAAAAAGCTGCAGAACAACATTTCCCTCTTTTCCTCACATCATTTGCTGCTACACTTCATGTTTGACCATAAAACCCGTAGCCCCAGCTCCGAGTGGGCCGCACAGAGCTCTTCTCCTTACTTTGCGTCCCCCAATCAATCACTCGGGATGCAGCAAACGACAGAGCACAACAACACAATTATGTTGGGCGAACTGCGGCCTGCTGGGTAACTCAGCCTGAGTAATTTGATTCATTACTTTCCTAAACAGACTGATGAGCTGTAAGTGAATTTAAAGCGCAAACAAAGCCGCCTCAGAGCTCCTCAGCCATGCTAAAAGGCTTTCACAAGAAGGCAGACGCAACAGAGACAAAGAAAGAACTTTTTTTTTTCCCCCACTCCTGTTACTGTCATAGTGTTTAGGACCACAAACATCCAGCGACTTCTTCTCAAAAGCACCCGGATGATCTTTTAATGCAAACTTTTCTAATAACAGCAGGCTTTTTCAAAGCAAGAGTGATCCAAACCCCGTCCTTGTTGCTGATAGAACACTAAAAAATATTTTCAACCAAGAGCTCTGTTCAAAAATAAATAAATAAATAAGTAAAAAAAAAATAGAGAACAGCGGGCTTCTCTTTCTAATAAGGTGAACAGGCAGAAGTCATTTTAAACAGTGGATAAATAATGATTCCTTCCCAACAGAAAAATTTGAATACAGTGAATCCTCATCTGCTCGAGGAACATAGCTTCAGATATTTAAAGTATTAAAATGCAGCTTGTAAAGCTGAGCTACCTACGGGCTCAATGCTACATGACACGCGCCAGCAAACCAGCCAATCGAGGAGCGCCATTTGTTATGATTGGCTGAGAGCAGAGCTGCGGAAACCGGAACGCTAGCTTCTGTGGTGGCGCCAAGACAGTTTCCACTGTGGATTAAAATGCGTGTTGGGTGTTGAGTCGACACTCGTGTGACAGAAGGTTGGAACGCCGTTATGCTCCAACGCCTTACTCAGAAAAATTTGGTTTTTCTGTCACTGAAAGATGTAGTTGATGTACAACAGCACTTTCTCTTTGAAGCATACAAACTGGATGCATTCATCTTAAGCCATCAAGTTAAGCACATTTTAGAAGAATTACTTTATTCATCCCAGCAGGGAAATTATTTCGCAGTTACAGCAAGAATTTTTTATACACAGATTAACACACACACGACAGGAGCTGAGTCTGCAGGCAGCCAGCTGAGCCGGCGCCATTTTTGAAGGAGGACATGCGGCAAAGGTCGTCGGGACCGGGAGTCGAACCCGCGACGTCCGCGGGTCTAAGGCCTCCAAATGTGGGGCGTGCTAACCCCCTGCGCCACCACAGCACATTCAACTTCTTCTACTAATCATCGTAATTTACATCTATTATGCTTTGTGAGGCCAAGACAACAAGATAAAAACCACTAGGAGAAAATATGAATTTTGACTTTTTATCCCAGTTTGTTGAAACACGCTATTTGTAATTCAGACATCACTGACAGTGCTTCATGTAAGTTTGTAAATTCAGTGAAACTGATTTCATCTTATGTAAGTGAAGAATATTTCGATGCCAGACCCCAATTTTTATTTTTTTCAGTTATGAACCTATTTATTATGAAATATAATGAGCCAATAAGCAGCAGCAGCAGCAGCAGCACAAGGACTTGGGAGAAACCTTTCTTTTGTTTTTGCACAATAAACAAGATGTTCACTAAATTTGCCACTTTCTGCAAAATTCCAAGTTACAACATTTTCAGTACAAGAGACAACAGAGAGAGAGAGAAAAAAAAACTGGTTTTACTCTCATCAATCTGAAGGAAAACAGAGAATCAACAGAATCAAGTGATTCTGGATGTTTGATATCAGACAAATATAACAAGGTGGGACTGTGGCGAGGTTTCTGGTCGTGTCTCCAGGTATTCAATTTTAAACCAGCAGCTCCGTTTCTGGGAACGGAGGGAAAACTGTTGGCTGCTACTTTGGACCTGACCCAGTCATGGGAGAATTCACGGCAGCCGGCCCAAGACCAGCCGAGTGGGAAATGAAAGAAGGAAGACAAATGAAGGGGACAATAAACAGAGAACAAATACGTTCTATTTATCTACAATAATAATAATAATAATAATAAAACAACAGACTAAGATGAGAGCTGAAGAATAACAAGCACACATCCTAGTTGTTGAAGCGTGAAAAGCAGCTTCAGTGTAAAGAGCCTGCAGTAAAGACCAAGAGACTCAGAGCCTGTGTTGGACCAGCTGCTGTTTTTATGCATGATAACAAGAAGCCATAAACTCTGCTGTCCATATTACTGCACATTGCCGTTTTCTTTTATGCTGACTGCACAATGTGTGCGCTTGTGTTGTGAATTGGTCCTTGTTTTTTTTTTTTTCTTTTACTGTTTGATGCGTGGAGCTGCTGCGCATCTCTTTCCTGTCGGGGCCAACGAAACGACCATCAAACATGATCACTGGAGGCTTTGTGCGAAGGTTTAAGCAGATGTTTGCAGATATATTTTTTTAAGTGAAAAAAAAAAAAAAAAAATCAGGGGCAAAACACAGTTCTTTTGCGATTAAAAAAAAAAGAAAAGGAAGCACATTTAAGCTGCAAGGCCGTACAAAATATGAGAAAAACCCACCAGTGTTTTTGATTTGGTAGGAACGATTGATATCGAATGTGTTTCATCGTTGAAAGTGATGTGGACAGTCTTGGGCATGTTGCCAGAGGGACCTGCTTGTTATTTGAAGATTTATTAGAAAGTCATTCAACTCAGTTTATTGATATATAAACAATTTCCAACACATTGTATCTCCAGGCACCTTGTCTATCCTGTCCTACTGACGTTCTAAACTGATCCCAGCTATCAAACTGTGCGTCAAGTTCAATTTGTCACTCAAATAGTCTTAAAAAGTGGTCCATCTGAGGAAGCCGAGCAGATTGCATCGAGTCGTCCACTTGCAGCATTCACTCCTGAGCATGCGTGTAGACACGGCGGAAAAGAAAAGTCCCCTTTAACAGGTAGAAAGCTCGAACAGAACCAGAGCGGCCGTCTGGGCACTTGAGCAGACAGAGTGAGTAATGTGACCTAGAAGCACAAGCAGCGTGTTGTCTGAAAAGTAAAAAGTTTTCCACCAATGAGTTTTTTTTCCATCTTGACATAATTTCTCTTACAGAGTGTTCTCCTGCCTCCTTTTCCACTCAGTCTCCCCCTGGGGTTGGCCATTTGTCGCCTCCTCTGTTTTTCCCTCCAGCTCATTTTTCCCCTCGGTGCTGGTGACCCCCTCTGATCTGTCTGTGTTTTTATACCCTCGCCTCCACATTTCTGCTCTCCCTGAAGAATGCAAAGAATCGGCGCGCAGCGTCCTCCCTCCGAAGCCTCGAGTGGAAAAGCTGCAAACTTTGTTCCTGTGAAAACCAAAGTGCACTGCGGCTGCATCACAGAGAGCAAACCGGTAGCAGGATGGTTGTTTGTGTCAACGTCGCTGCGTCCAGTCAGGAGGTGTCTGTTTATTAGTAACATTCTTTATTAAACGCAGTTGAAACATCTGGTAAGTTTTTGTGGCTCTTACTGAGAGATAAGAAGCGATGAAGCCGGCAGTTCAGTCAAATATCCGTCTCAGTGGCAGAGGTTGTGCTCCGATTATCTCCAAGATCTCTGCAGAAACTGCAAAAACAAAAACCACAAGTTGTTTACTAGCTTCTCAAGCTGGGTGGCCACATTTAAATCTGATCACATTAACATTGTTTTTATTTATCTCTTTCTTCCTTTTTTTTTTTTTTTTGGTGTTACAGCTGTAAAAGTTTGGGTCATGCATCTTTCATGAGTATTCATAACGGCCCTCTGCTTCGCAGTAAATTAATTTAGGGATTTCCTGGCGTTTGGCCCGCTGATGTCACTTGTTACGCTGATGATAGATTTGTTTTGTACTCTCGTCATTTAACTCGTGCTGGTTTGATCTCAGCGTCAAACAAACTCTTCATTCTCTCTGAACATGCTCAACATCATTTTCTGCATCTATAAAACAGAGGCTGTGTTTTGCTGTCTACCATCAGCCTTCCACGGACTGCAGGGAAAACGACCCTCGTATGGTTGAATGTGCTCTTTTTCCAAGACTCTTTTCGCCTTCTTGACTCATAATCAGCTGCAACAGACGGCCCCTGGTTACGAAAAAAGAGAAAGAAACAGCAGCCCTGTCCTCAGATGTACTGGGACAGAAATGTTCTTGTCTAAATTTATTCTAGTGGTTCAACAGGATGTCATGGCAGGACGTGAGACACAAGGTGCTGAAATCTTCCTGAGGATAAATCTCAGCCAACAGGATGCAACTCATATGTCCAAACAGAGGAAGAGGAAAACGGGAAAATAAAAATATATAGGATTAGCTCAACTTCCTTACTAGATAATTTGCTGAAGCAGCCTTAAGTTTGAAACAAGAGGGATGATATTTTGTTAGATTTTACCATTATAAGCTAATTTAAAGTCTTCGTGAAACAAAGGAAAATATGACATATACAAGGATCTTTAGTTATTTGGCAGCGTCTCTGACGGGGCACATCAAGATCTATGAAAGAGAAAAATCAAACTTCATCTCAATTGAAACATCCATCCATCCATCCATTTTCTGTTCACCCTGTGTCCCTAATGGGGTCGGGAGGGTTGCTGGTGCCCATCTCCAGCTACGTTCCAGGGGGGAGGCGGGGTACACCCTGGACAGGTCGCCAGTCTGTCGCAGGGCATCAATTGAATTGAAACAGCTCTCCCTAAAAAGAAAAACCTAACTTTTGGATCTCTATCGAAAGAACTCCCTCTCTGGATATCCCTGTTTTCATGCCTTAGGGACATGGTTGTCCTGCCAACAGTTTCCTCTTTCCTTTATCCCCACGTGAGAAAGAGGATACACGCGAAAAACAAAGCCTCAGCGGATGCCTGACTAAAAATCAGATATAGTCTGTATTTACTGGAAAGGCTACAAAACGTTATGACACATACAGTACTTTGTAAATAATACATTTAGAAATCTAAGAACACACAAAAAAAATACACCTGTTCTTTTTCCTATTCTTTTATTTGGATTACTGTGTAACTTTGCCATTAAAATGATCAATACACCAGTCCCTTGTCTGTTCTGATTAGATCTGTTGCTGGCAGAGGGACCGATGGTCATCCCTCTAGTGTCCGTGTTGATCCAAAAGCTCCAGAGTGGAGAATCGACATGTTTACCACTTCAACTAAACACACAGACCGAACTAGACCCCACATCCTGTTTGAAGGTTGTGATTATGATCTTTATTTGAATTTCCAACGAGAAGCTGCACTTAAAGACACAGACTCAGTAAGGAGGAACGAGCGCCAACAAAAATCACCAGTAATTTCTCAACAATTATTTGACCAATGCTGCCCTCTGCTGGCAGACAGTTGCCATCACATTTTTTTAAAAAAATGGCTTTATTGCTACGATTAGAACAAAATGCGTTCGTGTTCTCAAACAACGCAATAAACCCAGAAGCAATAAAAATCTACAAAATTATTTAAAAATGATATTTTTATAAGTTAAAGATTTGCTGTATTGCTGAAGCAGTGTTGGAACTTTGTGCCATCTGACTGCGCCTATAAAATGTATTCATTCCTTTGATGCTCTATTCATTGCCTTTACAAATCCGTCCTGATCAACAAAATTCAGCTAATTTGACTTTTTTTTAAACTAAGAAATATTTTAATAAATGTCCAAATGACATGTAACATAAAACAAGTGATTGCACAAGTATCCAGCCCTTCAAGTCTGTATTTAGATGCACTTTTAGCTTCAATCACAGCATGCAGTGAATAAATCGACTTTCAATCAGTTTTTTGCACCAAAGACGTAATAATAATAATAAACATGTTTTATTATTATAAAACACGACAAAACCAATGGGAATCTCATCTGTCCGTGTATCAATCAACTCCAAACCATTTCTTTGTTCTGTCACAATTATCGATTTATTCCATTTTGATCATCATACTCCAAACTTTGCAAGGACTGACCGCCCCGCTCACCGCTTCCTCATACACACAAAGCCAGCAGGCCAGTGACCTTCCTATTCATACTTGGTGACGTCACGCCCACATCGACACACCCACCACCCAGGTGTCAAAGTCGCTGCTCCTGTCATATCAATAATTACTTATTTCATTCATATGGCTCTTACAGAGCCTCAGTGAAAACGTGTTTATTATTATTAACTCTGCTGCAAAAAACTGATTGAAAGTCGATTTATTCACTGCTTGTTTATGTCTGTTAAGGTTGAGCTGGAACTGAATATGAAAACGGCCCTTGTATGAACACAACAGAGACACAATCAAAACTGTCAGATGACTTAATAACTCAGAAATAGTCCAAATTAGGATGTATTTTTATTTCCTTCCTACTTATGGAAAGTTTCTGTTTATATCATAGGTTTGAGGTGCCTTTCTATCCTAAAGAAAAAGATATAAAACTTCAGATATTTCACAAAGAGATATTAACATTCATGGAAAAACCTGATGATAACCTTATATTAAAGCAGAAAGTACGGCGGCCACCGTAAGAAAGGCTTACAGTATTCAATTATGCCGCATGAACTGATCAGTACAGTACTGCGAGGGAACGTAAAAGAACATTTATCTCCCCATGTCCCCCAGAGGGCTCCATAAAAATCACCTCTGTGGGAGTTAAATCAACACTGGGCTTTTTGCTGTGCGCATTGTTTGGTTGGGCTTCCTGCATTTGGGGACAAATCAGGCCAAGTGGACTTTAGTCAGGGTTTTTTTTTATTTTTTTATGGACTTTTCAAGTGAGATATACTCTCATTGTTTAGGGTACTGCTGTGATGTCATGAGCACAAAGATTATGACATAGTGATGTCATAGTGAGAGGCTTTGACTCTGTCAAAGTCCTGGTCACAGTCATTGTATTCCAAGAGTTCCAAGGTAAGGTTACTTTCTGTGAGTAGGAGACATAAAGCGATTGCTATCCAAACACAAGAAGGAAATGAAACGTTCATCGCAAGATTCGCGGACCAAGGGCAGGTCGGATCAATTAACTGAGAATGATCCACGGTCCCAGAAGAAAACCCTGAAAAATGATAGTGGAAGAGCTAGAGAGACAACGCGGCCTTCCATACTGCAAGAGATCAAGCGAAGAGAAAGTTCTGTGTCCAGGGAGAGAATTCAAAGAATTGAGAAAAACTTACAGACACAACTGGAAAATGTAAGTAAGCAGAAGAAGGAATTTAAACAGTTAGAGGCTAAACATTTTAAACTTTCTAACAATCATAAAGGGATTTTGATTAAACTTCAGGAAAGTGAAACTAGAATTCAGGAACTTGAAAGTCAGGTAAAATACATGGAACGATGTCTTGCAGAGAAGACATATGCTCTGAGGACTGAAACCACACGGGGGTATCATCTGGATGATACAATAGCAACACTGAAGGGGTTCAAAGAACGAGCGCTGGCCGCAGAAAAACAGGTGAGGGAGCTTACAGATGAAAACCAAACAGTGAAAGTACAGCTAGACATGTCTAACCAGAAAGCAACCACATTTAGAAATGAATCAGAGGCCCTTAAAGTCGACCTTAAAAAGCAGTTAGATCTTATGAGAACAAAATTGAAAACGATTGGCAATCTTAAGCTCGATTTGGATGCAAAGCAAAAGGCAATCGATGCTCTAAAAGGAGAGATTCAGAAACAACATAAAGTTACCCAAGAGATAGAACTTGAGGCGAAAAGAAATCGACAGAATGAAGAATCATCACTGAAGCGAGTAAAGTACATGGATGAAGAAAATTTGAGTTTAAGAAAAGAAGTCAGGTCACTACACAAGTCTTTGTACAATTTTGAGATGAAGTTGTCAAAACAAGATTTGCAGTACCAAAACCTCCAGGAGAAATTTGAAAATGCACACACAGAAAGAGCAATCCTGCAGAAAAAAACCCACAAACTGGACATTTCTACAGCGAGTCTTGAGAAAGAGGTTGTTGAAACCCAGACACTCCTGGAAAAGTCCCAGCAAGAGAATCAGTTTCTGAAGAATCAAGTGGAGCAGATGAAGATAAAGCTGGCTGAAACGATTCACATCGCCAAGGAAAGAAAAATTAAATTTGAAAAAGACCTCCAGCGTACACAAGAGGATTTTATGAAACTGAAGATGCAGAGAGAAGACGCTGTGACAAAAAACAGAAGAGCCACAGAAGCACTTTACTCTAATGAGAGAAAAATTGGAATACAGGCTGATTTAATTCGCGAACAGGATTGTAAGATTATAGAGCTAACTAAGGAAGTTCTGCGACACCATGAGAATGCTCAGAAATTTAAAGTTGTTAGAGCAACTTATTCTAAGGTGCAAAGGTTAGGGCTAGATGAAGAGAGAGGAGATATTATACTTCTCCCAGACACCGACAGGAAAACGGAAAAACTAAAAATGTATCGAATTGAGAACCGCAGATTGTCCAAAACACTGGAAGAGAAAGAGACAGAAATTAAGGATCTCAAGCTTGAGGAGCAGAAGCTGCAGCATGAGGTGAAGAATCTCAAATCTAAGTTAGACTATCTGCCAGAAGATGCATTGCATGAAGTGCATGTGAGTCAGACCAAATTTAAAGCTCTCAGAAGACGGATAAAAGCCCAAGAAGCAGAGATTAGTGCATATGTAGCAAGAATGAAATTGCAAGATGCCACCAACGAGGAGTTGAAAAATAAACTTAAAGACATCTCTTTATCAAAGAAAAACAGATTTCCACCCATTGAGTCAAAAAATATCAAACTGAAATCTGAGGACTCAGACCCAAAGTCTATTAAGAAACCCCAAAAAATTGTTTATCTACCGCCTCTTCAAATCAGTTCATTTGGAAGAGCAAAAATGTAAAGGGATGTGGTTGTTTATGTTTGACTGCCTCTGGGCTATCAAAATGACGTCATTGAGCACGTCATTGTCTCAGGTGGGCAATGACAGCGAGACCTGGAGGGTCTCACCAACATGCCTTCCATTAAGGAAGCTGAGCCTGGGGACTCTGGGTTGGGCTCTCCAATCCCTAGGGACAAGGTCGCCGAGGTGGTTAAACAGCTCCTCAGTGGCATGGCCCCGGGTGTGGATGAGATCCGCCCAGAGTTCCTTAAGGTTCTGGATGTTGTAGGGTTGTGTTGGCTGACGCGACTCTGCAATATCGCATGGACATCGGCGGCAGTTCCTTTGGATTGGCAGATTGGGGTGGTGGTCCCCCTGTTCAAAAGGGGGACCAGAGGGTGTGCTCCAATTATAGGGGACCATGGTCTTGAGCCGGAAAAAGGTAGAGTGCCTTCTCCGGGTCGGGGGGGTTGTCCTGCCCCAAATGGAGGAGTTCACTTGGGGCAGTGAACTCCGGGATCTTGTTCACGAATGAGGGAAGAAGGGAACAGGAGATCGACAGGCGGATCGGCGCAGCATCTACCGTGAGGCGGGCTGGATGGATGGATGCCTCTGATTGGTTGTTTCTAGATAGCACTGGGAGAAGGCAGAGGAAATAAATTTTTCCCATATTATCTCTCATGCCATAATTTCGCAACATAATGATAGTTTCAACAAATATGTTAAAAAATGCCAAGCTAACACTGTGGACTGGCTGCAGAGCAGAAATGAGGCTGTTTTTTATAATCATTTTATTAAGAATGTTTGAATTTCTGTCAGTAGTAAAAAATATTGATAATTGTAAAAAGGGCAAAGACAGAGAAATCCTAGATTCCCTGGAATGATGCTAACTAGCTTGTAAATGAACAAAGTGTTGCTCACCTGTTTTTTTTACTGGGACAGGGGTCAAAGGTTATGTTGGGATTGGAGCTGCTGCTGACTGACTCGCCTGTTGTTAATGTGGTAAAAGGTACAGGGACAAGTTAAATATGTGAATATCTTGGAATTTCTTTTCCTTCGTTCATTAAATGCCTGTGAAATGGAGGCAAACAACAGTCTGTAGCTAAGCTAACTATGCTAAATGATTGATAGTCTCACAGAGTCTACCCACCACTCTTGGAAAAAAACTGTGCTACAAATTGACTCTCATGTCTTTTTCTCTCTCTTTTTGTTGAAAACCTGACTTTATTATTTTTCTAGGCAGCATAGTAACTGCCACAGTTGTTCTGGGGCCTCATGCATGTTCGGTGCCATATTTTATAAAAATTAATTGTTATTCATTCATTGTTATTTAGACCATGAAGCATCAAACCAGACAACAACATAACACGCAGACAAAATAAAGAAAATAAAAATAAATGGATGTGAAAACTTCACTCGAATGTAAATAGTACTTTACCTCAGTTTTTGTCTCATAAAGGTGCAACGCATTGGTCCGTGCATCGAAGCGCATGAAATGCATCTATGGGGTCATTTCATTCTTACTAAAAAAAGAAAACGGGGTTGGATCAACAGATTAACTCCAAACAGGATTAATTACTGGTGATCAAGGTGATCAAGGTGTGTATACAATCACACGTACATAAGCAGCAGCATTACGCGGCACAACGTAATTGGGTCACAGCGTTTTGGCTCTGGTGGAGAACATCACCAAATAAATATATAATTTGATATAGCCAAATGCTAAAATGCTAGCTGTGTTTTGCTACACGGTGATATTTGAATGCCGATGTTTATTACATTACGAAGTGTTCTAAGACTAAACTTTGCCTTATAACCAGTTAGTCAAGTCAAGCCTAGCTCCTAAATCTATGTTTAAATTTGTGTTTATTGAATATTGCGATACTAAGCATTGACGTTTTGTTTTCACTTTATTTACAGTTTACCCGGCATGTCCGTGTAAAAGCACTCAGCAATAAAGTTAACAACGACAATCTTATGTTCTTTGTAACACTCTATATTTAAAACCCTGGACAAAATGATAAAGAACTTTATTTGGGAGGGGGAAAAGCCTAAAATGTCTGTCCTAAAACTCCAAACTAAAATAGAATACAGAGAATTGTGGCGTTAATGTTACGCATGGTTAAAAACTACAAATGGCCACCTGTGATGACATCTTAAAAGAGCGGCAGGTTTGGGTAGTGCGCTGGGAGTTTGTTGGTCCTGAATAAACCAATAACGATGATACAGTTTGACTCAGCGCACTCTTTGTAATATGGTAACATGACAAGAATTACGACTACCCAATATGCAACTTTATCAGGAAGCTTTTATATGCGCACAAATAACATCACTTATGTTAAACAACCATAATATTCTGATCTGGGCGAACGTGGAAGGTGAAGTAAATGAAACCCCAAAATAAAAATAGAGAGTGTTAAGGAGGAAAGTTATTAGGTTAGCTTAAATTTTGGAAAAAAGCATGGCTCTCCTTTCCTCCTGTTAACCCGTGTCCCGAGCAGATGTCGTCACGACTGCAAGACGATGGCGAGGCACAATGACGTCACAGATCACAGAGTTTAATTCATACAAAGCAATCGACAACAAAGCTGCAGAGATACAGAGATATACATTTTATACAGACAAGGGGAAACAGACAACACGAAACACAAAAGACAGACAAAGGCGCCCACGTGGAGAAAAAGATGGAAAAAAAACTCTCTGTTCGCTTGCTGACCTGTACTTTTAAATGAAAGAGGTGTTTCCCTATTTAATATATGCAGTCAAGGCGCTCCGTTGTTCGACCACTCAGAGGCCTGTTCGGCCCCCCAAAGAAACCCCCTAATCCTGTACCAGGCCCGAATATCCCCCGCACCAAAGTCCTGCTATAAATCTCGCCGACTCCCCTGGAGTTTCTTCCTCCCACATTCCAACTGCCGTTTCCATGGAGATGCTAATTTTATGGCTTTTGTATGCTCTTAAACAGACAGTGGAAGGCGTCTGCTTGTCTCCTCGGGCCTCTTTCGAAGGGTCACACAAAGCCTGTTTTTTCAAATACGAGTGATTAACACATGTTGGAAGATTAAGTGTATTTTTAGCATTAAATAATCATTTTCCTTAACAAGAGGAAAATGATCTTTTGGAGGAGCTGGCATACAAAACAGATCAACAGTATAAACTGCTTCTTCCAAAATGGAACGCCGTGTAATTGCGTTGTGTCACATTTACACGGCACAATGTAATGGACCTTACCACAGGGGCCGCTTTTCATTGGCTAATGCCCATTCTACGTGGTCACGTGCGTGGCCGTCTCACAAACAAACTTAACTTCCCGTTAGCTGAGTACAGCATAACAGCAGAACTGATACAACTTCTACACCTTGAAGCCTGTCTGCTACACAGTCTTACGTTAGCTAAACAGATCAATAGGCAATGTGTCTGTATCTGACATACACTGAAGAGTTTATTTTAGCAGAAAAGGCTTTGGACTAAACTGTTACTCGTGTTAGCACCAAGTACAGCTAGTCAATCAACCGTCGTTGTGTTCAGGGAAGCGCTGATTAATAATCGAGAAATAAATATAAAGCCTGGAAACTTGATATCGTAACGGCTTTGTTTAAGCTCTCTTAAACAAAGAGAACCTGTGGCGGATGCCGTGGCAACCTCCTGCGCCCCGCAAGACGAGCAAAGATTACGTTATAAACGTAACATTTAGTCCGTTTCTGAGAGATAAGAAATTATGAAGCCGGCAGTTCAGTCAAATATCCGTCTTAGTGGCAGAGGTTGTGCTCCGATTATCTCCAAGATCTCTGCAGAAATTGCAAAAACAAAAACCACAAATTGTTTACTAGCTTTTCAAGCTGGGTGGCCACATTTAAATCTGATCACATTAACATTGTTTTTATTTATCTCTTTCTTCCTTTTTTTTTTTTGGTGTTACAGCTGTAAAAGTTTGGGTCATGCATCTTTCATGAGTATTCATAACGGCCCTCTGCTTATCAGTAAATTAATTTAGGGATTTCCTTGTGTTTGGCCTGCTGATGTCACTTGTTATGCTGATGATAGATTTGTTTTGTACTCTCGTCATGAAGCTCGTGCTGGTTTGATCTCAGAACCACTGAAGTTCCTTAAGATCGTTTCTTCCACCATCTTGTTACCCGCAGTGGAAACGGAGGCGACGGTTAGCTGTGTGAATGTAACTGGGTCTATATTGTTAGTTGTACATTTTCACAAAATGTTTTCTTTAATTTATTTGTCCTCTTATACTTGTCTGTCTTTGTGTTCCTCTGTGTCTGCTATAAGGGATTTGGTCCTCCAGCTCCGCCATACTTTCTTCTTCTTTTGTTCAGGGTCCTCCAGCACCATTATAAATATTAAGTTGTTAATTTCCTCTTCCGTTTTGTTACTCGTTCCACTGGGAAGAGGCACGTTTTATAATCCATTGTAATCCTTTCACTTATATTGTTCGAATGTTTATTTTTTTCTTCTGTATCAATGTTAGGTGTTTGGATATTTTCATTTGAGTTGCTATTACACATAACATTTGATGCATGTTAACATTATTATTCTGTATAGATCGGGTTGGAGAACTGGAGCACATGCTATGTGCTAATGCTAATATCTCCCGATTGACAGATTGAATAAACGGAGACCGCCTCCAAACCCAGACTCGGTGTTTTGTGGTTTGTCCGATTAACACGTAACACACAACACAGAAGTCCACCGGACACACCAGGTAAATCCCCAAATGTTTTTGTAGATATATTTTACGTGGGGTTTTATGATTTTTTTTATTATTATTAAGACTAATTATGATCACGTGCTGCTATATAGTCGTGGGGGAAGGAGGGGTACAGCGAGGAATTAACAAGGTTGGCTAACTAGTTAGCATGTGTGCTTCAGCTAACTTAATTTGGCCGTTTACAACAATGTAAGCAGAAAAAAAACATCAGTGTTGTGCAATGCTACGTCTATTATTTTATTTTCACAAGTCAAGGCTGTCGCTATTTTTAAGCTGGAGTTTAAAAGAGGAGCCAGCTGTACTATCGGAGCTAGCTCTGCTAGCATGTGGAGTCAGTATCCCGCCCAGAAAATGGCGCGGGAGGACTATGCTAGTAACTTCTCTTGAATGTAGAGCAACGATAAAAAAAGAATTAAAGTTGTGTTTTGTATGCAAACTGTGTAAGTTGTCAGTAAAACATTTTTGATTCACTATTTTGTCCATAAACCCCGTTTACATCGAGTTGTATGGAGCTGATAATGTTTTTTCTTTCCGTTTTAGATGTGGTAATTGGCTAAATTCAAGTAAAGAGCCTAGCCCATTATGGATAGCTATTAGCCACCCAGTACTTCTTCCTCATGATGGTTTCAACCTTTTATCCTAATTTTTTATTCACTTCGATAAGTATGTTTATATGATTATAGAAAAAAAATATTATTTTTATATCATGAAGGATGCAAGCTGTGCGTGACAAAAACAGAGATCGACAGAAATATATCTGTTTTGAAGGCCAACTGACTTACAGTTTGTTTTTGGACTGTGGTGAGTGCTAACGAAACAAGTTTCCAGCATTTTCATATATTGTGTTCCTCAAAAACGTTTTGGGAATGAACTGAAAATGTTTCTCTTTTGCACTGTGCCACTTGTTTTTAACTTTCCAATTTTTAAACCTTTGTAGAGTTCATTGTTCCAGTGTTGGGCTACTGCAGCTTGAAGAATAAACATTGTGAAGAGATTTTATCTATGTAATTCAAACAATGTGAAATAAAATCTGTAAATCACAGCTGCTAGTATTCACGGTTGTCTTTGCTTTCACAGCTTTAATAACATTTATCATTCACCTACTTTTAGGAGCATTATTACAATGCAGAAGATGGAAGTGGGTATCTGGCTTGGAGACTGAAGTTTGTCCAGAGGGAAGCTTTAATGGACAAAAGAAGGTCCCCAGACTGTCACAGACCCAAACAGGTATCTGTATTTATACTTGTACACATTTCATCCTGCAACCAAACTGCACAATGAGTTCCCAAGCCGTATTTATTAAATCCTAAGATGGAGTCTCACATTCATATGATTTTTTTAGGGGGACCAACAACTGATGGAGACTGTTTGAGTGAAGAAGACTGCCTTATGACAGATAGCTTGTGTTCTGAGGCCATTGCGCTGAAGGAACTGTCATGAGGAAGATGAAACAGACTTTCAGCTATCGCCAGAAGATGATTCGTGACCCAGTGACGTCACCTAGTATCTTTTTGGACTTCCCAAGATTCCTGGACATAGGAGGATTGGTATGTTTATCTTCACTTCAGTTTAACCAACAAAGTTTAGGTTAAGGTGGATGTGAGAAAGTTTAACAAAATGATTTTTAAAAACTTCACTTCATCTATTCTCCAGGTTGAGCAAGATTTTACATTGATGTTTGGGGAAGCCATCTCTGCAAAGTTCCTGGAGAAGTGGCCCACTGTCTAAAAGCAGAAAGGCCTCAAACAAAGCCGTGGTCTCACACAGTCTGATGACCTTGAGAACCTTCTTGACAATGCTGAAGGCACAACAGAAGTGGAAAATGGTAAGTTGCAATGACTTACAAAGAAAGTGTTTAATGAAACAGGAGCACCTTGATGGCATCGCAGAAAGCCGTCAACCATACCTGCTTGCAGTAGGGACTCAGAGGAGTGTGATTCACAAGTACTTCATTGTGATTGACAAACACAGCTTTCAGTTGGCATACATTTGACCCTCAGAGACTGACCATTGGACCAGGTAAAATGGTGCCTTTAAATTCACTGGACTGGGGCTGTGAGATAGCAGAGACTCTTCAGTTACCAATCAACACCAAGGTATTAAATGTTAAATGGGCCAAACATCATGGAGATATGTATCGTGCAGATTTAGTTGTTTGTAAAGAAGTTTTTTGTGAAATGCCAGTTTTCCATACGATCTACAATGTTCTTGTGAAAGATGACAGGTTATTGTTTGTTACATTGCCCTGCAAACAGTGTGTCTGAATGAGCATTTCAGTGCTTTACAAGTTTTGTGTAGAAGAGACGGACCTCCTGTTATTTATGTAGAAGAGCTTTACTGTTACAGAGCTTTTGATTTACAGGTGTCATACAGTCATGAAGATGCAAATGTTTATATTGTTCCATACTGTTTCTTGTGAGCAATAAAAATGGCAGTTCAATTACTGATTTCTGGTCTAATCATTTACTCTTACAAACTCAGCTGTGTATTATAGCTGTAAAACAATTGCTTAGTGAGTGAAATAAAGTTAAATTTGGTACTGTTTTAGGATTTAATTAAATGTTAATTAAATTTCAAATCTTCCATGAGAGTAAATTTTACTCTATTTAGACTGGGACCAAATGTCTTTTTTAGAGTAAAATCTTTTTTCAAATTGACTAAATTTTACTCTGGAAATTTTCCTGTGTAAGAACATGCAAAAAAAAAATATACACCTGTTCTTTTTCCTATTCTTTTATTTGGATTACTGTGTAACTTTGCCATTAAAATGATCAATACACCAGTCCCTTGTCTGTTCTGATTAGATCTGTTGCTGGCAGAGGGACCGATGGTCATCCCTCTAGTGTCCGTGTTGATCCAAAAGCTCCAGAGTGGAGAATCGACATGTTTACCACTTCAACTAAACACACAGACCGAACTAGACCCCACATCCTGTTTGAAGGTTGTGATTATGATCTTTATTTGAATTTCCAACGAGAAGCTGCACTTAAAGACACAGACTCAGTAAGGAGGAACAAGCACCAACAAAAATCACCAGTAATTTCTCAACAATTATTTGAACAATGCTGCCCTCTGCTGGCAGACAGTTGCCATCATATTTTTTAAAAAATGGCTTTATTGCTACGATTAGAACAAAATGCGTTCGTGTTCTCAAAAATTTCTCTTCGCTTGAGAAAGTTTTGTGTCCAGGGAGAGTTTTCAAAGTATTGACAAAGATTTACAGACACAGCTGGACAATGTAAGTAAGCAGAAGAAGGAAATGAAACGTTTATCACAAGATTCGTGAACCAAGACCAGGTCGGATCAGCTAACTAACAATGATCCACGGTCCCAGAAGAAAGCCCTGAAAAATGATAGTGGAAGAGCTAGAGAGACAACGCGGCCTTCCATACTGGAAGAAATCAAGCGAACAGAAAGTTCTGTGTCCAGAGAGAAAATTCAAAGTATTGAGAAAGATTTACAGACACAGCTGGAGAATGTATGTAAGCAAAAGAAGGAAATTAAACAGCTAGAGGCTAAATATTTTAAACTTTCTAGCAACAATAAAGGGATTTAACTAGAATTCAGGAACTCGAAGGTCCGGTAAAATACACGGAACAATGTCTTGCAGAGAAGACATATGCTCTCAGGGCTGAAACCAGACGGGGGTATCACCTGGCTGACACAGTGGCAACACTGAAGGTGTACAGAGAATGAGCTTACGGATGAAAACCAAACAGTGAAAGTACAGCTAGACATGTCTAACCAGAAAGCAACCACATTTAGAAATGAATCAGAGGCCCTATAAGTCGACCTTAAAAAGCAGTTAGATCTTATGAGAACGAAATTGAAAACGATTGGCAATCTTAATCTCAATTTAGATGCAAAGCAAAAGGCAATCGATGCTCTAAAAGAAGAGATTCAGAAACAACACAAAGTTACCCAAGAAATAGAGCTTGAGGCGAAAAGAAATCGACAGAATGAAGAAACATCACTGAAGCGGGTAAAGTACATGGATGAAGAAAATTTGAGTTTAAGAAAAGAAGTCAGGTCACTACACAAGTCTTTGTACGATTTTGAGATGAAGTTGTCAAAACAAGATTTGCAGTACCAAAACCTCCAGGAGAAATTTGAAAATGCACACACAGAAAGAGCAATCCTGCAGAAAAAAACCCAAAAACTGGACATTTCTACAGCGAGTCTTGAGAAAGAGGTTGTTGAAACCCAGACAGTGCATATGTAGCAAGAATAAAACTGCAAGATGCCACCAACGAAGAGTTGAAGAATAAGCTTAAAGACATCTCATTATCAAAGAAAAAACGGTCCCCCCGATCTGAACTCGAGCGGTGTTCTGTTGCTGGACTTCCGTGCTCGTCATGGATTGTCCATAACGAACACCATGTTCAGGCATAAGGGTGTCCATATGTGCACTTGGCACCAGGACACCCTAGGCCGCAGTTCGATGATAGACTTTGTCGTCGTTTCTGCGGCCGCATGTCTGGGACACTCGGGTGAAGAGAGGTGCGGAGCTGTCCACCGACCACTACCTGGTGGTAAGTTGGCTCCGGTGGAGGGGGAGGATGCCGGTCAGACCTGGCAGGCCCAACGTGTTGTGAGGGTCTGCTGGGAACGTCTGGCGGAATCCCCTGCGAGGCGGAGCTTTAACTCCCATCTCCGGCAGAACTTCGAACGCGTCCCGGGGGAGTTGGGGGACATCGAGTCTGAGTGGACTGTGTTCCGTGCCTCCATTGCCGAGGTGGCCTATCGGAGCTGTGGCCGTAAGGTTGACGGTGCCTGTCGCGGTGGCAACCCTCGAACCCATTGGTTCGAACTCACCTTTGGTGAGGGATGCCGTCAGGCTGAAGAAGGAGTTCTTTTGGGCCTTTTTGGCCTGTGGGACTCCGGAAGCAGCTGATGGGTACCGGCAGGCGAAGCGGCATGCGGCTCGGGTGGTTGCCGAGGCAAAAACTCGGGCGTGGGAGGAGTTTAGAGAGGCCATGGAGAAAGACTTCCGCACGGCTTCGAGGCGATTCTGGTCCACCATCCGGCGTCTCAGAAGGGGGAAGCAGTACAGGACCAACAGTGTTGGATGATGTGCTGCTGACCTCAACTCGGGACGTTGTGAGCCGGTGGGCAGAATACTTCGAAGACCTCCTCAATCTCACCAACATGCCTTCCATTAAGGAAGCTGAGCCTGGGGACTCTGTGTTGGGCTCTCCAATCTCTAGGGACAAGGTCGGCGAGTTGGTTAAAAAGCTCCTCAGTGGCATGGCCCCGGGGGTGGATGAGATCCGCCCAGAGTTCCTTAAGGTTCTGGATGTTGCAGGGTTGTGTTGGCTGACGCGACTGCAATATCGCATGGACATCGGTGGCAGTTCCTTTGGATTGGCAGATTGGGGTGGTGGTCCCCCTGTTCAAAAAGGGGGACCAGAGAGTGTGCTCCAATTATAGGGGACCATGGTCTTGAGCCGGAAAAAGGTAGAGTGCCTTCTCCGGGTCAGGGGGGTTGTCCTGCCCCAAGTGGAGGAGTTCACTTGGGGCAGTGAACTCCGGGATCTTGTTCACGAATGAGGGAAGAAGGGAACAGGAGATCGACAGGCGGATCGGCGCAGCATCTACCGTGAGGCGAGGAGCCAGTTGAGGTGGCTCGGGCATCTGGTCAGGACGCCTCCCTGGTGAGGTGTTCTGGGCACGTCCCACCGGGAGGAGGGCCCGGGGAAGACCCAGGACACGCTGGAGGGACTATGTTTCTCGGCTGGCCTGAGAACGCCTTGGGACTCCCCCGGAGGAGGTGGAAGAAGTGGCTGGAGAGAGGGAAGTCTGGGATAAGCAGAAGAAAATGGATGGATGGATGTTGCCATTGTTGATGTTGACAGTTGCCATCACATTTTTAAAAAAAAATGGCTTTATTGCTACAATTAGAACAAAATGCGTTCATGTTCTCAAACAACGCAATAAACCCAGAAGCAATAAAAATCTACAAAATTATTTAAAAATGATATTTTTATAAGTTAAAGATTTGCTGTATTGCTGAAGCAGTGTTGGAGCTTTGTGCCATCTGACTGCGCCTATAAAATGTATTCATTCCTTTGATGCTCTATTCATTGCCTTTACAAATCCATCCTGATCAACAAAATTCAGCTAATTTGACTTTTTTTTTAACTAAGAAATATTTTAATAAATGTCCAAATGACATGTAACATAAAACAAGTGATTGCACAAGTATCCAGCCCTTCAAGTCTGTATTTAGATGCACTTTTAGCTTCAATCACAGCATGCAGTGAATAAATCGACTTTCAATCAGTTTTTTGCACCAAAGACGTAATAATAATAATAAACATGTTTTATTATTATAAAACACGACAAAACCAATGGGAATCTCATCTGTCCGTGTATCAATCAACTCCAAACCATTTCTTTGTTCTGTCACAATTATCGATTTATTCCATTTTGATCATCATACTCCAAACTTTGCAAGGACTGACCGCCCCGCTCACCGCTTCCTCATACACACAAAGCCAGCAGGCCAGTGACCTTCCTATTCATACTTGGTGACGTCACGCCCACATCGACACACCCACCACCCAGGTGTCAAAGTCGCTGCTCCTGTCATATCAATAATTACTTATTTCATTCATATGGCTCTTACAGAGCCTCAGTGAAAACGTGTTTATTATTATTAACTCTGCTGCAAAAAACTGATTGAAAGTCGATTTATTCACTGCTTGTTTATGTCTGTTAAGGTTGAGATGGAACTGAACATGAAAACGGCCCTTGTATGAACACAACAGAGACACAATCAAAACTGTCAGATGACTTAATAACTCAGAAATAGTCCAAATTAGGATGTATTTTTATTTCTTTCCTACTTATGGAAAGTTTCTGTTTATATCATAGGTTTGAGGTGCCTTTCTATCCTAAAGAAAAAGATATAAAACTTCAGATATTTCACAAAGAGATATTAACATTCATGGAAAAACCTGATGATAACCTTATATTAAAGCAGAAAGTACGGCGGCCACCGTAAGAAAGGCTTACAGTATTCAATTATGCCGCATTAACTGATCAGTACAGTACTGCGAGGGAACGTAAAAGAACATTTATCTCCCCATGTCCCCCAGAGGGCTCCATAAAAATCACCTCTGTGGGAGTTAAATCAACACTGGGCTTTTTGCTGTGCGCATTGTTTGGTTGGGCTTCCTGCATTTGGGGACAAATCAGGCCAAGTGGACTTTAGTCAGTTTTTTTTTTAATTTTTTTATGGACTTTTCAAGTGAGATATACTCTCATTGTTTAGGGCACTGCTGTGATGTCATGAGCACAAAGATTATGACATAGTGATGTCATAGTGAGAGGCTTTGACTCTGTCAAAGTCCCGGTCACAGTCATTGTGTTCCAAGAGTTCCAAGGTAAGGTTACTTTCTGTGAGTAGGAGACATAAAGCGATTGCTATCCAAACACAAGAAGGAAATGAAACGTTCATCGCAAGATTCGCGGACGAAGGCCAGATCGGATCAATTAACTGAGAATGATCCACGGTCCCAGAAGAAAGCCCTGAAAAATGATTGTGGAAGAGCTAGAGAGACAACGCGGCCTTCCATACTGGAAGAAATCAAGCGAAGAGAAAGTTCTGTGTCCAGGGAGAGAAATCAAAGTATTGAGAAAAACTTACAGACACAACTGGAAAATGTTTATAAGCAGAAGAAGGAATTTAAACAGTTAGAGGCTAAACATTTTAAACTTTCTATCAATCATAAAGGGATTTTGACTAAACTTCAAGAAAGTGAAACTAGAATTCAGGAACTTGAAAGTCAGGTAAAATACATGGAACGATGTCTTGCAGAGAAGACGTATGCTCTCAGGACTGAAACCACACGGGGGTATCATCTGGATGATACAATAGCAACACTGAAGGGGTTCAAAGAACGAGCGCTGGCCGCAGAAAAACAGGTGAGGGAGCTTACAGATGAAAACCAAAGAGTGAAAGTACAGCTAGACATGTCTAACCAGAAAGCAACTACATTTAGAAATGAATCAGAGGCCCTTAAAGTCGAGCTTAAAAAGCAGTTAGATCTTATGAGAACAAAATTGAAAACGATTGGCAATCTTAAGCTCGATTTGGATGCAAAGCATAAGGCAATCGATGCTCTAAAAGAAGAGATTCAGAAACAACACAAAGTTACCCAAGAAATAGAACTTGAGGCGAAAAGAAATCGACAGAATGAAGAATCATCACTGAAGCGGGTCAAGTACATGGATGAAGAAAATTTGAGTTTAAGAAAAGAAGTCAGGTCACTACACAAGTCTTTGTACGATTTTGAGATGAAGTTGTCAAAACAAGATTTGCAGTACCAAAACCTCCAGGAGAAATTTGAAAATGCACACACAGAAAGAGCAATCCTGCAGAAAAAAACCCACAAACTGGACATTTCTACAGCGAGTCTTGAGAAAGAGGTTGTTGAAACCCAGACACTCCTGGAAAAGTCCCAGCAAGAGAATCAGTTACTGAAGAATCAAGTGGAGCAGATGAAGATAAAGCTGGCTGAAACAATTCAGATCGCCAAGGAAAGAAAAAGAAAATTTGAAAAAGACCTCCAGCGTACACAAGAGGATTTTATGAAACTGAAGATGCAGAGAGAAGACGCTGTGACAAAAAACAGAAGAGCCACAGAAGCACTTTACTCTAATGAGAGAAAAATTGGAATACAGGCTGATTTAATTCGCGAACAGGATTGTAAGATTATAGAGCTAACTAAGGAAGTTCTGCGACACCATGAGAATGCTCAGAAATTTAAAGTTGTTAGAGCAACTTATTCTAAGGTGCAAAGGTTAGGGCTAGATGAAGAGAGAGGAGATATTATACTTCTCCCAGACACCGACAGGAAAACGGAAAAACTAAAAATGTATCGAATTGAGAACCGCAGATTGTCCAAAACACTGGAAGAGAAAGAGACAGAAATTAAGGATCTCAAGCTTGAGGAGCAGAAGCTGCAGCATGAGGTGAAGAATCTCAAATCTAAGTTAGACTATCTGCCAGAAGATGCATTGCATGAAGTGCATGTGAGTCAGACCAAATTTAAAGCTCTCAGAAGACGGATAAAAGCCCAAGAAGCAGAGATTAGTGCATATGTAGCAAGAATGAAATTGCAAGATGCCACCAACGAGGAGTTGAAAAATAAACTTAAAGACATCTCTTTATCAAAGAAAAACAGATTTCCACCCATTGAGTCAAAAAATATCAAACTGAAATCTGAGGACTCAGACCCAAAGTCTATGAAGAAACCCCAAAAAATTGTTTATCTACCGCCTCTTCAAATCAGTTCATTTGGAAGAGCAAAAATGTAAAGGGATGTGGTTGTTTATGTTTGACTGCCTCTGGGCTATCAAAATGACGTCATTAAGCACCTCATTGTCTCAGGTGGGCAATGACAGCGAGACCTGGAGGGTCTCACCAACATGCCTTCCATTAAGGAAGCTGAGCCTGGGGACTCTGGGTTGGGCTCTCCAATCCCTAGGGACAAGGTCGCCGAGGTGGTTAAACAGCTCCTCAGTGGCATGGCCCCAGGTGTGGATGAGATCCGCCCAGAGTTCCTTAAGGTTCTGGATGTTGTAGGGTTGTGTTGGCTGACGCGACTCTGCAATATCGCATGGACATCGGCGGCAGTTCCTTTGGATTGGCAGATTGGGGTGGTGGTCCCCCTGTTCAAAAGGGGGACCAGAGGGTGTGCTCCAATTATAGGGGACCATGGTCTTGAGCCGGAAAAAGGTAGAGTGCCTTCTCCGGGTCGGGGGGGTTGTCCTGCCCCAAGTGGAGGAGTTCACTTGGGGCAGTGAACTCCGGGATCTTGTTCACGAATGAGGGAAGAAGGGAACAGGAGATCGACAGGCGGATCGGCGCAGCATCTACCGTGAGGCGGGCTGGATGGATGGATGCCTCTGATTGGTTGTTTCTAGATAGCACTGGGAGAAGGCAGAGGAAATAAATTTTTCCCATATTATCTCTCATGCCATAATTTCGCAACATAATGATAGTTTCAACAAATATGTTAAAAAATGCCAAGCTAACACTGTGGACTGGCTGCAGAGCAGAAAGGAGGCTGTTTTTTATAATCATTTTATTAAGAATGTTTGAATTTCTGTCAGTAGTAAAAATATTGATAATTGTAAAAAGAGCAAAGACAGAGAAATCCTAGATTCCCTGGAATGATGCTAACTAGCTTGTAAATGAACAAAGTGTTGCTCACCTGTTTTTTTTACTGGGACAGGGGTCAAAGGTTATGTTGGGATTGGAGCTGCTGCTGACTGACTCGCCTGTTGTTAATGTGGTAAAAGGTACAGGGACAAGTTAAATATGTGAATATCTTGGAATTTCTTTTCCTTCGTTCATTAAATGCCTGTGAAATGGAGGCAAACAACAGTCTGTAGCTAAGCTAACTATGCTAAATGATTGATAGTCTCACAGAGTCTACCCACCACTCTTGGAAAAAAACTGTGCTACAAATTGACTCTCATGTCTTTTTCTCTCTCTTTTTGTTGAAAACCTGACTTTATTATTTTTCTAGGCAGCATAGTAACTGCCACAGTTGTTCTGGGGCCTCATGCATGTTCGGTGCCATATTTTATAAAAATTAATTGTTATTCATTCATTGTTATTTAGACCATGAAGCATCAAACCAGACAACAACATAACACGCAGACAAAATAAAGAAAATAAAAATAAATGGATGTGAAAACTTCACTCGAATGTAAATAGTACTTTACCTCAGTTTTTGTCTCATAAAGGTGCAACGCATTGGTCCGTGCATCGAAGCGCATGAAATGCATCTATGGGGTCATTTCATTCTCACTAAAAAAAGAAAACGGGGTTGGATCAACAGATTAACTCCAAACAGGATTGATTACTTTAAGGTGACCAAGGTGTGTATACAATCACACGTACATAAGCAGCAGCATTACACGGCACAACGTAATTGTGTCACAGCGCTTTGGCTCTGGTGGAGAACATCACCAAATAAATATATAATTTGATATAGCCAAATGCTAAAATGCTAGCTGTGTTTTGCTACACGGTGATATTTGAATGCCGATGTTGATTACATTACGAAGTGTTCTAAGACTAAACTTTGCCTTATAACCAGTTAGTCAAGTCAAGCCTAGCTCCTAAATCTATGTTTAAAATTGTGTTTATTGAATATTGCGATACTAAGCATTGACGTTTTGTTTTCACTTTATTTACAGTTTACCCGGCATGTCCGTGTAAAAGCACTCAGCAATAAAATTAACAACGACAATCTTATGTTCTTTGTAACACTCTATATTTAAAACCCTGGACAAAATGATAAAGAACTTTATTTGGGAGGGGGAAAAG
This sequence comes from Xiphophorus maculatus, assembly GCF_002775205.1. Taxonomy (NCBI): domain Eukaryota; kingdom Metazoa; phylum Chordata; class Actinopteri; order Cyprinodontiformes; family Poeciliidae; genus Xiphophorus; species Xiphophorus maculatus. Next base: position 23,881,218 of record NC_036464.1, read on the forward strand.
CCTAAAATGTCTGTCCTAAAACTCCAAACTAAAATAGAATACAGAGAATTGTGGCGTTAATGTTACACATGGTTAAAAACTACAAATGGCCACCTGTGATGACATCATAAAAGAGCGTCAGGCTTGGGTAGACGGGTGACGCTGATTGTTATAATAAAGCCCACGCTGGGAGTTTGTTGGTCCTGAATAAATCAATAACGATGATACAGTTTGACTCAGCGCACTCTTTGTAATATGGTAACATGACAAGAATTACGACTACCGACGGTGGTTCTCAGGTTACGATGCAATCCATCGTAACCTGACCTGAGAGTTTAAGCTCTTTGTGCTTAAACTACAAAGAGAGAGAGAGAGTAAAAAGGTAGGAGTGGTTTTGAGTTGATCACCTGTTCAGGTTATTTTACCTGTGTTTGCTGTGGCGCATGTAGTTTCTAAACGTTGGACTAATTACCTCGTTCGTTTGTGAGTTTACGTCATTCACAACAAACATCAAATAGAACAAACATATTTCATAAAATTTTAACAAACAAATGGTTTCTACAGTGGTAATTATGGGAAACTAAATTAATTATGTCCCAACTTCAGAAGGTTTGCCTTTACCCTTTACAGAGCTCTTTGGTTCCTCCTATCAGTCTGTAACTTCTCATATTGAGGTCAAAGTTCAGATCTACCATAACTGACTGACACCTGCTGGCCTCAGGTTTGCAACCAGCTTGTGACTGAGAAACCAGTAACCTCCTCCCAGATGATGACATGAACTTGTTAGATCCTCTGTCCATTTAGTAGCTGATATATTGTGAAAATCAATTAGAAATGATGCACTAATCATGTTTACATAGAAACAACGAGCTGCGAGGCTGTTTGTGAGACTTGCGGTCACGTGGGTCGGTTGTGGGCGGAGCTTGGTAAGGTCCATTGTGGCACAGCTCTTTGGCTCTGGTGGAAAACATCGCCAATAATGCATTGTTACTAGTCGTGTGAATTGGCAATTTAAGTACCTGTTAAATATTAATTTCCCTTTGGAATAATTTATTTTTGAATTGAATTCAGAAGATGTGCCCTTTGTGGAAATGCTTAAGTGTTCATGATTTAATACACATCTAAAGGCTTCAAGATAGTGCCTCACTATCTACGTTTCAATACTTCAAATATAAGTTGTGAATTTAAATAAATGCACACGTAAGCTTCCCATGCATACATCCTCCCTGCTTTTATGGGGCTGGATTGCATCGAGTCAACATTTTATATGAAACCTGAGCATCGATTTACTTACCTTGTTCGAAAATCAAAATTTCTTTCAGACTGCTAGAATAATGTCAAGAGGTTGAAATTACACTTGCTCTGCTGCAAAAACAAGGGGGGCTCACTACAGCGTGGGTGGAGCCAAGTTTACGTTGTGCGAGAACCATGTATGTCAAAGTTGGCAAAACATTTTATGCGCTTTTAAAAATCCTTGAAGCCCACGCACATAAATTTAATGTCAGAAATTGGATGAAATGAAACTCGTTGGATTTAAAATATATGTACTAAATATTAAGTACATTACTTGGATGAACTTTGTTGAACCAATGACCCTGCCGTGCACTTCCGGTTTTACTCTGCAACAACTTTATTTGCTTAAGCAACTAGCATGTTGTTTTGGAGCAATATGGGGGGGCTGGTGACATCACCGGCCAAAATGATAACTTTTAATATCTCGAAAACGAAAGCTGCACAAGCGACTGTTTCAACGGCACAAACGAAGTAGCCCACTTTGGTTTGTTTTGGAGCAATATGAGCGGGACGGTGAACTCTGGATGACCCTGGAAGCAGGGCCACAAGGAAGGAAGAAAGGAAAAAAAGCTGGAACAAAAACAAGTAAGGATGAAAGAAAGGGAGGAAACAGAATTAAGGGTTGAGTAAAAAAAAAAAAAAAAAAAGGAAAGGAAGTCTGGAAATGCAAACAAATCCTGTACTTTTCCAGCCTGCCAAAGAATCCGGTACAGAACAAGTGGGACAGTTTATAAGAGCCGAATTATTGAAGTGTTATTAAAGTTTTGCTATAAAGCAGAAGGACATTTACTATTTAGGAAGCTTTCATAGCTTTTATATTCACAATTTATTTTTTTTTAAATAACAGGTCACCATACAAAAAAATACCTTTATTGAAAATTAAATAATTTGCTTAAAACAAGCTTAATTAACGCGACTGAAGAACATCCTCACACATACAGTACATCTGGTTTGGTGATCATTTTCGACTGCTGTGCAGCTTCGACTGTGATGAGCAAAAAACATTTGGGTTTTAGAAAAGCAAGTATGATGTGAAAACTCTTTAGTTTGGAAACATTCAACTGGATTATCTGCGGCGAGTCTGAGGAAAAGGAAAGAGAGCAACATAAGGTAAAAGCAAGATGTAATCTAACTAGAGAACGTGAAAGAAAAAACTAAAAAAAACAGAACATAAGTCACAAAATTTGCTAAAATGTATGAATAGGACACCAAGTAAACATGTGAAGTAGCCACCAACTGTGTTCAGAGAGAGAATTTAACCAATTACTGATAAGAAAACAATTAAAAATGTGTTTTTACTTGTATTTAAACTATTTTTAAAGTATGAATTGAGTGGCTGTTGATTCTTTAGCTCGTTTTAGTGTTTTAATATTTTAAAGTAGACAATCACAGGCGACTGCAGTGTGGGGATTCTAAGAGGCAACAGAGTAAATATGGACTGATGGTAAAAACAAAACCAGTTCTAATCTAGAGACATACAAAGCATTAGCAAGCCTGAGTTTGTTACCCTGACCAGCAGGGGGAGCCTCTTTAACAGAAAATAATGTGAGGTTTGAAAAGATAGGATCAGCTTCATACTAAAAACGACATTTCAGACATTTCCTATCAGAATCCTAACAGAGAAAAACACTTGTATCTGTATTAACATGTTGTGCACAGTGCATTTCTTCTACTTTCCAAATAGCTGTAATGAATATTCTCAAAACAAAAAAAAGCAGCATTCCTTAAAAAAAAAAAAAAAAAAAAAAAAAAAAAGACCAGCAGGAAAAAGCACCATCTCTAAAGCTGATAAGGTAATAGTTTCCTCCTAAAATGAATCTGGACCATTTTAGAAAAAAAAAACAAAACAATTTAACTGGTAAACATTTCAGTATCAGCTTCGTGACGGGATGGAAACGCAACCCTCTTTTGTCAGACATTCTGGTGGAAGATTTAGCACTGATTATCGACTCATAAATAAAAACCTAATCTCCAATAAAATTCACACCCAGGTTGTTTTTAATCCTTGGATTTCTCCAGCTCACCGTCCTTCCTGCTGAGCGAAACAGAACCAGGCCACCATTTTATCCAGAGACCCAGTCTGCTGTAACACAACATCCACAAAAAAAGAAAAACACGTGAAAGCAAAGCATCTTCATTACAGACAATGTGAAACACCTATGAATTTCTGTAACAACTCTTTCTGATCAGATAAGCGACTCATTTAAAAATACATACTAATAAAAGTCATGCTGAAGCTCTGCTTGGAGTGTCACATGTAAATACTTCAGGGAGGATGACGGGAATACCAGCACAGTTTAAGCCTCAAGGAAATGGTAATAAATAAAAAAAACTACAAGGTGTTGCCCGGGATCGTCTTTCCTAGCCGGTTGTTTGGTGCTTTTTTTCACCGATACGTCCTATAACTTTCTCCACATTAATACAGCAGTAACTCCATGAGGAGTTGACAGTGTTTAAGCAGTATAAAGCCTTTATAAATAGATGTGACATAAATATCCATTTTTGAAGACATTCACTTTGAAAGAATCTAAGCCAGCAGAATTAGTTTGAGGAAGTCAAAATAATATCCAACTCTCCCACAACTTTATGTAGTCTTAACTTAAAGCTGCCAACTTTTAAGTCACGACCCTGTTCAAGATAAAAAAAAAATATATATACCCCAAAGCATGTCACTTTTTGGGGCCAAACCGAGCCAGCTGGGTCCCTTCGGTCTGATTACTGGCAGGTGAGGTCAGGTCGGTTGAGCCAGGACCAGATCTGGATCATCTCCTGCGGCGTCCTGGGGTGAACCAGCATCAGGCTCTTGTACGCGCACGGGTTCGACCGGTACTTCTCCTCTATGTTAAAGGTCCGGAATCCTTTGTGCTTGTCCGGCGCGAGCCCCAGCTTCCGGAGGCACATCCCGGTGTAGACATCATCGATGGGATAGAGTACCACGTGTTGCGAGATGTTATGCAGGCGTGCGGCGAGGTCTCCGGAGTATAGGTAGCCCCCTCCTCCTGCATATGGTGGGTAAGGTCCGGTGTACATGCTCTCTGGGATGAAGTACTTGAGCTTCTTGTCCCGGTGGGGCCCCGCATTGGTGATCACGTCACCCACAAACAGATCCCTGGCTTTGGGCCCTGACAGGCCCTTGAGAAAGTCCAGGATACGGTAGGTGTTGACAAAGACGTCGTCGTCGCCTTTGAAGATGTAGCGGGCGCCAGGGCAACGGGTCTGGATCCACTCCAAGAAGAGGAGCTCCTTGATCGTCAGGTTAAAGAAGGAGTCTCTAAAGTCCCACTGCACTATGTCTTTGTGTCGTCGGCTCTCGAACTGCAGCATCTCGGACAGATCTGGGTGGTAGTCCACAGCTGTGGTGTTCCCCAGAAGGAAGATAGTGACCACCGTCATGTTGGCGACGACGCCAGCCGAACCCCAGGATTGGCGGATGGCCTGTCGTCGGTCAAAGTGCGGCGCCAGGGACTTGACGGCGAGGAGCAGGAAAGGGGGGTCGTTACAAATGTCCGGCTGGTCCATGAGGATGGGGTAGGACCGGCAGCGCATGTAGAGCAGAAAGTCCTTGAAGCGGTTCGGTAAAGAGTTGTAGTCTTTAACCTGAGTTCTGACCCTGAGGTTGGGCTGGCAGGGGTCGGAAGGTAAACTGGTGTCGTTGAGCCAGTCGGGCAAGTCTGCAATGCTGGAGTTCAAGGTGATGATGGGATTGTGCTGAAGGTCCACAATCTGCTGCTGGCGGTTCCAGTAGGGGGAGCTGGGGGCCAGCTTGGTCCAGAATGGATCGGTGGGAACAGTGGGCTTCCGATGGCCATCTTTGTCTGTGCTGCTGTTACGGGTGATGAGGATGAAGATAAAGAGGTTGACCATCATCAGTGTCACCATAAGCTTTAGGTTCCAACGCAGTAATGCCATGGCAGTCTTCCACCGGACACCACCTACAGAGACAGGAACAGAACTGTGATCAGTTGGGGAAAACTCACAGCATCAAAGAACTGTTTAGTTTCAGGAAGAAAAGATGCAGAAGCAACTTCAATGTATAAAAAGGCATATGATGGGAAAGCAAAATGTACAAACTACACATTTTCTCTTAAGACCCTAACAACTCACCTGGGGTCTTAAGAAATCAGAGATTTTTACTCCACAAGATTTTTACTCTTTTACGAGGTTTTTTAATGTGGTTTTGGGAACTGACAGACTGACGATCGCCCCAGCCTCCCCTATCCGACCATGACAAAAGACCGTAGGAGGATTGAATACAAGACTGGTAGTTAGGGAGTTTGAAAACCACATCTCCTGAAACTCAAGAAACTGCTTCTTCAGAATTTAAAGACATATGAAGCATAACTCGATGTGTTCTCCTATAGAAAACAAGCTAATATATGCCTAGAATTTAAAAAACGGAATATTTAGCATTTTAAAGGCTACAAAGTCAAATGTTACACCACATTTACAAAAAAAAACAAAAAGAGGTACACTGGCTGCAGCTGTTAGCCTGTTGCAAATAATCTATTAATCACATGATAAATTGAAATGGTCCAATTTCTAAATAACATGATTTCTGCATTATTATTATTGCCGGATTTGCCCTGCCCTTTTTTGCCCTCTTCTTTTTCCCCTTTTCTGCATTATTCTTTCCTTCCCATCCCATGCAGTCCCTGTATGCAATATAACAAACTGCACTTGGTAGAAATAATGCATTTACTATTAATTGATCCATTGTATGTCTGCATTTACCTGCCTCTCAGATAACTTATTGATGTATTATTATTATGGTCATTATTATTACTTATTTAATTGCTCCACATACTGATGTCATTCATATCACCATTATTGCTTGTACACTCTCTCTCACACACAGAGTTAATAATCATTCATTAAAACATCTTCTGTTTTTTTTACCCATGCACTGTATCTTTTGCTCTAATGTACAATAAATCTCTATTAAAAAAAAAAAGATAAAAGTTTACAGATTTTTAGGTGAGTGAACTTGCATGATACTTGAAAAAGGTCTCAAGACAGCATCATTGTTTACCGGAAATATTCAGGCAACTTTTTCGTTTTGAAATTGAATTTTTCTTTATTCAGTTAATTTTTTTTTTAGGGTATCTGGTTCCATGTTCGTTATAAACCGAAAGCAGAATGACAGCTGCATGTGTCACAATGCTTGCCTGCTTGTTCTGCATCTCTGTTGGCTCCTGTGAGGGACTGGCGATGAATCAAGGGTGTGCCCTGCCTACCCCTTACTGAACCTAAGAGATAGAGACCAGCCCAGCCTAATGGTGCGTTCACACCAAATGCGTTTTGAGCGTCAGGCGTGTCTGGTTTACATTCAAAGTCTACGTGGAGGCGCATCGAGGGCCGTTGCGGCACGTTTCGAGTGTCTAGCACAGGGCAATTTGAACCATTTGGAGCGCATCCAACTTGTCCGACGCTCCACATAGACTTTGATTGTAAGCCAGACGCGCTCGATGCTCAAAATGCGTTTGCTGTGAACGCACCAAAAGTGCACACGCGTCAAACTTGAAGCGTCAGGCGCGTTTTTGACGCACGAGGCGCGTTTGGTGTGAACGTAAGATAACATATACAAGCTATATGTATAGCTTGTATATGTGCAAGCTATACACATATACAAATAAAAACTGTCATTTAACTATCTCAGATTTTTTGGACTACAAACTAGGGCTGTGACGAACAATTTAGTAGTAGATTATTCTGATTAATAATTCTGAATTAAAAAAATTAATTTAACCACTTTAAAAAATGTATTACTTTTTTTAAATTTAATATTAGAAATACAATAAAATTAAAAGTTCAATTTTAAATGAGAAAATTTTATTGTCCAAAATACAATAAAATTTCTTTTAATAAATTTGAACCAGATGAACATACTAACAAATGTTCATCTGTAAACACAAACATATAAACACAACAAATATGTTTTGTACAGTTTTGGCTTCATTAACATTCTGACTATGTTCTTACAGCAAATTACATTTTTGAATCTGTATGCTCCAATGAATTAATCCATCAATAAATTTGTTGACGGTTAATCGATTACTAAATTAGATGATTAATCAGATTAACTGTGATGTATCGATAATTGAAATAATCATTTTAGCCATTCTACAGAATTTTTTAAAATGTCGTTATGAACATGACAATGGGAACTTCAACATGTTTCAGACTGAAAGAAAAACTGCAAATATTTCAATATGGTTGGAAGAAAAGGTATTAGATCGGAAAACTTTCAGAAACTGAAGGAAGTCTACCAAAAGCTGTGGTGTTAATGTTACACATGGTTAAAAACTACAAATGGCCACCTGTGATGACATCATAAAAGAGCATCAGGCTCGGGTAGTCCAGGTGACACTGATTGTTATAATAAAGCCCACGCTGGAAGTTTGGTGGTCCTGAATAAACTAATAACGATGATACAGTTTGACTCAGCGCACTCTTTGTAATAACACGACAATAGCAACCAAATCTTTCAAACTGGCTAAACTAAAATTGGGCCACATTTAATATACAGTAATCTTAAATACACATAATGATACTGCTCTCTAGTTTAATAATATTAAAAAGATTAGTAACGGCTAAATAGAGAGTTTAAAACGTACCAGTGGGTTCACCATCTTCTGGCCCACTGCCTGACTACTTCCTGCCGGTGTATTATGTTTCACTCTCAGATTCCTAGCAACAACTGTGCACTGCTTTCTCTCCATTCTCCTCTCTGTGCCTCAGCCAACCCATCTTTCTGCATGACACTTCTCCCCTTGATTTTCACTCAAATATGACTGGAAAAATTTGTACAACAAGGGTTTAATCGGCATCAGATTACCGACAGAGACAAGCATAAACAAGCGCTCTTCTGGTGACTCATTTTCCTGTCTTTTCCTTCTGGATAATTATGCTTTCCTGTCGAGTGCATCCCACACAGACACAAGGACTTCGGGGAAATGAGTGGGAGAGGGGGCTGGCTTGTTAATAAAAGCAGGGCTGCTGGATTACCAACATGAGAAAGTTGACATCAAAACAACAAGCTAGAAGTTACACACACATAAAAATAGAGTGACAAATATGAGCTCTTACTCAAAGTACAAATATACTTCTAAATTTCACACTTCATTACTGTTGCAGTTTAAACCTATATTAGGAAATTCTGCTATGAACATAGTACAGATGTTTGTCACTGCTCTCCTTGTCCATTTTTATGAGTTAATTTCAGAAAAAAATGGTCAAGCAAACAGTGAAAAATTGCTGTATTTTAGGCAAAAACGTGTCTTATTCTGATTTAAAAAGGGAATGTAATTGTTTATTTGCATCTTTTAATACATTTCTAATATTGTGTAAAGGAGGCTAATGTGGTTAAATGAAAAATATGGAGAATGTGCCAGTTTTTTTGTATCCAAATAATCGTCAGAATAATCGATTAATCAATTGCTAAAATAATCATTAGCTGAATCCCTAGTTGGTTCCCATTATTTAAAAGTGCATAGAAAAAGCACCACATGTAAACATCTCTGTAGTCAAAGAAATCATCATTAAAAAAAACAAAATTGTTGTTCCAATGTTTCCTAAAGCAGTAAAGTAAACCCTGTATTAGTCATGCTCTACAAAGCTGGAGAGCAGCATTGTAGTGCAGTAGAATGACTGAATCATCAGCATATTAAACGATTAACAAGACTGTCATTGACCAGAACAACCAGTCTGGCAATCATTTAGAGTGACAGAAAGAACAGACAGATGCAAACTGAAGAGAAAAGGTGACAATATTCTACCTTTTAAATGGTGGCCTGCATTTGTATAACGCTCTCCTGTTTAGGCTTTAATTCTTTAAACAATTACAAATTCTGCAGAAATATTAGTCAATTACATGACTAATAATTTAACTTTATTTACAGTTCAACCTTCCTGGACAGGTTGTCTGCTTCAGCTGGTTAAGCAGTTAAGCAGGTTTATAAGATTTTTAAAAAAGTGAACAAGTCAAGCAATCAATTGTTACAATTATTTCCATTGATAACCATTGATGGTGTAAAAATCAACTAAAAAATCCCCTCATTGTTTGCCTTTTATGCCACAGGTTTAAAAAAAAAACAACAACAAAAAAAAAAAAACCAGGTGATAATAAAATACTAATACACTAGCTTACATGCTACAACAAGGTACTTGGTTAGTTTGTGGTCGTTTTATAGACGTGTCACCAACAAATCACTTCATGCTACGATCAGTTTGAATGCAGACAGCAGCTTTAGAGAGACGAGGCATCACACCTGTATGTGTGGGTGTGGAGCACCGGGGAACAATGGCAGGTTGAAGACTTGTTTGTCTTTGAGTATCACTGAGCAAACACCCGAGCTTCCCTTTTATCAGTAAATAATCCCCTCCTAGCATTAATGTTCAGATTTAAATTAACTTTAGGAAACACCTGTTCTGTCAAAGAGATGCATTAACATACACAGCGAGTGATCTTACCAGTGCAGGTGAGTGTACCTCTTCAGCTGGCGTTGTCTTGGCGTTTAGTCTCAGCTGTCTTACCCCATGCTTATCTCCGCCCTCTGGGAACAAGAGCCAATGGGGATAAAGGGTAGGAAGGTTGGGAAGGACCAGATGAGGGGGACTAAACCTAAAAACAAAAACACAAACAAAATAAAATAATTTTTGAAAACTACCTTATTTTGCATTTATCCTATTCATACATGTTTTAACGAAGTCTCCGGACAGAATTAAAATAAGATACAGTTTATCAGTATTAATCTTTAGAGCGAAGGTGTTCAAAGTGGAGCCCGAGGGCCTTTTGTGGTCCCTGGACTGATTTTGTGCGGCTCCCCAACCTACAATTCAAGATTGAATTAAATCGATTAGGACAAACCTACAACTTCTAGATTAAACTCTACTTACAAATTTGTTATATGCAACACAAGGTGATCATCTTTTCCAAGCTTTCTCGTTTCCTTCGATTGACATGGTAACTAGGACCACATTTAATCATTGACTTGCACTTTAAAGTCCACCTTGGCAGAACCAAATCTGATTTTAACTCCTATATTGATATTTGGCTAAATGTTTTCAAATGAAGGCAAATGAAGTGCTTTTGGACACCCCCTTGTTTACAGCTTCTTTAATGAAACTATAAGTCAGTGATTGCATTTTAAGTTCAGCCTTAATGTATGTTAGTATAGACTTTGTAAGCAGGCCTCAGGCCTGTCACAATACATTTTGCTGGAAGATAAATTGTCCCAGACATTATTGCAATAAACGATAATGTTTTGAAACTATTTTTCCATAATGCAAGTACACCCTCTCAAAGATCAATAAGCTATCATTTCTCAGGAACATTTAACATTGGAACTGCAAGACATTTTTTAAATATCCAAAGTAAACAAACAAAACAATCAAATCAAGAAATACATTAATTATGAAGTCTGTAAAGAAAATTGTCCTTGACAAAGGGGCTAATTGAGATCAATCCACCAGTCTGAAGACGTGGTGGTAGAGAGAGAGACACACAAACAAAACAATCATGCAAATGGAAATTATCAAGCTCGTTTTGATTTGTCATAGATTCTTTTTTTTTTATCGATTTATTGCTAACTGTGACAGGTTTAGTGGGCATTGACCATTTGACCATCCCAAGCTGGAGGGTGCATTAGATAGCCATTGATCATTTCCATTTAACATGATCAGCTCTATCCAGGATGTTCTCTCTGGGTGGAGACGCTGCTCTAATCTTCCATCTTAATTGTTGAAAATCAGATTTCTGCTAAATTAAATCAATATACTGCAGAATCCTCTCCGTATGTGGGTAAACATCCCGACGGCTCGCCAGCACATGCAGGCAGCAGGAAGATGAAAACCTATCAAAATCTTACATTATGCAGCCGATCCATAATCTGAAACAGACACGACTCGTAATGTTGTACAGCGTGTTATTGGAGTGAAAAGATTGATTGCTGCATTTAATAGAAACAGTGTCTCAGGTGCTCTTCTCAAAACAGAGAGCAGACTTTTCAGGTCTAATAAACGTTCCCATTAATTTTCAGTTGTTTATAGTCATATTTTTCACTGAAGGGTAGCGCTGTTTCTGAGTTTCACTTCTTTAGACAAGTTAATACATGCAGATCTGCAGCGATTTTAGTATGTTTATGCAAACAATTTTGGATCTTTAGATCAAACTTTGACGTTTTCTCTAAAGCATATGTCCACAGAACAAACCCTAAACACAGAGATGCTGCTATGAATACAATGAAGTTCGCATAACGCTTATTCACACTAAATGTATTCTATGCACTTTACAAAAAAGGTAAATGTAATCTAATAATAAATACAGCTCCATACTCAATTACATACAGTTCAATTTAATGTAGGTTATCATATTTGTGACAGCAAAAGAAAAATAAGGTATTTTAAGTAGGTAGGTAATCCGTGATTCATTCTCTCCTTCTATTTTCTATTGATAACCACAAATTAAAAAAAAAAAAGATAAAAGAAGTTATTTCTTTTTTAATCTGATACAAAAAAAATCTTTTAAATTTTAGTCTGAGGTCAAAAGATTGAAATGGAAAAATGAACAGTAGCACCGACTTTGATTCAAATATTTCATTGCTCAGGCTTACATGACCAGGCTTTATTGGCTCTCCTCCCCACCCCCTCCAGGCTACGCTTTGTTTGCTTTCTGTACGTTTTTTTTTTTTTTTTTAGAAACCAGGAACATTGGTAGTAAAGACAGACTAAGCTAGGTTTATAGTTGATGCATTAAACTGGGCGGGAAGGGATGCGCACCAATTGCGCCGCCCAACACTAGTTTGCTGGTCTCAAACGCTATTACTCTGAAATTAGATTCCTCCTCATGCACCTTTGAATTTTTGTAGCTTAACCAAAGTTAAGTTGCAAAACTTAATTTTGTAACAACCACCCATGTGCCCTAGTTTTCCAGGGAAAATGCTGCATGTTGCTGGTGTGCATTATTTCATGCCAACAGCAGGTAGTACATGTTTGCCTTCACTAGATAATGTTATTTGAGATCTGTTTGCCATGTTTTTGGTTATCGTGGGTCCCTGTTAGCATCACAGCAATAAAGCATCTTTAAGAGACCGAGGTGAAGGAAACAAACAGAAAATCAAAAGCAAACAAGCTCATAGTGCCAACCGTTGGATGAGGGGTGCAGATATGGCATCACTAGTTCTGAGGCCTGTGCACTTTGCTGGAACAAGTTCAACAAGCTTTTGCAGAGTGCAGATAAAGCATGCCTAACCAGCCACATGAACCAAAGAGTTACGCAACTTCAACTGCATTGATATTTTTAAGAAATTGTTTACCATGAGGACAAACATTTCAAATTGTTAAAGCTTTTTAGTTTAATATTCAACTCTGCCTCTGCAGATCTTCTCCATATTCAACAAGCTCCAACTGGGGACCACAAGTTAACTACAAAGCTCTGGTTTTGTAGTTAACTTTGTGTTTCTCCCCTGTGTTGTGTGCCACTGTCTCCAGGTACCTTAAAGCAGAGATTAGTAGCTGGATCTCTATTAAAATTGTTTTGCAAATTTCTTTCAAGCTGTTAGCAAATAAGCAAATTCAAGTGCAAGTATGCAACACAAGCAAATAATAGTTGTTTTCATTTGACAAGAACAAGACTGCAAAAATGGAAAGTAAGTTAACTTTAAACGTTGAAAACCATGTCAATTAGGGGTGCAGTTTTCTGGCCAATCACCTAACACTGACCTTTATAAAGCCTGACCTGCCGATACTAAACTTTAGCTCATACCAATTTTTTGTCTGAAATGTCGCTAAATGTAGCATGAAAGTTGCCAAGTTGACTATTGTTAACTGCAATAGTTAACTATTGTTAACAGTTAATAGTCACATCTCTCACAGGAGAGCAGAAAAGTACAGTGGTTGATATTTAGACCTTTGCTGAGGTAAATAAGAGCGGAGGGTAAAAATCAGCCGATCACCAATCACCCAAAATTAGGAAAGTCAGCTCCAATAAATCGTTGCACGTTAATGTCGATTAAAAAGAAGTCTAAACTTTTTAAAAACCAGTGCATCTGTTTGAGGATATGTAGTAGCAGCTGATTGATAATGGCCATTATCTGTTTTGGTTTTCTAACAACTAAGATCATAAAATGCTTCCCAACATTGTGCATACAACAAAGTTGCGTAGAGAAAAGCAAATGGCCCACGGACAGACACCCGACTTTAAAGTTACAACATGCAAAAGTAAGCAAAGTGTCTTCATTTGTATACGACCAAAAACAAAGCAGAAAACAAAGAGCTTTTGCTTATCGTGTTGGCATCCTGAGCTTTATATATAGCCAGATTTTCTCTCTCCCTCTCCATTTGTTTTTATAAATCACTCATCTAAAGAGCATCTATTTTTATTTTACTGGTTTACTTCAAATGGTCGACTTCTAAAATTACCCACTGAACTTTAGACTGACATCCTCCAATACCATGAGGGAAATAAAACAAAACAAAAAAAAACAATTGTCACCAAAATATGAGAAAAATGCAAAATTTGAAGCACTGCTGGTAACTTTGCATATCCAAAAGAGGTCTAAAAATTATATACAAAAAGAAGCTATAATTGATTTCATAAAAAAAAACTGAGTGGCTACATTTCTTTGTTTAAATCAAAAATATTACATAATCCCAGTCACAATTAGAAGGAACTAAAGCTGAGAGAATTTGCTTGAGAGTAATTTTAATTTATTTAAACCACGAGTCCTGCCTTACCTCGTACAAACACATGATGTAAATGCCTAATTGAGATTGTGAGAGGTATTTTGAGCATTACGTGGGAGCGGGAGTGGTCAGAGGAGGATAGAGTTTTAGTTTTAGTGAATAATAGTGACATGGTGCAAAGTCAAGAGCTCCATAAATAGCCTGAAGGCTGCAAGTGAAGAGGGCATAATTCTGATACAGTCTGGCCAACAAACATCTAACGTAAAACAGTAATCACAAAAAAACTAAATGTCTGCTTTAGCTTTCATCAGACAAGCGGGATTTATTACTATGTTTATTCACTTTGTCTTTATTTGACAGGAAGCCACAAAACACAGGAACAGCTGTTTAGATTAGAAACTATTTGACTTCTTTATATTTGTTTCAAAGTAACAGGATGTTCTAATTAGGTAAAGGAGGAATAAATTAAGGTGACCAACACTACAAAATAGTGATGAAAGAAACATGCAGTCATCAATGATGGCACATCACCCTAAAATAGAAAGGAATTTCTCATTATCAACAAATACTTGTGACTGACTCCCCACTCTAAAGGTCGCCTCTCCCTTTGCTGTGACTCATTTACTTGTCCTCAACGCAATTTAACCCCAAAACAGACAGCGGTAAACCAGGCATGTCAACACAAGTCATCGTTTTACAAATAAAACTGAGTTAACTCGAGCACAATTAGTCAAAATCAACTAACCGAGGTTTAAATAGATAAACACAAACTGAAAAAGAAAAACAGCAACACATTACAGAGGTGTGAGCTTGACTTTTCTAAAATTGGAAACTGAATAAACATTTCACATCAAACTAGTTCTAGTGAAAGAAACTTTAGCTGAAACCTAATGGTGTGGTGTGTCAACAACAATGACTGACCGCAAAACTCAAGTCTTAAGGCATTTTGCCCACTCTCAGCCATGTTGGAGGATTTCTGAGTTTGAATGGCACGTTTATGGTCAAACTTTGTACAGTATTCTGAGTTGGATTCAAGTCCAGACATTGGCATAGCCACTCCAAAACTGTGTTTCAGTCTTTCAGATGTGTCCTTATTACTGTTCTTTAGAGTATTTTTCCTCCTGCTTATTGAAAGTGTGACTGTGTACACTGTCCTGTACTGATGGTTGAACTTTCTCCTGCAGGGTTTTCTGATAGACCGTAAATTCTGTATTTTTATTCATGATATTAAAAAAAAACTGTTTTTGCAGTTACTCTGGTTATGTTTTTTTTGTTTTTTTACAATATTCGTGTTTGATTATCTGAAACACTTCAGAGTAGGGCTGTTGTAAACGAATATATTAGTAATCGAGTATTCTATAGATTAATCGAGTAAACTGATAAAAAAAAATGTATAAGATAAAATATTGGTAAATCTAGCATAACAGCAGTGTTGCTATCGGATATTAGCTTCAGTCCAATTTTTCCACATTTGAGCATCCCTAATAATAACTTTTCTGTAGCTTAGAAAATTTACTTGTAACATAGTAGCTCACTTTCTAAGTTAACCTGAAGAAAAGTTTTACAAAAATCTGAAATTATATTTAATGTAATAATAAAGAGGCAGGCTCACAAATACGCTTATAAAAAATGTCTATACTCCAGCTTTTAGTTTATATATTATCGTCAGTCAATTTAATCAATGAACTCTCGCCTTGCCCAAACATTTATTGCTTTAATGTACATGTCAGCAACAGGATTTGAATTGTTACAGGCCTATTTCAGAGTGACAAAAAAAAGCAAAAACAAAATACTGTAAGGGGGCAAACACTTCAACATCACTGTAGTGATTGCAAAGATACTGCCTTATTACAAAAAAAGGAAAAGACAGATGCTATTTTGCAGCCTGACTGTTTTAGAACATGTTAATAAGAATGAAAAGCACAGAGCAAATCAAACGTCTGTGTGAAACCAGAAACCAAGACATGGAGTCAAATGATGCTTTAAGTCGAGCAGAACGATAACAGCTGCTTGGATGCTTTTTACGCTAAAGGTGTATCGAGTTGTAAAACACTGTTGTAACAAGCATCATGATGGTCACTTCCAGTAAATATTTGATGTTTCTTTGCTGTAGCTAGCTGTCCATTTACTTTAGAATCAATGTCTCTGTTGGGCCTTGTAAGATTATTGCCATTGTGAGCTATTATTGGTTGAAAGGACCATGCACATCCTCAGGAACTGAGAACAGGAAGTCTGAAGAAGACTGAGGAAGAGCCTAGACATGGCTACAATTATGCAACAACCATATATTGGTCAGATTCTATACATATTTTACTGCTCTTTCGGCAATGTAGGTAAACCGTATATCCACATGAAGTTCCTCAGACTTTATCTCCAGTACAGAGGACAGAGAGCTATGTAAAACTTAAAAAAATGTCTTTGCAAGCATTCTGGGTGGTGTCAACATTGAATTACAGGAACATCCCTACAGAGGGGTGTGTTACGATACATTCAGTTCCCCAAACAGAACAATACAACAGTCAAATCCTGCATGTTTTAGCCAAAAAAAACACATGCTCATTCAGGATGATGCAGCACATCATATGAACAAGTCACGTTTTTTTTATAGGCAAAAAGATATTTGTTTCCTGATCAAACACCAACATCGTTATTGAATGCCAAGATACATTTACCTTGGTTTCACATTAATGGGGTGATATTTGTTTTCAAAGCACATTGTGTCATTTTGTAGCACAATCAAGTACATGTTGTCTTCATTTGTAAAAATGAAGCATGAATTTGATTTGGCAACTTGATGCCATTAAAGTGAATTTGCAGTGATCATAAGTTAGCATCTGTATCATAAGTTAGCATCTGTATCTGCGTTTCCGTTGACTGTAAAATAGCAGAAATTTGAATTATGAAAATAGATTTGCCTAAGGGAAACTAGGGAATTTTCCCCCCTAGGATGACTGTATTGAAACTAGCATAGTTCACAAAACTGCAATGGAAACACTTTTATGTCCATCACATGAGTCACGTGATCAACAACCAGATGTCCCTACTGGCAGAAACAACAAAGACGACAACAGGAAGTGGTAAGACAATGACGCAGCATGTTTTTTAATGTCATCATATGAACAAACTTATTCCCATGTGATTTTTAATTTTGTTTCTTATTTAATGGCAATTGAAAAATTGTGTTTTTTTTTACATTTTTTTTATTTATTTTTACATTAGCGGAATATCGACAAGGTTTTGCACACATCTTCAATGGAAATGCAGCTACGAATAAATTGTCAGAGTATGAAAAAAAAAAACTAAATTATAACAAGCCATCAAATATAACACCCAAGAAGTCCTTTTGCGATAATATTGCATACTGATATTTTGATGGCAATTTGATACACTGCTCTACAGGACAATCAAAAATACATGTGGACCATCTCTATTGATAAATTGCCCTGCAATTAATTTGCATCTGAAGCACCAAAGTCAAGCACAGCTCAGTGAGCATTATTAATAATTGACCCTCCTTTGATATTTGTGCTAATGTTTCTTTTGTAAAACTGAATCAAAATTTCATATCAGACATCATGGTTACAAAAATAAAATAAAAAAAACAGAAGACAGTTATGATTAAAATAATAATTCATTTCTATGCATATTGCTTGAGAAAATATATTGCAATTTACTAACTACTAGTAAAAAGATTATGCTGCAGTTTGCATAAACAGGAAAGTATAGACATCTGTGTTAATGAGAAAGTGAATATAGTACAGACCTAATGAGATTTCAATATAATTGGCAGCACCCATGGGTATCACCAAGACTCCCCATTTAAGAAGGACTGAAATTAATGACCTTAAAATTAGAAGAGAAATTATACATCTAAAAAAAAATAAAGATAGAGAAAAAAGCAGCCTTATGTTAGCGGTGGCATTTAGTTAAAACGCTTTACACCTCAGCTGGAAACCCACTAGAAGTTAGATAAGGATTTTATTTTCTACAGAAGTAATCCAAACTATGCACAGCAAAAAAGCTGGCATTTGGCCTGATGCCAAGTATTATTCGACATAAAACATTAGGTTGAATAGTAAAATATTATTCCAGCTGACAAAAGATGACCAAAGCAAAGAACATATGCTTTCAGAAACTAATACTTCCAGTAATAAATTTAATCTCACATACTCATATTTCTACTTTCTCCAAATCCGTCACAAACAGTTAGTCCAATCCTTTAATAAGGCTATATATTTTTTAAGTTTTGACCTGCTCCAGGTTAACAAACAAGTCAAGAAAGTTCAATTTTAGCATCTGGATGATTCACAAAACAAAATGGAATAGAATATAGAATAGAATAGAAGTACTTTATTCATCCCAGCAGGGAAATTACTTCACAGTTACAGCATAGAGACAAGACACAATAACAACTACCACTGAGTAGTAGTTGTAGATAAAATAAAAAATAAAAAAATAAAATATAAAATGCTATAAATTGTAAAAAATATAAAATGCTGTTAATATAAAAAGCAACTTAAGAGCAGTCCTTGCAAAGATTCAAAAAATGCAGATATGTATATGTAAATATATGTACAGCAAGTGTGCCACAGTGCAGTTGTGCAAAAATGTACCCAGGAAATGGAAATGTCTTGCTCTGGACAGACTCTTCCCTTTAGCATTTTTAAATGCTAATTTTGTCCCCTACTACTTCCATTTTACAACAACAAACAAATCCTTTCATACACAACATCCTGGTACTGACTGTGTATTTCTTTGCTAAAACAAAATAGTGGTACAAAACTATATAAAGACTCAGTAAAAAATAAAATGATGCAGCAACAAAAAGACCTGCACCCTGGAAACACCAAACCAGGTGGAAGTTGCTTCAAAGCATTATGGCAAATGCTTAAACATTACATGATTACTTGTACTATAAATGGGATTTCATAGAAGGGTGACGACCAAGAGCTGACAGAAAATAGTTTTGTTTTCCACTAAGCTAATTTTAACAAAAGTAACAACTGATGCACAGCAGCTACACTTTTACACATTTGGGAGTAGTGTAAAAGAGTTCACGATGTCAAGTAACATGTAAAAGGATTCACAAAATCTACGAACTATCCATCAAAGGTTTCTTACAGAAAGACCACAAAAAAAATGGTCTTTTTTGTCAACATTCCGTTTGCTTGTTGCTCTATATGCCCAGTCTTCACTGTGTGTTGTTACTCAATAACCGGATAACTTCGGTAACTGGCTTCATTTCGTGCCAAACAGATACTAAGGCAAAGAAGACTCGAGATGCTCGCCAAGCGTGACTATATTTCTGTCTCAGCAGGGTCACCATAGAGATGACGCACACGTCCCTGAACAGAAACCTCGCAAAATGACTCGTGAAATTATAGGAACTTCAATTCTTGGATTTGTAAAATAAATAAATAAAAAGTCGAGTTAGATGACAAAGTTTTTTTTTGTTCAATCTTTGAAATGCGGCAAAAGAGAATTGGATCCAGTTTTGCACCACGTTAGAAACCAAGTCAGATGTTTTCACAATGTGACTTCAATTTTCATCTTATCCGAGTGTTCCAAGTTTCCTTCTTTCGCCAAGTTGCTGTAATATAGCAAAACAGAGTTGACGTGTAACCATTAACCTTGCTTATAGGTTTAGTAACTTCTGCTTACGGTAGCCCTCTTTAAAGGCTGAACTGTGAAGAACAGGTTGACTAACTACTGTCAGCGACTCGTTATGAAGTAATCCCCAACGCTCAGAAGAGCAAAACTCGACCAATGCGGGTTAACTCACCAGGTTTCCGCCGTTGTTTATCTACAGAAAGTCTTCTAAAAATGGCGGGGGGGGGGGGGTAAAATTAATCCATAAGTCTCTCCGCTGTCGTCTGTTGCCCTGTTCGGTGTCTCCCCGGTCCCCTCGGTAACGGCTGAACAAAGTCTGCAGACCAACTTTCAGTCGCTTCAAAAGAGACTGCCGCTCGCGCTCGCTCGCGCGCACGACTGGGAGGAGCACATGCGCGAGCTACCGCATTTATATAGCTTCCGGAAGCAGCTGAAACTTAATCCTGTTGGCCAGGTGTAGCCACTCAAAGTCAACTGATGACCACAGTGGAGTTTGGGTGGCCCACGGTGAAAGCATACCTGTCGCTAAGCAGCTGACGTGAATGTTCTAAATAGGTCAAAAATCATTTTCAAACAATAACATCAAATTCTGGAAACACCTTTTTGTATAATCACGAGCTTCAGAGTAAGTGGGACTCCCTGCTTATTTCAGTAGCCTATTAGATTCATGAGGTATTTGAAATCTATTTTTAAGCCAGGACGTCTCTTCTTACATTCTTTTAAGAGTCACCAGGAGACCGAAAGTGTGTAAGCTAAGTAGCTATGTCCTGACGACATGTCCTGAAGAATAAATATGTCAAAAACAAACTCTTGAAAGTGTCTCCAATGAGCTGTGTGATCTTATTTCTCAGGATAAATTCAGTCACACTATGGAGAGAATCCCTTTGCCTTTTGTGTCTGGGATCTTGTTGTTTTTATATATTATGATTCATAAATCTGACCACAGGTGAAGGACGGAAAGCAGACAGACCATTAGTGCTTTGCATTCCTGTTTAGCTTTTTCCTCCTCATGACAGACAGAAGTAGTTCCTACATTACTCTCTCTCTATTGATCTGGTCCCTCCTGCCATCTTTCTGCAAGATACCAACTCACTTGAACTAAGGGCTGGGTTGGGTTAAATTGACCAAAAATTGGGTTGAAACTCATAACCCAACACAAGGTTTATTATACTACTATATTTGGGCAATAAACCCAAACCAAAGCAAAACAAAAAATGATTTATTTTAAATTTCAGCCTATAAAATAGGATTAAAAACAATCTGAATTTAAAGCTTCTTTTATTTCCATGTGATACATACATAGAGCCAACAGAATTCATTTACAAAAGTTACAAAACATATAAGCAATACTTTTTTTTTAAATCATTAAATCACTTCAAGACATTATTTGGCTACAACCCCAGAAGTATCTGTTACTACGCATTAATTTTACATTTTATGTAAAAAGTCTGTTTTAGAGCAAACTACAAGTAAAAATTTCAGCCTTTAAACAAGGAGTATTTTTTATCAACACTTTAGCATTTTTGCCTGTCTGCCAGCATGAGGACAAACGGGTTCTATGTTGTCGCATGTTGTAGATGCGCCACCAGGTTTGTCCCAACCTGATGGAGAGAGAAGACAGAAAAAAGCCGGCCGTGAGTGAATTTAAAGGTAAAGCTCTACATTCTCGAAAACTCATTTTTGACTGTTTCTAGTTCAACGCAAAACCTCACTATCGAATGTGATGCCCTTATTTAAACAGCAAACAATTGGAGCATGATTCAGAGATGAATTTTGACTTACAAGTTGGATATCAATGAACGTCCAGGTTGATGGGTCTGAAACTCTTCTCCAAAGTGCGTAAGGTGGAGCAGGGAGGAGTACTGGCAGCAGCTGCAGGGCTACATCACCTTCTCTATCAAACAGAAGATAATGTTAAAATGCTACAGTAGCTAAAAAGCATAAAAACAATTTAGAAAGCATTTCTAGAAATTCAATCAAGAAATGCAAAAAACATAAAAATCATCAAAAAACAGCAAAGATCAGACCATGAGGTAAAGGGTCAAATTTATTTCACAACCTCGCATCCACTATCCTTTAGCTGGGTTATCGTTCTGAAATGCACTGCAAGACTTGCTGAGGTGGGGAGGTTTCTCCAGTGACCTCCACATCCCCAACCGTCTTTCACCGCTCAGAACGTCTGCTTGTTTACAGCACAAGCCGTAAATGCCTCCGGCAAAGCAGTCCAAAACTGCTCCGACCGGCTTGGGGTCAAACTTGTATCCAGGACAATAATGACACAAATGGAAAACCCTTTATGTTTGCAGTTCAGGACATCAGGTGCGATCTCAGACTCCGATGGAGGAAAAACAGGAAATAGATGTGTGATATAATAAAGAGATGTATTTACAGTGAAGCAATAACCACAGAACTGGAGTTTAACCTTGGTAAGCAATTATCAATCGATTAAAAACTTCTTGTGTGCCACATTTCTTTCATTATATTCAATGCAAAGGGTTTAAGAGGTCAAAATGACAAAAAGGAAACGGAATATTCAAAATCAACATGTCAAGATATTTACTTATTTACACCTGCACACCCATACAATCACTTCAGCGAACGTCTCAGAACAAGCCAATGCAATCAGGCACCAAAAGAAAAAGAAAAAAATACACACACACACACACACACACACACACACAGCACTAAATTTAGAAACAGAGATTCCTTATTTTTTTTTTGGTTTTGTTTTGTTTTTCACTTTTGATACATTTAGGTATCAAAATCATTTGGGTATCATTTAGGTGCCCAGGTTCACAAAGTAAAGACAAAGATGACCTGGAGATCTGTAAAGACTAATTGTATCTCAAAATATATTGTTAGGAAAATCCAGCAATAAAACTGCATTTAGTCAGCATTCGACGAGCTAACTTTTGAACTTTTGGAAGTGTAGTTATAGAAATCTAATCCAAAACAAACACAGTCTTGTGTACGAAGGAAGGCTCATCAGGTGATAAAAACGCGCTTTGTGAGCAAAACGTTTTGGCAGTGGGTCTCAAAGCTTAGATTTGGGTTTAAAACTATCACCAGTTCATGCGGGACATAAAGTAATCAAAATAACCGATTCAATTTATGTTTATGCCCGCAGTTTCCCTTTTAGTTGCATCTGTGAAAAGATCCGTTATCTAAAGCATTACTTAGACTTGGATCATCACAGGCGATGGTAGCATAAAGCTGATTTCCCCCGGTGTTGTAGATTTACTGTAAATCATTGACCTGCTTCTGGGCCATGCCTCCAAAAGTGTAAACGCAGTAGATTCATCCATATTTATTGCCATTTAATCCATCCAGAGCCTTTGCTTTTTACAAAGAAGAAAGACTACCATAAAATGTGGAGTATTTTGAGTCAATGCGCTGCAGAGATGTATTCTTGTGCGCGTTTTCCAGTGAGCGACTTGGGATTTTAAAACAGCAGGAGGCCAGACCTCTGGCCGTTTGTTGCTAATGACAGGGCAGAGACTTCAACGATCTGGTGGGTAGAATACCTCAAGCTTTTCATCTTTCTAACAAGATGCCTAACCAAAGTCTACAAACTGAAGCAATGAACACCCCCTCCTCTTTTGGTTCACATTGAGTATCATTATAATGCACAAGCTCACTCTCAATGGCTTTACTGGAAGTCCTCCTATCACATTTAGGCCTTTAAGATAAGATTATTGTCTTGGTGAGGCTACTGTTTGGCTAAAAGTTCATGTAGGTGTTTCATAAAGAAGGAAAGGTGAAATACTTGTCACACACTTGGAGCGCATTCCAAGGGAAATTGACATTGTGAGTAAAATGCCATTTGGTCTTGGCCCTGCAGTTTGAATATAAGTCAGAAAGCAACTAAAAGAGTGGTAGAAGTGGAAGATAAACCAGGGTAAATAAAATACCAGTGAGATTACATGAAAAAGCAAGATGAAGACATGAGAGATGGTCAAAAGAAAAGAATGAGACGTTAACAAATTCACCATTTGCAATTTCGATTCTCTTGGTTTTGGTTTCACAACAGCATAACGAGAACAGAGAGGAGGATGCCTGTCCGGGTCAGTGATTGTAAGTTGACCTCAGCTGCAGGTGTGAAGAGTCCCAAAGACGGCCAGAACTCAGGTGTCGGCTTCGTTTGTCCCAGGCGGGGTATCAGGTGGCCCTGGAGCCGTCGATGTCGGTGTGTGCGATCGCTCAAGGGTGTCCTCAAAGCAAGAAGTGGCACTCGGAAAGCTGCTGCTGCCTAGCTGCTCCTGGATGGGGTTTAATCGTCCCATAAATTAAGTCACGAAACAGAGGAATAAAAACTTATAGTATCGCTTGCAATGGATTTGTTTTTTTGTTTATTTTAGCATCTTCAGCTTATTTTTACTAGGTTTTGTGGCAGAATAATAATCCCTACCCCTAAATGAAATCCAACTACTTGTGTTGTGAGCCTGCACTACGCTGCCGACGGAGTGAAACAGGCTCTTTTTAGTGTAGAAATCTGTTTATAAATCACATTATGACTCTTTCTCTAACGCCCCCACAGTTTAACCACTTTTTGAGGGAACATTTCTGAGTGTTTGGCTGACCACTAACCTGATTTGACAACCGTGGTCAAGGAAAGAAGGCGAAGGCGCGGGGGAAGCGCTCGTGCCGCCCCGCTCCAAAATGCCGCCCTGGGCGGTTGCCCATGCCACTTATATCAGAAACCGCCATTGGCTGTGTGTGTTGGAAAAACTAACATTGCACATCATCAAGACAGTTTTCACCATTCCCACTGTGAATACTGGATGTCAAGATGCTCGTGGTAAGTATCTTATAGCAGCCACGGCTGTTCTCTAGCACTTGCTTAGACAAAGGCAGGAACAAACGTTGCCACACACCCACAGCTTCCAGTAACATATCCACATCGACTCAGAAAGAGGAAACTACACCAGATGAGTTACGGCAACATGAAAGTGAGTGTGGTATAACTCTTTATTTCACTTCAACGGCCTAATGATCCCACAGGACATGTTTTATCAGCAAACTAGACTTCGCTTCAGTGTTGGGTTGAAACAATAAGTTTCCATCTGATTGATGCTGTCACAGTCGCTCAGAATAAGTTCAGGCCTTGCCGTTCTCAGGAACTGACACAGGATGTCTTCTTCCTCTATCTTAAGGGACTGCGTTCATATCCGTCTGTTTGCTAATAGGATAATAAATCCATTAGTTCAAGGGAAAAGAGCCAGACACTGCTGTGGAAGAGCATAAAAAATTCAAAAGCAAGTTTTATTGAGGCTTAAGGAGGAGAAAACGCAACAGTTCAAGTCAACCAAAGCCAGAGATCTACAGAGGACCACACAATTTATCATTTCAGTTGCAAACTGTGCAAAAATCTTCAGTTGTCCAGTCGTCATATATCGCTTCCTGTTATCTTTTAAGAAGGCTTAATCAGTAGATCTTCAGACTTTTTGCTTTCTTCATATTTTTGCTTTTGTTCTTGGCAGATTTTTTTTTTTTTGCCATTTTCAGAGAAAAGTTTTTGAGCTTAAACCCAATTCCCCCAGGAAACAAGTGGGTTTTTTTTGTGCTGCAGAGAAATTGGCCAAAATCAATGGTAAGATGAATGTAGCTCAAGACAAGGTAAATCTTGGTAGAATACCAGAAGGACAAAGTCTATAAAAGTTAAGTTTTACTTCCCATTAAGACAACAAACCACAGAGCCAGAGCTACATTGGGTTGGGTTTAGATCAACGGATATTCATGGGTTAGAATGACTGAATCTTATCTCAGTAACCTATAGCTGCTTGTTGATCTATTGTTCAGTGTGCCTTTAGTCCGTTAGTCTTGCTTTTGTAGGGGTGTGAGTTTGTGTGTGTGTTTGCACCAGACAACCTCATGTTTACAAAACATTATTATTGTGACAACATGCGATGACAACGTAAAATGACAAATTTCACAGAAAATTTACATGTCTGACGCCAAGGACGAACGGGGAGAGACACACCACACCCGCGGTTCTGTGTTTTAGAAAAGATTGAGCTCATTTCCTGAAAATGACATATGGCTGTTGAAAGGTAAAATGGGGCTATTTTTATTGGCTTCCGAAGCAGATCGGTTCGTACTGTGGTTAGAAGAATTGAGGTGATGGTAAACGCTACTGAAAAAAAGACCTAATAATAATAATAAATAAAAAAACAGATGTCCAGGGACATGTCCAGGGTGTACCCCGTGGCCCAACATGGGCTTTAACTGCTTGTCAGTGTTTCTTCTCCTCTTGTAGGTTTTCTCCTCAGTTGCATATATATTTTTGTCAGCCTAACGACAGTCGGCAGCAGAGCTGTCGGTTACAACCCAAGAAGGTGGTTTCCTTTGCGATCTTTATCATTCTTGTTTTCGTCACGCCTCCTCGTCTGCAGCCTTTTCAACTTTGGCTGCGTGACGGTCTTCTTCACCAGCTCGGCTCAAACTCTGACCTGGAAAAACATAGTGCGCTAATGTCGTTTATCTTCATCGTCAGCCTTGCTAACCGAGGCCCTTTTCAAATACGCTGACTCTTCCTTTATTTCGAAACCAATAAAAATGTGTCACTTTCTCCAATCTGGTCTGGTTCAATCTAAAATAGGTTTTCATTATAGGAGCTCACAGCTACATCTTACCGAGTATTGTTGATCTACTTTCTAGTGCAAATGTCTTGGTGCACTTAAAATGAGACAAAACTAACGTACAAGAAGCTTTACAGCAAGACGTAAGCTTGTTTTAAATGAACAATTCTTCAATATTGATGAAAAAGTACTAGTTTTATTGGTAGATTATTTCATTTGCAACATGGGAAAAAATCTCTACGTATAAGTAAATTTATCTGCAAATGGATCTAGAACTTTTTTGTCAAGTCAAAATAAGCATTGACTTAAGTCAAACTCCTGTATCTTGCTGAAAAGTTGCTTGTAAGTTAGTTTTGTCTCATTTTAAGCCTGCTAAGATATTTGCACTAGAAACTAGACCAAAATTACTTGGTAAAGTTTTGTGTTTTTGCAGCGCTGAATCTGTAATTTAATATTCTAAACGAGTCATATGCATTCTTCTTTAACTTCTTTTCTAACTACTTACTGTTTTCTTTTTCAGTTACGGCGATAGACTGGACAAAATTGACGCTTTTCCCTTAAAACCCACTCCAGCACCATATTTTATTCTCCGTGATCCGTACGACTTAAGCTCTCACTTTATAACTTGTGCAGCTCACAAGAGTGCCTGATTGTTGTGAAGGACTAAATTGTGGGTTTTCTCAGAAAGCAAATGCCTTCTACAGTTGAAGAGCAATGAGATGACAGAGAGTTAAACAGGAAAGAGTAGCTGCAATCTAAAACGGTCAGTAATTCACACGTCGATGCTATCTATTTGACCCAAAAAAGATCCGCTTTCTGCAACTTTGACAAATAACTCTCAAGTTTTACAAAGTGATGCCTCCTCCTGTTGACGTATCTGAAAAGATGTTCTAGTAGATGTTTTACTCAATCTTAAAGTGTTAAAATGGCTTAAATTGCTCCCCAACTTAAGCCATCCAAGCCACAACAGCTTACTGACTCCAACTGCAAGAGATGCAACAGAAAAAAAAATCCCCCCTGCTCTTCTAGACCATTAGTCAAACCCAACCACCAACCCACCACAAGCACAGCTACATAGCGCACTTCCTGTCATTTTCGTAGTAAACCCACAAAAAGAACAGATGAATGGATGGAAAAAAAAGTGAGTTTTTTCCCCCTTCCTGGTGTAAAAAGAACAGAATAGAAATGGTCTTTATTGTCCCAGAGTGGGGAAATTCAAGTGTGCAGCTTGAGGTTCTAGGTTCACACAAAGATTAAAAAGTATCGAAACTGTTTAAAAATAATATGCAGCACAACTTTCCGTACAGTAAGGACAGGATTATAACATAAAAACACAGTGCAGTTATAGGAAACAGCATGCGCCGATGTGCAATGGAGTAGGATGATGTTTTTTTTTTTTTAAAAAAAAGATGTATAAAATGTGCTTGTGTATTTGTGTGCTAAAAGACAACAGACTATTCACAATACGTGAAAAATAAAAGTGATAGAGATGTGAAAAATATGTAAACGGTTATCGAGCTTGTTGAGAGCAGAGACGGTTGCAGAGTGATCACTCCCAACACAAATCTGATTATTTCACAAAGTCAGTCATTGAGGAGTCTGAGGTTATCTCCTTTATGTTAAAAAGTGAACTATGGAGATTGATGGAAACGGATTCCTGGCTTTTGGGAATTTTACAAAGTTTGACGATTGTTTTGCTGGCAGAAGTGGTCTGCGGTATGTTTTCGCCAACTTTACACATCCACAGAGATAAGCTGGAGCAGATGAGGAGCATCTGTGAGCAGCAAATGTCAAACTCCAAAATAAGACAAAAAATAAGATATAATTATTAGCTTTGGTGTATCAGACACAGCAAATCTTTTAGCGAATAGGAAAATGACAACATATTTAGGCCAACATGTTCAGCTAATCCTGTGACGCTTTAAGAGGCTGAATTCAAATATACCCCATGTGTTTCAGAATTTATGTGCAAAAAAATGTGACTTTTGAAGTCACTGACACATTTGTGCTTGACAGCAAACGCCTATAAAGTTTGTGGGTTTTTTTTTTTTTAGTGTTTGAAAATGAGACAAAGTTTTGGGTTTATGGGAAAGTTTTTTCTGCATGTGTTCAGATATCTGGACCCACTGCCTACATTTCTGTTTGACATAGCTCTGCAGAAAAATAATACCTGTATCTTAACCTGTACCTCCCAAAAGACGGTGTTTAAATTTGATCAAGGAAGAACAAAAAAAAACAAAACAAAAAAAAACCCCAGCTTCTGCAGCTTCAGTTCCTGCAGATGAAAACGCTTGCTGGAGTTATTTGTTGGTTGTCTGTCCAGAGTTCCTCTTGTAGCAACAATAGCGGCTTTGTCGCTCTTTGCTCAGATCCTGGCGGCGATGTCCTTGGGTCCTGTGACTTTGGGTCCTGGCTCTCCCTCGTTTGTTCATTCCGCTCTCACAAGACAGCATGTCTTTGGGACTGGTTTGTGCATACGAGCTTAAACGCTCTTATTCATTCATTTTAAAGACATTCTATCTCCAAATATTTATATTTGTGTTTCCTTCAGTTTCAAGGCTTTGTCCCTGCGGCTTATGCAAGCTTTGACGTATCAATGTTTGATGAAAAAAAGGATCAGTGATCTGTCCCTGTTTAATTCCTAACTAATCAAGCAGTGCAGAAAAATGTGGCAGCATGTTGTGACAGTAAATAAACTCCCAACACTGCAGACCACCTAAAGTCTTCTTGGGTTCCAGACAGTGACCAAAAAAATCTGTTTTAGCAGATTTTCTTTGGGTGGGTTGGACAAAACAACAGGTTTGTTTATGAGATTTTATCCATTGCTAAAATCTCATGAACAAACCTGATCATCGATTAAGTATGATCAAAACTTGGTTGATCCGGGATGATTTCCAGAAAGGGCCTCCAAGATGGTTTTCTGAAACAACACGCTCACTAAAAGCAGCTTTTATTGTTGGTTGGTGGTTAAAGAAGGAAATGAGGCAAGAGAATAGAAAGAATGATGTCAAGACTCCGGATCCTCCAAAAGTGAACTAGAATTAAAAATGTATATATGTACAAAAGCCAAGCCAGAGCACTTCATGTAGGTTTGAATAGACAGATTTACATTGAAAGATGAAAATTCAAGATCAAAGATAGAGAGACACATTAGCTCCTGTGGATCCTGTTGCTGTGATCGGATCCACTTCTTCTACGTCTGTTTAATGGCAGGTGGCAAACAACTTAATGTACCAGTAAAATGACCAGCATGTCGAAATACTCCCAACCCCCCCCAAGACCCTTATGTCCTTTTAAAGAAATTACTCTGTCTTAAAAGTGGAATACGACCCGCTCGCTTTTACTTATCCAGTCTTTCTGAAGCAAACCGATAGGTCTAGTTTTGATGATACACAAAATAATCAGTTGATAGAAATTGAACAAACAATGAATCTAGACTGCATTATGATGATAAAGAAACTATGCATAGACGCAGAATAAACACATTTGATTGTGACTTATTTACATCGCTATTGTTGTGATTTGCCATAGCTTTTCAACACGCTGGTCATTTTACTATGTTATCTGTCCTCATATTAATTATTATTAGCATGGACACTCAACTGTCAGCAATTCACCGATAGTCTGCTTGTGTGAACCGGCATAAAGCGGAGGAGTAAAAAGACGGCGCTTCTTACTGTACAGCATTTCCTGTTGAGGGAAAGTTGTGGGTGGAAAAAAGAATCAAGAAATTCTAAGAATTCTCCCTAAATACGAGTTGACAAGAAGCAGGTGAAAACAATCGAGACGGTTACAGAAGCAGAACTACAGTTATGTAGAACACCAAAGCAGGACAGGAACTACAAACTGGGTCACTGAAACGCAAGAAAAACCGGGAAACCGAGTCTGTAGGGCGTTCAGTGATCTCCAGTCTTTGATAGCAGTAGCAAAGAGCATTGCCCTTTTTCATTTGTGGACCTTTGCTTCATCTGCGTTCAGAACAATGACATGGAGCAACTTATGATTCTTTTGCACAGCAGCAGACAGAGAAATGAGCTGAATCATAAATCGTGGCATACTTTAGAAATGTAAGCGCTGTGACAAAAATGGTTGCTGTCCGTTCTCCATCTGTAGTGGTGAGGTTTTCTTTGTGACCAGTAATCATGATAAGGTCAAGATTAGAGCAATGTAAAAAACAAACAAACAGAAAAAAAGCAATATTTGGATTCAATCAGTTTGACTGTGATAAAACAAGAAGAATGTTCTAGTTTCGGTCAGCGGACGTGATGTTTCTGGACCGAAACTGGACGCTCGAGCTGGACTGTTTGTGCAGATCTGAAGCCAAGGTCAACACAGGTAGCAGAAAACATGAGCTGGTTAAACTGTTAATCATTAGCTCTGAAAACAGAAGAAAAAAAAAAAGTAGATGATTACGGCTCCGGGAGTCTGAACACTGTGACACTGAGAAAACAGTTACTTTTGAAAGAAAGACTCAGCTAAAAAAAAAAAGTTTTACGTTATGAAAACACAAACTACAACACTAGTTCCATGGCCTGGTTTTTGTCCACTTGTTTATTAATCATCATTTCCTGATTCTATGCAAATCGGGACCAAAAGTAAACCGTCCGGTTCCCTCCGTTTCCCTGAGGGACAGAATCTGGACGTCAGCAGCAGCAAAATGAAGGCTGTGGTTTTGATGCCACTGGTTAAACTGGACACATTGTTTTAGGTTTTGGATTAGATCCGCTGCTTGTTTTCTAATATCTCCATCATCCTCTGCTACAGCTGCGCAATGAATCGATTTTATCCATTAACTGGTTTTGAGGGTTTTTCTTGATGATTTCATTTGTGTGAAATCTGGATTTTTTTTTTTTCACCATGGCTCTCTTTGGGTTTCTGTAGTTCAGTCATGTCGATGCTGCCTAGGCGGACATCTTGTTAGACAAATGTGTTTCACAGCTTCTATTTATTCTGGTCTTTGAAATCATGTCAACTCTACGACAGAATTATTTGTGTCAGGCTTGTGTCAATTTTTTTTCATATTAATTACGAGTTTAAAGACATAATATTACCAGAGTAAAGTCCTAATTTTATGAGGACTGCAACACTCCAAAAACTTAAAATGTGGAGTATGAATCATCTTGTGAACTTATACTTTGGTATAAGTTATACAGAAACTACTGTATTAATTAATACTGTATTAAATTATTATTATCAGCAGCAGCAGCAGGACTTTCAATCTTGATAACTAACAGCCTTTTCTCATTAAAATTACTTTATTCTGCTAATATTATTATATTCTTGTAATTAAGCAAAAAGTCTCAGACCCCGGCCAAAAATACTCAGTCGTACAACTCACAGGAAGTATGGCTGAAATAAAAGCCCCTTTTGGAACAAAAATGATATATACATATGTAATTTTGTTTTTAGAAAAGAAAGGAAACAAACAAACAAAAAAAGATTAAAATCAAAGATTGGATGTGGTATGAAAGAAATTGGACATTTTATGTGTATTACATTTAAACAAAAAAACACTTTCCAGTTCACAGCAAAATCACAGGATCACATTACTCTAAAAATAGTCGACCCACACTCTCTTATCTATCGTCTTTTGTTAAGGTGGGCGCATTTCAGCTAAATGACGTCAGCACCTTTACAGTGGAAAAGCAAACAAACGTATACAAACACAGCGGATCATTAGATCCACGTTGATCAAGATGGAAGACATCTACTCAGCGCCGGCAGGTCAAGCGCATTTTAAAAGACAATGTCGACCTGCTTTAACGCACCTGATTCAGGTGACTGCCGTTCAGCAAAGACCTGTTAATCAGCCTTCAACTGAAATCAGGTGTGTTGAAGCTGGGAAACGCCTACAACATGCAGGGAAATGTGGCTTGATGACCAGGGTTGGGAAACACTGCCCAAACTGGAGTTTTGCTGCTTGTTGCCAATAAAATGTTATTTTACCACCGTCATATGGGTGCGTTCACACCAGTCCTGTTTAGTCTGCTTTTACTGATCTCTTGTTTGCCTAAATAGTTTGATTTGTTTGAAAGTCAGAGTCGAACTTTGATGCTGCTAAAAAAAGAAAATAATAATAATAATAATAATTCTGGTCTGCCTAAAAGACCTGGGTCTCGGTTCAGTTGAACTGGTTCCAGTGCGTGTGAATGACAAGCAGACCAGATACCAAAAGCAGAAAGCAGACTGTAGCGCACGGCCTTCTGGGTAAATACAACCAAACCAAATGTGAGTCTAGCAGTGGTGGGAGAAATGGCCGGTGGCCTTTTGCCAAAGACAAAAGAGAAATCCTATAACTGCTAAAATCTCTGGCTTTGATTACATTTTGTGAAGAAGGAAAACTCTCTTATGTCTTCTTCAGAGGCTTTTGTGTTGCTTCCTTTTTGGTGCAGCGCCACCACAGGCAAGGGAGTAAAAAGGCTTTTCAAAGGGTTTGTATTGCTTGACACGGTGTAATGCAAAACAAACCACACCATCTGAAAATGTAACAAATGTTGCAGCTTTGGTTCCCAATCGAGTTGCGCCTACCGAACTATCGGGCGTGAAAACACTTTTACTCGTACAATGGCAATAAAGCTGCTTATCTACAGCAGGGCTGCTCAATACGTCGATCGCGATCTACCATTCGGTAGTGAAGGTAGTGTGGGGAGATCTGAACACATGTTACAAACATTCCAAAACTTTATCGAGAAAACCCAGCTGTCGGTGTACAAATTGGTGTCCATCACCACGGATGGAGAATCCGCAATGGTTGGCTGCTTGAATGGATTTATTGTCAAGTGTAGGCAGAACGATGCATTTCCGGACTTCCTCAATCACCACTGCATAATTCATCAACAAGCGTTTTGCGATAAAATGCTCAACATGAAAGAGATCGTGGATGTGGCAACCAAAATCGTGTCAGATCTCTTCAAAGATGGCTATTCCATGCACATCTGGAGAGTGTGACACACTGAGCTGTCGTTACACACTGATGTGCGTTGGCTTAGTCGAGGGAAATTCCTACAAAGATTTTGAGAGCTCTGTCCAGAGATTAAGGATTTATTTTTCCATGTAGCTGGATATGCAGAATACAAGCAACTAATTGACGGTCAGTGGCTGTTAGACTTTAACTGATCTGACAAACATGTTGAATGACCTTAATCTAGAGCTGCAAGGAAAAGACAAAGCAGTGATCAATATGATCAGCTCACTTAATGCTGTCAAACGGAAGGCTGATTCGCTCGCATCCAAAATCTCAACACTGTTTCAACCGAACTCTTCTGGAGTGGAAGGTGCCGTTTTGACACTACAAGCCGATATGAAGTCCTGAGCTCGTGGACTTACTCACAGAGGCAAAGCACCCCGACATGAGGAAATGTACTTCCTCCTTGACTGCAATTTTCTGTTCCGCTCATTGATGTGAGTCAGCCTTTTTCCACGTGAAGATCATTGAGTCAAAGCACCGTTCCACCATGACTGATGATCACTTGGGAATGTGCTTGAGGCTGGCTGTCAGCAGCTATTGTCCGGACTGTGCATCCCTAGCTGATTCCACTCAGTGCAAGTCATCAAAGTAAACTCAGGTAATGACAAAAAAATGTACATTGTTGTGTTGTGTGCAACTCATACAAAGCACGAGTTGCACCTTGTATAACTCATGCTGTTATACAAGGTAGATAAACATACATTGTACATGTAAATAATCCTCAATATATTAGTAGATAAATGTATATTTTTACATTTTTGTATTAGGTAGATCATTTTGACTTGGTCATTTTATAAGTAGCTCGCAGGCTGAGAAAGTGTGAGCAGCCCTGATCTACAGGGCAGAAACAACAACTCAGCCAATCAAAACCAGATCTGACGATCTACCATAAATGGAAGCATGTGTTCGGAGCATCACCAATCAAAATCCAATCAGCAGGCCTCAAAGAACACCAAACATGCACCATATATGAAAATTACATAAAGTTCAGAGAAATTAGCTCGACACTAATTCCTCTTTCAAAGCCCTCAAGGTTTACTGTTACTGTGAAGTGTGATTTCTCAGAGGGATCCCCAAAACGTATTTCTCTTGGCTGCCGGTTTGATCTTGAGCAAGATAAAAAAAAAACCCTCTCTCAAATAAAAGTCCCTATATGACCTTACTTCCTAGTACTTACAGCTGAAACCAGATGTTCACCTCCACCCACACACACACTGAAACCGTAAAACATGACACTGTGTTTTTTGTTTTTTTTTATCTCAGTGTCTAATATTAAATCAGACTAAGCTGAATTAAAGATGAATGCATTTTTTATCAGTTTGAGGGACACTCAGGTCCTGGTGTTTTTGCTTTCTTCATGTCATATGTTAAACATACGTATCAACGCCATCATCCAGGAAGGAGGCAGGCTGTGTGTCTCAGGTATGTGTGGTTTTTGGCATGAGATGAGAGTATCAACTTCAGAACGAAAGCAAAATGTGCTGTGAGCATAGACTTCTTACTTACAGTGAAAAGAGCCCAGTACGTTAACTGAAAGACCGCTCAGTGAGGAAGAAGCCATTACTGTGAATGCAACATGAAAAGCCAGATTAGAGTGAAGGACAATGAGGTTAGATCTTATGAAACTAAAACTGAAATGTAATGACCATTGCCACATTTGGAGGAACAAGGGAAAAGCTTTGGGGTTGGGCTTGATTTTGACCCCCAGAAGAATGGCATATATATGATGAAGAAAAATAAACTGGTGTTTAAAGATCTTGAATTAATTAAAGCAATAATTTTAAAAAATCAGATGTTAAAAAAGTTCTCTCTCTCTATTAGTATTGTGGCGTTTAATTTATTTTTTTTTAAATACTTGTGGCCGTCCAAACAGACCCACATCAGGAAAAGCGCAGCCTGATTCGACGTCGAATGAGAGGGGGAAAAAAATAAAAATAAAGATTTTTGTAAAAGTCTTGTTTCTGCTCTATCCAACTTCCTCCCTGTTATGTCCTGTCGTTCAACTGAAGGTTTTCTTATGCGGGACCGCTCTGCATTCCTCCCATCAAACCGAAAAACTTTCTGTGACGAAGCGTCCAGTGTTGGTCGTGACCCTCTGGAAAGCTCCCCTGTCTGAAACGCCACATCCCTGGAGATTTGGGGAAAGAAAACAGCTGCGTTATTCTGACGACAGCACTTGTTCACTGAAACATTTATCCTGATGTAGCTTTTCCTCCCAGTTAAGACTTTTATTTT
Source organism: Xiphophorus maculatus (assembly GCF_002775205.1). Classification (NCBI taxonomy): domain Eukaryota; kingdom Metazoa; phylum Chordata; class Actinopteri; order Cyprinodontiformes; family Poeciliidae; genus Xiphophorus; species Xiphophorus maculatus. The sequence continues at coordinate 23,916,561 of NC_036464.1, forward strand.
GAGTCACTTATCTGCTTTTATTTCGCCTTTTCTGAATTACAAGGTATATAAACGTCTTTCTAGCATTTATTTTCTTGATTCTGTTTCTCACATTTAAGCCTACGGTGCCTTGTAAAGTCATTCACCTGGAACTTTTTACATGTTTTTCTCCTTACAGTCTCAAACCTGTGTGAATTTTTGCACGATTGAGAAGTAAAGGCAGAATTATGTGTTTCCCAAATGTCTTCAACAGGAACTTTTCACGTTCCTGTTGAAAAAATTGTAGATCAGTCTACAGAAATGGAGGAAAATGTAATATAAAGTTGTTCAGAAAAAATAGGATTGTCTTAATTGGGGCCTGGCCATAGCAATGCAGTCAGTCACTGCCTCCATGCATGGAGGAATTGAATTCATAAGATTAGCATTGATGCTAAAAATTAGCATCAGAACCTGGGTCCAAACCGAAGGGCACACTTCGGCAGGCCCCGGTTAAATTTCTTCATTAATTTTCTAGTGTGTGTCTTGTCATGCTATTTTCCTTGAGTTTTCTATAAAGACTGGAAAAAACAACAAAGCATTGCCATAAATCAGCCTTTTAACTCAAAACGTCACATGCAGCAATGAATTGTGGGTAGTACATTTCGCCGAAGTCCGTAAAAATGCAAGTACACTTCGTACCTCGCCATTCATGTCTTTGCTCGCTGCAGCAAACAAAAAGGGGCGGGGACAGACCGCTGTCAGTCTCATACCTTATTTGGAAATGGGACCATTGCACTCCGGAAGTTAAGAGGGCGCTATTTCCTATATTGTCCGCGGTCTCCCGTTCTTATTTTCTTTTGAAATCTGTGATAAATATTCATCTATAGGAAGGAGTTCCACTGTCAGCATGTATTTGAACTTCTCTCTTTTATTTACTGCAGCGCAGCTCCCAGTTTTTAACACATTCTGTAGCTTTCGGTGTACTTCTAAATCTGCTCATTTTTAGCATCAGAACACTGGGTCCAAACCGACGGGTTTCTAGTATAGACACTTACTGTTTAAATTGGAAAAAGCTAGAGGGTTTAACTTTCCTTTGAAAAACTAAATCTATACTTTGTTGTATATCTGATAACTGCTTCACGAAGTCCACCAAGTTCAAGTTTTCTGCTATATTAAGGTTTGATCCATGTTTTTTATTCAATCATTTGACTTTGTGGGGTCGTCTTCCCTACGGCTTGGCTTTACATCGGCCTCTTCTAATTGTTATTGTGCCCACGGTTAACAGTGAACATGCTTTGAGAACAACCTAATAATCGACATAGTGTTTTTCATTTTCCTTTTGACTGGTAATCTTTTATTTCTTCCCCATATCTCTGGTTTTAATTTCCATTTTTACTTGCTTTAGCTGAAAAGCCTTTTCTGCACTTGAAAAATGCATGAATTTGTTTAATGATGTATTTTAAACTCAACTGTACGTGCAACTTTGTGTTGTTGTTAGAAGGTATGAATACTATAGTGCGTAAGTTATTGTTATACTTATTACCATTCTTAGGATGATGCTTTTATAGGGCTATATATATTTTTTATGCTACTAAAGATGTTCCTCATATTCACACCTACATTTATGTGCAATTAGTTATTTACAACCATACTCAATAAATTTGAATTAAGTGATGAAGCTTATTCGCCAGATTAAAAGTACGTTTTGAAAATAACAGCCATGATGATTTTCAACATAGTTTTCATTAAGCCCACATTTCTGAATTCAAAATGATTTTTTTTTATTAGTCTGGCGTCAATCTTGAATGGAAGCAGAAAATAATCACAGTTGACAGAAATAAAGGCTTGAAAACATCAGTTTGTGTCTCAGTGGAGCTACTGAAATAATTAGAATTTTTTAAATATTACTGTATATCTGCAGATGCTCTGGGGGTGTAATTACAGTTCGGTGTCTAATTAAGTACTATGCTTTTGTAAATCATGGGTTTTACCCGCAAACTAATTAAAGGAAGGCTTGTATACTCAAGTGCATTGTTTTGGTTTTGGCGCCTCGGTACATGTGAGCACAAACCGAAAAGGATAAAAATAATTGTAGTCACTGCGCGTCTCACAGTTTTACCCAACTGGTCATGGGATGTGATCAGTCACCCAAAGAGAGGAAGTTCACATGACTTTGGTTTTGAAATGCTGCTGCGTACAGGTTGCGTCAAACTTCACTTCCTGCCTTAAGTCATCATTTCTGCCGAAAGCACGTTTTGAAATTTGAATCTCAAGTCTGATTGGAACTATGTTGTTTCATAAAGAGACACAACCCCCCAAAAAACTTCCAATATGCAATTCCAAGGATTTTAGGTAATGAAAACGGGGATGAAGGTTCGTGCAGAGAGAGAGAGAGAGAAAAAAGTCAGAATTTATAGTGGTTCTGATCAACCACGAGAGAGGAAGGAAAGAAGATGAAGTGTGTTTTCGCACTTTACAGTCTGATAGACTTGGCTGCATCAAAATTGTAGCATTTATTGCATTGTTAGCCGGTGTGGTTTGCACTGTCAAATGAACTAAACCCTTTTAAAAAAACCTCTACCCCTCCTCGCCTGTGGTGGCGCTGCACCAAGAACTACCAAAGGAAATGACAGAGAAACCTCCAAAGAAGGCACATTTTACGAAATGTAAATAAAAACTGGAGTAGCATTCAATTTTAGCAATTTTTATGATTACTCGTTTGTCTTTGATAAAAGACCAAAGACCATGAGCTGTTCCTCCCGCTAGCACTTGGCTCGCGCGTTTGTTTTGGTTGTATTTACCCAGAATTCCTTGCGCAACAGTCCGCTCCCAGCTTTTGGAAAGGCCTCATCGCCATGGTTTTATGTCAATCACAGCTTCCTGAAGTAGAAGCAGATTGGTTTTTTTAGAGAGAGGTAAGTTATTAAAAAATGCAAAAAAAGAAAGAAAAGAAATTATTTTGATAGTGGAATTATCATTAAAATGTTTAAGAAAAGTCTTGAAAAATGTAAATGGTAAAAAAAACAAATAAACCTGAGAGTTTCTCCTTTCCTTTGTATAAAATCTAAAGTACGGACTGCAGGGCTTTCTTAGCTATAAAGTGGAGAAAATGTTTCATTTGTTAAGTTGTTTAATGTGATCATTTGGATCTTGAAATTTGAATACTTGCAGATGTGCAACCCTGAAACGTTCTCCTTAGTTTCTCCTTTCCATACAGCTCATCCAAAACAAGCACAAAAAAAGCCTAATTTATCTTACGCAGTGTGTCAGCCTCTCATCTTTTCACACCTTCCCAAATCCCTGCTCACGCGAGCGATGCACTGAAAGGAGATCCTTTTGTCACTCTGACACCGATGGCGATGCTCTCTTATTACAGAGACAGAAATGGAAACACTGAGACTGCAGCGAGGCGTGCATGTGTGGTGCTCACGTCAGGAAGAGGTGTTGAACCAAATAATATTCTATTCACTCAATAAATAAATCTGCGCCTTACACCTTCCATCTATGCATTCACAATCAGACATAAGCATTTGTGAACGTGTTGAAACTCAACTTCCCGTTCTGATTGTTTTCAGCAATCACATGTTTGATTTCTCTCTGTTTTTTTTTTCACGTCAGGAAAAGGAAAAGTCTCTTTGGGATGCAGTTGCTTCCCAAGGGTTAACAATGTTACTGTGTCAGTATCAAGTGACTAACAGTTGTCTCATTACCACAAGGTTGCTACTTAGTTTGCATCATTAGCTGCATCGGAGCAACACTCAGGCGTGTCAACAAACACCCGGAAGGAAAACAGCTGATCGAATGATGGACATACTTTGACGAAGGCGTTTTGAAATTACATAAGACATTTGATTCAACAAGAGGCCAACAGGCCCACATGTTTTCATGAGCTTCCTACCTATTTTGTCACTCTGGAGTCACAAACATCAATGTATTTGATCAGAATTTTAAGTGACAGATCACCACAAAGTGGTGAATTTTGGTAAATTTGAATTTTATTTTATTTGACTTTTGTTTTTTCCTAAATAAAATCTGAATGATGAGGCAAGAAACTGGATTCAGCCCCCTTTAATCTGACATTGCTGAACAGAAAGCAACCGTCTCATTAGAGTCCAACTTAATGTACTTTAATTTCAGTTGGAAAAAGCCTAACGTTATTAACATCTGAATTCTTATGGGAGGGTTTTCGACTTGACTCGAATGCATTTTGGAGTTAAAACAAGGTCATGAGAAGAAATAGGAAACAAACATTTTTTTTAAAAATTGTGTGTCCCACAGTGGGGAAATTTCCATTTAGTTCAGGATTTGAGTGCCCTTGCCTTAGAAAATGGCCGATGCCACCACTGAGTGAACACAGGGCTTCAGGAGCGCCCCCTGCAGGCCAAAAGATCTCAGCCTCCTGCTCTGTCCTCTTTCTGTAAATAGCACAGGTGTTGTATGTCTCAATAGGGAACCTCATACGGCCACAACTCATGCATTGGCTACTGAAAAGTCCAGCCCTTACTAAATGAGTTCAGTGACCTTCTGAAGCCTGTAGCTCATAGAGACTGTTCAAGGAAACCTTAATGTGTGCCTGATTGTAATTCCAGATTTGTGTGGGTATGAATGAAGTTGAGCAAAAAATCAAAATTAGGCAAAATGCTTAAAATAATTTTAATATTACATAAAAAAAAAATTCCCAATTAAAGGGATTTAATTATGGATCTTGTGCTTTCTGACATGAGCCATTCAGACAGGCGCTTCTGGCTAGACATGGAAATACAACGCGACCAATCAGGAACAACTGTCAGCGACACGTCTTGCAAAAAATTCTCCGCACACTGTGAGAATGTTTCTTCTCTGGCACGTGGTATTTATCCTAACTTCATCCACAGATTTTTGAACAACAAGATGGACAGAGTCAAGAAATGTACAGTTGCGTTTTTCAACTGTCAAGCCAAATGTTGTCTGGCTTTGCTTCTCTTAATGCATTACTGAGCCGTTTTTAGGATAAAACACCAACAGTCTGGTTTATATTATACGTCACTGATCAGTTCTATAGTTTTTACTCTGCTGCCTCTATTGTGGACTTTCTATGTGAAGGGAGAACTTACGATAGTGTCCAAATCACGACTTTAGTTACTTCAGACTCAAAGGAGCACTTTGAGTCTGAAGTCAAAAGAAATGATAAAGATTCATAAACATTACAAAAATGTACTTAATTAATCTAAAAAATAAACTGGAAGCATTTCCATAAAAGAAATAAATAGCAAAACTGGAATACAAAATTTTGAGATGCCAGTGGGCACAAACAGGTTAGCAAAAATAATACCACCGAAGAAGAAATATATGGGAAGGGCTTCTACACTTAAAGAGACAGGCTTACAGAAATCACAGTGGTTTTCACAGTGTCTACAGTCAGGTATTGTTTATGGAACACATTTTTTTTGTATCTTTTCTCTATCTCTTCTAGCTGCTCACAAGCACACTGCTGCTTGTTACATAACCATAACATTTAAGACTGGAGACAGCTACCTCAGCAACTACGTTTTAGACTCCTGTTCCTCCAACCCAGAAAAGGAATTAGACCAGAGGATACTTACTCATACTTATCTACCAACCCTGAGTAGGAGTATCTAGTTTACATACTTTGGCTCAACATTATTAGATTCTTTTTAGACTCCTGTTATCCCAACCCAGAGATGGAATTAGACCAGAGGATACTTATCTGGCAACCCTGAACAGGAGCACCAAGTTTACATACTTTAGATCAACATTAGATTCTTTTTCTTCTTTTGCTCTTTCCTCTGGTTTGTTGTTTTGTTTTGTATTTCCTTTTAATTCACATAAAGCACTTTGTATTGCCTTGTTGCTTAAAATGTGCTATATAAATAAAATTACCTTACCTCCTATGTTACACATAAACAAAAACTGATTAAGGCAGAATGAGAACAGAACATATGCTACAATCTTTGCTTTACTTGGGGTCACCCTTAAGATGTGCTGAACGGGCTCAGTGCTGGAATGTGAATGTTACTCTGTAACGCGTAACGTGATTATTTTCAGCACTAACGCCTATTTTATACTTAACCAAATCTCATTATTTCTCTATGTAATGACACTGAGAAGCTTTGGTCAGAACTGGTAAACGGATCTGAGTGTAGCACAGAAGGAAAAATAAGATAGAACCAAAACTATCTTAGTAAGATTTGGTGTTTCAAAGTACAAATACAACCTGGTTACATTTGGACATTTTACTTAGCTCCTTAAATTTTGCTAAAGCTTTCAATGCTTGATGCAACAAATATATATATAAAAAGAAAATTCAACAATCAATCCTTCCATTCTCTATCGTAACTTAGTCAGGGGTTAGCAAGAGACTAGTGCTGCCTCCAGCAGTCACACTCAGCAGAAGTCACATGTGGGGAACCCCAAGGCTCAATCCTGGGATCGGGCTGTAGCTCAGGTTATAACAAGAAGTAAGATCAGCTATCATAACTACGCAGATGATACACAGCTCTACATTACAAGGTCACCGGGTTGCGCCGAACCCATCCAAGCACTGATCAGATGCTTAGATGCCATAACCTTCTCCAGCTGAACAGAAACAAAACTGAAGTTATTATCATTTGACCTGAACGAGGAACGATCTATCTAGAGTCAACACACAGCTGCAGTTATTGCAGCTAGAAAATAGCGATCAGACCAGAAATCTGGGCGCAGTGATGGACTCAGACCTGGACCTTCAGAGTAACATAAAGACAGTGACAAAGTTGGCCTTTGATCACCTGAAGAACATTTCCAGGAGTAAAGAATTGACGTCCCCTGTCCACCCACTAGACTAAGCAATCTCAGTGAGAATTTGATTTAGTTTCTTTTTGACGTAGGCACAGCCGTATTGTTGTACGTCACAGAAAGGAAGCTCTCCTGCGGCCTGTCTGTTATCTTTTAGACACCTTCCAGCTTGTCAGTGAGCTTCTGCAGAAGCCTTACGATTATCGAGAGATTTCATTTCCATGCATTACCGAAGGAAAACGTGTGGGAGCAGAGGCTAGGCATTGAAATATTGACCTTTCCCCCCATCTTTCTGCTCCTGAGGATTGTAAACAGCATGCCTTGGATCCTTTCAGACTGATTCTTAGCAAAACATTTACATTGCCTACAAACAGTGTTCACCCACTTGGATGCTTTACCGTCTTATTCCTTTTACAAATCAATCATGATTTGCTATTTAATTTTTTTAAAAATGCACAAAAGAACCCTTTAATGTTAAAGGCATTTCTTTGTCTCCTGTGGAAAACAATTAAACAAGCACACAAATTTGCTGCTATTAGAACTTTCCCACAGTCAGGAAATTCCTCAGACACCATCCACTGCGACCGCTGCCGTTGCGAACGCCACGCTGTTCAGCTGTGGTCTCCCAAGTTCTCTCCTAAAAGCTTCGCAATTATCCACAAATGGAGTTTTCCGTTGTGGTTGGAACATGTGTTCCTGGAATGTCATTTGGAGAGAAAAAAAGAAAAAGAAAGAAGAAGTGGAACAAAAAATGAAGACCGTTTCCATTATGGTGAGCATCACAGCAGCTGTTCGTGACCTTTTCACATTTTCGTCAATCTTAATTTGACAGAACACAAAGTAATGCATGATTGCGCAGATTATTTCAAATTAAATCAAGCAAACTGTGGCAGACATTTGTAATTAAATCCACTTGAGTCGATACTTTGTAGAACCGTCTCTCACTGCAATTACAGCTGCAAATTTCTGCCACGGTCTTCTCCACAGTTTGTCCACAACTGTATTTCTGTCTGGATTTAAGTCATTCCACTGAAGCTGTATTTGTATATCTTTGGGTTGTGGTCCCTCTTCTTCCTGTATTATCCTGCGTTTTACCTCCATCCAGATGCAAATCGTAACTGATCAGCTTCCTTGCTAAAACATAAGACATGACACCCGGCATGATGGGGCCTGGAATCAAAGAGCAGAACTGTGGCAGATTAGTGGAAACCAGAATAAAACAAAACACACACACACACAAAACCCAGCTGTTGATCAACATCCTGTAAATTCATACATGTGCACAAACAAATGAGCTGTGACAGTGAAAACTTACCAGTATTCCATCTGTATATGATTTTGTTTTGATCATTTGAATTTGAACCTACAGCTTCTTTAAAAGTAACAATATAAATCAGTGACATTTTCCCCCGCTTGCATATATTATTACGTAGAGGAAGTATTGTCGACGTAAAGCAGTAAGAATGTGTTAAAATGTCCAAAGAAGGCTAATTACTGATGAAAATATGACTTGCGCTCACTGCTGTCTGTACTTTAAAAAAAAAACATAACCCAGGCTCAGTTGTGATCACTTCCGGCACGTTTTGTGTTTATGTTTTTAATGGGATGAAATTAACAAGCAAAAACTAATTTCACTGGATGTCTTTTTTTTTTTTTTTTTTTTTTTTTAAGTAACCTGACGTTTTCACAAAATGGGACAACAGCACCTAGCATTTTTTTGACTCGCTACTCACGACAAAAGCTGCAAACATTAAAGCCTCCCCCTTCTACGGCGTGCTGCTTTCATTGTGATCAGTCAGGGGATTTCCAGGTATATCGTCTGACACACTGTTATGAGAAAGCTCCACAGGAGTGTGTCCTTCTTTGCTTCAGGTGGGTGGCTTGACCCGCAGGTGGGTAAGACGTCTGTGTCCTTCATGTGACATCAGAGTCTCTGTGCTGTCAGGGAAACAAAGTTTTAACACAAGCCACTGGGGTTGAATAAGGTCAACCAGTGATCGTTTTGTTCTGGAAGATCTTTATAAGTATCAAAAACATTTGAAATAAGCCATAAAGACATTAAGTATTTACTTTAAAAATATTGTGTTGACCTATCACTTGGAATCCCAATAAAACATTAAAGTTTGTAGTTGTAAAATGGTAAAGTGTGTATGAGTTCCTCCTTGTGTAAACTACTTCATCACGTCTTCGTTTTCGTGCAGCCAGTAACATTTATGTTGCTTCAGCAAATCAGATGTTACAGAACAAAGTTCAAAGACATTGCGGTTTTGTTTTTTGGTTTGTTGTTCATCTTTTCAATTATCGTTGCGAAGTCATAAGATGTCAGCCGCTTTTAGCTCAAATTTGTCAATCATTCAAAGAGGTTAAAACCAGCCCCTTGTTGCATGTTTTACCTGGCGGAGAGAGTCTGTACGAAACAAAGTACGAATCGTTGAGAAACGATTGGACTCTGTTCAAGTTTGAAATTTTACCCAGTTTCTAATGTTTGGCCAAAAACTTTGGGTAAAACCCGTAATGTTTGGTAAAATTGCGCCTGTTTGACCAAGAATAAGCGATTTTACCTCCCCGCTAACGTTTGGCTGTGACGTACGAAATGCACCAGTTCGACAAAATGGAGGTTACCGGAAATGACCTGAGATGTGAACAACCATTCTCACTACGAAGAGAGAAGTGCCGAGATGAACGAGGCGGCTGTTCCCTCTGGGATTGGTAAAGTACATTCTTTCTTTAATTAATGTCAATACATTATTTGGAAGCGCGGCCAACACAAACTGAACGGCTTCGTTCAATTCCGTGCAATTGAACGAAGCCGTTCAATTGCTAAAACTACAATGGCAATTGTAGTTTTAGCAATTGCCATTGCTAAAACTACAGGCAAATTCCAATTTCTAAAGCAGCGCAGAAAATCGTCGCCATTGTTCACGACTTCTCCTTCTGTTTGCTGATTGGCTCGGTTGAAATTCTACTGGAGAAATCAAGCACAATGGGAGAAAGTAGCGGCCAGGCTCATTTAAATGTGTTTGTGTGCATTACTTAGACCAGTGGTTCCCAAAGATTTTCTGCTCCCCCCCATGGATTACAATAACATCCCCCCCAAAAAAGAAAAAAAAAAATCAACTATGCACACACATCATTCAACCAGACATAAACCTATATATATATATTTTGTTTTCAAACTCCACTGAAGTTTATTTCACACTTCAGGTTGCAAAAAACACCCTACAAACCATCTTTACAGTGAAACACTTTTGTGTAATTTTTAATTTTTTTTTCATTCATCCATACCGCTTCCAGCCCCCCCACTAGGGGGCGCGCCCCACACTTTGGGAGCCACTGACTTAGACTGTGGCTGTGTTTAGTTTTAGTGAGTAATTGGGATGCAACAAAAGGACCGCACATTTCTCTGTTCTGAGACATTCCTGAGATGACATGCAATTTTCCATTTCTCACAGCTATAATTAGCTGGTATTTGTTAATGGTCAAAATGATGCTCTAACAAATCGTGGCTTTAGCAAAGCAATGACACATGCACAGATTCTGACACAGGAAATGACAAATGGGAGGAGGGACGGAAAGTGTGGTTTTGCAACTTGCGTTTGTGATTTTATGAGGGAAAAAAAAAGTGATAGGCTTAATGAAATGAATTTTTTGTTTTTTTCCAGGACAGTTGCAGCCATTTCCTGGGTTCTCACACATTCCAGCGACCAACTCCAAACCAGAGCATTAGTATAAAACAAATTGAGATTGGTAAAATTAATCTCAGTTGGATTTACAACTAAAATCAAAAATTAAAGGGGACAAAAGAGGAAACGAGAAGCAAGATAAAGGTCCAGGAACTTCATTGTAGCGTGAGAAGAGATCTTGGCCATCCAGTCTGAGAACCGTTTTTGTTTTGATGCAACAAGCAGAAACTTGTCAGTGTTCCTTCTGCTGGGTTTCACAGTTAAAAACAAATAGTTTTCTGGAAATACTCTTCGGAGAAGTTGAAAAGCCTGTTGGACAGAGACTAAATCGAAACTAGGACATTCCCTGAAACAATTAACTCCTGCTGCAGTCAAATGGATTCCACGAAACCGAGTCACCTTGACGCCCATTTATTCATGCCTTTGGCTTTCCATTAACATAATTGGCTTTTTTTTCGTAGTTTTGCATGTGAAAGAATGATCAAAAATGGAGGAATTTTGAAAATGTCCCCCAGTTACTCAGAAATGTTTCTACGTTTGCTTGAGGCAGTTTTTCTCTTAGAGGAAGACTTGATCCTCAGTAGAGATATTTGAACATGTAGTATTTTCTGAAAAGTCCCAGCATAAACCACAGCATATCCCTTTGAAACAAACTGAACAAAATGTTACTTTTATCTATTTTTTTTTCATTTTCCTTTTTGTTTTAATCATCCACTCCTAACTAGACAATAGGCCCAAAACATTACTGTCAGGTTAAATGGCCTCTCTAAATTTTCTAAATTGTCCTGTCTGAATCGACAACCTGACCAGCGTGACCCTGCTGCAGCTGATATGCAGCTCCACCAGGTGTTTGCTAATTGCTACTGGCTAGTCTGAAGGGGCCGAGTGGGGGAGTCACGGGGGAGCGAACCAGGAGTTTTCGAAAGTGGTCCTAGATGTCCATGAAGGGATTTTTGCACCGCTGAATGGTTGCTGTGGGAGATTAAACAATTTCTCAAACGTGCATGAAAGAATCAAAGCAACACTCTAGGCATATTTTTGATAAAGGAATAACATTATACCATGATGTAAAGGTCACAAAAAAGATTTAACATAATACTAGCCCTTACAGAATTTGTAAATTTTTTTGATAAAAGCTCTAAGATGCAACGATGTTTTAAAAGTCATATTCTCCAATGAAGATTGTTTAAAAGCCACACGGAGAGATTAATTAGATTTTTTTTTTTTACCCCCATTGTAGAAAAACTATGGTGCAAAACCATTCACACAGCGGAGAAATGCTGTGTGACATGAGACATGCGTGAGAGTTTAACACTGGGCCGTTTCTCTTCTGCTCCAGCTGAAATGCTCCGATGTAGTGTCTAAAGAATCTAAAGAAAGAAAGTAGAGGAAATGACTTTTAGATGGTGCTTAGTACTTGGTGGAGGATGGGTGGGAGCCGTCTAGGTGAAGTGAAAGTGAAGTAAATGTTGGGTTTTGGCAAGAAATGAAACTTATGTTCCAGGCAGCGTGCGGTCGGTGAGGTGTTCTCTCACTTCTCGCTCTGGTGTCCCAGAAATCAAGGAAAGCAGAAAAGCGCTCGAGCATTGTTCTGTCGTTTGTGAATGAAAATCGCAAATTTCCTAAATGCTCTCATGTTTCTGGCTATGCAAGTAAAAACCATGTGTGAAGTGGAATGAAAAGTGACTTTCTTCTGAATAATAAACACTTTAACATTAGCGTAGGGCTTTCCTGGCCCGGCTTGTTACTCAGAGTTCACACCTCCAGAAGCTTTCACTCGTTAGGAACCATTCATGCAGTCATGAAGTATTCCTGCGTACAGTTTCTCTTTCAAGCGTCGCAGTCAAAGAGTTTTATTTGTGGTCTGAACACACGTGTGCTGGGGTTCAAACCTCACAACCATTTCCACTCTATCACCAGTCAACGCCATTCAGCTAATCGGTTCTTGGTCGGATTTAACCTTTTAACCAGAACCTTCGTCCATCTCTGCCTCAACTTGTTTGGTTCTGGTTTTATTGGCTGATATTACTCTGATCTTTTTCCGATCAGTACTTAACCGGATTATGGTATCCACTATGGCGTTCTGTTATTTAACAGGAATGGTTTTGTTATTCTACAGATACACAACCCATCAGGTGTTCAGTTTTTTATTTTTCATTTTTACTGAGACATGTTTACACGTCGATGTCCAATCTTATTTTCTGTTGTCTCTGCCTCTCTCATGCCTCACTCCAGCGGGTTTGGCTAACCTGAGCTGTCTCTGTACAGGTTTGAGTTGGTGGAAGACAAACTTTTCCTCTCTATGCTACTTTCTTCTCCTACTACTCTTCAGTTGACATTATTCGTTCCCCCACTCTGCCCCTTCAGACTAGCCAGCAGCAATTAGCAAACACCTGGTGGAGCTGCGGATCTGCTGAGCTCATTATAAGAGCTACTTCTCAGTGAGATGCTGGTAAGAAGGTTGCTAAAGGGTTAACAGAGGAGCCGTGTGATGACTTCCTGAAGGTGGACTTTCAGAAAGAGCAGGAGTTTCTAAAGAGACAATTTCAAGGCATTAAATCAGAAAGTAAGATTTCCTTTAAGTTTTGAGTTCTATATTATATATTGTTGAAGTTATAAAGGTTTCATTAGAATGTCAGAAACATTTATTTGGCTTGTATATAACTTGTAATTTTAACAAAAAAAAGGATTTGCTTTATGAATCAGATTTGAACCTTTGAACAAGAAGTCAGAAACTCCTAATGCATCACATCCAATACATTTCTGCAGTAGAAATTGGTAAAAAAAAAAAAAAAAGAGTATACAAAACTTACCAGGATGCAGGAAGATTTTAGCTCTTTTATTACTTTTTTTATCTTGTTGCTTTCACTGTTATGTTTTAAAGATGCTTTCATGTATTAAAAAGACAAAGCGAGGAAAAGCAAAAAAAAAGCAAAAAGTTCTTTGCAAACTGAATTGGGAGAAAGCATTCGCTCCACCCTGTGCTTTGTTTGGGCGTCTGTACACAGGCTCGTTTCTTTACAGGAAGTCCTGGGCAGAGAGCCCATATCCAGATCCTGGTCTTTCTCCACCGTCCTTGATCAACACTGACTTGAGACTAATAGAAATAGAACCACAGCCACACAGATGCTGTGTTCTTTCATTGGTGTGACACAAGCCTTGAAAAATGAAGCTTTTCTTTTTTCTTTTTTTTTTTTTACCAACACAGACAAGCTGTAGGAGCATCGTATGTATTAATTAATACATCTGGCTTAGCTCTTTTTGACAATCAGTTAGCGCTGTGTAGCTATGATATAAACCAGGTGCAACAGGCATCGTGAACAGAACAGATTAATCGGCCAGTTTGGACCTGAACAGAGCAGCCAGGGTGCCGGAGTGACTGGTTGTCAAGAAGTCAAAGAATCAGGCTCTCTCACACACACACACACACACACACACACACACACACACACACACACACACACACACACACACACACACACACACACACACACACACACACACACACACACACGCACACACACACCAACAGTTTCAAACCAGATCTCTAATGAGCCACTCCCTCTAAAGTAAGACTCTCTCAGACAATTATCAGCATTTACCAAGCTGTTTCCACGGAGATAAATGATGTTCATGGTCGTAGTAACTCTCCAGTCATTATCAGGAGGAGATAACATTGCTTTCAGCTGCCGTGAACATATCAATAGCTGTTTGGTTTTTTTTTCATGATGTATTACTAGGCTCTACAATGCCGAATGAAGGCACAATAACCAACTGATGCGGTGAAAACGCATCTGTTCCCTTCTGTTTCTGCTCATCAACGTTACCCAAGCCAACCTGGACCTTTGTGAAAAGTAACTACGAAACAGATGGTACGAAACCCCCGTCCCCCCAGAGAGAAGCTGTCTGATGAAGTACAGGAGGTTAAAAAGATCTCAAAAAGCAACGTGTCATGACATGATCTCAAAACGTTCCAGCAAAAATGTTTTGCATGCGACTGCAGTTCAAAAATGATCACATTTAATTTGTTCAGTTTAAAGTTGCAGACGTTAATCTCAGACCTTACCTGGGATCGTAACCTTGAAACTGGTACTGGGACAGCTTAGAGAGGAAACTAGGTTTGAGTTGGTAGTTGGGTTCCTGATGTTAAGACTGAGACCTCGTTTTGGGCTTGAAGCAGGAAACCTGTTTGGCAGGGTCCTAGCTTGAGGTTGTAGCAGGGCGCCTGATGTTAAAGTGTAACTAACCCCCAAATCAACTTTTGGCTGTTGATAAGCTGTCTAAATAGTTTAGGAAGGGTTCTGTCTTTTTGACATTTGTACGTAAAGTTGCTAAGTTCTTCTATATTTTGCCTAAACTAATCTCAGTGCTGGCCCCCTGAGTTGAACAGTTGGCTCCTGTTAGGCAGGGCTGTTTGTTTAAAACATTACACGGCCCTGCGTTTGGGTATTAAAGCGTCTCACACAGTCACACGTTCTCACTCAGAGCTGCAGAGCGTCGCTGCCAATAATGCAAAAAAAAAAAAAAAAAAAAAAGTTGCTAGATTTGTCACTTATTAATTTTTTGATAAAACTTCACTCGTCACTAAATGTAGCAATAAAGTTTATAAGTTAGCTATAGTGCTTCTTCTGTCCCACTTCTCCCCTCCTCTCATCACCACAACCCTTTGCGTCTCTTGGCTCAGTCTGCGGGTTAGTTAGACTTTACTGGTAGATACCTGGTTTGGGACGCCAGTCATTGAGGCAGGTTCAGTTTCAGGCTGTCTAATTTTGAGGCAGGCGACTAGTTTTGAGCTTTCAAGCAGGAGAGGTGAGTTTAAAGGCAGTGAAAATGTTACAGACTGGTTTCAGGGACCAGACGTCGGGTCCTGATGCTGAACATTACAGACCAGGGTCGAGAGAAGACCCATCATTATTATGCAGCTGTCCCCTTGAGTTTTAAAATCAAAGTAAAAAAAGCTGAAAAGTTAGCTAGACGACTAAAGGGATCTTTTCAGGCTAGCATTCAGATGAACTAAAAGAGGAGAAAATGAGTGCATAAACAGAGGATGGCATCTTTTGGATCAGATCCTGTGTTCTTTGGAGGAGCAACAATGATGCCTATAAAAGGGAACAGGAATCACAGACCCTCTTCCCTGGAAAGGTCAGGACAGAAAAGACTCTCTCTTTCTCCTTCCTGGGATTCTTTTTATTGCGGCCACAGCAACAGAGGAGTCTTTGTGTCTGTTCCAGTAGTTTATGACGGCCACCTCAGTCGACATTCAAAAGCCAATAACTAAGCTGGGCCTTGCAAATACTAGAGTTTATATATATATATATATATATATATATATATATATATATATATATAGAGAGAGAGAGAGAGAGAGAGAGAGAGAGAGAGAGAGAGAGAGAGCGCACTTGGCCTAATTTGGAGCTACTAACCTAACAAGAAAAATCAAATTAATGACGTAAAAAGGCCTGGTGACTTGTGAACAAGGCACATGGACACACGAGTGCGATGAGTAGCTGAAGTTGATGTACAGGAGGAGGCCTTATTCTGGAAGGGGAAATGAAACCTGAATCTTATGGTGCTCAGGCGCATATTTGTGCTCACAGTGCCCCCTTTTTCTCATTTCCTGTGATTTGTGATATCTGTGGTGTATGAAGGACAGGCTGTCTCTGGCGTGAGCACCACTGGCTGTGAATATCAGTCATTGATGGGAAATCCTGAAAATGACTCTCTAAACATGAGACTAATGTCACAAAATACCTTTAGAAAAATCTACTTCCCTTTTTCATTTCAGGTTCACTTCAGGCGTTCACTTGCTGAAGTGAATGGCTTAATTTAACCACATTTATTCTGTTAGGTTTATGTAAGGAATAGGTTTAAGCACAAAATCTAGATAGTCGGGTTTTCCAGGGAAACTTCTAGATGCATCCCACTCTTGGTGGCAGCAAGTTTAAAGTGGCTCCGTTACATCAGTTATTGTTCATTCTTTTCGTAGACATTGGTCCATCATTTTTGGGTTGAGAAATTGCATGTTTGGACCGTTTTGCCCAATGTTGTGTTTTTTTTAAATAGCAAGGGATATCAACAACACAAACCAGGATTTTGCTTTAGTAGCTAAAGCAAAAACTGAATCACTAAACCATACATCAGAGGTCTCAAACTCCAGTCCTCCAGTCGCTGTCCTGCAGTTTTTAGATGTGCCACAGGTACAAAACACTGGCATGAAATGGCTTAATTACCTCCTCCTTGTGTAGATCAGTTCTCCAGAGCCTTAATGACCTAATTATTCTATTCAGGTGGTGCAGCAGAGGCACATCTAAAGGTTGCAGGACAGCGGCCCTTGAGGACTGGAGTTTGAGACCCCTGCCATACATTGTCCTTCTGAGTTTATTTTATTTACTCATTTTTAACCATCCACCCAAATCAACAAAAATTAATCTTCTTTTGTTTTTTCGTTCTTTCGATGGGTTCTACTAAAACAAAGTTCGTTGTGCTTCTGTATGACAATAAAGACTGATCCTGATTCTGATTCTACAAAAATCAACAAGCTTCTGAATCATCTTATGGGAGAGAGGTTTCAAGTGCTGTGAGAAAAACGTCAGAATTGCCAAAAAAAAAAAAGTTCAGCAAGTGAGTGGACTGCGTCCTGAAAAGAGTTCAACGAAGGGATCGAGTTGCCACCAGTGCAGAGCTGGATCAGGACCGCCAGCAAGCAGGTGCTCAATAGAGCAAGGAATGGCAACTACTATATTTTCCACACTATAGGGCGCACTGGATTATAAGGCGCACAGTCAATGAACAGTTTATTTCTGATCTTTTTTCACATATTAAGCGCACTGGACAATAAGGCACGTTAAGCGAAACAAAAGTCAGATAAGTCAGTCAGTCAAAGCACAGTACGTATCACTCCGCGATGTGTGCACCACACAAAATCCATTTTCAATCACTAGAGGGTGCTGTTTCACTCCAGAACAATGTAGAAGGTGTTCCAGATTATAAGGTGCCCTGTTGTTTTCTGATATAAAAACACAAAAAGGACTTTTAACTTCACCTCATAGTACGGAGAATACGGTAGATGTGTTTCTGAGTAAAATCTATCGAATCATTATCAAGACTTAAGTGTTTATTATTCAAAAAGCCTCTGACATAAAGGCACAACAAGAGTAAAGAGTGAAGAACATTATTTGCGCCAGTTTCAAAACCTTTCGCCATTGTCAGATTTTGAGTGGCTTAAATCCGTGCCACCAGGATCGATCATTTCCTTCAGTCAACAGTTATCTTACTAGCGGTCCTAAAGCGTTGTGTGACGTACCGTCCCCATCTAGTATTTCTCTTCCAGTAGCTGTAAATGTGTTATACGGGTCGCTGCTTTACTAAGAACCCTTCAAAATCCTTTTTAACAGATACAGTCACATGTTGTGTCAAGATCATTGGGCTAGCAGGAGAATACCTTACACTTCAATGAGTCAAAGCAAAAACCCACATCAAGTGTGTGAGAGGCCTTTTGAAGAAGTGGCTTGTTCTTCGTTGGCAAGTGAAATGCACAGTCTTCCTCTCGTTTTCCCCACTGCCTTCACTTCCAGGTCAAGGTTGTTGCTGGTTCAAGCACCTGCAGTAACGGTAACACGATATACAGCACTCATTATGGTTTAAATGTGGAAATCTGTCACTCTGCGACCGACCTAAATTTCTTGCTTGAATTGGGGTTGTGGTGGAGGTGGTGGCGAATGCAAATGTGTCAAACATTGCCTCGAACTTGAGCTAAGATTTCCCTCACAGAGCCTCTGCCAAAGAGGTTTTGCTGCACAAAGCGGCAGCACAGACGTCGGCTGTGTCATAACCCGCCTGTGCATGTACGAGCTGCGGCGTCGACGAGTGTGAGCAGTAAAAGGAATATTCGAAGGGCAACAAAAGAGAAAGACTAAAGCTGGTGTACGTGCTGGAAGTGCTGCGAGTGGAGCTCTTAGCATGATCCTTTCTCATGTGAAACCACTAAAGCCATTCCCAACTGGGTCGTTTGCTGTTGCTCTGTGGGGGCTGTAAAAGGGCATGCTGGGCACATGTGGGAAAGAGTCGCTAAAGTAGTAATAGAGGAAAGGAAACATCCCATCTCTAAAAACGAAAACGTCACAAGCAATTTCTGGTATAAGGTTGACTAATCTGAACATCCATGAATGTTAAAGTACATTTAAATGAGATACTACCAGGAATAGCATGGATCTGAGACAGATCATTTATCCTTTACATAACTCTTTGTGGAAAGGTCTCAAAAAGAAGAAGAAACAATATGTATCAGGTGACACTTGAGCCAGTGGCATAGCGACTTTGCGAAAGTGTGGAGGATGTGAGTTGACAGGTTTGTGGTTTTTAATCTGAGCATGTGCACGGGGCATTATCATTTCTCTTGTCTCTACTTATCTCTACTGTTAAATCACTACCACTAAACCTGCCTGCGTTTTGGCCCTTTGTAGCTGTCCTACTCACAGGAAACCTTTAATTGTGGAATTCCTCTTGCACCTGTATTTTACTTAAGCCAAATTGTGTCCCAGCATGTTCTTTCACTCAAATGAAAAGCTGCTTTAATGAAAATGAGTCAGACCCGGGAACAGAACCATTTGAATGTGCTCATGATTGATGGTTCAGAAAGCCGCTCGTCTGGACTTGGGTGTGTGAGTGTGTTTTGGCCTGCGTGGGATTCTGGTTTCTAGAGTGGATCTTGGCAGATCGGGTTCCTGACTCTGTGCAAACTGTAAGCCTGCAGTTCCGTCAAACCTCTGAGGATATAAGAAGCTGCAGGACATCCACTCTCTGCCGGATGATAAACCTTCAGTCTCTAGCCTGCTACCACTCTTTAGTATTCCCTTTATTACAACCTCTTGAGATTGTAATAAAATCTCAAGAGGTTTTACTAAAGCTTGATTTGAGGTCAAACTTACCTTTGCTCTCTCTCTCTCTCTGCATTCAGGTCAACATCCGTGACCAGCAAACCTCTCGGGAAAGAAAAGTTCATCCTCTCATTTCTCCAGAACTGGTGACTCACCTCACACCCACAACCTCTCCAGGACCTGACTTCCACACCAGAATCCATTTTGCCTCCTCCAGCGCATGCAAACCACCATCAAGACTGTAAGCTCATTCCCCCTAAAAGCAATCCACCTTGCAATCATCCCCCAAACTTCCACTGTCCTGTTCAGAGAAAAGGGCATCTCTAGCTGCACATTTTCATATTTTGTATATACTGTTACTAAAACCTCGGTTTACTGCATTCGAGTGTGCTTCTGCATACAAGTCAGGAAATTGCCTGCGAACATGACAAAGGTAAGACCGTGGACGGGGATGGGATCCAATGCAAAGGTAAAACCTTTCAGGAGAAAACATGCTTTTCAATGATTTACAAGGCTAACGGCAAATTGACCAGGGGCTCAATAGACAGTAAAGAGGGAAAAACTACGGGACTCAACCATACAAATGATGGGTATCAGCTGATTACCATCAATAACCTGCAGTGACACTGAAGTAGGAAGTAAACTAATCTGCAAGTATGAGATAAAAACAAACTACTGGCATAAAATTGATGCATAGGAATAAGAAAAATTCCTATGAAAGCTCATCTTTAGCCGTGCTCAGACTGCCGTGATGCGACAGACTGGCGACCTGTCCAGGGTGACCCCCGCCTCTCACCCAAAACGTTAGCTGGAGATAGACACCAGCACCTCCTGACCCCACTAGGGCCAAGGGTGTTAGAAAATGAATGGATGGCTGGATGAATATCAGTTTCCCAAATTGGGATACGAATAAAAATGAATCTGAATACCCAATCTGATCACCAGTTTTTGGGGATGTTCAGCATGAGCGCCTCAGCCTGTATACCAAACACGCCCACTACTGCCAGAGAATCAACACGGCTGCTACTTAGATACTGCAGCAATAAGGTAATGCTTTCTTAAGGCAAAGCTATGGAGACACTTTACTCACCTGATGATGCTTGGTGCTTGAAACAGAAAACTATGATGGCATTACTTACTGTATGACTAAAAACTGTCTGTATAAAATAGTAATGCTACTAAAAATACACCATTCATTCTCTAGTGAGACTTAACACAACCCAATAACATTAAAAGTCCATTTTAATAGACTTTTAATGTCAGGTAATACCAGTTAAATATGGTACAAGTTGTTTTCCTTAAACTTTTATTTCTCAACGTTTATATTTACCTTTCTGTGTTTAAAAGACTGTTGCTTTTAGGGCTTGAGGGTTTAGGTGTATTAATTATTTGGAATACTTCCTTCAAACACAAAGGTTCTGGTAGAAATTGACGGTAAAATTTTTTTTTTAATCCAATCTGCGCAAGCTCTAGCTGCTTATTTCCTGTTTGTACAGTATGGTATATTTAGAAACAAGATCTTAAAATACAGGAAATCATGTGAACAGCTTTTATCTGCTGGGAATATCTCCGAGTGGAGGA
The DNA here is from genome assembly GCF_002775205.1 of Xiphophorus maculatus. Taxonomy (NCBI): domain Eukaryota; kingdom Metazoa; phylum Chordata; class Actinopteri; order Cyprinodontiformes; family Poeciliidae; genus Xiphophorus; species Xiphophorus maculatus. Next base: position 23,937,433 of record NC_036464.1, read on the forward strand.
CCCGTTTGACTCCCGACGTCAGTCTGGATTTTGGGTCTCATTTAAAGCAGGTTGTGTTATGCAAGTTGTTGAGGAGAGAAACTGGTTGGCTTGAGGGTGGAGTGTTCCTGTCCAACACAAACAGGTTGTGAAGTGCTGCTGTGCAGAGGGCAATTAGCAGGCTGAAGAGCCACTTCTCCACCCAGCAGTTACGTCAGTGTTTAGTCCTGCAGAGGACTAAAATGAGTGTCTTCGCCCACGTTGCTGTTCAGCGCCACGATTTCACAAGTGAAAGGCTGCCTTTGTACGCACTTCTGTGAAAGCACCAGCACCTTCTCCTCCACCACAAGTCCGTGTGACCTCAGAGGAATGAAAAGCTGTTGGGAGGGGGGTTTCCCCTAGCATGCAAACTTTTCTCCAGAGATGTTGTGACGGCTTATCTGGAAAGAGCAACTCTATTTTTGGAAGTCCAATTCATAACCAAAAGACAGCAGAGTCGTTTTAGTGAAGCAAGAAAAATTCACATTTCTGATGACTTTTGTCTGTTACTGTCTCTGTCTTGAAATGAGCACATAAACAGTTCTGTTTGGTTAATAAATGTCACGAGCAATGTCATTATGAGAGAAGGACAGACATATGCCTTCAACAACAAGCAAACTTAATAAATTGACTCCCAATAGCTGCAGCTGGAACCCTGCCTCTCGCCTGGAAAGTTAGCTGGAGATATAGGCACCAGCACCCCTCCTGACCCCACTAGAGACAAGGGTGTTAAAAAATGGATGGATGGATGGATGGATGGATGGATGGATGGATGGATGGATAGCTGCAGGTGTCCAAGGTGAGCATATGCCCGATCATTAGTACCAGCTGTTGTAAAACTGGCTAGGAAAAAAGTTAGAAAACTTTAGAAAAAAGTTTGGATTCTGTGCAAGTTTTTGGACCACGGTGACAGAAGACCGTCGCTCTGCTCCACTGCTGCCCAAAAAAGCCCAGGATGATGTTTTTTTGTTCCTTTTAGAAGTCAGTAGACGTCTGACTAAACTGTCTTTTGCAAGTGTTTGCTGTGTCCAAAGTCTGTCCTTGAGGCCCGGCGTCCTCCATGTTTTAGTTTTCTCCCCCGGTTCAACACAAGTGGATGAAAAGGTAGTTACTATCACCAGGGAGAGAACCAAGGCATGAAGGACGCCGGCCCTCCAGGATCGACTTTGGACAACCCTGTTTGAAGTTGGTGTGAAGCATTTCCTCCTGCATTTCTCGAAGTTGAGTCAACTTTCACTTTGTTGACCTTGAAATATGTAGATCTCCTCAATAATCCCAGGGAACAAGAAAGAGGGCTGGATGCCAGGAACTGGTTTCTACCAGGAAAACCAACAACTATCAAAACTCCAAGGAACACTTTAAGCAGAAGTCACACCCTGGAGTGTGAGGTCAGGAGAAACACACACATACACACGCCAACCTACCCACAGCCTTGTGGATTTGACTGTTGGACGAAAGAATTAAAAATGAATATTCACAGGCACCTTTCATCCAATCAGAAACAGCTTGTGCTGAGTTGTGAAGAATAATGGGCAAAGATTTGAGCCTCTCCATGCGCCGTTGTGTCTGGATGCGCTAAATTGATGTACAGCAAACAAAAAACACTTGTAGCTGTAATTGCAACAAACGGTGTAGTCTGAACACTGTGGTTTTACAAAATAAAATGCTGCACTTTTTAGATGGTTCCTTGGTAACAAGTGCTGAAAACCATGCCTAATTCTCTTAATTGATGGGACGTAATTGTCTGCTTGAAGGCACTGTGGTTAATAAAACACCCTTGAAGCAGTCGGTTACAGTAACTCATCCCCGAATCAAAAGACTGGTGAAACAGCTGAGGGATCTGTGTTGAGGATTGTGAGCTCCTTCAGATTTCTAAACCTCCCACTTGGTGCAGAAGAGACTCTGCCGAGGCCTGAGAGGAGAAGGAAAATCCAGTCTTGAGACGACTGTTTACTCTGCCCCACTCTGACCGAACACTGCATCCATTCATCCAAAAGAAACACTCTGGATAAGCACACACACACACACACACGCACAAAAGTGTCTTTCTATTTTCACAATGGTTATTTATTGACTTCCATTCAGCTTTCATTCATTTCTAAAGATTAACTCCGACTCTTACCTTAAGCTTAACCATTATCAGTACACGCCTAACCCTAAACTCAATTCACACCTTAGCCGTAAACCTAACCCCGGGCAGCGGACCTTGTAGGGGACCGGTGCCCTACAAGGCCCATCGGTCTTCAGACATTCTAGTGACTATGCCAGAAAATGTCTTATATGTATCGTAAGAATTTCAGAGTGCAGGGAGTAACGCTGAAGCATACTCGTGGAAAAACCTTCTAACAAATTTACCGACGTTTGTCCTCCAACCTGCTCAAAGATGCTGCCATTATGTGCCATCACTAAACAGCCCCGAATCTGACCAATCGTGAACTGAACTGGCCTCAGCTGAACTACAGCACCAGACTGAATGAATGGATTATTTCACCGCAGCTGGAGTGTGTTCCTCTCTCTCACACAAAGGAGCGTCTGTACCTCAGATGCTGTGAAGGAAAAGTTGACGTGAACCTAGAGCCAGGTGTTTGAGGAGACTCGCATGGGGCAGAAAACGAAAAGACAGGCTGATTTCCAGAGGTGACAAACAAGCCAGGAGCAGCAGCAGCTTCCAGTGTCATGAGACGTCGCCATGTGAGTAGGTGTCACGGGCAAACACAGATGTATTTATCTAATTCTGTAACACTGCAGGCTGATTACGTCTCATCTGAAAGTAAAAGATGTTTCCGGCACAAAGCTGAAAATCACTTTGCACCGGTGCTGCATCTGTTACCAAGGGAAGCAAAAAAAGAGGCGTAACATCCCCATCTAGTGGACATATTGCATTGTTGCACCTCAAAGGGGTTTGGTTGAAGTTTATGAAGTTCAGCGGTGTCTGGGAGCGGATGACGTCACAAGAAGGATGATGAAATTCCTCATGTCGCCTGAACTGGCTGACATGGGGATGTAAAAGGCTCAAAGACGGGCAAGTTTTCAATGCTGTCTGAAGATTTTTAACTTCAGACACTTGAAATTTTGTTGATTTCTTTTCTTTTTTTAAAATAAAGTGCAAATTAGATTAGTTACAGTGCAATCGTTTCCATTTTTGAGGCAAGGGCGCCTGTTCTTTAAAGCCTTTTGCGTTTTCCTGTGGAAGAGTGAACAGTTTAGCATTGAGCAGTTACACACCAACTGTACTCACAAATGTTGTAGCAAAACAATGTCTAAACCATATGTTCTTATTTAGCACGATCAACTGGAATGACAAAATAGATGACACAGCAAAGAGGCAAACTAGTGCTAAACGTACTTTTTTCTTGTTCGCGATGTTTTTCAGGTTGACATCAAAAGTCAGCCTGCAAGAAGAAGCAGAGAAGGCCAAGTGGTTCACTGGAGCTGGAAACGAGTTACGGCACTTTAAAAAAACAAAACAAAACAAAACACTGCTTAGCTCAGATAAAATTCAAAGCTTTTGAATTTTCCCCATATTGTTCCCACTATGCAAGGATTTTAGTTCAGTCTGATTCTTCATGTTTTTCCAACAGTTTACACTTTTTGGAATTGCAATTGAATTAAATCACATTATTAGTTGTTGGACAAAATAAATGTGGAAAAAAAAAAAGAAGGTGTTATGTGTGCCCTCATAATTTTTTTGTAACGGTTACATTTCTAGACTTGTTTTTATTTGCAGTCACTTTAACAATTTTTTATCGTTATTGTTTAACCGCTGTCGGTCCAATAGAGTCCAACACGTCCACCCTAAGAACTTGAAAAATGGCTCCCAGATGAGTTTTTGTGCACTTTTACCTGTTGGACCCAAATCAGTGACCAGATTTTCCCCAACATAGGACCTTCATGGGCCAATATGAAACCTGCAGACTATCCCACTTCAAAACCCACTTTTTTAGCCCATTTGGTACCCAGTGGGTCCATTTTGTACTCGGGTTTTCATTGCTTCATTTATACCACTACCAAACCTCCTGAGACCCAGCAATACATTTTTGTCCTCTGTGGAGGACATAGGTTTTTTTGTTCATAACTCTGAAACTATACATGCCACTGTATTAAATCCTGTTGGTCCTTAGAGAGGACATCCTAGGACATGTGTTCATATTTGCCACAAGAGAGTCCCGATGTCCTCTCCGAAGGACATACTCTAAAAAGTAAATAAAAACATGTTTTGAAACTTTTTCAGTTGTAGTGATGTTTTTTCACTCCAAAGAGTCATGTAGTGTAAAAACAAAGAAATTTGAAAACTTTTTTTTCTCTGGGTCTCAGGAGTTATAGATGCTCATTTATCGCGATAACTTCTGGGACAATTTATTGTCCAGCAAAATCTGTTCTTGTGACAGACCTGTTTGTAGAAGGAGGCGCTGGCGTTTTACAGCCTGATGCTGTGAATGCAGCGCTTTGGGACATTTGTGTTTTCCTCCGGGATGATAACTTCTTGGGGGTGACCTAGGTGCTGTCCTGTGGGCTTGTTGGTGGCAGGTAATAAATAAATAATAAATATGTAAGTCAAACATCAGGACAGGACAAGTGGAAAACAAAACATCTACTTGTGAAAGACAGTAATTACTGACCAAACTGATATCAAATATCACACACCTGTGTAAAGAGAGGAAAGGGTTACAAAGCCGTTAGTCCGGGAATCTTACACAGACAGGTGGTGGAAGCAAAAGAAGAAGATAGGAGACAGATGGCGAGAGCTGCCCAAGCACGAGATGAACAAGTGTGTCAGGAAAGCAAAGTAAAAGGATTATCGGTTGGCTGTGGCTGGCGGTATAACTCTCCAACTTCATCTGTCAGCTCCTGAGGCCAAGTCTGTTTTCACCTGAGCTTAACTTATGAGCCAATCTGCAAAAACCACAGTAAAAAACATCTGCTTTTGATTACCCTTTTTGCATGAGAAACATCTTTTAGTGTTAACTTACCCAGGGGAAATATGTACATATATATATATATATATATATATATATATATATATATATATATATATATATATATATATATATATATATATATATATATATATATATATATATATATATATATATATATATATATATATATATATATATATATAACTGTACTAACTGTACTAAAATGTCACACTAAATATGTTTCATAAATTATAATGAAGTAAATCTTAAGAGCTATGTTGAAACAACTGATTTCATGCTTGGTAAATTTTAGTAGAATTTAAATACAATTAAAATTCAACTTGAAGTGTATTTCATTTACTTTTATGTGCTAAAGTGCAACTATATGTACACTTATACTTTAAATGTATTTGTGTGCTTATTCTATGCTAGAATTAGACATTTTGATGTTATTTTAAGTGCATTTATAAACCTGTTCACTTTAAAAATCAAATATGTTCTAAATAAATTCTAAATATATTCTCAATCTATTAAGACCCTTTCCGTAACACCTTGCAAATATTGTAATGATCGGCCTAAAAATGATCTCGAAGCATTGCATTTGAACGTAACGCGCACACAGACCACACAACCTCTGAAGTGACGTTCGTAACACAGAGCCGTGGAAAGCCTTGAGCACGCTGGGTGTGGATAAACTTGGTCAGATGAAGAAGTTGGCACAATGTGCAGCGGCGTACGTCGTTCTCTTTCCATCTCTGCGATGCTTTGACCCCGTTTTGCCTTGCAGACCCCTTCCGAGCCCCAACAGGTGCAGCCTGCCGATCAGCTCTCGCACCGTTGCGTTAATCTGAAAATCACATCAGGCAAAATTCACTCTGACATCTAACACACCCATGATTACGCCCCTATAAGTGAAAAGCCCAGAGGGACCATATGGCCCACCTGGCCTGCAGTCCTGCATGTAAGAGGATAACGCTGGTAGTCTGCATGTGTGAGAGAAGGGCGAGAGAGAGAGGGAGAGGGATGGGGAGTCCGTGCTAATCTTTGCTGCTGTCTTAACAGGCTGTTTGTTCAGCAGGTCAGTGTGTACACCGAGGTGACGGAGGAGGATACACTCACACACACACCCACACACGCTTCTGGCTGATTTCAGAGGAAATAAGGAAGAACGTGGCAGTGATGTACCGGTCGCCTGCTCTGGAGAACAACCAGCTGATGGCTTTGTACGGGCAGCAGAGAGAAATTTACTTTGAGAAGGACGAGGACTGCATTAGTGAGGTGAGGCTTTGTACCCACGGTGGCTCTAACGGTAATCATCCTCGTTTTTAAAATCTGCAACTTTTTCCCCCCTCCGTTCAGCATTTTTCAGCTTGAAGTTTAGAGTTGAATCAGACCAATTAAGAAGAAACAGCCTCTCTCTTGTCCTGCGAAGGGGTGCAGGTGTAACAGCAGCAACAGATATAAAGTGTTAAAAGCAATAAACAAAACAAGATTAATAATAATAATAATAATAATAATAATAATAATAATAATAATAATAATAATAATAATAATAATACAAGACTGTAACCGAACTGTGTGGTTTTTACAAAATGCACGTAATTTGCATCGTACATTGAAATGCATTTGATGTTTTATTTGCTTGATGATTTTGATGGTGGCGTTTGACAAAATGTAATGTTTATTGCTTGTTTCGTAGTTGAAGACTGTATGACGTTTTATCTTGTAAACCACTTTGAACTGCCGAGGTGCTGGAATTCGAGTAAACTTGACTTAAGTTGAGAAAAAGACGCAGATTACATGCAGACAGTAAATATCACTTTAGTAAAATGTAACTGCTTTCAAGTGATGGGCATTTACACTACTGTGTGCTTTGGTAGGACACTTTCTACAGGAAATGAACAGGGAGGAATTTATTTTTGTGGACACAAATGGAAGTCAAGTTGCAGTAGAGTCATTTTGCAACTTTAAATAGACTCTTAATTACATGTCTTATGCTGATTTTTTTTATTCATAGAAATAATACAAATGATCTTATTTAGTTCACTATATTTTCAGCTAAAAATGTGTTTCAGTGTTAAAAACGTAGCTTAAAATAGGACTCGTATATCTGCTGCAAAATTCACAAGAACTACTGAAGAGGGTTGAAACAAAATGTTATTTTTTTATGATTGGCTGTAGCTGGTGATGGCATTTCAAACACTGGAAAACAGCATATTTTTTACTTTCTGTAAATTAATTAAAACTAATATTTCTAACTGTTTTTGGGGTATAAGCAAATTAATAGTAAAAAAAAAAGCATAAACTTCAGTGCACTTTTTATGTGTACATCACCTCAGCACAATGTGTTAAAATCCTTTTTAAAAAAAACAAACAAAAAGAAAACCATCAGCATTAATAAAATTGAAAATCGGCTTTAGCCTAAAAAGCATGGTCGCATCTGTGCGTCTAAATGATACTCTAAGCGAAAACCATGAAAATAAAGTCTTCCTGTTTTACGTACAGTCAGCTCACACTAGGACCATCTGAAGGTTTGTTTCTCTAATAATGCAAAATACATCCTCAGTGTTCAACACGCACTGACTGTACCTCCGACCCCCCAGGAGAACGACCAGGACTCGGAGTGCAGCGAGGACGGAAGCGGCGGCCGAGGCGGCCGCAGCTCTCTGTCGCCGGAAATCTACGGCCTGCAGACGGAGGAGCGCGTTTTCTTCTCCAACCAGGAGTACTACAGGAGGCTGGAGGAGCTGAAGAGCGCCCACCTGAGGAACATGGCCGACCTGGAGAGGATGTACATCAGCCAGGGGCAGGACAGGCACGGAGGAAGGGAGGATGACGACGTTCTGGGGAGAGGGAGAAACAGTGAGGAGAAGCAAATGATCCGGTCAGAAACGTTCAGCTGTTCCTTATCGATGTTTGTTCATGTTGTAGAAGCTGCATATTTTGTCACGTTACATCTACAGACCTTAAAAGGGCAGTATTCTGTGTTCTCCAGGCATGCAATGCTATTTTGTAGCATAATCTGGTAATTATGTTAACTGCAGTTATATATATCCATCCATCCATCCATCCATCCATTTTCTTACACCCTTGTCCCTAGTGGGGTAGGGAGGTGCTGGTTTCTATCTCCAGCTAACGTTCCTGGCGAGAGGCGAGGTCACCCTGGACAGGTCGCCAGTCTGTAGCAGGGTGTCGCTATATACAGTACAGACCAAAGGTTTGGACACAACTGTGTGTCCAAACTTTTGGTCTGTACTCAGTTCAGACCAAAAGTTTGGACACACCTTCTCATTGAATTCAATGAGAAGGTGTGTCCAAACTTTTGGTCTGTATGCTGCTGGCTAGTCTGTAGGAGCTGCATCTTGAAGGCGGGGCTAGGTCCGGCCAGGCATTTTGGACAGTTGAATGGTTGCCATGGGAGATTAAAGGATTTCTCAAACACTCATGAAAGGATCAAGGCAACACTCCAGGTGTGTTTTTGGTGAGGGAATCACACAGGATGCAGCTGGTTCGGGTCAAGACTGATTCGGTTCACCTGCATTTGTAGAGAAAATGGCACTCTTCACAGCGAAAGAATCTACATTAAAATTGAAAAAAATAACAACACAGAAAAATAAAAAGAGCATACGTTCTTAGGTTTCATCTTTCTAACACCTACAGTGGAGTTTGGAAATGTCTCCTCAGGCTATTTCACAACGATTCCAACCTTGGAAGTGGGAATGCGCCCATCCACTTTTTTCACTTCCGATACCGATGAAGATATCTGAGTTTTAATGTCGGCCGACACCGATCCGATACAAAAACACGGTGCTGAATCCCCTTAAAATGTTTCTTTTTTTTCCAAATGCAGACACAGATGTCCTGAATTACAAATTGGACAGTACAGCACACTTAGATACACCAATACCTTCACAAGCTTGGTCAAATGTAAACACAAGACAACAGTAATTTGCACTCAGTGCAATTAGGCGAATAACAGCCAATAAAATAAATAAACGTGACTTCACTCAGAGCACAAATGATGGAATTAGATTGAATAGATTTGCCCTTATGTCATCAGTCCCAATATTTCTTTTTTAAATATTGGGACTGATACAGGTGATATCAGATCGAGACATCTCTACTATTGTCATGTGGTTAAAATACCTCACATGTACACAAATATGCACTGCTTTGTGTTGGTCTGTCTCATAAGATCCTCACCAAATTCAGCGATGTCTGTAATGGTAACTTAACGTAGGAAAAAGTACTAAACTAAATAATAATGATGACAATAATGGCTCTCTCGGATGTCATTCAATTTGTTAGGCAAATAAATGCAAGTCAAGCGTACAATAACTCCCGACTTGTAAATGTTTTCATGACAGGAAGGGTAATAGCGCCTTCTTCGGCAGCGGCCCCACCAGGAGGCTGCAGAGGATTAATTCCCAGGAGGAGCTGGACTTCCGTGACACATCCAGCGGCTCTGACCAATCAGAACTCAGCGGAGAGGATTTCCTAGGAGAACTGGGCTGGACTTCCAACCAGCAGCAAACCCTTCAGAGGTTGGTCCTGAAAGTCAGCTTTCACTGAAAGGTTCAGATTGTTATTTTTGAAGATATAACTCTTAAAAAAAAAAAAAACTATTCCTCAGACTGTCTGTGTTGTCCTTGAGAATTCTCTTGTTGAACTGGTTTATTATCAATCCTTCTGGTTTGGGTTGTAAGTCTCCAACTTCAATATTTTGTGCTACTTGAGTTGAACCAGTGTCAAAAAGTATTCTCTTGCATTTTCATCCAGAAAAATGATGCACAGTCCCGAACACATGATGGCCAAGAAGAGCTTCAGGTTTCAGCCGAAAGCCTCTTGTCCCAAACCACAGGGAAGATCGCCCCATCCAACAGGTGCCAGAGCTCAGTCCGGCTCCAAAGTTACCGTCCCCAAACCCTTCCAGATGATGCTGAGAGAAGAGGAGCGGAAGAGGCACAGGGTGCGGACGCGTTCCGAGGTCGAGCTGGAGAACACGCTGCTGAGGCGAGAGCTGGAGGAGCTCCGAGAATGCCAGAAGAAGTTCAGAGCTTCGCCCGCGCCGGCTCACATCCACCTGCCTCTCTACGAGGTCATCAACCGTCGCCCCAGAGGCGGCTGCAACAGCAGCGTCCCTGAAAGGGGCCAGGAGCCTTTCCAATTCTTGGAGAGGGAGAGGAAAAAGAGGGAAGCCAGGATAGCTGCAGAGTTGGGAAACTTTAGTCGGAGAGAGGAGCGACAGGGCTTCAAGGCCACGCCGCTGCCCAGCTCCGTGTACCGCGACGGACGTGCCAAGAGCCCAAGCCGCCGCCACCACCAACTTCAAACTGTCTTCATGATGGAAAGAGAAGCCACAGAGGGCCAGAGTGATCAGAGCTCCGACCCAGAGCAAGAACCCCAGCAGTCTGATTTCTCCCTAGACTTCAGCGGGTCGCAGAGATGTTTGTCGTCCAAGTCAGTGAAGAAGCAGATAGAGCTGTCCATAGAGATGAAGGAGAGGAAGTAGTTTGTCACCATCCATTTCAACGTCCGAGGCAGAAACGTCTGTAAGCATCTGTAGCCAAGTGGATCCCAGCTTCTTCTCACAAACAAGTTATTCTTTTATCGTGTAGAAGAATACGTTTGCACTGCATAGTTGAGCAGTAGCTACGTTGCTCTCTGTACAAACAGCTGGTAGCTCAGGAAGTGTACATCTTTATGAAACGGCAATACTTGGTTGAAGTAATGTTAATGTTTTAGAGCATTATTGGTGTAATAGCATGAGATCGGCTCTGTGCAAAATAAATGTGATTAATTTTGCAATCTTCAAGTCTGTTTCTTAGCGCTTCTTGCCTCAGCACATTGTGGAGTGACTAACATTTGGTTCCAACTAAAACACACATCAGAAAAATGTCACTGCAACCTGTGAGTATAAGAAAACCCATTAACCTACCATACTTATCTGGAGCGGTCTGTGTTACACTGAATTTGAAGAAGACTCAGAATGAAGACAGTCTCTTGAAGAGGAGTCTTAGGGTTGTGTCCATAATTTTCTTGACATTATGTACAATGCTTCTTTGAACCATAATCTCCAGTGGTTCCACAGCAGTTCCCAGAACAGAACCAGCCTTCTTTACCACCAGAAATGGCTTCTTGTCCGTTTCTGGAGACGACCAGACAACTGCAGAATTATCTGAGTATTTCCGCAGGCGACAGAAGTCGGATTTGTGCTAGAAGACTGAAGTGTACAGAGTGAAAACAAATGGTGAGGGTACAGTCCTGAACGTCTTGTTAGACAAGATGGTCAGCACATAGTCCTTCGGTCTCACAATCCACTCAGGTGGACCAACAGGAATCTCTGCAGGACCTTCAGAATGTGGGATGCCAGGGCAACAGATCTACAGTCATTAATAATGTGCGAAACCGACTGAGGCATCATCTGGCTAATTGTTTGAGGAGGACTGGGAAGTCATAGAAATAGTTTTACTGCAGTCTACTTTTTACTTTTACTTGACTGTGAACTTATAAATACTTGTAAACTAGTTCATGAACTCATGAACTGTCAGTTGATAAGTTCTTAGAATGTGCTTATTAAGTAATGTACACAATTTTAAGATTCTAGCAAATTTTCACATTTTGGAACTCAAAAGTGTTTCTTGTTGGGTTTTTTTCCCTAGAAAAATTCAGGGTTTTTTGGGGGTGGAAATGTACTGTGTCTACATCACATGTGTCAAACTCGAGGCCCGGGGGCCAAATCTGGCCTGCCGTGGCTTTTTATGTGGCCGTCTAGATTCCCAAGTTATATCAAGTAGTTCCTCTTATCAATACGTTTTTTTCACAAATCTCCAAAATTCACGCAAAATCCACTGGTCCCCACATTTCTTTCTGATTTTACTGCAAATTTTTCACCATTGATCAGTTAAAAAATGTCACGTTTAACATTACAGAAATTAACGCTGCAAAAGCACAAAATCCCAGATGGACTGATCAGTGGGAAAAGATGTTTAACATTTCTTTTTAAGAAACACGCATTGAATGCAGAAACAAACAGATGTTTATTGATATTTTAACAGTCTAATGGGTTTTATCAATAGATCCTGACACAACCAGCCCTTTAAGAACATTCAGATTTTTAATAAGGCCCAAAATGAAAATGAGTTTGACTCCCCTGGTCTACACTACAGTCATTAATTAATAAATGTTTTGTTAAAAAAAACTTCTTCTTCTTCTATTATTATTATTATTATTATTATTATTATTATTATTATTATTATTATTATTATTATTATTATTATTATTATTATTACTACATATAGCACATTACACAGAAATATTTTTTCAACTTTAGATAAAACAATATTGCATTAGAGATGATTGATAGTTTGTCCACAAGATGGCACATGCCTCCTCCTCATCCCTTCCACAGAGCGCCCTCCCTTCCCCTTATCTTGCCCCCTTGCTCATCTCTAAGTTGCTGCGCAGTTAATTAGCGAGCCACTGCTGCAGGGCACGCAGTGAGTCTGCGGAGATTGAAGGAGGAACATCACCGCCACATAAAACCGGTTAAAACCAGACGGAAAAGGAAAGTTCGCCTCTGAACTACGTCTTTAGAATCTTGCCGCGATGCATCTCCCTGTCCTCTGGCTTATGTTAGGTGAGTTTCTTTGTTTTTATGGGCTACAGCTTTTCAGCAGGGTGACGTATTTGTCCCGGATTTCTGCACGCGCTGCTCGTCCTACAGTATTTACATGTACATTGTATTGCTCGACATGGATTTGTATCAGATAGGTAAATTGCTTTGGATTAGCTTGTACGCTGATTTCATGTCTATAAGCCAAGTTATACATGACTTGGATGTCTTCATTCATTGGGGCTACTGCGCTTCCGGGTGTCGTTACTAAGCAACCGGGAGCTGCAAGTGAATGCCATTAGTCAGACACACACGTGCTGACTAATGACAGCACGACTAATGACTAATGACCTGTTATCGGTTAAAGTGTTGGTGGCTTTTGAATCACTGAAAAGCTGATGAAGGTTTATTAAAATGGCTTAACCCTTTCATGCATGAATTATGATCCTTTGTGTCAGAATTTTTTTTCCATTTTTTAAAATGTTTTTCTTAAGGCATAAAAAAGGTAGGACATTTTTTTTGTAAAAATATATATTTTTTTATTTTTTATTTTTATGTGATCAATTGTAATTTTGTCCAAATACAAAGTTGTTATTTGAAAAATACATCAGTAGCATTGTTCCTTAGGGGTTATCTGATGTCACAATATTTCTTTTACTTGCAAGAGTCGTCTACAGTAGAAGGAGGGACCGGGTCGGTTCTCATGCTTTTTTGTCTGTCGGCCATATTGTATTTAACAAAAATAATTTCTTGCATTTGCAGCTGATGGCCAGTAGTTGATGGTATATTTTATGATGCATTAGTGTCCACTTCAGTGGTCTGTGTGCATTTATAACATAAAAATCCACAGGAAGCACAAGAAAATGGCTTTTAGATAGCTGTCCACTGTAGTGACCACTATGCATGAAAGGGTTAAAGAGTTGATGGTTTCATCAGACAGCAACAACGAGTGCATGTCATATTTCTCCATGTATTACCAGGTAAATATCATCATGTACATTTTCGTATTTTTCTGGATGTATTAGAAGTAAATGAGATCTTGACACAACTCTCCTTGTATTGACTTGATGTGGTGACCCTGCCTCTTGCCTGTTGACCCCTGGAGACAGGCACCAGAACCCCTCCACACTCTACTAGGGATAATAAGCCTGTAAGATAATGGATGGATGGATGAGTCATCACCGTAGGCAGAAATAACACCTGTAGCTGTCCGTATTGCACTGGCTTTAAAAAAAGCCTCTGACTTAAAACAATGAGTTGTTGAGTTGCTCTGTTGTGAAGCAGATGCTGACAGCCGACCACAAGGCTTTCAATTTATGAATTGTGCTACTCTGAACATCCATCCATCCATCCAGACTTCCTGATTAGCTTCTTTAGCTTGTTCACTAAACCACTACATACATGTCATTTATAGCATTCGCTTTTAGCTGAATATTCAGCTAACGTGTTCGTTTTTGGCCATCTGTAGTAGTTAACACACTACGACTTTCAATAACTGAAAAATATACATAACATTTATAAAGGTAAAAGCTAATCCTATTTGAAGATATAGCTGAAGCCTAATGATATTTGACTTTAGAGCTAAAAGCTAATGCTACTTTAATGTAAAGCTAAACGCTAATGTTTTTTGAACATAAATCTAAAAGGTAATGCTATCTGATTTTTTATTTTATCCAAATAAGCATTCACAGCTGTAGATTGGTGTGGTTAAAAAGAGGCATTAGCTTCCTAGTCTGACTTTTATTGCCCTGCATTCGTCTGAAACTATGCTAGTCTTTCATTAGAGTCCCTTTATTGCTATCGTAACACCAAGATTTCTTTATCTAATGGCTTCTCACACAACTGCAATAAAACTGTGTTGGAACAATTTTGTTTCAAACAATGTTGTTTTATTTTGTCACAGCTTTGCTAACAAAAAGCATCGCCTCTGGGGAGCAGCCCTGTAGCACCACCATTACTAGTAAAGGGACCTTCTACAAGGTCCCAGACTTTGGCAAGCCCCACTGTACCCCACATTGGATTGACGCTGATGTAAGTAAAATAAATTTGTTTTTTTTTTTGTACACATTGTAGAGAATACCTGTATCTAATGACGCTGGAAGGATGTGAGTAGTATTACCTTCAGCTGATTGTGTAGCAAGAAGTTCTGAAGCTTGATATTGAACTACTGCAAGATTTGTCTATTAGAAGTCTCTCGTCTTTATATGAATTATCCAACAGATAGTAGAATTGGACCTGTTTAAACTCCACTTCCCTCTTTTAGAACAACACCTTAGCAAATGGTGATGAGAAAAATGACAGCTTGGTGGTCTCCTCAAACATCACCACCTTGCATACTTGCGGCTGCCACAACGTCGTCAGGTATTTTTTGGACTGTTACCCATCGACACAGGTAGGTAATCATACTGAAACACAAAGTGAAATAAGTATTAGTAAAAAATATTTGACTCCTTTGCTCCGTCTTTTCGTTTCCTCAGCTAAATAAAATGGTCACATGTGACGGTGAGTATCCACTTGCTTATAGCAGAATATGAGGAAGGCATGTAGTTTCAAAAGCTTTCAAGTACTTCTGCTTTATTCTTCATCACCAAATCCCAACTACTATTAGAAATACACAAAGCACGAGCATCAAGAGCAATCAGTTTATCACATAATTTGCAGCAAGGGGAATTAGCACACTATTAGCATGCATAATCTGAATGCATGTCACTTTGTAATATAATGTCAACCAAAGCAAAACTTCATGATTGCAATTTCAATATTTTGTGCCATAATTTCTCATGAATAATTTCTCATACATGATGAAAAATTATTTTACTACATATTGGTTAGTAAAATAATTGGATGCAGTGGTGGTCTTCCATTATTACAAACCTTGTAATCTGATAATGATTTGCCATAATCCTACTGATTAAACATTAGGTCTGTCTACTTTGTTATGCTAACTGAAGCATGATTCTCTACACGTCCGAGACTGACGTTACTTTGTAATTATGATATTCTCCAGATTTTTTTTTTTCTTTTTTAGTTTAGCTGTGTTAATTGCAGTCACTCTACTTTTATTTCAGTCTTTACTTGATGATGAGTTTCTTGTTTTTACAGCTAACTGCTCTGAGAGTGCTGGATTTTCCGGTACACCGGACAACACAGAAGGTAAAGAAAAACAGCAACATAGCCACAACAATTACATTTCTTTAACGGTTTGTGACTGAAAAGTTACCTCATATGGTCTTTCCTTTCCTCGTGATAAGATAGGGAAAAATGTCACCCTTCACATTGGTGTTCAAAGTAAAAAAAATGACAATATAAGGTTCAGCTTCCTGTTTGTCATTTGACTTGCTCTGTTTGTCTCAGTGCTGGAGGCTTTTGACTCATTGTCTGTGTTGTGTGGTATTAATACATGGGAATCCCTCACACCACCGACATCAAAAGCTTAGAGTATATTAACCAGCTCATCTTGATCCTTATCTTTGACCTATTCATTGTTTCTCCTGTCTGCTGTGCATCTCATCTCTACCCTGCACATTCTTGGCCATTTACTCACATCAACCTACGTACATCTTGGACAGCAGAGATTGTTCCAAGTGTAAATCACACAGAGCAGCTGCCTAAAGCAGCAGGTTTAAACCGAATAATGTGACAGAAACAGCATTTCATGAAGGAGGCTGGTATTTCCTTTATCTGCTTTCAACTTTCTCCTTTGTGTCTCTTTTTTGCACCTTACTAATACTGACTGGCAAAAACACAGTGGTAAGTAACTGTGCAAATGCTAAATGGTACTTGTGTTAATATGCCCACAATAATAAAAAAAAAATGTTAGGCTGTAATTATGAGGTTAATATGTACCACTTTCTCTGTATGGAATGCATGAGGAGCAGATTCTGTCGGCAATGACTCACAAACACAAGATAGGCAGTAGCCAATCAGCAGCCAGTCTGATTGGCTGTAATCAGCACAGAAAGGAAAAGCCCCTTCGAAAAGTGACCGTGGTTGTGCAAGAATGCAACAGGGTTGAGTTTATAACTTGCATGTTTAGTGACTGCATTATTAAGCAACGGCGAACCTTCTTTTTTTTTTCTCTTGCTGGGATTTTCCACACAACTCACTGTTAACCCACTGAAATATTAAAGAAGATGAATTACCAACGAACAGCAAATGTGCTAATGCTTGCGAACGACAAGCGACTTGTGAGCAGAACCAAGATCAGAGATTATGCATCTGGATGCGATGATTAATGACTGTCATGTCGAAACTCCTACAAAGTCATTAGTCACCGAGTTAAGTCCAGTAGAGTCACAATGCTCATGTAATTCAAGTATTGTTCATTGTTTATGTCCAGTTTATTCCACATCCCAGTGGAGCAGAAACTTATGTCAAATTGACACAAACATATATATAGATTTTTTTTTTTCTGTAGGAAATCCAGAGTTGGTCCACGTAACTAATGGAGTGTGCCTGTGCAACTCCACGTCGTCCTACACATCCTCTCTTTGTCTCTATGTGTGGGTTGACAATGCATCATGCAAAGGAAGGAGATTAACTACAAATCCAGTGCAGTCAGTCCAGGGATCTGCTTTTGCAGTCAGCAAATATGTTGGTAAAGTCAACATGTTCAGCTGCATCAAACACAAATCCTCACTACACTGTCGGTCGCACGTAAAGCACATTTTAAAAGTGGCTGTCAAAGAATTGTGCTACGGTTCTTACATAAATCAAATGGCTTTTTAATATTCATTTTGAGTGCATTTATATATTCAGGTTCATTTAATGAAGGTTAGCACAGTAAGCAGTGGTCGAAAACCTTTATGCAAAAACAGCCATTGTTTTTGCATAAAGGTTTTCGAACCACAGACTAATTTGCAAACCCAAACCATGGTTAGATCTTATCTAAAAGGCGGCAAAGCTAGGATTAAACATTCCTGTCACACACGCAGTATGACTTTGTCTTCACAAAGACATTGCGTTATCTTCCATTCATTCATTTCTATCTCGCTCCTGGCCCCGCACCCTAAACTTAACCGGTCATGGTGGACCTCAGTGAGCCAAGTTGCTGCTGTAGTGTGGCATTAGATAGATTTATTTATTTTCTCAAAACCCCCACAAACCTAAACAGTATTGAACTATGCAAGGAACAGACTTGAACTGAGTTTGAGAGAACAGACAGTCGAGCAAAAGAAAGCAAAGCTAGGAACCTAAACAGCTGGTCAAACAGGTGAGGGTCATAACTAAGATGGTGGAAACACAGGTGGGATCACTGGGCTTGATTGCTAAGACAATTAGCTGGACTGAGGAACCGGAACCAAACAGGCCTGACAACAGCCTTAGAAAATATAGACAAGAAGGATAACACCAAGAAAAACATAACCTTTACTAAAAAGCACAACTAATGAGGACGAATAAGAAAACCAAACCACTGGTGCAAGAACCTGACAGGAATAATCCAAAGAGAAAAAAACAACAACTAATAATCAGGGCTAAAGAATAAATTATGAACCCAGACATGGACTGACATGACAAAATCTGACGAGTAAAAGAAACTTAATAGAATATGAAAAGATTTAAATTAGAATGACCTAAACACATCAGAAACTATTCAGGACGGTTAGCACCAGAATAACTTATAAAAACAAACCTACCAGAAAAAACTGATTATACAAAACCCATAACATAATTATAAACCAATTCACCCCAGAATCATGACTTAACCGTTACTGTACATGCCTAGTCCTAAACAAGAAGGTCCACTGTGTTAGGACTGGGCTTTGGTTCACATCAGGCCCATTGAAGGTAAATATGACAGAAATAGTCCTAAGAGCAAAGCAAGTACACGCCCCCCCCCCCCCACACACACACACACACACACGCACACACCCACACACACACACACACACACACCCCACAGGCCTGCTGAGTTACTATAACTAATAACTAGAAAAACATGAAAATGCATATGAGAGAAAATGAATTTTCCACAACAAAATAAGTTTCTATACTCATTGTTCACATAAGTTTTTGTTTCATCTGGGAATTAAAAACTCTTAATTTCACCTAAATCAGACAAATGATGTAAATGAACAGCTGAACTCATTGTGTTTTTCTTAGGAACAATCAACCACTGGGTCATCCCGGTGATTTGCATCGTCATGACCTTTGGTGCCATCGGTGTGTTGATTTATTGCTGCAGGTATGTAGGATGGCACACGACTTTACTGTGCCTTGCAAACACATTCACACTTCTTGAACCTTTTCACATTTTGCCTATTATGACCAAGTACTTCAGTATTTCTATATGACATACAAACACAAAGCATAACTGTGAAGCTTAAGGAAAAGTATACATACTCAAGTCAGATTGGATGGAGAGAGTCTATGAATATTAATTTTTAAGTGTTGCCACAACATCTAAACTGAATTTAGGTCAAGACTTTGGCACATGGTGGCACATGATGCTGCCACCGTCTTTTAAAATTGCTACTATTGTTTGCTTACAGACGTCAATGTCGCAATCAAAATGGATTATGAAGTGTCAACAGCAAGATGGAGGAGAGTTTTTCTTTTCAACACTGTGTCCTCCCTTTGTACACATATATTGTGTCACTTTCTATTATGATAGGTCAACTAACAAATCACACACTTTTCTATCCATGCCTGCTGAAAATTTTACTAACCCTGTCCGTATATGCTATAATTTACAACCAGTAACAAGCTACTGTGACGGCCAAAGGTCTAAAGGCTTCGACACACGGGAGGCAAGGTCCCATCTTCTCCATTCATTTCCTATGAAACTTGCACAATGAGGCGACAATCTCTTGCTCTCCTCCAACCAAGTGACTGTCCACATTCCTGCATGTGAAATTTTGCACACGTAGACGTTCGTACGTGGCATCGCGACACAAGAAAGTTAAAAAACTGTTCAACTTTTCTCGATGTTACGCGGTACTACAACCCGTACACGAGGTTTTCAATGACTGACCAATGAGACGGGAGTAAACCAAACACCACTTTTAGCACGTGTCTGGCTTTGGTGTACTCTGTCAAGGTTCACAAAGTGATTATAGAGGTATAGATAAAAAGGCAGCCGTATGGGAACTTGTTGGCGCCAAGGTGAGCTTGTGCAGTATGTTGTCTCTACTGTGATGAGGTGCTGATTGAATGTCTTTTTCAAAAACTCTCTTGTAAAATCAGCAGCGAGATTTCAGTCAGTCCCAGCAAAATCTTCATGTTATTGGTTTTGAAAACTGTCAAAATTCCCTCCAATTTTATAACCAGATTTCTTGCAGACAAATGATCCGAGAGCGCGATTCATGAAGTCGCATCCCATAATTTGGGTTTCACCCCTGAGCGGCGATAACTTTCGCCTCTCGCTGTCGTCCGTTGCTTCCCGTGTGTCGAGCCCAGACCTGGTCTACATTCAAACGTTTTGGACTGCTCTCTGTCACATTTGACCGATTATTTCAGCTCACTGATATAGTCTGACTTTTGGTTTTAACTTCTGTTTTTGTCACTGTCAGTATTAACTGGTGCGCAGAAAAAGCTGTGGAAGCTTTCTTGAATGTACCACACACAGAGCTTGGATTTTATGCTACTCATGTTGTATGAAGCTGAATCCTTATTCGGGATGTCTATACATTTGCTAAAGCTTTAACCTAACTTTACAATGCATTTTATAAGCTTTAAACTGCCGTGCTAGTGTTACCCGTTTGATATTCACTGCCTGGCCCCTCAAAAAAGTTGCCACCCTGATTTAACTAAGCAGACAGACACCAGCCTCTGATTGAATATTTACTTAATCGGCCATTATCTTTCAAGCAGCAACAAGTCATTGACACTCAACTCTGTGAGTGATTCACTTTTCACTCAGCCCATGGTTGCGTGTTACCTTTACCCGTTTGATAAAGGAGATTAGATAGACGAGCAGAGTTAGGTTGAGAACTGTCCAACGCTTTATAAAAACTGGAAAGAAAGTGGGGAACCATTGAAGTTGAGGAGGAAATGTGGTTGGAAAAACATCCTGACTGACTGTCAAAGTCAAGAAAAGCAACAGGAGAAATCAACTGTGTCTATTACTGAAAGTGGGGGTGTCTTCATACCTGATACTTTCATAGACTCAGTTTGATTGGAGACCAAAATTGCAACATTTGTCCCTTTTTCCATTTGGTGTGGTTTGCTTTCACACTGCACTGTCAAACCAAACAAACCCTCTGAAACCCTGAGCCTGTTCACCCTCCTTGCCTGCGGAGGCGCTGCACCAAGAACCACTGAAGGAAATGACACAAAAACCTCTGAAGAAGACAACTTCCTTCTTCACTGAAAGTAAACAAGTACGGAGTAGCGTCTGATTTTAGCGGAAGTAGAATTTCTCTTTTGTCTGGTGAACAGCCACAAACCATTTCTCCCACTAGTGCTAGACTCTCGCGTTCGCTTTGGTTTTATCTACCAAAACAAATGTGAACAAAGATCATTCCTTTTTTTTTTCTTTTCTAATGACATGACCACATTCCAAGATGACAATGTCAGGATTTGTCAGGCTCAACTTGTGAAAGAGTGGTTCATGGAGCGTGAGACATTTCCCATACAGATTGACCGAGAGTCCAGACCTCAGACCCACGGAGAACCTTTGGGATGTTTCGTAGAAAACTTTGCTCAGCGGTGAAACTCTCTCATCATCAATAGAAGAACTTTGTGAAAAATGTATGTAACCCTGGATGAAGCTTAATCAGAATCTTACGAGAACAATGCCACAGTAAAGGTTTGCTATCATCAAAGATAAAGGCAGACAAACGAAATATTGGGACTTTTATTTTGAGGCAACTTTTTTTTTTGGCCAGGCAGTCTATCCCTACCTTGTATTTTTTCTTTTTGATATGGGTATCTATTTTTATTACATAATATTAAAAAGTATCTGATAATATATAGAACAAAAAGCAACTGCTACATGCAGATGAAAATACATATTAAATATTATCACCTTCCTAAAATTATTATGGCCCAATGTTTGCTAAAATCACTTTTGGCAAAAATGACTTAGGCCATTCTTTTTTTTTAGAAAAGTGACAATATTTATCTTTTAATAAATATATCATTTACATGGTGCCATCCAAAAACATTTTGACAGTCGAGTGAAACAGTTTTTTTTTGTTTGTTTTTTTTTGCAGTCAATTGAAACATTTTGATTTTCTCCTTGCTGGGTGTACCGCAAGGCAGAGGAAAACTCAGATCAATTCAGGATTCTGGTGCAGCTGAATTCAAACCTTAAAGCACTTTTGACACTTTCAGTCTGTTACAAAATTTTATTATGCTTTTTTTTATTAAAACAAGCTCTCAAAGTCCAGTCCATGAGTGCCACACCTGCAATTTTTTGGATGCATGCCTGCTTCAAAACACCTGAATCAAGTGATTGGTTAATGATCAGGCCTCTGCTGATCATTAGGAAGTAGGTCTGGTGTGATGGAGGAGGGAGGAATCCACTAAATGCAGGACAGTGGCTCTCAACTACTGGAACCGATTAGATGGCAATATTTCACGCCAGCCGAAAAAGCTAAAACATTAGCTTCACTCTGTTTTAAATGCGTTTTGGATGGAAACAAAGTAAGCTAAGAACTTCATACGGAGGATGAAATAAGCGTACGTTACGATTGTAATCATGTTTTTATATGTTTATTGCTGTCGTTTTACAAACACTGCTAACTTTATCTAAACGTCCCATTTGCAACTTTTTCTGTTTTCCTGAGCTTTTTACTGGCAATATAAAACTGACAATAAAAACGTTTCCACAAGAAAACTTGTGTTTTGTTTATTCCAATGAAATCACTATTGACTGCTGACCAGACACGGAAATATTAACCACCGCTGCATTCGCTTAGTGTTGAGAAGAATTTTGATATGTTTTGACAAAGCAGATGATAAAATAAAACACCATGGATCACTTGGTCCAGATTCACTTTGAATGACTGATATATTAGTTATTTTTGATATTTATTTGATATGTTTTCTGTATTATTGAGACAGAAGCTTCTGTAACACATAGAGGTTTGACCGACTTCATCCAAGCAGCTGGTTTATAGAGCAAGCTTAGAAAAGCCAGAGTTTCATCAACTTGCTTTCAACAACAAATCAGAATCACACCCAAAGATGATTTGAGCTTTGAGGACACGAGATGCTAGTCAATGAAACAAAAGATACCGCACCTCGTACACTTCCTGTTGACACATGATGAAATGGTGCAAGAACCACATCCTCAAATCTTCATTAAAAAAAAAAGAAATGAGAAACCTTTTTTTTGGAGAAGCAAACATTGCGCCACGTTTGAGTCTTGGCTCATCATATTTACAGGAGAATGTCAATGACACACTTTACAGGTTAGTTTAGTTATTTTACTCTCTACTTCATTTATTTATATTTCAAGTATTGCGTGAAACGGCTAGATATCTGTCAGAAATGTCCATAGCATGTACAAGTTTGCCTGTCTGCCTAGAAAACATTAAAGAATGGAATCAATTTGAACAATGAATAATAGTCACCAATAACTCTATTTGAACTCTGATCACATGACCAGTCAATGGAGCCAAATAAAGATAAGGCACATATCTACACTTCCTGTTGACACAGAGGTTATGACACAAACCACTTCCTCGTAGCCTTCATTCACAAAAACAGGCGACATGATGGCAACAATACAAAATAATATTTTTCTGTTTCTTCATCTGTGCTTTTTTCTATTGCGGCTTGCACTAGTATGACTAATGCCAACCATCCAACAGATGTGATATAGATAATTAAGGATCTCACACATTGAATGTTTTCTGTATCAAAAAGTTCTTCAGTGTCAGCAAACAGGTCAGACTGCTGTTTGGTTCATGGTAACACTTTATTTGACGGGGCGTGCATTAGATAAAGCATATCTTTATCTTTATGCTTTCAGAACCTGTCAGTCAGAGCTCTGGACAGTTTTCCTCAGCAAAGCAAAAAGACATAAGAAGATGCATCTGTAGGTTCTGATTACTGGACAAATATTAATTTAGTTGTTTCAGTGGTTGAAACGAATAAATATCCGTGCCGAAGCAAAACTGCAAGATGACATGGGTAGGTCACAGACTTATGGTAGGATGTACACTCAACACTTGAGACAAAGATCTGAAAAATAGGAAAACTGAGTTACAAGACACAATCCTGACAATTCAGCTAAGTTATGGCGTCTGTCATATTTGCCTCTCCAGACACATTTTCTCAAGTTATCCGGTTTTATGAATAAGGGAGTGAGAGGACGTGACTAATGACATATGACATAACATCTGTTATGAACATGAAGGAGTCTTTATGAATGTTTATGACTGTTGTCATGACTTGTCATTTGGTAAATAATGACCCTTTAATGCAAAGTTGCTTTAAAAGTTGGCTTAAAAGGCTACTAATAGTGCCAACTTTGCGTTAAAGTGTCAATATTTACAAAATAATGACAGGTGTTATGTCATATTTATGACAGTGTCATGTCAGTCTTATGCACGCCCCGTCAAATAAAGTGTTACCTGATTCATTTCTGCATTTACACAGGCAGAAAGTTCATAAGAAATAGACATAACTTCAAAAAAATAAACCAAACAAGCTTTTTGTTAGAAATGAATCATTGATGCTGTTTTCGACATCTGAATCAAGACATGGAGTTTGAGTTATTGAAATCTTTTATTATTCTAATGCAATTCCTGTTGACAAAGACAAAAGTTGTAAAATTAGTCACTTCCTCTCACTCCCTTATTCATAAAACCGGATAACTTGAGAAAATGTGTCTGGAGAGGCAAATGTGACAGACGCCATAACTTAGCTGAATTGTCAGGATTGTGTCTTGTAACTCAGTTTTCCTATTTTTCAGATCTTTGTCTCAAGTGTTGAGTGTACATCCTACTACAAGTCTGTGACCTACCCATGTCATCTTGCATTTTTGCTTCGGCACGGATATTTATTCTTGTTTCAACCACTAAAACAACAAAATTAATATTTGTCCAGTAATCAGAACCTGCAGATGCATCTTCTTATGTCTTTTTGCTTTGCTGAGAAAAACTGTCCAGAGCTCTGACTGACAGGTTCTGAAAGCAAACATGAAATTGATCATGTTGTGACAGAGATGTCCTGATTTAGCAGCACCATCAAGTTTGACCGGCATTATCATGTTCTTTTTCTGAAATAATGTATTTTACTCCAGATTTGCTGAATTGTAACTCCTTCAGATGTTGTTATTTGTGACCTTCTAGATGAGTTTTTTAAAAATTTACTCTTGAAGTGATTTTTGTAAACCTGAACCTTCCTGGCAAGTTTCAGCAGCGTTTCATGTCTTCACCATGTGCAGATAGTGGGTCTAGCTTTGGTTTTCTGGAGTCCCAAACCCACAGAAATGGATTTTTGGAACCGTTTTCAGGCAAAGTTAGACGACTTCCTTATTCATTTACTGGATTTCTTTGTGACAGTACATCGTGTGTTGCTTTTTGTGGATCTTTTTGCCTACTTCTTGTTTTCAGACGGGTTCTAATTGTGCAATTAATTGATCAGATCTGATCTGGTCACTGACATTGACCTCAGCTTAAAATCCAACATGTCTCTGTTAAGCCATGATTTAACAAGGTAGGTGATCACTTTTTTTATACTTAAATTAAATAATCATTTAACAAATGCAATTTACCCTGGTTGTTTTCATTTCATATAAAAAACCTGCTAAGTAAAATAAGAAATCTACGAGGAAGCAAATTTTTACCTCTGAGGAGAACTACAAAATGAATGTGCATAAATGACAACCGTTTGACCAGGGCATCCTGCTGCTCAGCAGATTGTTTAGATGTTATTTCCCTTGGTGAGTAACGGGAATTTGAAAGCAGCTAATTCCTCTTTTGTCTCGTTATTCATAAAAAAAAAACAAACACAAAGGGCTTCTTTCATTAACAAACATGGTAGTTTGCATTTTTCTTTCAGTAATATTACAGGGACACTAGCAGAGACCTTACTATGTATCTTGAAATTTAAATAAAACATTTTTCGGCTGTTTCTTCTTAATTCACAAAGTGCTGTTGAGTGCACATTGCACCATCAGTCTCCTAACGTTCATGCTTTACATTTCTGATGCATCTTTATTCGTGTGTTTGCCAGAAAGGGAGAACACGTCACATGAAATGAGTGTTTCTTGTGCGGTAAATGGGGACGGGCACCTTCCGATTCCTGTGAGCCTCCGAGAAACAGACGAGAAGTCAGGTGAGGCGTCTCATGACAGGAAGTGCCTCAGTGAGGTGGAGAGGGGCAGATCTCTAAAGAGTTAAGAGTTTTAGAAAGCAACCACAATGACTTGTGCTTTTTGTCCACAACAACTTTGTATTTGGATCCGTCTCTGCTGCAGTTTTGCTGGTATTTTGAGATGATGCTCCACCTTGCTGTTTCCTGAAAGCTGCCAGAGCTCTGACTCACCAGAAGGGATTTTTTTCTTCCAACTGTTTGTTTTCGTAAGGCCTGAGGCAGATCATACGCAGGGGGGAAACAAGGCAGTCCTTTGCCAATGTGGGGGTGTGTGTGTGAATTTTGCTGAGCTGAGGTAGTCAGTGAGTTGCTCTGTCAGTGGGAGCCGCCTGTGTCTCCATCCACAGGTTTCAGGCCTGTTATTGTTAACCGGGACTCACTCACAGAGGCCTGCAGTGGAAATGTTAATTATTATAAACAACGTCCTATGAATTCAGAGAAGAGGTACAGCTAGTACACTACTCCTGACTCTGTTTTTGTGTGGCAGGGTTTTTTATGTTGCAATGTGGTTTTGAGGGAGGACTTGTGGCCTGGTTTTTATCTAAGCAGTTTTCTCAACTGTCCCGTTTCCCCCTCTGCTTTTCGAAAGTCCCACTTTAAGCTGTTCCACCATAAAAACTGCCGTCCGGCTCGGCGGCGCATGTAGCCTGAGCCAGCTCTGCTCAGTTTGCTCTAAGGTTTCTTATCTCACAATAAGTCATTTGCAGCAGATGTCGACCTTGAGCTGCACTGAACTCGTGACAGTTTCAAGCAAGAGAGCTGCATAAGTTGCAAACACTTGTCATTTGGATTTTGATAACTTTTTTTGTGTGCTTGTACCTTATCTTTCTGTATTAGCTTTACTGCTAATTTCATAGTTAATCAACATTTTCCTTTTGACCTTTTGAGATATTCTTGCAGCAGCGTCAGTCAGTTTTAGCTTTTGTACGTCTCGTGTCCTTCCTGCCTCCCTCCCATATTTAATCGGGGTTTCTAGACAGCACACTTGTTTATTTCATTGAGCATTTATTTCCTTCCTCTTGAATTCAGCCCGGCTTCCTTGTTTACTTTTTGATCCTCATTAATTGTCGCAACGTTTCTCGTCCAGCGACGTTTCTTTTTGACTTGCTTGCCAGTATGAAAACTGAGTTTGTGGCGTGATTAAAACCGTCACAGTATTGGTCTCGATATAAAAAACTGCTCACAATCAACAGCAGAAATGTTTAGAGGCTCGTTTTTTTTTTTGCCTGTTCTGCCAGAATATACTAGAGTAGATATATAAACACTAAGCCATAATGATTTCAAACACCCTTAAATCTAGATGTCGATTGTTGTGAAAGTACGTTTCGCTTCCATTTAGATTAAGATTTACTTGCAAAGTAAATAATTGTCGTCTTTTTAAATTTAGCTTTTATTTTGGGGCGTCGGAGGCCTGGTGAGTTATGTGTAAATGAAATACAAACTTTTCAAAGTCCTTATTGCTCATATTTGTTATTTTATGAGCCAAAACCACAAACTACTGTCCCCGACTACTGTGCTGTCTTAGTGAAACGATTGAAATCGTTGTGTCTCTGTTTGGATGCATTTCAGTTTCTCTGTAATTACCAGCCTTTTTTTTGTTCACTACAGATAATATATTTTTTTAATCTTTAAAAAGCTGTATTTTGACAGGATGTTACTTAAAACGGTGTGCAGCTACGTACATATATGTTACACATTTTGCCGAGAGTTTTTTTTTTCATGAAATATTTGCTAAACGTGACTAAGAGAGACGGCTCGCAACAAAAACAAACATCCTCAGCTCTCACTTTGGCTTGTTAATTAGTTACAGCAGCTGTTCTTGTAAAATAATATATATATTCTAGTTGCAAACACTTGCAATAAAAATCCAATAAAAAAAAAAACACGTGGTTAAATCATTCATTGAATATTTGCTTGCAGTTGTTTGATTGACTCAGCAACAAATAATGACTTGTAATTATGAACATTTCCTCAATGTTCTCCCTCAGAGAGAGACGACGAATTAAAAACGTGCAATGTAGACAAACAGAAATTTGTTAGAGTTTAGTTTCAAACAAAGTGTTGAAAGCTTCTGGGGCCAAAACAAAAACGTGAAGACAAAAAATGCTCCAGCAGTGCTCTGTAACCAGCACTGCTGTTCAGGCCACATTTTGAACCCACATGTGGCCTACTACTACTTCCTCGTAGTAACATCTGTGTGGCGCCTCTTTTGCGTCCCAGCGTTGACCGCGCTGTAAAACTGAAGACATCTTTGCCTCCCGGTCCGTTTTACTTCAAAACCGCAAAGGAGCTTCTTTCTGCCTGAGTCACCGGGGCATGGAGGAGCGTCTAGTGTTGGACGCCAGCGAGAGACCCAGGTGTGGGAAAGAAAAGCAATTCGACTCATTCATGATAACTTGCCTGCGTCTGATCAACAGTGAAGCCTTTGTTTCACTTCAGAAATAATTCATTTTATTGACGAGTGCTGCATATTACTGTAAAAGACTTTCATGTGTGGATGCAAGCAGGTAAATGTGCATGCTCACCTCTCAGGTCGCATGCTTCACATATTTTCCAATAGCTGGCTATTATTTCAGGAAGCCATCTTGAGCTTTCTGTGGCTAAAGCTTTTTTTTTTTTTTTTTTTTTTTAAAGCAAGCCCATGGGAAGATCTGGGAGCAGTCAGGCTGTTTATCAATCACGTGAAGGATTTTGCTGAAATATTCAACCATTTGCTGCAGAAGGCACACAGAGTGATTACATTCTCAAACATGATGAATATGAACGTATTTGTCACAGCTGCAAATAGGAAGCATGCTAGAGCTGCACACCAGAGAATTACTTTTTTTTTTTTTTTGGTTTTAAAAACCACATCCACCTCTCAGCTGAATTTGGGGCTCAGGAAAAGAACGACAACCCAGAAAGTAACAAATGTGAAGGCAACAGTGAGAGTTCAGAGGTTTATGTGGCTCTGATGGTCATGACACTGAATTATGTTGCTTTGATAGAATGCATGAACAACAGAAATGTAGTTTTTCCACAGGAAAAACTACATGCGATGCTCAATAGTGAAGCAGCTCTGACTCACAGCAGGGCTCAGACTGACGCAACAGGAGAAGAGGAAGGGCAAAAAGGTCGGTGACACTTCATTTGACGGGCTGTGCAGAAGAGCTGGCATGAACATGAAGGCGTCTTTATGAATGTTTATGACTTGTCATGAAGTGTCATTGAGTAAATAATGACGTTTTTAATGCAACGTTGCTCTAAAAGGTTGCATTAAAAGTGCCAACTTTGCATTAAAGTGTCATTATTTACAAAATAATGCAGAGCTTAATGAAAACCTCAAACCTGAAGACGTGAGATCAGATCAGTTCCAGCTCATTTCAGAAATACTAACTCATATTTCCTGTAAGCTGTTCATCTGCATGAGAATAAGGAATATGAGGCAAAACAACAGTTGCTATACGACCTGTGTTTGGGTGACTGTGTTTGGGTGACTGTGTTTGTGTGACTGTGTTTGTGTGACTGTGTTTGGGTGACTGTGTTTGTGTGACTGTGTTTGTGTGACTGTGTTTGGGTGACTGTGTTTGGGTGACTGTGTTTGTGTGACTGTGTTTGTGTGACTGTGTTTGGGTGACTGTGTTTGGGTGGGTGGGCTGGGTAACTGTGTTGCTGGGACCGGCAGGTTTATCAGGGTGTGGCTCCGACCAGAAATCAGTGTTGAAGGATGACATAAGTGAGCTGTTCTTCCTCATAGCATTCCTGATGTTTTTGTGAAGGACAAATTACTCACGTTATTGGAGTGTGTATTGTGCGACAACGAGAGCAGACACGACATATTGATTGTGACAAATGTTTTTCTATGGAGAACAAGAGCTGCACTTGCTAATTGGTAGAGGTGGCACCAAGTCATTAGTGAGTCTTTAACCCCTAATCAAGTCCTAAACTTGTCATTTCTGAGTCATTTGACAAAATCATGCGATGTAATCTAAACTGCAGGAATTCAAAAAAATATTTTAAAAGTTGTTTTGAACCACCAGCAGGACGAGGTGAACTATAAAAACATCTGACCATCAGTTCTGATGTTGCTTTCTCACAGAAAAAAAAAAAAATTAATCCAAGCAAACCATAAATCCTGCAAGTTTAGAAAACAAACAAACTGATCTAAAAAACAAACAAACAAACAAAACTACAAAGATTTTTATCCAAAATATTAAAAAAAAAAACTATTTCATTGGTGGACAACTGCAATAGTACAAACAGTGACGAAGGGCCAACATCAGATTATTGAACATGATAAGTAGGATCATTTTTGCAGCTGCTTAGAAATCAATTTTGCGGTCTAGTCGATTTTACGAAATTTGAAGCTAACTAGCGTCATTAAACTGTCACATTGTAGAATGACAAGCATTACATTTGCAACATATTAATTACATCTAAGTAGTAGGAAGGAGGAAACACTGACAAATGACAGGAGGCGTGCGGCGACTGCGTGTTTGGCACGGCGCGTCGGGCGCGGATGGGTTAACAAATGAGACGTGACGTCATTTAAAGTCAAAGGGTTCAAGTTCGAGTTAGGTCCCGAGCCGCTGGAGTGAAAGTGCAAATCAAGTCCAAATTCTTTTAGGATGTTCTGAGGTTAAATCTGTTAAAAAATCTGAAAAGTGTGGCTGTATGTGCATTCCCCCCTCCCTGAAGGGCGTGTTATCACCTTCTGTTGTGAGTGTTTCACTACCTGCATCGCACATTAGTGGCTGAAACATTTCTTTGTTCTTTTTTGTTGCAAACACAATTCAAGTCTCACCGTTGATTCTCAAATACGTTTAGATCCGGGCTTTGACTGTCTTTTAACAACGACTTTTGATATTTCATTATTGCTAATATTGTCAGCATTACAGTGGTAAGCTCTTCTTTATGTAGAAACCATGTGCTCAGCAACACCCACAACAACGTTCAACCTTATCTTGGAGAATATATTCGACTTGGCGAGAGTTGTTGTAACTTTTTAAACCATAATTGTGGGTTAATGGTGCAGGACTGTGGGCTTGTTTAACTCACGGTTTGATTAACAGTAATAATCAGATCACTGTCTTTTGTTATGGCTTTTAGTTGCAGTCATAAAGGGCAAGTAAAAGCTAAAAGAAGAAAAACTGATCAAAACCACAGGAGATGAGTCATCAGTTCCAGGAATTGGAGTTTCTCAGATCGCACAGGGAGATAACCAGTTTATCCACGGCTGTTGGGTATTTTAAGCCGGACCTATACAGAACCACGCAGAGAGTAGTATCACTTCAGCCTTTGTGAACGGGGAGAGAGTCTCACTGGCTCAGGACAACTCCAGCTTGTCCCTCTGCAGCAGCCTGGTTTTATTGGAGGGGTCGGTCATAAAACAGAAACTTAAAGACAAGGAGTGGAGGGATCTCTCTGAACTGGCTGAAACCGGCTTCTCCCAGAACATCTGAGGTCCACCTCACCTTGTTTCCAGCTCAGAGTAGGGAGACAAACTTATTCACGAGATAACCATTTTGCAGAAGTCTGACTACGGCCTTACTGCACAACACAACCCCAGACAAAAAAAAAAAAAACGGCATCATGTCTGTGGTGTCGCATTTCACCGAGAAACAAGTTTCTGTGTGTCGCTGTTCTGACCTCACTGGCACGGCAAACGAAGGCCAGATATAACAACCAACACAACATTGTTCCAGGTTGATTTGTTTGTTTTTTGCTCGCCTGAAGCCCAACGGTTTACAGCAACCGCTCAGATTCCCCGTGAATGAATTTGAATGTCTTTGCAGGACATTTTACACGCTCCCACGGAAGAGGCTGAGGCTGTCGTGATGAAGATGGAGGGATGATTCGGGAGTGCTTTTGTCGTGCTGGGTGAGAAATAAAAGATGGAGAAGGTAATAAACTCTCGCCTTTTAAAAGACAGGCGTCGCTGAAGCTCTTTTAAAAATGTTATGATGTGTCTGGCCACCGTGTACAAGGGGTCAGAGTCCAGGTGTGCAGTCAAAATTCACCATGGGCGAGGCAAGGAAGGAGCAATCTGGGGACATGAACTTGGTGGAGAACGAGAGCAGAGAGAGGTAAGAGGAATTTCTACTGGAGATGCACCGATCGCATATCAATATCTGTATCAGCCCCGGTATTGAAGAAAATTCTGCGCCAGGTATCAGTGACAGATCCAAAATTACTGATCTATTCAGTCTAATTCTACACTGTGTGCTCTTGCTTTATGATTTATTTTACATTACATGTAGAATTTCTAAATGCACTTTCTGAACCTTTTGAAAGAAGATTTGCTGAAGCTTATTTTTACATGTCTGGCCAAGCTAGGTAACCTGTTGGTTTTTTTTAATCAGTTTCAGCGTCTTTATCATTCATTTCACGTTAAACTCATAACGGAGCTGAGTGAACAAATTAAAGTTTTGTTGTTTTTACACCAATAGCTTGTGAAGCTACAGGTGTATCTTAGTGTGCCGTACCTGCGCAGAGTTATCAAATACATTTGTAATTCATCCACTGTCCTTTTAAGTCTAAAAAAAAAAAAAAAATAACATGGATAAAATGCATCACTTTAAGTGAAACAATCTGCCAGTGAACTATCATATTCAGGAATGATTAACTTCAGATAAACTCCCATGTCTTGCTGAAAAGGTCCTTAGAAGAAAACTGGGCAGGATTTGATGGATTCGTCGCATAGACCACAAGGAGGAGATGAATGTAATGTTTAATCTCCTCCTCCCACATGCCGGACACACCTTATGTATCCGGTGTTATTGTTAGGTAATTGCCATGCAGAGAGTCCATGACTGGGCTCAGGCTCACACATCACACCCGGAAGCACTGAGAGACCCGCTGCGGGAACTTTCATTCATACATCATTCTTGATCTCCTCTCCGAAATGCATGGAGCCAGCTCTCACGCGTTGCTGGGAGTAATATTCCTCGTAGCTTTCGGTAAGTTTGTACTATTATTATTATTATTGTATTAATTACGGAAACTAAAACGCTCATGTTGCGCGGCCGGAGTTTAAAGAGTCGGTTTTCTGTAGAGTCGTCTCATCCTACAGAGAGCTCATCTGTCTCTGGTGACGCAGAGCTGAGTGGGCATCGCGCGTGCCGACACTTTGCATGTCATCGCCATTTAAATTGGTTTATTTAATCTGACTCGGTTAAAAACATGATTTGTTGGCTGTACTGCACCGCAGGTGACACGTGGACGGAGTTCATTACCGCAAACATGATAACTTTGTAGTTGTCAGGTAGTTTTGCGGCAGCAGTCAGAGTCTCTGCCAGGCTGCGGGCCGTAAATAAATAAGGAAAACACTTATTTTTAAGTTACTCTAATATGAAACAAACAAATAGTTCTCCAGGGAGAACTAACACGTTATCCTGTTGTTGACATTTTTTAAGTGTTTTGTTTGTGAGCAGGGGTGTGTGTGTGTGTGTGTGTGTGCGTGTGTGTGCGTGTGTGTGTGTGTGTTTCTTTAGCATTGCATATACTGTACAGCTAGCTACTTTGACACAGTTGTCACGATAGACAAACGACAAGAAACAGAAACAATTAATACTGATGCGTCACGCTTTAAATATTTTGATCTCACTCAGTAAGACTTGCTGTTTCCTCCCGCTTCCCATTTCAACACCCGGCTGCTGCGTAAATAGCTGCTTAGTGGAAACACGACGGCGGCTTAACGCCTCATAAAATAGTGTTGGCAGGCAGACAAGGATCTGACATGATTGAGACAAGTTGTTTCAGGAAAGCTGTTGTCTTGCTAATCTGGCCCCATGCTAAAGAAAAAACCACGAGAGTTATCTACTGCAGCTATGGAAACGGCATGAAGGCAGACATGAAGTGAGAAAAAGCTCACAGAACCCTTTATTCTTCTTATTATTATTATTCTTATTCTTTCTCTTCTGTTTTTTACTGATCCCAACTCCTACAGGTGTTAGAGAGTACACAGTTTATCTAATAGTTTCTGACTTAACCGCTGCATTGTAACGTTTCACATTATTGTGAAGTTGTGTTGATAGTCTTCTCTGTCTTTTAGTCCCAAATCGGCTCTGCGTGGCAGAGAAGCATGAGTGCATCGCTACTGAAACCAGTGATGGGACTTTTTACTCCGTTCCAGCCCCTAAATGCTCCAGATATTCTTATTCTTGGAGCAACTCTTCCGTAAGTTCTTACTGATCTAGCTAGAGGTGCACTGATTTATCGGCCAGCTGATTTATAGGTGCCAATTTCCTTAATTTTGGGAGATTAGTGATCGGCTGATTTTTTTTTACGCGTGAAGCCGATCTTATCCTCTGATCTTATCTATTTTGGCAAAGGTCTAAGAATCAACCTCTGTCCTCATTTGCTCTCTGGTGAGGAAGGTTTGACTGACAGACCGGCTCACTAAGTTTATAATTATACAATAGTGACCCCACTGTTGCCGTCTCTCCAACTTTCTTGCTATATTGAGCAATTATTCAGACAAAAATAAATTGGTATTGGCCAAAATTCGGAATCGGCAGGTTAAGCTTTTTAAAAGATCGGTAATCGGCGATCGGCCAGAAACCTACAATCGGTGCACCGTTAGATCTAGCATATGACAAAGTAGCTGTTTTCATTTGAAAGTTAATTGCCTTAATATTAGGGGTGCACCGACTGGAATTTTAAGGCAGGTCAGACTTCAAAAAGTCTGACCTGCCGATTTCCAATTTCTGTGCTTTCATCTGTTGTTGCCAAAGTCTCCAATAACACAGGAACAAGTTTGCTGAATTGGTTGCTACTTCCTTTTTTGAAAAAAGTCACAACAGGGACCAGAGAAAGTTGCTAAATATAGCAACAGAGTCACTAAGTTGGCAACATGGACTGTACTGTATGCTGCAGACTTGACCTACTGGTTTCCTTTTGCTTTGTTGGCCATCTGTCACAACAGAGGGAAAGGAAACTGTGGTTGATTTTCAGATCTTTGGGGAGGCAGAGGAAACTGGTGAATAAGATTGGTATCTGTGAGCATCAGCAGATCATCCAAAATTATGAAATCGGTGCAGATCGGCGGGACCATCAATCGGTGGATCCCTACTGAATAAAGGACTCATTTCTTTAGAGAGCTTCATTAAAAGTTTTTTACAGCAAAGAGATTCTACACAATAACACATATTCATCTTAAAAACACCTTAACTTGACACTATAATAACTTTCATTTGAAAAAAAGTATATCTTTTTTTACATATTTGTTAAAACTGTCACCATGACATGACTGTTTGTCATGAGACAGATAATGTGTGAAAAGATCAACCTCCTCCATTTCCTCCCTGAGCGGCCACGCCCGACCAAAAACAACCAATCACAGCCAGGGGGAGGGTCTTAACGATGTCACTCAACCCTCAAGTACTTGCTGCTAAATGTGCTAATGGCAGAGAAACAACTTACTGTTACAGGAAAACCATTTATCCGCTGTCATCGGTGGACATGCTAACTAGCCTAGCATTCACAAAAGGCAGAGGAGATCGATTCTTTGGCACAGATTATCCGTCTCATACCACACTGTCACAACGTAGCGACAGCTTCAACAAGTATGTAAAGATTTTTCCTGTAAAATTTGCATACTACAGCTTTAAAAGTGATTTATTCTGTTTATCTGTTAGTTATTCCTGTTCACTTCGTTTCCTTGCAGGACCATGTTCTTTCTAATAGTGACAGAAAAGCAGAGGAGCTGGTGAAATTCTCAAACGGCACCTTCCTGCACACCTACCGGTGTTTTGATGTGATCAAGCACATTTCGGACTGTGATGATAAGGTATCTAAAATTAATTTGACTGAAACTGAAAGCTAGTGATATATATATATATATACATATATATAAAAAATAAAAATCTTTCTCCATTGCTCTTGCTTTCTTTTACGCAGTGGGAGAAAAAAACGACGATTTGTGAAAGTGAGTGCCTGCATTTTACCCATTTATGTCAATCGTTGGATGGAAGATGGATGCACTAAAGAATCTGTTATTTTAACCATTTTGACTTCTTTAATCAGTTTAACACTCAAAATGAGCCACATGTGATACAAAGCTAAAGTAGCTGATCTTGTTTCAGTCCTCCACCTTTTCTTCTGCAGTCATGGACACAGTGCAGATCTTCTTTCATCAGAAACATTTGTATCTGTTGGATAAGCCTATCTCTAATCTCTGTCTACTTGCATGACTCTCCTACCAACACTGTAGTAATATTTCCTCAGAAATGTATTTATAACGGTATCAGAAGTTTTACTATCAACTCCGGGTTGATAGTAAAACTTCTGGAAACATTTCAGTTTCCCTCCCACTGAACTGAACTGATGGAAACTGAACTGCGGTTCAGTCATTAATTATAAAGTTTTGTAAAACGCATCAATATGAAGTTTCCAAATGCAAATGTTGTCCTGTTTTTACAGTAAAGTGTTCTCAGAGTGCCGGAGTTCACGACTCGCGTCACAGAGGATCTGGCAACGCAGCAGGTAGAGGACAGTCGAAACATCCGAGTTCACTTAGGATTTATTAAGTATAATAATTAATAATTCAGACCTTTTCTTAGTCAGACAAGTCGATAAGACATGAAATGAGTTGTCAGTGGGAAAAGTACCAAATACTCGTGGTTTAACTTTTCCTGTCTGAGAGCGGATGCTGAGGAAGACGGAGCCTTTCATTTATAAGAACATCGAATTACTTTTTATGGAGCTAAAACACTTTCCATTTTTATTAAATGTAATGCAGAGATATTAGATTTTTTTGTTTTGTTTTTTAATCAATTCGCTATCTATGATAAAATTTGTAATCATCAACTTGACCAGGGACTACAGGTGGAAATGAGCACGTTTTGCAGAAATATTCAATATTCATATTGAATATGTCTGCACATGTCTGAATATGTTTGCTTCATACATCTTTCATTTGAAAAGGCCAAGGCAATGTCGTACATCGTCTCTGTGTAAAATAAAAGAAGGTCAAAGGTCACTGGGTGGTTGAACATTTTTACATAGTACTTCATAAGCCGAGCCAAGCTCAGACATGGTAACTTTACCGACAAGCTGCTGAAAAAAACTGTCACATGGCCTATTTTACTACATTTCAAGCAAAAATGCCCGTTTTTCAGTACTTCCTCTTAAACTGTATTTATTCATTTTAACTTTATGCGCAACACATGCAATGACTGAGAATTAATCGTCCAACTCTTGTCTTGTCCAGGAACGACGAGGCGCCACATTCCCGTCCCGCTGGTTCTGCTCTCTGCTCTGCTGGCGCACATTTAGCGTCCAGCAGGTATTCTTACTGACCCACCTTTATACTTGCACTGTAAAAACGCGTTCCTAGCACGTTTTGCTTTAACGATGATCGCTTTCGCTTGCGTGCAGAGATCTTTCCCGCAGACGCGAACACACCTGGAGGAGCTGGTGGCAGGAGATTCCCACTGGGATGTTCCGTGTTTCTCCCAACACAATGTGCAGATTTTTTTAACCCACAAAAAAAAAAAAAAAAAAAAGAAAAACGTCACTTTTTTTAAAAACCCAGCAAGTAGGTCTGTCACAATAAGACATTTTTTCCGGATGATAAATCGTTCCAGTATTTATCGCGATAAACAATAATATTGTTGCTTTGAGATCATTTCTAAGTAATATAATGGTAATGACAAAAATAATAGTGCAAGAGCATATTCTAAAAAATTCTAATGAACATTTAAACACTGGAACATTTAAAATGCACAGAATAAATAAGCAAAACAACAAATAAAATGAATTTTGAAGTCTTTTTAAAAATGATTTAATTGAGACCAAAGCACCAAAACTGAGACTTTTATCTTCCAGTTTTTGGTAGAAACAAACAACTAAAGAGCTAAACGATAAACCATGTCAATGGAAATAATTGAGTTTGTTTTAATTCATCATGCGATTAATTAATTTATTGATTACTGTGACAGGCCTACTAGCAATGCCTTGTGATGCGTTCAGCATTATGAACGTTCCATGACCGCTATAAGGCTGCCAAAGTGCCTTTGAGCCTTTACTACATTAGTGGCAGGGGGTGTTGATGAAAACCAGCTTAAGTTACTACGGCTACTTGTAGCTGCCAGTTTTATGCTTCAGATCGGATCTGAAACATAAGAGTTTAATCAATTTGAAGTTAGACAGAAAAAATGTGAAAAATGCTTTTCACTTTTATTGTGGCACTAATCTCAAAGCTCATTGTTTAGATCTGTAGATATGCTGCATGCAAGCTTCCTTTTTTCATAATAAGCTTCTCTACTTTTTCAGTGTTTCTTTTTCTTTTAAACTGTACCCACACGTTTTTTTCAGTAGGATTTTCCAAACTACAGATTTTTTTTTTTTTTGAAGAAAGCATTTGTATATCAAATTGATACAGACAGCAGAAGTGTAGCAGCACACACGTTCATACTGGACATGTCTGCACGGCCCTGTTTGTTTGGTACGCACAGACAGCAAAACAAACATGGCGTCGTTTTATACTTGAACAACATGCCGAACGTTCATGTTGGAACTTTGGTAACACTTTATTTGACATAAGACTGACATGACACTGTGGTGAACATGAAGGAGTCTTTATGAATGTCTATGACTGTTGTCGTGAAGTGTCATTTCATAAAAAAAAAAAAAACTTCCATTAAAAGTGCCAACTTTGCATTAAAAATTAATACAAAGTTGGCACTTTTAATGGTCTTTCAGTGCAACTTTTAGAGCGACTTTGCATTAAAAGCGTCATTATGGGGTGCTGTGGTGGCGCAGGGGCAAAGCATGACCCACGTTGAGGCCTTAGTCCTTGTAGCGGTGGTCGTAGGTTCGATTCCCGGCCTGGCGACGTTTGCCGCATGTCTTCCCCCTCTCTGATTACCCTGTTTCCTGTCAAACTACTTTCAAATAAAGGCCACTAGAGCCAACAAAACCTTAAAAAAAAAAAAGAGTGTCACTATGACAACAGTCATAGACATTCATAAAGACTCCTTCATCTTCATAACAGATGTTATGTCATGTTCATGGCAGTGTCATGTCAGTCGTAAAACAAAGTGTTACAGAAACTCTTTATTCTCAGATGTTACAAAAATCCTAAACAACAACCTGGATTATTTTATCGTCCGTCCGTCCGTCAGTCCGTTAGGGGTTACACCTGCTTATCCTCGAGTAATAAAAAAAAAAGTAACCAAACCCAGTCACTTATATAGCGGCTACCTTTTATCTGTCTCTATTGAGCGTGAACTTTAAAACGTGACTTTATGCGTTCATTAATTTGACTCTCCTGGTTTTGCTCTGTCCACCAAAGATAAGTTTCTGTGACTCAAACATTCCAGATTTCTGTCGTACTGATAAAACAATGCATCAAATCTGACTGCTGGACAAAAACCATATAAAAATCAGACCGCCTGAGTTTTGAGCAACCGTGTAGCCTCTCATCCTGAAGGAAAACCTGTGTTGGTTTGTCGTTGTTATTGTCTTCAGGGATTGGATTTTATGTCCATCTTGCTGGAATTTGAAGTTGGGTCAAAATTTGCTTTGTCTTTTCCAAAGCCATGTTCATTTAAAAGCCTTTAGCAAAAACATATTTATACGGTTATATAATCTATGTTTGCTATTGTATTTTTATTTTTTCCGTTTTTCGAAGCCATTTTTGTTTCCTGTTTCTCGGTTGCTTCACGGCACTCGGAAATTTGTTAAATTTATGATAAGAATCTTTCTTAGCTGTTATTGAAATAATTTATTGTTTTTATTATCGTTACCAGTTTGAGTGATTTTGTAGTTTATTTATTTTAATTGTGTTTTTGTTGCATATGTGGATATAAACACAGCTTGAACTCCACTTTACTTGGAATTATTCTTTTTTTTTTTTTACATTGAAACATAATTAAAACAATCAAATTCTTGAAATGACAACTAAAATACAACTTTGTCCCGATGTCGACTTTAGATTTATCATGTCATAAATCCTGAAAACATGATCTGTATCACACTGGCATCATGTCGCCATGGTTGTCTTCCTTCCAAATATGAAATAAAAGTATTTTCCAAATGAAAACGAGTTTTTGTCCAATATGTCCAATTCTGATGTTTCTCAGCCAGTAAAGATGTTTGAGGTTTAGGCAAACAGTTATCACCTTTTCTGTTTTTTTTTGTTTTTTTTTATAATGGATCTTTAAAGATATTGAAGGAAACAGCAGCTTTTTGTTTAAAAAAAAAAGTATAAAACTATTGTTCTTTTTTTCTACACTTCAGCAATGAACTCATAGGAAGCTGATAACTTTTCTCCAGAAATTTAAAAAATGTGTCTGCAGTTTACAAGCAAAAGGCAGCTATCAGAAACACCCAGAGGTCATTTGGATGAATGCATGAACCCAAACCTAACATGTTGTGATATCATGTGTGACTGCTGTTGACAGATTAGATAGGATGTGAAACCCGACGCTCCCTCACAACAGTTGAGCTTAAAGTGACGTTCATTCATAAAAACACAAAAGATTGCAGAAGTTAGAAAACCCAGACCTCTCACCCAGAGAATAGTTTAAGGAGGCTCTTTGTTCTAGGCTCAGTTCTTTACGTTTTAAGTATTTTAAAAAGATAAAACTCCACTTGTATTTGAGTGGAGTGTTGTTGTTTTTTTTTTGTTTTGTTTTGTTTTTTTGGTCAAACTGACAGAAATAATCTTCCTGAGGAAAACAAAAAAGGGGGTTTCACTTTAGGAAGTGATGAGAGGGGAGTGGCCGAAGATGACTCAGAGAGGGGGATTTTAAAACAAAAGAAAGGAGCAGACACGTTTTAAATCAAACATTGATTCAGTTACTCGAAGCTCTTCTGTTTTTTATGATGCAAACTTCTTTTGTCCGTCTGGTTTTTTATGTTCTCTTATGTTTGTCTTTGGCTTCTCACTTAGTTCTGCTCTCTGTCTCACTTGCGCTACTGGATTTTCTGATTTCCGAGTCATTGTTGAATTTTTATATATATATATATATATATGCATTGAAGGCACATGTTTGTTTGTCACAGCTCTGCTCTAATGGGTTATTTATTGGACGCTCTAGCAACACTTGGCAGTGAGCAAAGCTGTCAGGATTTGTCGGTGGAGGATGGAGGTTTTTGTTAGTACTGTAAACAGAGAAAATGTATTTTGTCAGTTTCTTTGTTTGCACAACAGCTGATTAACGCCGTGTGCTTCAGGCGCAGTTTAAACCCTACGTTGAAAAAAGTATGAAACGCAGACAAGGGTGTAACTCTGTGTTGCATGCAGACTCTATTAACCCTAATATTCCATAAATTAGGGTATAAATCCTGATGATTATCAGATAACCTGCTAAAATGACCTTTTAGCAGGTATTAAACATACTGAAAGATATAAATATGTTAAAGCATC
This sequence comes from Xiphophorus maculatus, assembly GCF_002775205.1. Lineage (NCBI taxonomy): Eukaryota > Metazoa > Chordata > Actinopteri > Cyprinodontiformes > Poeciliidae > Xiphophorus > Xiphophorus maculatus. The sequence continues at coordinate 23,978,612 of NC_036464.1, forward strand.
AGATAATCAATCTATAGAATGTTTTTCACTTGGTGATTGAATTACTAAACAATGAACTTTTCCTTCATATCCTAATTCATTGAATGAGTGTGTTTATTCGCTCAGAGCTTACAGTCGGAAACAGTCACACAATTCAGTGAGATATTTTTTGTGAAGAATCGTCGCAATAATAGTTGCCTTTTACGAGCTGATTTTAATAAATGCTCATTGATGATGCTCAAAATCATCATCGTGAAAACACCAATCCGGTCCGTTACAATTTGACGTTTTTGGAACTTTCAGCATTGATATTTCTTTTGCAGTCATTAAGAAGCAGCGGCTTGACGACTGGCCGTGGTTTGAGCTCTAATTTGTCTCTAATTCTGTAATTTGAACTCTGCTTTGCTGATAATCTGTCAGAAAGTAGACGCCTGTGGGTCGATTTATGTTTGTGTTAATTGAACCGAAACGCACCGAACTGCGCAGCACGGGTCCATGTTAGGGTTGACAAAGTTAAACTACAGTTTTTGTCTTGTATTTTTATTAAATGAAAAACTTTTTACTGACCCTTGAAATGTAATTTTTCTTAGATCTTGCTATCTTGCTGTCTGACAATTCACCTGTTTAATCCCAAACTTTTTCACTGTTGAATAAGTGCATGCATTTCAATCCTTGCACCTCCCTAACACAGGATATTTATGATTTATTTACTATATTTGGTGAAAATATAGGTTTTACACTCGGCAACATTTGTAGCCGGTGGGAAACGGCACAGTCTACATCTGGCCTTTCTATACATATAAACAAAAAAATAAGAAAAATGATGACATGCATAACCTATTATAACAATGCACGGTTACAAGTGTGTTCAGATCTGTTTCAGATAATGCCACCTCATGCAGATGACATTGCTTCAATGTGCCATGTGACCTTTAACCTCATTTAGTCATTTAGTTAGTGAGGTTTTAGTGTCTCCTGATTCGTCTCAGCCAGTGGAACTGAATGGGAGGATTTGCACCAAAGTTTATTTTTAAAGAATGCACTGTACTTCCTCTCTCTAATCCTTTTGTCATCATGTAAAGTAAACACCGTAAACCTGTAAAACCGCACCCATTGTTGCTAACCGCCCTTACCAGAGCCTTGATGAACCAGCTCCTCCTCTTGATTCCCCTTTCAGGGGACAAACAAATAAAGATGCTTTATTGGGGCTGATCAGTTCATGTGAGATTAACCTGGGACCAAGATAATCACATAGATAAGAACGTCTTCTTATCTTTACTTCTTTAAAAATTAGATATGTCATAATTAAGTGCAATTTAGTGTTTGACCCCAATGTGCAAATGTTTAGTTAATAGTGTAACGTTTTGCACATGAAAGCACACATCCACAACGCCAGGGACTTTCCTGAAGTGTGTCTGGATTCGTAAGAGCAGTGGAAACTCATACGACTCGATGCAGAAGGGATTATAAAAAGGAGAAATGACCAAAGACTTTTTAGTTTCTGTGGTTTTAAAAACAAAGAAAGATGATTATGAAAGAAGGTCTAAATAACTCACTCGCCTTTGTCCACAAAAAGTGAGTGAATTTTCCCATTCATATTTTGTTTTTATTTTTACCAAGTGCTCTAACTAACTTGCATATAACTTATCAGTAAGAAATACGAGCTATTAAGCAAAAAAAAAAAAAAATCTTTAAAATTGATGGGAAAGTTTTAGTTCCCTGGGCAGATTATTTCACTTATAACATGGGAATAATGTCTTGTTATAAGGAAATTCATCTGCCAGTACTAGTAATACTAGTAAAAACTAGTACTTTTTCATCAATATTAAGGATTTATTTCTTAAAACAAGCTCAAGCTCTGCTTTTCAGACATTTTTTGTCTGAAAAGCAACTTGTAAGTTAGTTTAATCTTATTCCATGTGCTCAGAGACATTTGCTCTAAAATCTAGACCTAAAATGACTTTAGTGCAAGTGACAGCTAAAGCGATTACGTGACTCAGAATAGAAACAAGATTTTACAACACGAGGGTTTAACGCTGCACAGACTAAAACAAACAAACAAACAAACAAAAAAACACAAGACATAACATGCCGGAAACTTCTTTGTCCTCTCTCTTCTTTTGATAAATTTACTGAAAGACTAAGACCAGATGAAAAAGTGTTTGCACCTTTTCGTAGCGGCAGAACAATGGAAACACGACGATGGAGGTAAATCAGAGAGAAACCGGAGCTAATGGCCGACACGCGTCAGTCCTGATGCCACTGATTCATCCAGAAGCTTTGTTATCCTTTCACTTAAACAAACAATGGCCTGGGTTCAGTCAGTCAAACATTTACCATGTTGATATGACCTCTGACCTTACGCACTCACTCGGTATTTACAGTCTAAACAGAGCTTTCCGTAATATTGAAGGTGTCAAGAGCCTCAGTCGTTAGTGTGAAGGAGCTGACTAACATTTGTTCAGTCATGACTCCTCAGCAGGAGGAGGAAATAATCTCGGGTACACACCGATATTTGTTGTAACTCTGGACCTCAGTAATCCTTTTATGTTTCCAGGGTTTATTCGCTTAAACAAAAGCATGTTAGGTTGATCGTTCTTAGTCCCCTCCCTACTTCTTTTTTCCCTTAAAAACACCTTCTTTTAAGTTAGTTGCATCTTATTTCATGTGCATAAAGACATTTGCACAAGCACAAGTCTTTGTGCAATGTCACAATGGAAACACACGAGTCAATATTTGACTAATATTTCAATTGCTTTTGAAACTTTGAAGAGTGACACACGCCCAAAAAAAAAAAAAGAAAAAAAGTGAGAGAATCAGGAAGTGGGCAAACACTTTTTCCACACTGCTGAAAGGCTGCAATCTCCCAGGATGTTCGGTTAAAGCATTAGACATGAGAACATCTTTGGTTTTCTGGAGGAGAGGTCAGGTTGATTGCAAATTACAATTAATGACTCGCAGCTTAAGCCGTAATAAACCTGCCTTCATATTCATTTGATTACCAGTGTGAGAATCTGACTGGTATTTCTTCTGTGGTTGGACATTTTCTGTGCTCCAGTGGCCACTGCAGACATTTAGAGATGAAGAAGGTAAAAGGAAAACAACAACTTTCAGTTACACCCATTTTGTCCTGTAAGGCTTTGTGTGTGTGTGGGTGTGGGTGTGTGTGTGTGCTGTACGTTGTATTGTGACAAAAATGAAAGAAAAAAAAGGCAGATGATTTCCAGTAAGTGGCTGCGTGTATGGGGGGGGGGGGGGGGTTCGTATGCCTTGTGCCAGACTTTACCAAAATCAGCATGCTGCAACGGACCATAATTAGAAACAATAAACTGAATGAGTGTCACATAACTGATTTGTGCTTATATTAGAAAAAACCTGATCTGACCTGCACTCATCAAGCTGCGTTCACACAGAAACACATTCGGTCAGTTATTGTTTCACTGGCTATGTTTGACATCTCTCAAGACGAAAAGTGGCGACACTTGACGCGCTGTCCCGTGGTTTCCAGCAAGTGTGTGTGGAAGTGGGTTTGTGTGTGAGGAGGCTACGCGTGCAGCGGGGGGAGGGTGCAGGCTGATTCTCGGGAAATTTGTGAAGGAGAACAAGTGAGGTAAAAAAAAAGAAAAGAAAAAAAAGTGAAGCTTGTTTTAGGGGATCACTGCAACTGGAAGAAAAAAAATGTCTGACTCTAATCTCACAAATATGAGAAGATAGTCCACATTTTATTTATTTGTTTACTTTTTTGTTGTTCCCAATCTCCTCTCGTAAGCTTTCAATACTATAATGATGTTCAAGATAATTTCCTTTACTAAGAAAGTCAGCAATGATTGAGTTTATCCAATAGCTGTTTCTGACTCTTTAGTCAGCAGAAGAATTAACCTTGAACTTTCGACCTTTAGCTTCATATCTTTGTGCTGTGGTTCCTGCCAGGGTAGAAGTTCCTCTTTCTGATTCTCCAGCCTAATGAAAATGCAGAAACTGTGCTGAACAGTCAGGTGTCTGTCAGGGAATCATCCAGTATAAATTAGGGCTACATTTTTCTTAGCAGTGTGACCAAATATCCGGCTGAAATGGCTCCGGACGATTGCTAATTTTAGAAAGAGCGTGTATTTTCTCCAGCTAGTCACCAGAAATGGAAATCTGTTCATGTCTCAACTTCCCATTTTGAGCTTAGCCTTATAATCTGGCATCAGAACGGAGGAACAACCAAGGACAGAGGGTGAATATCCTGCACTTGTTTGGGACTTTATCTCAAATCGCTTCTCCTTACATTCATCCATTCACACAGCGTTGCCTCATGGTATGTTGAGGGCACGCTTGGGTCGTCGAGCAACAATGAGCCCAAACATTGGACTAAACAGTCTAAATAGCTCATTTAAGGACTTTATTAGTGTGATTATTTTGACTGAAATTTCTGATTAGACCCAGCTGTGTCTAATTCCTGATTATGCTCGTGTGTATGTTTAGCGTTTGCATCTTGTGGTCTGTGGTTGCTGCTTCCTCGTCAGTTTCCGTCTGTTATTTGCGTGAAGCTCGCCTGGAAACGTCGACTTGTTCCTGAGCTGCCAGCTCTCGACCTTTGTGTTTGGTCCTGACCACAGCCGAGAGATTCATAAAGAAGAAGTGTTTTCATCTTCTCCGTCAACAGGAGTCCTCCTCCTCCTCCTCCTCCTCCTCGACGCAAACAAGAAACTAAACTTGATGAAATTACCAAGTTAAGTTGGTAATTTGCCTTGCCGTTAAATTACCAAGTCATATTTGATATGTGCAGTATTTTTTTTTTCTAACAATTAAAGGTACCGTAGTTACTTGATTGTGCTGTGAAATGGCACTATGTGCCTGGAAAGCACATAACACTCCTGGATAATCAAGAATCTCCACCAGTGTGACGGAAAAAGTCGCAGGCACATTCAAAGAAGATTTTTAGAGAGCAAGTATGACCCGGGTAAGAGAGAAAAACGTGAAAATTCGACGGCTTAATGTTAGAATCTGTGATTGGATTATTAGTGCAGCAAAAGACAAGACGTTTTTTGCTCTACATTAACATCTGCATAGATGCCAGTGATATCTGATTGCATGGCTTTCTCTCACTATGAAAGTATGAAGTAGCCTATACATATATAAGCATAAAAATATAAACCTTGTACTGTTTAAATATGACAAAACGCCAATATTTCAGATCTTCTCTGGTATTGTTTGACACAAAATGACAGGATTCAGACCTGAAGCACAAGTCCTTTTATAATCAGAACCATTTTCTAAAACATGTAAACCTTCGCTGAGACGGATACCGCAACAGTTTCCTTTTTAAATCCCGTAGCCGTCAGCGACTTTAAATGCTTAACATATGTTTATCTTTCTGAGTGTTTGTCTTTGTTTAAAAAAAAAACCCAAACCCAAACAGGGTGTGTTCAGGTGAATCAGCCATTGTACGCTCTGATGCGATTGCCTTTTGTGTTTAGAAGCATTGCCATGTGCAGTCACGCGGCTCCTGTTGGCCTGTTTGAACAGAAGCAGCGGACACATCAGAAGTAGAAGTATCGGTTCGCGGGAACTGGCCTGTGGTTTATCAGAAGGACCAATTCATGAGTTTACATGAGTTAGTCTAACAGTGAAATACAAAGGAAGCCTTGCAGGGTGGCAGCAGGTTGTGGAGTACAGCTGAATTAATGGATAAGGAAAACTGACATGGCAACAAAAGAGTCCAGAAGAGAGTTTCTTAAATACTGGGACTTGTGACAGAACTGGTGACAGAACTGGTGCAGCTGGTGGGAAAAGAGGAGCTGAGGACTCACATGGATTTACAATGTGTTATCCATGTGTGAACAACAGGGCCAGGTCAGGACAACAAGGAGAGGTGGGCTATTATCATTTTACATGAATGATTTGTTTTCTTCAAAGTTTAAAATAAACCTACAACAATGGAATATATGCATAAAAAAACAACTTACACATTTCACAGAATACACACAACACGTATGTGGCACATCAGCTCTTCAGCAGCAAGTTCTGTTTTCAGACTCAATTAATAACTAAGAAGTAAAAGCAGCAAAAAAAAAGAACACGCAGAGAAAACAGACAAACAAAATAGCAAAACGAAACATGCAAGCAAATGCCAAATTAAACCTATAAACAACCTAAATACAACTCCAAACTGCAAATGAACAATGAACCCGCTTACCTCGGTTCAGAACCCCACGTCCACGACGCGTTGCCTGACCACTGAGACGGACACTGCAACAGTCCCAGAGAGCGGAGCGAGACCACCAACCCGACCGCAGTCCTGAACCCAAGGGAAGCATAATCACTGAAAAACTAACCTAAAATCCAGACTGAAGTGAAATCACAAAACTAACCTGAAAACAACTGATCGACAATTGGCTACGTTGGTGGGCAGCACCAACGTAGCCAATCAGGTGAACCTGCACCAACAAACCACATTGTTTCCCACCTTTCTTTGTCGGCGCCCAGATGACAACAGCAAGGCAACAGCCACCCTGAAATGCACATAGCAGTTTCAACCTACACCAGTCGGGAAGACGAGCCATCAAGCGCTCTGGGAAGATGATGGATGTTGGAATGCTTCCCAGCAGTCACACAAATGACGCAACGCAAGACTGAACAATTAGTACTTGTTGCCGCTTTCTCAGTGACTTGATTACTATTTTCCCTTGCTGTTGCACTCTCCACCAGAGCAATGCCAGCCTGGCTAGAAGGGTCAGGATCAGATGGAACCACAGAAGTCGGAAGGCAAGAAGTTGATGGAGCCACGATCCAAACATCACCGCCAATAGAAAAGCTTGTATCTGAATGGACCTGGGGAAGTGATTTGGTTTTATAAGGCCGAGGCGTGGGACCTGACATGACTTGAGGCATAAGCATGTCCCGATGCACGTTACGATGTGCATGCAGATTAGAGACCGGAGCAATGGTGTCTCCAACAGGAACTTTCAACACTTGAAACGGCTCGAAACACCATGTCATGAAGTTTATGGCGTCCCCCTAAAGTTATGATCTTGCACAAAGACCACCTGGCCAATCTGTAGAGGGGCAACAAACAACAAACAACAAACAGGAAAGAAATGATCAAAATACAAACACAGAAGATAGCAAAACCCAAACAGGTTTGGTTTGCAGATGCAGGTTGGTGGTGGATACAGGACACAGATTTGCTCTGGCGACATCACAGCAGATATGATTAAACTGCAGAAAACTCTGATTTGATCAGAGCAAGTTTTAGAAAAACAAATGACTCAGCCGTACTAGCTCTGCCGCTAACGTTTGATCCTCAGGATTGACTTGCTGTAGCGGTGAATCACTTCGCCATGGTTTGCAGGGAAGTAATGGTGCACACTTTTTTATGTCTCATAATTCTCAGAATAGTCCCCCACGTCAGTGGAACCCTCTACTTTCATTATTCATGTGACAGTAATTCATTTCTATCCTTACATCAGAAATGTTTGATTTCGGGTTAGTAGATTTTTTTTCTTCCTAGTCTTTCTTCAACACAACACACGCTTCTCTGCATTTGCTGGGTTGAGAAGCAGGAAATTTGTCAACTCCTCCTGGTGATTCACACTTAGTCTGCAGGGATCAGGAAGATAAGACTGCAGGGTTGGTGGGGAAACCTCCTTTGAAAAGCAGCTGTACAAGAAACATACTGAATCATCTGTCACTTCTTCATTTGCGTCCGACAACACCCCGTTTAAAGGAGTGTGGTCAGATTTTCAAAACTTTTTTCACTGTTTTTTCATTTCATTTTTTTTTTTTTTTTTACTCCTTTTTAGTAAACAACCTGGTCTTTTTCAGAGGATTTGTTTGTTTGCTTCGTTGCCAGGTGGCTCCGTTAAGCTACCTGATTCAGAGACGTGAGGTCTTTCAGGAATGGAAAAGGTCAAACTTGCCGGATCATTTCTAACCTCGAGGTTTACACCCACAGACTCCGTCTGGTTTGAGAACGAGAGAGAGAGAGAAAAAAATGAAATTCCTCTTTCTGTGACCAGATAGTTGGTGAAACATTTTTCAGCCCTTACCAGTCATGCACAGAGTTTCTGTTTGTAGTGTGGTCAATGCAGGCTGCTTGTAGAAAGATGGACACCAGACTGACACCAGCTGAGGTTCTCCATGTTCTGCCCTGTTGCAGACATGATGGGCCAATCACACGTTTTATGGCCAAGAGATTCAAGTTGCTCAAGCAGAACTTCCTACCTCATTCAAACACAGAGGAGAGGTGCTTATTGGTGTGTGTGTGTGTTTCTTTTTGTTAAGTGGTGACTCTTAAGTGTCACCACTTGACCAGCCGCCATGTCTGAGTGCCAGCTCAGAAATGGATGTGTGACAGATTCTTGTTTACTGTATGAGGTTTGTTGAGCTTCTTCTGCTTAGTGAAACAATAGCACCCAGTGCTTTATGTGAACTTTATGAATTAATAATAAATATTAATTAATAATTTTAGAACTGTTTTGTGTGTTTTGACTGTACTGTGTTTATTTTCGTCCTTGCTTCTTTTCTGTGTTTTCATCCCCCGTTAATTTTTGTTCTCCTTTCTGGCTTGAAACGCGTCCCGTTTAAAATGCATTTGATTTTTCTTCACGCAAAAAACATCCCAACCCTGTGAGTCACTGTTTAGCTACAGAGCACTCCGAACTCGGTGTTTCGGCTGTTTCGCAGTTTTCTGGGAAAACGGCCCAGATTTGTTCCAGGTTTGAGGTGCGTAGAAGCTGACTGCTGTTTGGTTCTGGTTCTGGACAGAGCAGGCGTGGAGCTGCAGAGCTAGAAAAGCGAGACAAACATGAATGTTTGTGCGTTTCCTGTCGCAGTTTCCTTCTGATTCATTTGTCGACCGATCGAGGTTTACAGCTACATGGAGAGGCTGCTTTTACGATTTGAAATTTTTTGACGTGTCGGGATTTCCCACACACCAGGGCGGCCAGGTGTTGTGTAGCTAATAAAAACAAGACGGGTCGTACCAGCTGAGATTTGGCGTGAGCTCAACCTTAAAACGTCTCCGTCTTTCAGCTTTTATTGTCCACTTTTGTCACAAACTGAGCTGCAAATGAAGATTTGCCGCAGAAGAAACATTACAGAGAAATCTCTGACTGCATTTGCTTCTGACTTTCCCTCCTTCCTCTAAGCAGGTATTAATGTGTAAAAAAACGACACATTAGCGGTGGGAATGGAAAGTGAAAGGAACATTTTTTGATAAGGAGGTGACCGATTCTGCTTTGTTGATTCCACGTCAGAAGCTCCTGTTTGTGATCCTTTACAAACTGGGCCGTGACACCGCTACACAGTCCGGCCCCAAAGAGTCATTTATCGGTACATTTGACCAGATTGTGAGAACTTTTCACCTGTAAATTGTAGCTTTTCAAGAGATGTATCCCTGAAAACAGTGGTCATACTCATATTTTCAAATTCTGTCAAGCTTAGACCCAAAACGTTAATGTATATTCTTGTGATGAACACACAATGTAGTGCATATTTGGTAAAGGTCAAAGCATGGGGGATGAATGTTTTAAAAAAAAAAAAACGTTTTCAAAGAATTACAATCTTTACCCAGCTTTAAAGACGTGGTATGCATCAAAGCACATCAATGCCTTCTCTTACAACTTTCCACTCATGAATCATCTGCAGTAATTGTTGCCATTATCTTTATGATCTCTTTGGGCTCTTTTATTTCTGTGTTATTGCTTATGATCCACCACATAAAGTCCCACTGAAACACATTAAGGTGTGTTGGTGTGATTAAGAAAACAAGTAAAAGTCCAAACAGTGTTCATGCTAGGTGGGGAATGTTGTCAGGTGTTCTTTGATTATCTTTTTTTTATCAGCAGTGGGAAAAAAGGTGTGGCGTACGCCAAGTGTGAGCTTTGTTCCACATTAGGCAGCAAGACAAACAGGTGCATCTGTTTATGATACATAAAAGTGTCATGAAAGTCCAGAATTGGAAAAAAAAAACAAAACAGTCCATTAAAAGATGAAGATAACGGGAAGAACAATAAAGAGACGAGCTCATGTTACCTAACTGTCGGTGATTACAACACTCACTGGAATGAAGTTTGTACAGTATGAGCCAGACTTCATCTCCAAGACCTGCTCTGTTTGGACTAGTTCAAAACATCAAATATCGCCATAAACACCATCAAAATACACAATAAAACACTGAAATTGATCATCCTAAGTTATTTATTCCTGCCCAGACATCTCTCACTTGAATGGGGTTCCAACGAACGGCTACTTTTGCTTTTTGTGTCAACAAGGATTTAAACAGTTGTACCTAATAAAGTGTCTGATGGATTTATTGTTCTGAGATCAACTCTTGGTCTGATTTTGATTTATGTCATTTAATCCCACCTTTGGGTTTTCTAGAACAAAAACATTGTGTTATGCACGATTAAAGTCTGTTAAATTAACAGTCCCTTTAATAACATCCTGTTCCTTTCTTGTTGATGTGCCTCTTATTGTGCTGGTATTTCAACAAGGTGTTTAAATGACACATTCAGGTGGAGTTTGGCAGGAATATTTCCACAGCCGTCTAATCTGTATCGCATCGCTTCCAAAACAAATGGTCAGGAAAACGAGTAAAGAAATCCTGAAACCGGTAGATATAAATGAATCCTGTTAACCTGAGCAAACACCTATCGTGTTCCCCATGAAAACCTTTGGAATGAAACTAGTACTTTTTCCTTTCTGTATGCTATTTTGATAGTTTTCTTCATCTATTTTTGTAAAAAAAAATCATATAGGAAAATGCCAATAAAATACAATAAAGTAATAAAATCCTGTCATATGTGATTTTAGACAACCGTAGAGGAGTGAGGCCTAAGAGCTACAGGTGAGGATGAAAACTCCTGGAGAGAAAAGAGATCTTTTAAAAAGACAGGAACATCTGAAAGCAAAGTTCGATTAAAAATATTATTTTGAAAGAACCAGCCAAAAGCATTTCTAAATTTAGCTTCAAATAAGAGAGACCTCTCAGTAAAGTGCAACGTATGCTTGACCTTACCAGGATGTGAACTTTTAAATGGGTTAGTTTGAGAATCTGGAGTTTAATTTCACTTAAAGGGGCAGTACTGTGTGTTCGCCAGCCACATAGTGCCATTTTATAGCACAATCAAGTAACCATGTTAACTTCAGTTGTTATAAAAATGTTAAATATATATATCACATATAACTCAAAAGAACTCTGACTTTGATTTTGTGCCATGAAATTGGGCCTCTGCTCCTTTAAAAACTCCTGTTCTTTGAGAAACTCCGCCTTCAGGAAGTAATCACAACACCGCTCCTCTATTAACCCTTTAGCAACATTCTTATCGGTGAAGTAGCTTGCATTATCAGCTCAGCGGATGCACAGTTCCACTAAATCTTTGCTAATTGCCGCTGGCTAGTCTGAAGGAGCCGAGTTGATTGGAGGATTGCTCCGTGAGGCGGCAGCTTGAAATCTGCAGCTCAGAGGAGGAGCTTGGTCCACCCAGGCGTTTTGCACAGCTGAATGGTTGCCATGGGAGATTAAATGATTTCTCAACCATGCATGAGAGAATCAAGGCAACACTCCAGGTATGTTTTCGATGAGGGAATAACATTATAGCGTGACATAAAGCTCAAAAAAGTTGATTTTAAACAGTGCCGAAACGTATTAGCAAGTTTGATGCCTTTCTCAGTCAACATTCAGTGAAAGGATTAAGATCAACAATAATGTCAACCTCAAATGTTTTCACCTTTGTTTCATTACAGACTAAAACAAGCGAGAAGAGCTCAGTCTAAAGTAAATCCCCCCAAACACCCAGCAAGTTCATGGAAAGGAACTGTAAAAACCACACCAAGCCTGTCAGTTTTCTCAGAAACATTGGCCAGGAAGGAGCTCTAATCTCCCCACTAGATTAATGTCTACAGGTTATTTCCCGCCATAGAAACCTCAACTAAACACATTTCGATTCCTTCTCAGCGTTCATAGAAGAAATGGTTACAGCACCCACAACCTATTGGGTATCTACTGTCACCCAGTGAGTCTCCATGCTGCACCCTGTATGGAGCACTCCACACAGCTCTGTATTGAGTATGAACCTCTGCTGCAATAGCTCCAGCAGTGGTCTACCACATCAACAGGAAAATACGGCACCACAGGGGCCACCGGATCTCACTTCTTTGAAACTACATCACTGCCTGCACTGCTTCCACAGCCACAGCTCTGCAGCTAGCAGTGTCATCTAGTGATCTTGCTCTTTAGATCACGAACCTGTTTTTTTTGTCTTTCTGTGGAATCTATCCAAAGACTTGTCATTGTCTCCTTATCTGCCCCACTGTGAGGCAAACTACATGAGGGTTCGAGACCAAATACAGGAAGTAGACCCTGTGCGTAGCTTTGTGTACTAATTATATGCAAAAAAGCACAATGTGAAAGCAAATTGCACCAAAAGGAAGAAAAGTAAGTTTGCTTTTGATCAGGACCAAAGGACTTTCCTGGTGTGAACAGGCCATAATTAATAATCTGTCATATCCTCTATGCTAATGTCTAGATTAGCAAAGAAGATATTTCAATAATCTGTAATATCTTCTATGGTATTTAGCAGATATTGGGTTCAGCTTCTCCTTATTCAGCAGCTGTTTAGAGAACCGTTTGTTTTAAGAGGAAGTTAAGTTGAGAAATGAATTAATTATTTATGAAGCTCTTGAAGGAATTTCTACAAAAGCACAGAGCTGCCACTGAGGCTATGCTTTTCACATTTGAACAACATACTATTATGATATTACAATATTCATATTTATCGTATTATAGCAAAAATCTATTCATGTCTTAACAACATCTCACATTGCACTAACATGATAATATACAGTACAAATATATTTATATTGTTGGAACAATAAAGCTTTTATTTTTCAACACATACACATCTCAAGTTTTTGTAAATATTCAAAGGGGAAGGTGAAGTATAACATATGATGTCCCACCTCATAATTACTTTATTCTGCTTCCTATGTTATGATAAAAGTCAAAACTCATACACTGTAAAAAGTGTATTTGGTTATTATTAGGAAATAAGTTAATATAAATTATTAGTAGATGTTGTAAACTTTTTTTTTTACATTAATCTCACTGAACAACTTGCTCTTTTGTGTTGAATTAACTTAACTGATAAATTTTTAACTTAAACAAATAAAGGCCATTAAAACAGTTAAGAGAGAAAAAAAGTCAAGTCAAATCAACTTAATAAATGAAGTTGGATAAACTTAATTGAATTACTTGCTACCCACTGAAGCAATTCAGTTAAGTTGGTTCAACAGTTGTTTGTTTTTTCAGTGATGGATGTAATCGAGTTCTGCTTCCTGCTTGGTTTGAGATTCTGCTGATATCCAGCAGCTTTGTGATAAACACACCGTGAGTAGGAACTTAAACCACAGCCACGCTTTCACACAGACCATCAATCAAAAGCTCCTTATCCTAACACACCTTCCTCTATTGTCCTAGCTGTGGAGTAAATCCTTTTGATACCGTCTAATTATTTCCTTGAGCGGCTGAATGTGAAGCTTTTGGGCGGAAGACTGAAACAAGAGAAACACGTGTTTTTACTAGTGACATGTTTATTTTGGGGTCAATATTTCACAGAAAGTGCTGAGCCAAGTTGCACATTTGTGAAAGACCCACATGAAAAGCAGAAATGCAACAGCGGTTCTTGTGATCGTATGAATTGCATTTCTTCCCAAAACCTTCAATGCCGAAAGAGTTTTAATCTAAAAAAATAAACAAACAAACAAACACATAGTTTAGTAGAACTTCTACTAAAGCAGAAGTTCTGTGCACATAATTTTATTTGTGTAGTAAATGATAGAAAATACCATCATATGTTTTGATCTTCTTGCCAAGAATGAAGCCGTGTTTAACCTCATGGCTGAATATGGAGCCATAACCTTCACTGTCTATGATATTGTTATAACAAGATTGCATACTGTACATACTGTATGTGGGCAATAAATATTCACATTGTAACATAATGTAGCTCTATTTTTCTGCTTCCTGTTGCTTTTGTCAGTTTGTTTGTGGCGGGTTTTTTGACACATTGCACTGTACAACTTACAACCCACGGACCTTACCACAGGGGCCGCTTCTCATTGGCTGATGCTCACGATGGTCACGTGCGTGGCCGTCTCACAAACACATCGTTAGCTTCCCGTTAGCTAAGTACAGCATAACGGCAGAACTGATACAACTTCTACACCTTGAAGCCTGTCTGCTACACAGTCTTACATTAGCTAAACAGATCAATATGCAATGTGTCTGTATCTGACATACACTGAAGAGTTTATTTTAGCAGAAAAGGCTTTGGACTAAACTGTTACTCGTGTTAGCCACGTTAGCACCAAGTACAGCTAGTCAATCAACCATCACTGTGTTCAGGGAAGCGCTGATTAATAACCGAGAAATAAATATCAAGCCTGGAAACTTGATATCGTTGTTATGAATGTTATGTTTTTAACGTAATCTTTGCTCGTCTTGCGGGGAGCAGGCAGTTGCCACGGTAACAGGTGTGCTTAAACTACAAAGATAGAGAGAGAGTAAAAAGGTAGGAGTGGTTTTGAGTTGATCACCTGTTCAGGTTATTTTACCTTTGTTTCCCTTTGCTGTGGCTCATTACAGCCGCTGCAGTTTCTAAACGTTGGACTAATTACCTCGTTCGTTTGTGAGTTTACGTCATTCACAACAAACATCAAATAGAACAAATATATTTCATAAAATTTTAACAAACAAATGGTTTCTACCGTGGTAATTATGTGAAATTAAATTAATTATATCCCAACTTCAGAAGATTTGCCTTTACCTTTACAGAGCTCTTTGGTTCCTCCTATCAGTCTGTAGCTTCTCATATTGAGGTCAAAGTTCAGATCTACCATAACTGACTGACACCTGCTGGCCTCAGGTTTGCAACCAGCTTGTGACTGAGAAACCAGTAACCTCCTCCCAGATGATGACATGAACTTGTTAGTTCCTCTGTCCATGTAGTAGCTGATATATTGTGAAAATCAATTAGAAATGATGCACTAATCATGTTTACATAGAAACAACGAGCTGTGAGGCTGTTTGTGAGCAAGACTCACAAACAGCCTTGTGGTCAGAGCTTGGTAAGGTCTATTCCTTATGAGCAGAAGGACGTCACCTGAGGCAGGAAATCCCCCCCCCCCCCCCCCGTCAGCTATATATCTAAAACACGCCCCACCTTCCTGTCAAAACAGGCAGGTCTTCAGAGAGGCATGTTACTTTCCTCTCTTGGCTTTGAACAGAGTTGTCACTGCAGCCTTCAAACAGGAACAGACGCAGGATAGCAGGATCTATTGAAACCAGCCGCTGTCTTTGATTTCAGGAGTGAAAGGATGACGATCCGATACCTGCTTCAGCTGCTGGCTGTCGGTAAGAGGATTATTGTAACTCATAACTGAATGAACTTTTTTTTTACTTTTTATGAAGCACTATTTGCCTTTGCACATGCGTACGTGCTTGCACATTTGGGGTCACATGTGCTTGCACATGTGACCCCAAATGTGGCAACTGAACTTTTTATTGTAAACCATGAATCATTTGTTCTCTGAAATCCTTCTTTAAATGGTCCAAAGATGATTATGTGTATCTTTACAAAAGCACAGTGGTGCCATAATCTCTTTATCTAATATTGAGCAACTCAGGGATTTCCCAGTAGTCAAAGTGTGACAGGCAGGCAGGCAGGAATTCCCTCAGTATTCACCCTACGTAGCAGAAGCATATATGGTATTGTTTGTGTGTGCACTGACTGTGGGAAAAAGGTCAAGTATGATTCTTTTCAGCTGTTGCTATGGGAAGGGGCCAGCGGTTGTCTACTGTGCTTAGCTTAGATGGTGGATTTATTTGGTTCTAAATGTTAATGGCAAGATAAATGGACACTGTGAAGGAAATGAATGACTTTATGATTGTAAGTCAAAATGAACATCTGCACTGTGACTGTTGACTGAGCACAAACATACCAAGAACGACAGCAACCAGCTACATAAATATCATCACCTCCCTAAAATAATGGTCTAATTCATTTTTTGCCAAACGCGATTTTTTATTTATTTTTTTGCCTAAACATCTTTTGGCAAAAGATGACTTATTTTAGCCACTACCCCGCATGTCGACTTCAACACATCCCTGTCAACACCGCTCAGCTAATCTGCTAGCATAAACAACACATGTAACTATTATGTAGCTACTGCTAATCTCTTAATTTCTTCCAGAAAACAAATAAATATTTCAAATAGTAGATTTCTTGACTTTACTATTGTGCTTAGGTGATCAGATAAACATAATAAAAAAGGAATATTAACTTAGCTGATCATTTACCTCTGAATCTGCTAAATGCTGCTTTTGGATCGCCAGCTTCTACATATGTTACTGCTGTATGTAAAGTGGGGAAAAAATGCTTACAATGCCTTTCTTCTTCATTAGTCCTGGTCAAAAATGGCACTCATCCTGGAAAACAACACCCATTGCAATTGTATGACATTACACTATGTTTCTTCAAAGGTTTTTGACATAACTGGTCTGCCGTACCTCAATAAATAGTTGAGCTGTTTTTTGCTAGCTGCCATTTTTGTCGTTTCAGTCTCGGCTGGTCGCGGTTGCCTCTCCATGGAGACCAGCTGCACTGCCATGGAAACCAACAATGGCACAATTTACATCGTCCACGGCATCACAGGCTCTAATTGTGATTTTTCTTGGATCAACAGCTCAGTAAGTTTTAAAAATGGACCTTTTTCCACATCTTCTAGAGAAATAGCAGACGTTTGTTGTGCTGTGGTTGTTTTTTATGGAAGTTTCTCAGAAGGTATTCTTGCGCAAATGCCCTCTGGTGTTAAAACCATATGAAGCTTAAACACCATGTCTATGTAAGCTACTCAGTTTTTAAGTGTTTTTCCATGCTCCCTTTATTAACTTTAGAATCATGTTATGGCAAATGGCGGTGGCAAAATTGAGAAGATAATCAGCTCCAACAGCACACATCTACACACCCTGGGCTGCTACCAGACAGTAGTGTACTGCTGGGATTGCATGTCAGAGGTATGAAGAAACTAGTCATTTTTGAAACGAGTGGTAGCAGTTTTCTACAAAAACCATCTAATTTTACTCCATATTTCTTTTTACACAGATGTCTACCACAGCAACATGTCATGGTGGGTATTTACCTGCTTCTTTCCACAGTCACGGTAGTAAAAAAGTTGAATAAGATAGATTCACAGACTGATAGGCAGATTTCACGCGCCCAACCCGTCATAACCGGTCTTTCTTGTCCTCCCTTGTAATATGGTCATATCAATTTTATAGCTCTACTTCCTGAAGCGCAGTATCACCTCGGTCTTTTTCCAGAAGCTATTATGATTAAAACGATAACGGCGCAGGGATTTTCTCAAGCACTTACAAGTTTGGACCAATTGAGGAGCTGTCAGTATTAACCTCCGATATTGAACTCGGCATAATATGTGATTGCTAGATTTTCTTTGCGCAAGGCAGAAAACAATTTAATTGCGTTTTAGTCAGAAAACTTTACTCTGTTAAATAAAAAGAAGCAAGAATTGAGGTTCTTCATGATAAAACGTTCTTGTTTTTGCAGTAAACTGCACGAGGAGCCCAGAACATCCTCCAGAACCAGGTGGGTAGGATCCACCCCAGCAATGACATCACACTTTATTCACATGATGTAATGGTTACTGAGTCACCAGCTGCAGTAAAAGTGCTTTCCCTTTCCTTTCACTACGGAGCTTGACATTTTTACTACTCTTTTAAAGTGGTCTTGCTGTTTGGTTTCTCAGCCTCTTCAAAGTCATATTCACACTTTTCTTAAACATTTTGACTATTATGTAACTAATTTTCTAAAACAGGAGAAAAAAAACCCCAAATCTCTGTTTTTGCTACGTCCTAAAGTTTAAGCCATTCAGGATTAGCCGTGGTCGGCTATGAGACTCGTATGGCAGGAAAACTTTGAAGGAAATTTTCTCTCTATGCACAAATATTTAAAAGGAGAATGTCTAACAACATTTAATTCTTTTTACTTATGACAAAAAAAAATGCAAAAAAAATCCTGATAATTGTGTAGCATTTATTATTGTTTTTTATTTTGCAAACAATACAACCCAGTGTATCCTATGGCACTTGGCCGAGCTTTACCTTCGTCTTCCAGAGTTCAGGACAAGTTTTATAAAATGTAATTTATTCTGATTCTTTAAGCATTAGAGATCAACTGTCTAATTCTGTCGGTTTTGTTCTAGAAAACCCACCAGTTTGGCTCATAGTCGTCATTTCTGCTTCTGTCCTTTTGGTGATTTCGGTGATTCTGTTCTTCGTCTGCAGAACCGTACGTCGCAGGTATCCTCAACACCTCCAAGTGTTTACAGTCTAACCTTTACTGCCGCAATCTTGCATGTTTTGAAGAAAAAATGTCATTCCTGTTTGCATGCAGATTGAAACAACAACGTTACACTTGAGGGAAACCAAGCCATCTGAACCAAGTTGAGATAGCTCTATGAACCACTAGAAACGGTTTTGCACATGACCGTCGCAGCTTGGTGCGGGACGACGCTACGCCTTCGGGTGCCTTCATGAACTCAATGTTTTCTAACAAAGGGACATCCTGGCAATTGAATTGCTCACCTGAGAAGTATGTGAGGCATCGTCCCAGCCTCTGCAGACTCTGTTGGATGGAGATAAGGTCTTCTTTTGCCGTATTTAAGGAGCTGATCTCTGGATGTAAAAAGCAGCCATGTAGCAATGAGCTTGGACAAGATAAAGTTCTGCTTGGAATGGATCTATGATTTCCTCGCCAGCTCAAAGAACTCCATATAGTTTAAAACGTGTGTTAAGCTTGTTCTGTATGTTTTCTTTTATTCTGTGTTATTGTGTTTTCTGCTGTCTGACCACAAAACAATGAATTTATGAATGATTTTTAAATTTAGCTTGTTTTTAAATCTCAAACTTGGCCTTTTGTTGCCTCTGCACTGCAGCACTTGAAGGTCAAGAAACTACCGGTCCTGTCTGTGTTTTTGTTGTTTCTTAATTTTACTTTACTTTTCAGATTATTATTATTATTATTATTAAATCTACATTGTTCCCTGCTTGCACACTGCTCCTCATTGCTTTACTTATACTTTGTGTTTAAAGTGCTTTTCTTAACAGGTTAAACTTTGAGCCGAGTCACGTTACAGCAAACAAATGTACGTCTTACATAAACAATTGTATATGTTGGTTTACTGATTTTGCTTCACCGAACAATACAAAGTGTTACATATCTATGCAGTGGTGGCGATAAGAAGTTTTAAAACATTTTACAAATAAAAATCTAAATAGTGTGGTGTGGAAATGTGTTGAGCCTCTTTAACTGATAAAGTACCACACTGACAGCGAGGTGTGGACTGGCCCTCTGGGTGATACCTGGAGGGCCGGACCCCAACGGCTCATTGGCCCCTCTGACCAAAGCTATACATCTTTCCATTTGAGCTGATTGTAGTTGGAAAAGTGACTGTAAATGATTAAACGTTTTTTTACATTTCTAAACTGCTTTTGCAACTTTTATCATTGGTTTGCGTCATTCACCCAGTTAGCTGATGACGCTATTAGCAGACTCTTCTTTTTTTTTTACTCCTACTCCAGCCGTGTTGAAAGTTGTTTCAAGCTTTTTGTTTCTAGGGACTGGAGCTTTACCCGTATTGTTTTTCTGAATGAATTTCAATTCAAAGGAATGCATTCAGGGGTATCAAAATAAAATGCTTTGATCAAATAAAGGAGTATTTATTTTGTCAAAATAAAATGTAAAATAAGATAAATATTAAATTTATTTTATTTTGATAAATAAAATAAATCCTGAATACCTTATTAAGAAAATAAGGTATTAAATAAGGAAATAAGAAGAAATGCACCAGGTGCGGAAATAATCGGATCGCTCCAATTTCCCTTAACTCTTACAAGTTAAGGATTTAATCCGTAAGAGTTAAGGAAAATCCGGATTTCCTTTTACTCGTAAGAATTAAGGGAAATACCTCGGCAACAAACTGTAACAAACATGCATACAGAGTGACAGGGTGTCACAGAATCTCTTTTTCCGGACTGTGGACTTGTCACAGTGAAAGAAAAATATCAAAGGTCAAAAAAGAGGGAAAAGCCTAAAGGCCAGTGAATCGTGAAGTCTAGCATTTCAAAGAAATGCTAGACTTCAGCTAAACCTACTAGGAGCTCTGGCACACCAAGAAAATAATATAAAACCGGTCCTGCCATGATAATCAGGCGCGCTCAGACCACACCAGGAGGTGAGTCATTGTTATCAGCCCCAGACCGGTCTGTTAGCATTCCTGGTATTCCATTCGGAGCACTTTGTCCACAATGTCCCACAAACATTGCTTCAGTTTTATTTAAAGGAATTTAGGGGGATTTCAAAGTGAGGTAAACACTTCCCTCTGGGGGTTTGAAATGTTGGAGGGAAGTGAAGATGGTTACCTGGACCTGTGAAGGGATGAGAGCTGAGTTGAAGACGATGACAATGGGATTTTCCTAAAGGGCCTTCAAAAATCTGTTTACTGGCAAAAATCAGAAACAAAGGAAGTGAAAGTAATTGAGTTAAAAGAGCCTCGTTTTATAATCTAGAGTTTAAAGGTTCTCATCACCTTAATGCTTTATTGGCCAATGAGACCAGATAAGATCAGGTAACACACACACACCTGTTTGTTTAACCCGTTACACGCCTGAATTGATTTGCCAAACAAATTTATGTCTGCTGCGTTACACAATGAAAGTGGAAGTTGTTTTTGTATCGTCCCTGGTATACAAAAACAAAGGGCGATACACACACATCAATAAAATGATGAGTGTGTTTCTTCACACAGAGTGGAAGTGTGTGAAGACACACACACTGCCACTGTGTGTGTTTCCCAGTTTCAGTGGCAGTAACTTTTTATGCAGCTACCATCTGAAGAATCATGTATTCAACCTGGATCTTAATTTATGCAAAAGAACCTGAGTTTTGAATGACGCGTTTATGAATTTAGGATGTAAATTGATCAGAGTTTTTGCTGATTTCACCATGTCGCCTGTGTTTTGCACTGTGTACTTTGTGTGCAGTTCAAAACGCGGCCATTAAGCATGATAAATGTTTCAGTAACTACACACAGATATCTGAGAATACAAACCTGAACAGCAAGACAACAGCAGAGCTAAAAAAAAAAAAAAAAAGAATAGAAATAGAAAACACAGGAAAGACTCAAAATACAGGAACCTGAACTCAGATAAAAACAAATGCAAAGTCAGTGGAATCGTCACATGCAGGACCCTTTTATTTAACCTTCATTACTCAAACTACTACTTTAAAACTGGGTGGGATTCCAGCATTATCTGCAACATGTCTTCTCTCTGCGCCACCACATGATTGTGTCTTTGCTGTATCACGTCTCACTAAAATGTTCACATGATCCAAAAATCCTCCCCAAAAACATGCCTCATCCCGTCACATGAGTGGCATTGATTTTGAATGTTGAACGCTAATGCAATCCCCGAATTTCTGAAGAAAAAAAAAAAAAAAAGCCTTTCATCAGCAAATACCCACAAGACAACAGGACAGAAAAGACATAAGATAAGCAGAACACACCAGAAAACAATGCCCACTGCTTTCCTTTCCTGTAAAGGCGACACTTCCAGTAATTACATTGCTGCATCACTGCTCTGCTTGTCACGAAATGCCCATTTTGCAAACTCATGCAGCTCTTAGATCACTATTCATTATTCATAACACATTTACACAGTGCATCGCCAGAAATCAAATAGAATATATACTAGACAAGCTGTTTTGCCATAACTTATCGGCCTTCTGTATCTGTCAAGCTGAAACAGAAGTGCAAAACTCAAGGTTTTTACACATGGAAAGTTGGAAGGAGCTCTGCTTGTGTCTCGTTTTAGTTTATTGCTGGTGGTTTAATGGAAGAGTTTTGATTTCCTCTGTGTGTCCTTATTTGGTTGGGTTTTTTTAAATGTGTGAAGGACGGCAGCGGTAAGAGAGGGCTGGCGGGAGGTTAGGATGGGGCAAGAAGAGACACTCAGAGAGGGTTGGTATGTTAGGGGAAAACCTGCGAATGTAAGCAAAAAGAGGAAACAGTTTTGAAAAAAGCAGTGCAGTCACCACTCACCACTGTAATTACAGGGGGTGACATCGGGAAAAATATTTGTCATGACAGTTATTTTTTTTTTCTATGTTAGGGCCAAAAAGCATGTTTGCATTAAAAAAAAGAAAAATCGTTATTTTTAGGCAACAGATCGCATCCAAATTGAACCCAAACAAGCGTAGCTACAATCCCGACTGATAAACTCCATCTCCCTTTTGACCCTTAAAAAAACCTCTTCATGTCTCTTAACCTTTCACTTCTCAACCATAATCCTACATCTCGCTGGTGTTGGTTCTTCTCAAGTTGCCCACACAACCACAACGCTCACACAGTATTATCTGCAATACTATCTCTATTAGTTTCACAATCTGACTGTCGGAATGTGAAACTAATAGAGGAAGCGCACCAGCAAAACAGGACATGCATGAAAAGTTGATTTACTGCCTAACTTTGGTTTCATTACCAGAACAGAAGATGAAGAGCTGCATTTGTTTTGGTATCCATCAACAGCTGCAGGGCATGGTCTGGTCGCACAGGTGAGGTAAAATCACCTGAGAAGTCAGGTGTAACAGAGAGCCGGGTCCACTCCAACCTGCTCAGCAAAACCTCCCGCAAGCCGCAAAGAAAAGATTTCCCGCCCACCTGCTAGTTATAAGAACAGCAGCCACACAGGAAATATGTGATTATATTTCATTTTATTTTTGCTCAGAGGCTTTTCAATGCACATTTATGACTTAAGAACATCCTGGCGAGTCATTTGAATCATCAAGTGCTCCTAGATTTCTGGTCATCTCCGCCACCCTTCGTCCCCTTGCATTGTTTCCCTTCACAACTTTGTTGCCAAGGTAAATATTGAACTAGCACACACCTGGTGGACCTGCAGGCCTTGCTGAGCAGATGATAAAAACTATTTCCCAGTCGAACTTTTGAAAATGATCAACAGAGGAACTTCTCAAAGGGTCAGAGGCGTTAAATTGTGAAGTCACGATGACTAATGACCGATGAATACAGCATTTATGCAGGTGACAGTTACTTGACTGTGCTATAGAATGATAGTATGTGGCTGGAAAAGACACAACACTGACCCTTAATGTTAGAAAAATTATCCAAGTTCATTTACTTATGAGTTTATTTGAAAGGCTATGTTTTCATATTATTATTCTGTTTGTTGTTTACTTGGCTCCTTTCTTTTGTGATACACTATTAACTGTTTTTTAGGATGTTTGACTGGAGGCTAGAAACATTTACACATTCCTGTGTCATCAGCTGCTTTCGTCATTAGCTGCCTGTGAAGCTGATTTGCAAGTCAGCCTCGTGCCCTTGTAAGGGCATGTCCACAGAAGGTTCCAGAACAGCTTGTGGTAAAGATTATTGATCAATTGTTTGTGTGACTGTGTGGAAAAAGCCCAACTTCCTTACTTGTATTCATAATAAAAGGCAGTTGACCCCAGACAGTGTTTGACTCCGCGTCTGACTCAGCTTCCCTCTTCTGAAGAAAAGTAACTTGTGCTTTTGGTTGATTCCTTGCAGGTTGGGAACTGAAATAGGCCCAACACTTAATAAACCTTTTGCCTTCCAACCGTAATAATTCTGCATTGTTCAGGCAGGAAACAAAAATGTGCGGTAGGGCACGGTACTTTACAAATAACATGTTTAAGAAGACGTCTTACAGGAGGAATCTGTCACAATGTGAGTGTAAAGGAAGGAACAAGCCAAAAAAAATTAAAAACCACAAAACAAAGAACTTGTCATGAATTGCGGGTGTTGAGGTGGTGAGGCAGACGCTGTAGACCCAGGATGTGATAAATTAATGGTTTTAATGAATAAACTCAGTCCAAGACAACGGGCAGCACGGCCGAGGAGAAGCCAGGGCTCGACGCCGGTAGCAACCGTTTAACCAACGGACAACACGAAGGACTCAGAACAGGTAGACGAGGACCCGACAGAGACGCAGACACACAGGTGGCATTAAATACACGGGAGGGTAATCACAGAACGAGACACACCTGGGAACAATCAAGGGGGAGACAGGACAACACGGAGACTCAAAGACACAGAAAACTCTAAATAAACACAGAAAAACACAGATCATGACAGAACTGTAAACCATCTATGTGGTCACCTCTGGTTAGATTAAAAATACACGCAAAGCTTGTTGTTTTGCATCAGCATTAAGGGCGCGGCTCAGAAGACAGGTGAGAGGACAAACAAAACGCTGCGCCAAGAATTTCCACAGTGAGAAACAATCTGCTAGATGTGACGACAGAAAATCACGTTTATGAAAAACAGCAGCCTGAGTCAGTTATCAAGAGCTTCTGATAAACCACCTGTTCTCTGTGTCATTAGCCTTTTCAAATGGTTTTATCAGAAATGATCTAGTCTTACAATAAGACCCCACCTCCCTCATTCCATCTGACAACTTTGTTTCTAAGGTAAATATTTACCTTGCCGACTATCAGGGTGTGGTTTGGTAAAGGAGTCGACTCACGATGGGGGCTTTTTTTTCTCATTTGTGACGAAAAGAAGCAGCCTGCGTGTCAACTGAATGCAGCGCTTTCTGCTTGTTTGAAGAAGCTGCAGGCATCTGTAACCCAGAGTTGCGTCTTAGTTCAAACAAACTCTGAATTTGTATTTGAGAAATAACTTGTAATCCTTGTACAGGGACATTTGTTTCTGTTGGGGAAGGAGGCTGAGCCAGATACGGAAAGTAAAGATTTTAGTACGCCGCCTTTCATGAGTTTAGATTTCCTTCTCAAAGTTTTAACAATGTGAATACTTCTGATGTGATTTGTTTTGTTTGTGTGTGTGATTTTGTGATAAACCAAGTGTGTAGTTGCAACATGAAAGAACATTTTTCAAAGGTTTTTCTTTTAATACAAAGCAAAAAAAAGTATGGAAATGTACAGTAGTTCCCTTTAAACTCCACTAACCCAACATGTGCTTTGCGAGTTTTTTTTTTTTTTTATGTGTATGTGTGTGATTTCTGAAACTGACGGTCTGACAGGACAACATCCCTGCTTCCCCAGAGTCCGACCGTGACATCTGCACCACACTAGGAGGGCTGAACAAAGCTCAATTCTCTCAAACTGAACGGGACAAACAAATCACGCGTGGAAATATTTGTTTCTAATAAAATATTAATTTGCCACAATTATTGACTTGTAAAATAAATGCAAGGAAAACATCGTTTTTAAAAATCATTTATTTTCTAGTTAGACTGAGTCATGAACAAACAAAATGAAAACGAATATAAAAGATCGAGCTCCAAATGTGGTTCTGTGATGATGAAGACTGAGGAAGTCAGTCTGGTTTTTAAAGCATCATCACGGGAAACCGCTACAGAGTCCAACTTCTGTTTGCTCTCCGGTGCTGCAATAGAAACGGTAGAGCAAAGTTGTTTTATGTAAATATGAAATTCAGAATGCAACAAACAGAATTCAGAGGAGCTCTATTTTTTTCACATATTGTCTGTCTTACATTCTACTGTCACATCATTTTAAAGTAAATAAAGTAATATTTGACCTTATAAATGCATGGTTTGGAATGTATAGAATGAAAATACACATTAAATGATGATTCAGACATGATGATGAAGCATCTGTGGGAAATCAAAGGAAGAGGAAACGACAATGATCAAAATATTAAAAACATGTTATTTTAAAAAAAAAAAAACACATCCTGGAGTAAAAGATTGTGTTTGTGTCAGTTTTAAACATAATCTTGGTTTCTGCCTGCCCAGAATAAAAACACTCCTTAAGTTATTTTAATGTGTGTTGACACCTGCTACAGAGAAGACAAAAGTAAGGCATTTTTTATAAGAAAATTATTTATACTGCCTTAAAAACATTGAAAGAGAAAAAAAAAAAATTATTGCAAGCACATACATTTCTCACAGCCATTCATAGAGCAAGAGGCCAAAGTTAAAATATTTTCTTCGGCTTCCAGCCTCCAAAGGTTAAACATCTATCATACAAAACACTCCAGATGTAACCACAAATTATTTATAATTTCAACAGTTAACACTTTAAAATGTACATCATTATCCATTCACAGCTGACTGTTGTGACAGTGTTTTGCTTTTCCGATTGTTCAACTTCACAAACTGCATATAAATCACAATCACATATCGGGTCGTTGTGCAAAGCACCGAGGAATTACAAAGTGTCTCAGTCTGCCATCCGGGAGGTTGCGTCTAAATAAAATATTCTTTCTGGCTCTCAGTCAGACCGAACTGCGAGATGGTCTGGCTGGTAAACTGCAGTCTGTTGCTATCTTCTGTTTTTGTCAGCTCCTGGTTTTGGCATGCCCCCTTTCTTCTGTACAGAAGTCGGATCAGTATGGCTAATGCAGCAACAATCCCAAAGATCACCACTATCAGGCCTAAAATGCAAAGAAAAAAGGCCAAAGATGAAGCGTTCTTTTAGGGCAGGCGTTGTTCTTTAAGGAAGAAATGCACGATTAAAGATTAGCACACAATGTGATCAGTAGACTTGACAGAAACTCAACTATCGCAGCCATAATAAAATTACCTAATTGCATTACACAGACACGATGCGTTATACAGACACTTCACTCACCTCAGGATGTTTGATGCTTGAAACATAAAGAGAAACTTACTGTGGATATATTTTGACTAACATATTTGACCACTTGGTCAAATACGAGCATAAAAAAGTCATTTCTAGACAGTCAATTTATTCTTACATACAAAAAACAAAGTTATAGAAAGATGCCAACATATTAACGGCATAACCCTTCAGATGAAACAGAATATTCAATTCCACTCCCTCGATCCCAATACCAACACACTATTTAGAACGGAAGCAAAACAAGAGACAAAAATAATGGATATCCCATTCATTTCGTTCTTCGCTACGTCTCCGTTCTTCAGAGAACTGTGAAATCTTGGTTATTCCAATCCAAAAGTTGACACATGTGCTCCTGCTGCTTATGATCACGCTCTCCAACACTAAGCAGCTCTCTGATAGCAGGCACCATGTCAGCCGGCCCACTTCGGTGGTTCCGATGTTGTTTGGAGTTTGCAAGGCCTTCGTTCGTATAGCGACATAAATCATGTGCCGATCAAGGAATGGAGTCTGCCGTCAATCAAATCGCTTGTGCGCAACACATATCTCGGCAGGGCTCCCTGTGCCACCCTGAAGTGGCAGTGAAAAATACTAAAGAGCTGGTAAGGATTTGCAAAATCGGTCCCTGATTGACCCCAAGTGACTAATGAGGAGAAACCTCTCAGTCACCAGTGAAACTCAAAACCTCATTGAATGTTTCAGCCTCTCTCCTGCTGGGCTGCTCCCAGTCAGCCCCACTGCCCTGCCAAGTCTGGCTGCAGGAACGTTCACCAGTCTTCCTGCTCCGACGGTCATCTTCTACCAAAGTCTTTGATTGGCTCCAAGTCTGAGCCCTCTCTTCAGACCAATTTACCATGTGTGGTCCTACCAGAGGCCAGTACTCTGGACAACATAGCTGCACTGATCACATTTATTCTAACCTCCCTGTTAAAAGACTTATGACGTTTGCAGAACCAAAAACCGGCATGTATTTGGATTACAGAGTGGTCCACGTCCTTATTAGTTCTATTCCTGTTTACCGTGGAGACAATCGAACTGTTTGGAGAACAACCGTGAGTGTTCATTTACACAGTGTTTCTTTCACAGAGTGGTTTTATCAAGCATATTGAATTAAACCGTAAAGTCCACCATCGGACATGTCCCGTCTTATGATTGATGATAATAGGAGCACAACTCTGGAACTAATTTCTGCTACAATACCTCCGATGAGAGCCGAGTCACTTCTGAGGGCATTCACTAACGGCTGGCCTCCTCCTACCGACCCTGATTGGTCTGCAGCGAACAGACGGTAGAAAGGAGACAAAAACAAGCAAAGGAAAATAGAAACACGTCACTGAACAATAAATACACATTTGAAAGAAAATAAAACAAGTGCGTGTTTATGAGATGAAGTTGTTTTTTTTCTTAAAGTTAAGAAAATCCTTATTCTTGACATAAACTCTTAGGTACAACACAGTAGACTGGTCCTTAAAACAATCAAAGGAAAAACAAACAGAAACATTACATTTGCCATTAATTCATCCTTACAAACCCCAGAGATCAACAGAAAGAATGATCAGCCCTATAAAACCCAGACAGAGCTTGGTTGCATACTTTTTTTTTTTTACAACCTGAATCCTTAAGGAGAAGTTAATGTCCCTTCAGATTGACTCTTTAGTCCCTGTTTTTTATGTAGTTCTCCTTAAATAACATCATTGGATCCCACCTCAAAAATACAATCAATTCACACAACAAATATAAAACAAGAAAAGTACAAACACAATTATCCTGAAAAGTATAAGAAATAGTTCAAACTAAAATAATCCTTTATTTAGATGTCAAAACACAAGTGGTCATGTGGTGGGATTAGGATTAGGTATTGATAATTCAAAATGTTGACAGATATGTTGTGTTATGAACCAATTCTTTAATAGTTTTTTAAAATAGATTATAAGTGGTAAGAGCTCTAATGACAGCTGTTTAAAAATGTTTCTCTGTTACCGATATTATTGTCGGATCCCACAAATGAAAATGGCAACATGAAGCTTTCTGGCGGTGCCCAATTTAATAAAAATTAAAAGTGAAATGATTCCCAGAATTTCTCTCCACGGACCATCAGTATCAGAAGTGCTTGGAGTAAGAATGATCAGTAAAAATCACAAACGACAGGACGACGCCGCCCCCCCGCCCCCGACCTGGCTGGTGGTGTGTGTTTTCCGCTGCGTGGGGATTGGCTGCAGCGGGGCCACAACTGGACCGGATGAGCGGGCCCCTGACAACAACAGAGCCGGCGCGCGGTCGGAGGAGGGCGGCTTTCAGAGGGCTGATGGAGTTGAAGAGGACGGCAGACAGACAGCCGGCGAAACCCAGAGAGCCGAGCTGAGCCAGCGCCGGGTCCAAACCCTGAGAGTCTGTGGAGACAAGCAGTGAAACGGAGGACAAACTATTTTCTGGTTTAATTTTAGGTTCTTCAAACAGAAATAAATGAGAGCTATCTAAATGTTAGTAAGATGTGAACAAGTGTAGTTTGATATGTCTGAAAATAATAGGATTAATAGGATATGTAGCCTAGTGATTGCATTATATCTTGTTTGCTAATTGCAGTGCTGTAATACAGGAGAGGAAGCCTCTTATATTCTTTTTTTTTAAACTCCATCAATTCTCTGTCACCTGGGAGCAAGTCTTTGCACTTTTTCTCAGGTTTCTGTTTTTCCTCCTGGTGTTTCCATGGTTACCCAAATACTATTTACCCCTTTCAGTAACTCAATGGTTCCGCAATGGCACTGCGCGGCCCCTAGGGGGAGCACAGTGCCATTGCAGAGGGAGGGAGGGGTCGGGAAGCGGTATGGATGAAAAAAAAAAACAAAAAAAAACAGTTACACTAAAGCGTTTCACTGTAAAGATGGTTTGTAGTTTGTTTGGTAACAACCTGAAGTGTGAGATGAACTTCAGTGGAGTTTGAAAACAAAATATGTGTAAAGGTTTATGTCTGGCTGAATGATGTGTGTGCCCAGTTGATTTTTTTTTTCTTTTTTGGGGGGGATTTTATTGTAATCCATAGGGGGGCCCAGAAGAAAATCTTTGGGAACCACTGCAGTAACTGCAGGTGGCTGGTTTTAAGAGCAATGTGATTTCCTGAAAACAATCAGGGCTTTTTCTTGTTGCTGCCTGCTTAATGGGGCAATAAGATAAAGGACAAAACACACCAACAGAACACACACACACATATCTTCAACTTATTTTTAACTATGTTCTACATAAAACCCAATAATTGTTACTGCTACCTAAAAGGAAAAGATGGTAAAGAAACAAAACTTCTAATTTGAGGCGAAACAATTATATTATTTTTTTTTCTTTGACAAATTTTATGATAAAAAAATGTAAGGATATCTGTTGTTGTTTTCTTCCAGATCCAGTATTGTGTACCCTTTACAAAATTAATGTCGTTTTGGTCTTTGAGAGGTCGAACTTACAGTATTATGTCCTTGTCAATACACCACTCGAAAATGGTCTCAAAACAACAATATTATCATTAATCGCGATAATAACTAGGAGAATTTATCGTCCGGCAACGTTTGTAAACATGACAGCCTACTTGTTAATTATATTGCATGTTATTCAGTGCTTTGACCAATTTCCAGTGCTTAAATTTTCTTGCCCCGGTTTTATTAGTATAGAACTTCACATTACATATGTAAGTAAAATAAACTCATCTGTTAGG
This sequence comes from Xiphophorus maculatus, assembly GCF_002775205.1. Taxonomy (NCBI): domain Eukaryota; kingdom Metazoa; phylum Chordata; class Actinopteri; order Cyprinodontiformes; family Poeciliidae; genus Xiphophorus; species Xiphophorus maculatus. The sequence continues at coordinate 24,009,017 of NC_036464.1, forward strand.
TTCAGTTTAATTTAGCAATCAAATGTAACAGGAAATTATTGTAAAACTTACTGTTGGTTCTTTGCTGGAGATAATGATTTCAAATCCAGACAGTAAATCAATAATAAAAAAAAAAAAGGTTGGAGTTTTGAGGCATTTTATTAAAAAAAAGAAAATAAATTGAATCTTTAGTATTTAACTTACAAACCACTAATCAGATCAGTGAATGAAACGGTTTGTTCAGAGTTTCAATAGGGTCCCTGTGTCATTATTACAAGGAAAAACATCAGCATCTTTACCGTTGTAACAGTTTTATTTAACCAAATAAATTAAAATGTGCGTCTGAAGATAGTTTGAGTGCTCAAAATAATAAAAAAACCCTCTCATCTACTGTATGTTTGTGCAGCTGAGTCACTTACTGTGAACTCTACCAAGAGTCAGTGACCTTATGCCACTAAATTCAACACCAGAGGTCATGTTGAAATGTTCTTTGCTATGTTGGTCAACCTGGAAGGAAATGACAGACTTCAGTACCAAAAAAAACAATAACAAGAAACACAAGCGCTGAATTTCCTTCACTGTAGGTAAATATTAAAGAATTTAATCTATGAATAACGCTAAAAAATAATTCTCATCCCTGAAAGGTTTTAGATTTTTTTTTTTTTCTAAACAAAATATTTCAGGTTGAAACTTCAGGCGTTGTGATGAAGCTTTGCTTCGAGAGTTCTGCGAAGTTCTAGTCGAGAAAACCTCATAGAACCGAAGTTGTGAAGCTGCCTATAACACAAACAGGCAGCTTAATGTGATGTCTGTTTGCCGCTAAAGTCGTTCTCCAATCAGTTTAAAGGCCGAGCTAAAAACCAGAGTTACTGAGGACGATGCGTTACCTGTATGGTGACGGAGTCGGCCAGTCTGCTGACGGAAACAGAATGCAGCTGTCCGTTAGCGAGGGACCTCACTCTGCTCCTGAGGATTTCTTCTTCTCTGCTACTTTCCAGCCTGTACCTCACCTCTAGCTGTTCTGCACTCACACAATGTAAGCATAATGACATGTTGCTATATTAATGTGAGACTTAAGCATATTCAGTATTGGGACAGAAGCAGGCATGATGGCTGTATTCACTATTAGACAAACGTTGATTTCTATGTCAGCATCCTCTGCCGGCCCATTCAGGCGCACGGCTTTTCCTGTCAAAGCTGCCAAATTCTAGAAGTTGCAGGTGCTAGATTCGCCCGCAGTTATTATTGTGTTCACATTTCGCTGAAAACCAAACAGTTCATCTATACAATCATCTCGTATCTGGTCTCGTGTATGACGGTGGTAGAGTATATTTGGATTTGCTGTGCAGCCACAGTCGAACACGTCTGCAGATGACAATATCCGATTGTCAAATATTAATCCATCCGTCTACCAGCGAAACTTTGGACAAAATTAAAACCCATCAAGAAAGTAAAAAAAGAAAATCAACTTTATTACTGATTATAGATAACCAAAGCACTACAGAAAAAGAAAAGAATTAACAAAATCTCAGTAGCTGCGTTTCATTGACCATATATTTGTGCAAGATGGAGTCATGAAAATAAATTTGCTTAATGGGAGACATGGAATTTTTCAAAAAGCTCACATTTAAAGAAAAAAAAAAAAAACAAAGCTTTTGCCGCAGGTGGTTTCTCAGTTGTATCAAAGTGAGTGCTTTTTGCAAAATTGCAATGGAAACGCAACACAAGTCCCATGATCAACAACTGGATGTTACTACAGGTGGCAGCAACAAAGAGGACAACAGGAAGTGGTAGGAGGACGAGGGTGTGACGTATCATGACTTATTTTAGTCATGTGAACAAACGTATTTACATGTGATTTTAATTCCTGCATTTTCTATTTAATAGAAACGCAGGAATTGCAAAATTGTGTTTTTTTCGACATTAGCGGAACATCGGCAACGTTTTGCTCCCCGTGTGTACCGAGCTTCTAGCACAATCACAGTTGATCAACTGAGATCAACAATTATCACAGTTGATAAATGATTTCAAAAAGCTGGAAATTCACTGGTAACGAAGGCAAAGGGCTGTAATATTAAATCCTAACTTTGAGCCTCAGGAGATGCCACCTTACATCAGCTAATCCTAATGAAATCACTCATTTTAGCCCAAATGTGTCAAAGAATGCGTTACAAATTTTTCTTGATAAAATAGAAAATGTACTTAGCGTTGACTCATTTAGAGACTAATAATGTTGCGGTCAGCAGTGTTTTCATGAGCGAATAAACGAATGGGAAGGCTATTATACACTCTCACATTGTCAATTATTCACCACTTACAGTCCTGAGAATTAATTTTAACAATTCAACACAACTCGTGTCTTGTTTCACGAAGCAGACCGTGTTCACACGGAACAATGACTCTAATTAACAAATCAAAGGAGGCGTTGGGACAACTCGCAAACAGCAGCAGCTCGGCTGGTAAAAACTTTGTGACGGCTGAAGATGTCGTTACATCTCACCACGTGTTTGTGTTGTTCTTTAGATTTCCAGATGGAGGTTTGAATTAGATCCTTATAAAGTGCGTGACAACTTGAAAGTTGCTTTCCAGGATTCTTTTAAGAGTGTTTCGTGTTGGTGCTGTGGTGGCGCAGGGGCAAAGCATGACCCACGTGTTGAGGCCTTAGTCCTCGTGCCGGTGGTCGCAGGTTTGATTCCCGGCCTGGCAACATTTGCTGCATGTCTTCCCCCTCTCTCATTACCCTGTTTCCTGTCGAGTTACTTTCAAATAAAGGCCACTAGAGCCAACAAAACCTTTAAAAAAAAAAAAAAAAAGTGTCGTGTGACTTACACTTGTAACTATAGATTACGATGATACAGCTGCAAAGGAAAAAAAAAAAATCTATGTACATATTACAAAATACATTTGGCTTTGGCTTCTGAGAGTTGAAGAGGTCGCTGAGCCATCAAAAACATGTGAAATTAGAAAATGTTGACAACCTGTGTATTTTTCTGCTCCACTAAAGGCTACGAAGTGATGTCCCTTTTCCTCCTCCTTCTCCACAAAAGCTACTAGTGAAGAAAGGCAGTAAGAAGTAATTGTTCTGGATGGGTTCATTTCAGTGCAGTCCAAACTGTGGCTGCTAACTCCTGTAATCAATGCCTAAAAGCAACACCTTACAAGCGTTTCTTGTAATTTTATAGATCCACACCTACTGAACAACAGTTAGGGAGTGTTTTAAAAAAAACCTTCCGCCTCTCTCTCACCTTGCTTGTTGAGCAACAGAGCCAGGTACTGCCTGCGGCGAGAGCTGACGTAAAGGAACAAAGCAGGACTCTGGGCGCTCCTGAAACTCAGCGAAACGTTTTCTCCTCTCAGGTTCAGGTTGGGCAGAAAGGGGGACAAATGGGAGCTGCTGCTCCCGTTTGACTCATTCGGCAGGTTTTCCTCGAAGCTGTAGCTGAGGGATGTTTCCGGCTCGAAGGCGACTGAGACGTCTGCAGGGAAAGGTTCACAAAGCCTCACTGCAAAACAAGTCGGAACATTTTCTGCTAATACTTTGTAGTGCGACTTTTTAACTGTGCATCTTAATTCAGCAGAAATAAACTCTTAGCTTAGTTAGTTTCTCAAAACCACGCATGTTTTTATTCACCTTCCAGTAACTTTTGCTGGAATAAATAATATTGTTGTAACCAAGACCACCTCCCTGAGTTCCTTCTCAAATGCTATAAAGCCTACATTTGGCAGTATCAGAATCAGAATCCACTTCTGATTGGCTGATCAGTGCCTCCTGACGACTCCTCTCCTGGACGCTTTGACTCCCAAGCAGCCTGGCTGTGCAGGAAGTGACAAACAGAACCAAGAACTTGTAATTATGCTGTTTTTGGTGTTTATTAGTCAGGGTTCGTCCTACCTGAGTGAGAGCCAGCAGTGACCAGTTGTAATAAATGTTGTTTGGGGTTTTTTTGCATTCAAAGTTGTCTATTTGTGAGAGAAGATCTATAAATCTGTTTGTCACAGGGTGTCCTCGCTGTACTAACAGTTTGATTTCCATGTGAAGTGAGAAGCTTCAAGAATTTTTAAAATTTGGTAACAGTGCCCTCCATGATCCTGTCCCCTCACCCCCATGTCCTCTTCAAGCATGAGTTCATACTAAAGTTTAACAATAAAAGTCAACAAACATCGCTTACTGTCAAACAGGGAGATCCATGCAAATGCTGCATCCACTCTTTTTAATTATTATTACTTAATCTCATTAGCATCCAATTTGCATAAGGGAATAAAATATTCCTGGCTTCTGACTTGGAATAAATTTTTAAAAAACTACTGCAACAAGAGAAACTTTGTGCATTATTTATATTTTTGCCTCTGTCACGCTGACATCGCTTCATTAGCGATCTGGCGAAAGAGCAGCTTGAGAAAACCGGCCGACAGGTGATAAAAAAAACTCTCCAATCCCCGGCCCTCTAATTACATCCCAGTCAGGTGACAGAGTTCTGATTTACCTGTGGAGCTCCAACAAGCTGCACAGCTGGGATTGGTTAATTATCCGACACACATGAGGCTGCGCTGCTGCGCCACTGTCATGGCTCAGTGTGCCTTTAATTTCCTAAATAACACAAACCCAACAGATGAGTCGAAACCCGGAGACACTTTTGCCAAATTAGGGTTTCAAACTGATTAAATATGCACAAGAAGACTCTGTTTCAAACTTAACTACGCTGTAAACAATTGACCAGCGACATTTCCAGGGAATATTCTTTACTTCTAGGAAATACATTCACTTCATTATATTGCTGAAGAAGTTTGTTGTTCTGTGTTTAACTAATCTTGTTTTTTTTTCCCCCCACAAAAAAAGCTACAACAAACATGATTATTCTAAATGTACAATTTTCTTTCAAGTCAGTTTATTAGCAAAAACGGACAGAATTTCAGGACGGTGTAAAAAAAAAAAAAAAGCAAAATATAAATCTGAAAAGTGTGGCATTCTTTTCTATTCAGTCCCACCAACCCCATTACAATATTTAGTAGAGACATTTTGATATTTTCACGACGTCTGGGAAAACAAGTCATCATTTTGGCCTGGACTAGATAACTAGCTAATGATGACGATGGATAAACTGTTTTCCAAGTCATTTCTCTCTGGACCAGATACCCAAAGTTGACTGACTGCCCTTTGACCCTCTCTGATTGGCTGTTTTTTGATCATTAAATGTCAATAGTAGCTCAGGGAGGAGGAGCTTGATATATTTACAGATGATCAGTCATATATAGTAACAGTTTGATCGAATATTCAAAACATTTTCGGTAGACGTTTCATACTGCAGTTTTAGATATAAAACTACTCTAAAATAATTTTTATCAGGATATAAAATGTATTAAGAAAAAAAGTAACACATTTACCTGCAATCAGAAACTGCCTGCTGCAGGTTATTAACCTAAGCTTGGGTAAAACTATCAACCCCACATCCTTCTGCCATGCCACCGAACCACATCTGATTGGACGAAGTCTGCATACCCTGGTCACAGAAGGCTCCAGTGAAGGCAGACGAGCTGCAGTCACAGGAAAAGCTTCTGGTTCCCTCCACACAGCGGCCTTGGTTCTGACAAAGCCCACCGTAGGTGCCGCAGTGGCCTGGGCATCCCGCCTGGACCCCGGGGGTGACCGTCGCTCTTTCCTCCAGGTCCAGAGTAACACCGTTCAGCTGCAAGGAGCGGATACATCCTCGAAAACCCTTCTGCCTGGAAGCAGTGCCTCCTGAGGAGATACACAAATGTAAAAACTGGTCGTTCAGAGACAACAGTTTTCAGTAGAATTACAAAAACTTCTCAGTAATCCTGTGAGCAGCTTTAAGATTCTTTTTTTACATTGTAAAATATATCAGAGCTGAATTGTCCTTAAGTGGATTATCTCAGGAAGTGTCTCTGATAATCATGTACCTTTCTGATTTGCTATCATAAATCCTGGTGAGTCATCAGCCTCGCTCTGACGTTTTGTTTTGTCCTGGCTGTCTGAACAGATTTTAAACCCGGGAAGTTACTGTTCCGTGACTTTTCCCTCTACAATCTGCAGCTGCCCGCAGAGTTCAGGCTCTGCATGTTGTAACTGTCTCAGACTGCCAAGCTGTCAAGCTCAAAACTTTTGTGAGGAGACAAACCGTTTTTTTATGATGGGGTTCCTATCACAGCTCGCAGTTTTCTGAGGAACTGTCAGGAAAACACCAGCTTCGCAGTCCAACTTACTGTCCATATTTAGGCTACCAGAACGAAACTGGACAATTAATTGTGAATTGAGGATATCTCGACCAAAGTATTATAACAAACATTTCAAAAACTGAAAATATGTTAACAAGCAGCTAAACGTTAATGAAAAACAGAGAAAGATCTTATAGACTCTATGAAGTGTGAACAGTGTTAGCCGCTGTGCTAACAAAGTTGAACTAAATCCAAAACACCGGGGGGTAAAAATAAAAACTAGAAGAGCAAAAAGACTTTCAAAAAAAATGTTGAAGAAAAACAACATAAGTAACATAAATTATAGGAGTAAAAATGTGAGCTTAATAATGCTGAACAAGCAGAAGTCAGAATTAGCTTAAACTCCTAGTTATAATGGGTTGTTGTTTCTGTAATAATACTTTTTTGCGTGTCATAATTAGCTTTAATGTCAATGTAAGCTAACATATGAAAATTGCCATGTTGGTCTTCGCACTAACATTAGAGAGTATTTTTTGCTTTAGCTAATATGCTAGCATGATCTGAACATTTAGCAGTTTAAAGGTGATGAAGTGATTCTCAACCCAATAATGTAGGTTCTTTCAAACCTAAAAATATCAACTTAGTACCCAACATAAACATCCACTGGCAGAGATTTTAAATTTGCAGTAAAGCTGGATTAAGACTTTTTTCATTTTGTGTTAAACTTAGGCGTCACATTCCTGCCAAAAACCTGAGGAGCATGTTAGAGCATGTTAGAGACCAGTAATCACAAAAGTGTCTGACAGCCACGGATAGTGATGGGTCCGGTAACACCGATGAGTCGGCGCATGCGTCAAGCCCTTAGACAAAACTCCGTGTCGGTGTGAATATTGCTTTCAGCAAGTCATGTGACTGATACAGGAACTGTTTTGAAATGACACTGAGGCGCCAAACTGTCTTTATAAGGAAGCAAATCCGTCAACGGGATGCATTTGCCAAAATAATTCTTGATCTTTTACGGTGCAGCGTCAACTATGGAGCCTCAAGGCAAACAAAAGGTTTCGTAGTTTGGGACCATTTTGATCTACATCAGAAAATAAGGCATTGGTTATCACTTCGTTGTTGTTTCATCCGGTTCTTTTCAGTTTCTACTTGATCTATCTGAATCCAAATTCAGCTGAAATTGACTCTTAGTTTACTTTCATATTATGTTCTGCAGGTTAAGTTTTTCATATATTTGACAGAAATGTCTTATTTAAATAAATCCACCTCCTCAATGCTGAGGCATTAAAGGGCCAGGCATCAGAATGAAGTCCCAGATTCACCCTGGATAAACTCAGGTATACAGCCATTCAACAAATTACTCAGTTGCTTTTAATAAATTATTTCATATAAATGTATTGTTTACTTCATTTTTTTTTACAACAGGAGAAGCTTTGTCAAAAAAGCGTAACAGCGTAACTTTTCCAACATTTCTAAATGTTGGAAAAAGTTATTTTTTTGAATGAAAATTTGTGGGGGGAAAAAACCCCCCAGTCCACAATCATCCTCAACATCTTCCAAACATGTTCACTTAAATTTTCATCACTTGGTACATGTTCACACTATTTATTGACTGTATCTAAGAATATCAAATATATTTTGAATTTAACTGAATGTATGACATAATACAATATATAATATACAATAAAATACAATGACTTAAATCTTATTGTACAGACTAGGTTATCAAATCAGTCTGTCAACTGTGTTGCCTGTAGGGATTTATAATGTCCAGCAGGTGTCAGTATTCAGTGTCGACAGAATATCGATATTTTGCTATGGGTCAAAACGATACATGACGCCTCATTTACCCATCACTAGCCGTGGACATACGCCGTACATCAACCAAAGCTGTAATAGAAGCTCACTTCTAGTGTCAGTTTCTTTGGAAACAAAGTTAGCATCAAATTAGGTTTTAAAGTTTCATGACAGGAACTAAGTTTCACAGACCTACAAATAATTGGCTGTTCAGCTGCAGGTGGATGTGTCCGTCAGCAGGGGCTTCCTGTGTGGCGGCGGGGAGCTCGTCAAGGCGAAGCGACGCCTCTCTCACGTTCCGCTCGGCTTGAATGCGATGCCACCTGTCGTCGTTCAGCGGGACGCCGGCCTTCACGCTTACCTCCAGTGGGCCGTTACCCACGTCAAAGGAAAAGACGACCTCCGTGGGGGCTGTGACAGAGCGGGAGAGGGAAAAGATACCTGCTGAACAGAATCAAGATGGTTCTTTCCTAATTCAACATCTTGAAAACTATTTTTCTCACTGGTTTCTAATCTAAAAGAGAGCTTTCACCTAGTTATATTTTTAAAAATTGCCCCAATTTCTATCAACACCAGTGTTGATCTGAAGTTAAATCTTTCCTAAAGGAAAACGATCTTGAAAACAATATAGACTATGTTTGCTAGGCAATCCATATCATTACATTTAGGTGTTCCAATCAGTTCCACGTAGGGATGTAATGGTATGTAAAAATCACAAGTACTCAAGTTGAGTTTAGACGTAACTTGTAACACTGACATAAAGGTTTGGTCCATCCTTTTTCTCTACTGTAGCTGCATGACAACTTTAATGCTCCCAAACAGCAGTTTAATGTCAGCTTGGAGTCCTCTCTGTTTTGTTTTTATGTCTTTGAAGTTGCGTTACAGAATGATGCATTGCGCAGTTAGTTCTGCACATAAAGTTTACAACACAACAAGGCTCTACTGGATATTTTTAGTCCAAATATGTACACCGTTAAGCGTTCTATTTCCATGGCCACGGGGTGTAAAATCAAGCGCCTTGGCATGCAAGGTGCTCTTGCATAAAACAATTGTTCACTCTAAAAAACTTTGTGAATTTCAGGTCCAGTAGCAAAATATTCTACCAATTAAATACCAGCATCAGTGGTGTTACAACAAAGTGTAAGTGCAAGACCAAAAGATGGTGGGCCACGTAAAAGAGAGAAGGCAGAGTTGGCACGTAGTGTGTAGAGGTAGATTTTTTTTAGGCCCGATCTAAGCTCTGTCTTTTCATCTGACGATCCAATGAGCCAGTCTGGGCTTGGAGGTTCCCATAAGAACAGTACCAGCCTGACAGCATTGTGCTAAGTGCAAAAATTTGATGCGAAGGGGTTTTTGGTGTGGAGCTGTTTTTCAGAATCTGATCTAAGCTCTGGGCTGCACAGTTGGTAGAGCTGTTGCCTTGCAGCAAGAAGGTCCTAGGTTCAATTCCCGGCCAGGGATCTTTCTGCACAGAGTTTGCATGTTCTCCCTGTGCATGGTGGGTTCTCTCCGGGTTCTCCGGCTTCCTCCCACAGTCCAAAAACATGACTGTTAGGTAAATTGGTCTCTCTAAATTCTCCCTTGGTGTGAGTGTGTGTGTGTGCATGGTTGTTTGTCCTGTTTGTCTCTGTGTTGCCCTGCGACAGACTGGCGACCTGTCCAGGGTGACCCTGCCTCTCCCCTGAACGTTAGCTGGAGATAGAAACCAGCACCTCCTGACCCCACTGAGGGACAAGGGCGTTAGAAAATGGATGGATGGATGGATGGATGGTCTAAGCTCCTTTTATTTTAAAGTTGTTTCACACCAAAACACGGCTGGGCTTCTGTGATACGTTTTATATACATTTCTGAATGAACCTTACATAACCAACGGTCTATATGAGAGTATTTAGTGTGGAAGAACGAGTCTGACCTTACGAATGTTTTTCTGGAAGAATGGTAGGATGTCATCATAAATACAAGCTAATATTTTTAGCTTTTTGTTATTATATCATTGTACAGGTTTTCTTCAAAATCAAATTTAACATTCAAGTATTTTTTAAGAAAGAAAAAAAAACTATCTTACACTTTCTCACAAATTATTGTCACAGTTAAGTTTGGACTTGCATCACACCCAGGTGTCTCAATACGTTATACCCTCGGCGATCTCTACACACACGGTATAAAAGGAAGTTGTGTGAAAAGGGAAGTGTGTCTTTTAAAGATGAGAAAGCCTAAGTCTGATGTGAGCCCATCAGCCCCCACTGAGCTTGATCCCGGATGATCGGCGCTGCTCAATTTGTACTCGTATCGCAGGAAAGTCGGGATTTGCCATCCTACTCCTCAGATTTCACTCACAGCTGAGTTCAAGTCGAATGAAGTCTCTGATGCCCAGGTTTTCCAGGAGGACGCCGGAGGATGAGGTGGTCTTAAACAGGAGCGAGATGTCGGCGCTCAGCTCTCCGTGGAAGGTGGGAAAGTGAAGGTACGACGTTTCCTTGGCAAAAAACGCAGCATTCCAGATACTTTCTGTAAAAAAGACAGAACAAAACAAAGATGAGTTACAAAAGCAGAAATCAGGAAATACAAAAATCGAGGTACTTCACACGCTGTACTATGATAGCACTAACTTACTGTCTCCATAGCAACGCAGGGGTCCCACCTGGTAGGAGCTCTCTGATCCTGGCCTCCGGACATCCCCTAGTACCAACGATCTGACAGGCAGGGACTCCTTATGGGTCAGCAGACCAGAGTCACTGGACCTGGATGAACAGAGTCGGCGGACAGGAAGAAGAAGGACCGAATTAACAGAAGTCCCAGCATGCACCATCTGATAAGGAAAAACCCTGGACAAGTGTTGAAAATCCTAAGTGTTAAAAAAAACCCAGAAAAAGTAAAACTACAGTACCACACAGTGCGGTGGTCAGCATCACAGTTGCAGTGGCGTTTGGGGTCCAGGCAGTTCTCCTGCAGACTGCAGGCACACTGCTGGCTGCCTGGAAGGGCCCCGCCCCAGTAGGTCTGCCTTTGTCCTGTGCCGGGCCCTCCGACCCACCAGCTGAGCGGACCGCCCTCTGAAACCCACAGACAGGGTGGACAGATGGTGTCAGGCTGACCGTTCTACTTCTGAAAGTCTCTGAGTTGTGTCCTTAATCTTTTCAGTGATTCTAACAGCTATTAGACATCTGAGAAAGGAAGAATTTTGTGACCTTTTTGAACTACTGGAAATGATTTGTCTGTGATCATTTCTGTGTCGGTATCATTTTTTATAGGGATGCAGTGATGTGCAAATTTGGGCCAATATAAATCAGAGGTGCAGAAAGAAAAAAAAGACAGAATTGCAATTGATAGTCGTGAAAATTCCGAATCGATTCAAAATGCTCAGAAATCATTTTTAGTCTGCTTAATCTTTTGTAAAATGATATTTTGAATAGTTTTTTATTTTGTTTTTTAATCTACAAAAAAGCTAGGCAGCTAAGCTTACCCAGCAAAGGGTAATTGAAGCTGCAGAATTTTGTGCACAAACTTATTTTGTTTAAATATAAACTGACAGAAATTGAACAGAATCTTTAGATTGTTTCTAAATCCAATCCGGACCCTCAAAATCAGAATCAAATCGCTCTTAAATTGCTCTTCATGTTAATCTGATTCTCTTGTACTCTTGCTGTAGTTAACAGTCAAACCTCACCTGGCAAATTGAGAAGGCGGGACTTCCTGCAGTGGTAAGCCAGTTCCTGTTCGCAGTACTCTGATTGGTTGATGGTTGCCATTAGCTGCTCTTCGTCCGCAGCGTATTCAAAGTGAGTCAGATGCTGACTTCTTTCTGTGGACGGCTGGATTTTGGTCAGTTCTGTGTTGTTGTGCTGGACCACTGTCCACGTCTCGACTTCTGTATCAAAAAAATAAAAAAATAAATATTTTTTTTATATTCTGCCTGAGTGAGAAATTCCCTTTAAAGATCCAGGACAGGCTGGAACGCTGGCTGTTGAAAGAGAGACTGGACACCTGAGTGACGACATGCTGTGATTGGATGGCGTGTGTGTGTGTGTGTGTGTGTGTGTGTGTGTGTGTGTGTGTGTGTGTGTGTGTGTGCGTGTGTGTGTGTGCGTGTGTGTGTGTGTGTGTGTGTGTGTGTGGGGGTGTGTGTGCGTGTGCGTGTGTGTGTGTGTGTGTGTGTGTGTGTGTGTGTGTGAAAGCTACCTGTCATATTGCAGAATAGCAGCTGTGGTTTAATGGGTCCACTACCGTCAGCGTCAATGTAATAATATCCCGATGTGTTGCCTCTGTGTTTGTAGGCCTCACAGGACCGCTTGTATATTGCTGAGGGCGAAAAAAGAACTATATATATATATATATATAAAATTCTTCATGTTCTGATGCCATCCTCTGAGGATGACAGCTCATCAGAGCTCGTCATCCTCAGAGGAAACATGGAGATTGGTGCAAACATTCCCACATAGAGTGAATTATGTCCAAAGCAGCAGTAATCAACACACATCCTTACAGCTGTGACATGTGGCTCCACCATAGCCGGTGCCGGAGCAGTTGCAGTCAAACGTGCTCCACGACTGAGTGCAGCTGCCTCCATGCTCACAGTAACTTGGGGAACATCTGGGGGAGATGAAGCAGAGGTTATCCGGTCCGGGACTGATTAATAAACTTAAATATGTGCTGATACTATCATCCTCGAATCCAATGTTCTATATACCCTTAGAGCTTTAGCCTTGGTCCCTGTGGCTTAATCAAATAATATTAATTAAAAAAAAAAACAGTTTTTTAAGTTGTGCCCACGCCTTCTGTTATACAAGTATTAACAAGATATTTAATTACATAATAGGGTGTGGATACCCCTCGATTTGGAATTAACCATCAAATTCAATGGTTGACGTTTGCCTGAGTAGCTCCAAATCAAATCCAGTTGTTGCAAGTCACCTTGTCCTGACATTTTCTCAAGCACAGATTGCTGAGGGCATTGGTGAGAAATAAAGCACTAAAAACTTTAGAAGACATTAAATAAATCATAGAAAATGGGACAGGCCACAATCATTAGGTGACGAAAATGTGGCACAAGACTGACGTTGCAACATCTGGAAAAATGGAGAAAAACTCTCAGATTTTATGTCAATATTTTTTTTTACTAAATCTTATGTCATTGTCGTGGAAAAAATACTATTTCCAAGCACTGTTCAGGTGAAATCACTCAATCAGGTTTATTCATATATTGTGCACAATACAGAGAGCATGTAGGACAATCAGTAATGAAGCAGGTCTGGATGAAAAGCTCTGTCAGAGAGAGACAACACATGAGTTTTATACCAAAGATAAAGAATTAACAACAAGGGGCGAGACAGTCTGGTTCTGATGCAGCTGTAGAAAACAACTTCCAACCTTCTACATGTAACCCAAATACGGTATTACAAAGAGTGCGCTGAGTCAAACTGTATCATCGTTATTGGTTTATTAAGGACCAACAAACTCCCAGCGTGGGCTTCATTATAACAATCAGCGTCACCCGGACTACCCAAGCCTGACGCTCTTTTATGATGTCATCACAGGTGGCCATTTGTAGTTTTTAACCATGCATAACATTAACGCCACAATTCTCTGTATTCTATTTTAGTTTGGAGTTTTAGGACAGACATTTTAGGCTTTTCCCCCTCCCAAATAAAGTTCTTTATCATTTTGTCCAGGGTTTTAAATATAGAGTGTTACAAAGAACATAAGATTGTCGTTGTTAATTTTATTGCTGAGTGCTTTTACATGGACATGCCGGGTAAACTGTAAATAAAGTGAAAACAAAACATTAATGCTTAGTATCGCAATATTCAATAAACACAAATTTAAACATAGATTTAGGAGCAAGGCTTGACTTGACTAACTGGTTATAAGGCAAAGTTTAGTCTTAGAACACTTCGTAATGTAATAAACATCGGCATTAAATTATCACCATGTAGCAAAACACATTTTAGCATTTGGCTATATCAAATTATATATTTATTTGGTGATGTTCTCCACCAGAGCCAAAGCGCTGTGACACAATTACGTTGTGCCGCGTAATGCTGCTGCTTATGTACGTGTGATTGTATACACACCTTGGTCACCTTAAAGTAATCAATCCTGTTTGGAGTTAATCTGTTGATCCAACCCCGTTTTCTTTTTTTAGTGAGAATGAAATGACCCCATAGATGCATTTCATGAGCTTCGATGCACGGACCAATGCGTTGCACCTTTATGAGACAAAAACTGAGGTAAAGTACTATTTACATTCAAGTGAAGTTTTCACATCCGTTTATTTTTATTTTTTTTATTTTGTCTGCGTGTTATGTTGTTTGTTATTCATTCATTGTTATTTAGACCAAGAAGCATCAAACCAATTAATTTTTATACATGCCGACTTGTGCATAAAATATGGCACCGAACATGCATGAGGCCCCAGAACAACTGTGGCAGTTACTATGCTGCCTAGAAAAATAATAAAGTCAGGTTTTCAACAAAAAGAGAGAGAAAAAGACATGAGAGTCAATTTGTAGCACAGTTTTTTTCCAAGAGTGGTGGGTAGACTCTGTGAGACTATCAATCATTTAGCATAGTTAGCTTAGCTACAGACTGTTGTTTGCCTCCATTTCACTAGCATTTAATGAACGAAGGAAAAGAAATTCCAAGAAATTCACATATTTAACTTGTCCCTGTACCTTTTACCACATTAACAACAGGCGAGTCAGTCAGCAGCAGCTCCAATCCCAACATAACCTTTGACCCCTGTCCCAGTAAAAAAACAGGTGAGCAACACTGTGTTCATTTACAAGCTAGTTAGCATCATTCCATGGGATCTAGGATTTCTCTGTCTTTGCTCTTTTTACAATTATCAATATTTTTACTACTGACAGAAATTTAAACATTCTTAATAAAATGATTATAAAAAACAGCCTCCTTTCTGCTCTGCAGCCAGTCCACAGTGTTAGCTTGGCATTTTTTAACATATTTGTTGAAACTATCATTATGTTGCGAAATTATGGCATGAGAGATAATATGGGAAAATTTTATTTCCTCTTCCTTCTCCCAGTGCTATCTAGAAACAACCAATCAGAGGCATCCATCCATCCAGCCCGCCTCACGGTAGATGCTGCGCCGATCCGCCTGTCGATCTCCTGTTCCCTTCTTCCCTCATTCGTGAACAAGATCCCGGAGTTCACTGCCCCAAGTGAACTCCTCCACTTGGGGCAGGACAACCCCCCCGACCCGGAGAAGGCACTCTACCTTTTTCCGGCTCAAGACCATGGTCCCCTATAATTGGAGCACACCCTCTGGTCCCCCTTTTGAACAGGGGGACCACCACCCCAATCTGCCAATCCAAAGGAACTGCCGCCGATGTCCATGCGATATTGCAGAGTCGCGTCAGCCAACACAACCCTACAACATCCAGAACCTTAAGGAACTCTGGGCGGATCTCATCCACACCCGGGGCCATGCCACTGAGGAGTTTTTTAACCACCTCGGCGACCTTGTCCCTAGGGATTGGAGAGCCCAACCCAGAGTCCCCAGGCTCAGCTTCCTTAATGGAAGACATGTTGGTGAGACCCTCCAGGTCTCGCTGTCATTGCCCACGTGAGGCAATGAGGTGCTTAATGACGTCATTTTGATAGCCCAGAGGCAGTCAAACATAAACAACCACATCCCTTTACATTTTTGCTTTTCCAAATGAACTGATTTGAAGAGGCGGTAGATAAACAATTTTTCGGGGTTTCTTCATAGACTTTGGGTCTGAGTCCTCAGATTTCAGTTCGATATTTTTTGACTCAATGGGTGGAAGTATGTTTTTCTTTGATAATGAGATGTCTTTAAGTTTATTTTTCAACTCTTCGTTGGTGGCATCTTGCAATTTCATTCTTGCTACATATGCACTAATCTCTGCTTCTTGGGCTTTTATCTGTCTTCTGAGAGCTTTAAATTTGGTCTGACTCACATGCACTTCATGCAATGCATCTTCTGACAGATAGTCTAACTTAGATTTGAGATTCTTCACCACATGATGCAGCTTCTGCTCCTCAAGCTTGAGATCCTTAATTTCTGTCTCTTTCTCTTCCAGTTTTTTGGACAATCTGCGGTTCTCAATTCGATACCTTTTTAGTTTTTCTGTTTTCCTGTCGGTGTCTGGGAGAAGTATAATATCTCCTCTCTCTTCATCTAGCCCTAACCTTTGCACCTTAGAATAAGTTGCTCTAACCACTTTAAATTTCTGAGCATTCTCATGGTGTCGCAGAACTTCCTTAGTTAGCTCTATAATCTTACAATCCTGTTCGCGAATTAAATCAGCCTGTATTCCAATTTTTCTCTCATTAGAGTAAAGTGCTTCTGTGGCTCTTCTGTTTTTTGTCACAGCGTCTTCTCTCTGCATCTTCAGTTTCGTAAAATCCTCTTGTGTACGCTGGAGGTCTTTTTCAAATTTAATTTTTCTTTCCTTGGCGATGTGAATCGTTTCAGCCAGCTTTATCTTCATCTGCTCCACTTGATTCTTCAGAAACTGATTCTCTTGCTGGGACTTTTCCAGGAGTGTCTGGGTTTCAACAACCTCTTTCTCAAGACTCGCTGTAGAAATGTCCAGTTTGTGGTTTTTTTTCTGCAGGATTGCTCTTTCTGTGTGTGCATTTTCAAATTTCTCCTGGAGGTTTTGGTATTGCAAATCTTGTTTTGACAACTTCATCTCAAAATCGTACAAAGACTTGTGTAGAGACCTGACTTCTTTTCTTAAACTCAAATTTTCTTCATCCATGTATTTTACCCGCTTCAGTGATGATTCTTCATTCTGTCGATTTCTTTTCGCCTCAAGTTCTATCTCTTGGGTAACTTTGTGTTGTTTCTGAATCTCTTCTTTTAGAGCATCGATTGCCTTTTGCTTTGCATCCAAATCGAGCTTAAGATTGCCAATCGTTTTCAATTTCGTTCTCATAAGATCTAACTGCTTTTTGAGGTCGACTTTAAGGGCCTCTGATTCATTTCTAAATGTGGTTGCTTTCTGGTTAGACATGTCTAGCTGTACTTTCACTCTTTGGTTTTCATCTGTAAGCTCCCTCACCTGTTTTTCTGCGGCCAGCGCTCGTTCTTTGAACCCCTTCAGTGTTGCTATTGTATCATCCAGATGATACCCCCGTGTGGTTTCAGTCCTCAGAGCATACGTCTTCTCTGCAAGACATCGTTCCATGTATTTTACCTGACTTTCAAGTTCCTGAATTCTAGTTTCACTTTCCTGAAGTTTAGTCAAAATCCCTTTATGATTGATAGAAAGTTTAAAATGTTTAGCCTCTAACTGTTTAAATTCCTTCTTCTGCTTATAAACATTGTCCAGCTGTGTCTGTAAGTTTTTCTCAATACTTTGATTTCTCTCCCTGGACACAGAACTTTCTCTTCGCTTGATCTCTTGCAGTCTGGAAGGCCGCGTTGTCTCTCTAGCTCTTCCACTATCATTTTTCAGGGTTTTCTTCTGGGACCGTGGATCATTCTCAGTTAATTGATCCGACCTGGTCTTAGTCCGCGAATCTTGCGATGTACGTTTCATTGGATAGCAATCGCTTTATGTCTCCTACTCACAGAAAGTAACCTTACCTTGGAACTCTTGGAACACAATGACTGTGACCAGGACTTTGACAGAGTCAAAGCCTCTCACTATGACATCACTATGTCATGATCTTTGTGCTCATGACATCACAGCAGTACCCTAAACAATGAGAGTATATCTCACTTGAAAAGTCCATAAAAAAATAAAAAAAAACCTGACTAAAGTCCACTTGGCCTGATTTGTCCCCAAATGCAGGAAGTCCAACCAAACAATGTGCACAGCAAAAAGCCCAGTGTTGATTTAACTCCCACAGAGGTGATTTTTATGGAGCCCTCTAGGGGACATGGGGAGATAAATGTTCTTTTACGTTCCCTCGCAGTACTGTACTGATCAGTTAATGCGGCATAATTGAATACTGTAAGCCAGGGGTGTCAAACTCCAGTCCTCAAGGGCCGGTGTCCTGCAGTTTTTAGATGTGCCACAGGTACAAAACACTGGAATGAAATGACTTAATTGCCTCCTCCTTGTGTAGATCAGTTCTCCAGAGCCTTGCTAATGACCTAATTATTCCATTCAGGTGTGGTGCAGCAGAGGCACATCTAAAAGTTGCAGGACAGCGGCCCTCGAGGACTGGAGTTTGACACCCCTGCTGTAAGCCTTTCTTACGACGGCTGCCGTACTTTCTGCTTTAATATAAGGTTATCATCAGGTTTTTCCATGAATAGAGCATCAAGGGAATGAATACATTTTATAGGTCAGATGGCACAAAGCTCCAACACTGCTTCAGCAATACAGCAAATCTTTAACTTATAAAAATATCATTTTTAAATAATTTTGTAGATTTTTATTGCTTCTGGGTTTATTGCGTTGTTTGAGAACACGAACGCATTTTGTTCTAATCGTAGCAATAAAGCCATTTATTTTTAAAAAGCGGGGAAACTCCATACATTTGCGCTTTGGCATGTTGTTGGTGTACTGACAGCCACGCTTATCTATCTTCTGATTAAGAACAGGGCTGCCAGCACTGACGCGGCTCAGGGATTACGTCACACGCAGCGCCGTGCGCAGCGCCCTAGTGCCTGTAAATTTAATGGTCCAATGAAGGAAATTTAAAAAACAGGACATTTCCTCACTTTCTAAAAAAAACCCGGGACGCCCGGGACAGGACGTGAAATATGGACATGTCCCGGGAAATACGGACGTTTGGTCACCCTATCATAATCACAACCTTCAAACAGGATGTGGGGTCTAGTTCGGTCTGTGTGTTTAGTTGAAGTGGTAAACATGTCGATTCTCCACTCTGGAGCTTTTGGATCAACACGGACACTAGAGGGATGACCATCGGTCCCTCTGCCAGCAACAGATCTAATCAGAACAGACAAGGGACTGGTGTATTGATCATTTTAATGGCAAAGTTACACAGTAATCCAAATAAAAGAATAGGAAAAAGAACAGGTGTATTTATTTATTTTTTTGCGTGTTCTTACACAGGAAAATTTCCAGAGTAAAATTTAGTCAATTTGAAAAAAGATTTTACTCTAAAAAAGACATTTGGTCCCAGTCTAAATAGAGTAAAATTTACTCTCATGGAAGAGTTGAAATTTAACTAACATTTAATTAAATCCTAAAACAGTACCAAATTTAACTGTATTTAACTCACTAAGCAATTGTTTTACAGCTATAATACACAGCTGAGTTTGTAAGAGTAAAATGATTAGACCAGAAATCAGTAATTGAACTGCCATTTTTATTGCTCACAAGAAACAGTATGGAACAATATAAACATTTGCATCTTCATGACTGTATGACACCTGTAAATCAAAAGCTCTGTAACAGTAAAGCTCTTCTACATAAATAAAAGGAGGTCCGTTCTCTTCTACACAAAACTTGTAAAGCACTGAAATGCTCATTCAGACACACTGTTTGCAGAGCAAATGTAACAAACAGTAACGGCATTTCACAAAAAACTTCTTTACAAACAACTAAATCTGCACGATACATACAGTAAATGCTGCCAAACGTTTTTAGTGTGATTGGATTGGATTTTACTCCATCATTTGGATTTTGGGATAGATAATCAAAAGCTTTAAATGGAGCATTTACTTCACCTTCCACGTTCGCCCAGATCAGAATATTATGGTTGTTTAACATAAGTGATGTTATTTGTGCGCGTATAAAAGCTTCCTGATAAAGTTGCATATTGGGTAGTCGTAATTCTTGTCGTGTTACCGTATTTTCCGCACTATAAGGCGCACCTAAAAACCTTCAATTTTCTCAAAAGCCGAGAGTGCGCCTTATTATCTGGTGCGCCTTATATATGGACCAATATTGAGCCACAACAGGTCTCGCAACTACGGTAAGCAGCCGCCGACTTCATTTTCCCCCGTAGAAGAAGAAGCGTGCGGTGCACGCTGGGTTTTGTGTAAAGACCCCAAAATGGCTCCTATTAAGAGACACGCTTACGACGCAGAGTTTAAGCTCAAGGCGATCAGTCACGCAGTAGAACAACGGGAATAGAGCAGCAGCGAGAGAATTTAGCATGAATGAATCAAAGGTGCGGAAGTGGATATATATTGTGATTGCACTAACGTTTGATTTACTGTAAAAGTATCAGACTGTTTTTTACGTGTTTATTGGATCGAGGAAAAGTTCCCCTCCACTATATGTTATACCTTGGTTATATGATGGCATGATCAATCAGACGTCGATTATATCAGTAATAGAAATACCAGAACGGAGCTTAAAAGCAAAAAGCATGTAGAAAATCAATTCTACCGACTCATTTTTATAAGACAATATCGCTAACATTTACCATATGATTCAGAAAAGGTCAAATGTCATGTGAGGTTTCTGTGTAACAAAGCAGCAAAATCCTGCAGGAGAGCTTGTCCTGACATTTTCAGCAGCGTAAGCAAAGCGAAGGAAATGATCGGGCCAGAGTGTCTGGCGCCTCCGGTGGGAGAAAAATGTCATTAAACCGAATTATGACAGATTTGTAAAACATATGAGTTTTCAATAGGGAGCTATTTCAAACCCCCCAAAAAGATTTAAAGTGTGATTTCACTATTACCGAATTAAAAGTCTATGCAATGATAATATTAAAAAAACCCAAAGGAGTCTTCAATTAACTGCACAATGCATATTATTGTCCCGGAGAATTGATTTTCGTAACGCAATTAGGACATAGAAAGTTAAATAAGTTTAAAAGCAGCTGGATTTTTGTAATTGCAATTGTAAAACAAATGCTAAACTAAATTTTGTTAGTTAATCAGACTGTAAAAATGTTACAACATTCGATTTAAATTACGTTACATAAGTACACTACAAAAACGCAAAATCTTACCAAGTGTTTTTGGGCTCATTTCTAGTGCAAACGTCTTACTACACTTGAAATAAGACAAAACTACCTTACAAATAACTTTTCAGCAACATATAGGAGCTTGTTATAAGTCAATAATTACATGATATTGATTTAAAAAGTACTAGTTTCACTGGCAGATTATTTCACTTATATCTAGGGCATAATGTCTTGGTATAAGTGGAATTATCTGTAAATGGAACTAGAACTTTTTTCATCAACATTAAGGGTGAAAAATGTTTCTACAGATTAAGGATTGTGACTGGTGGACTCCAACTTCTTTTCTTACAATAAAACTGAATTAGAAAACTGTTTTTTGAAAGAATAAACAAATGAAAAAGTAAACTATTAGTTCATTTGACAAAATTAATTTGAGTAAAACAAAACCAAAAAAAAAAAAAACAAAGAATTTGTTGGACTTTTTTCCCCTCACCTGTCCATAATGCCACACATGTCGATCTGGAGGTTGCTGTAATCTCCCATCAGCCTCTGCTGGACCTTGATGAGATCCACCAGTTCGTCTTCCACCGTCAGGAGACGCATACATCCTTGGAAAGCACTGGAGGGATTTCTGCACGAGCGGCCGTTCCCTTCGGCCGGGCAACCTAGGAGTAAAAGACGAGTCAACCAGTGAAGTCCAGAGAAAATCATGAAATTGCCCTAAAGTTTGGTTTAAATCTGAAAATCTGCTTGATTCTCCATCGTCTTACACCACAGTTGTCAGCTAAACAATCTGAGTTATTCTACATGACCACAGCTGTTACAGGCGATGTTAGCCATGACACCTTAAAATCTACACCTCAGAATTACCTTAAAATACAACAAAATCCAAAATGTATTCATGCTGTACAGCACAAACACTTTAAACCAGTGGTCCCCAACCACTGGGCCTAAAAACTATGGGAAATGAATAGAATTTAAAGGTAATGTATTTTAGAAACAGAGGAAAGATGATTAAGTTCTTTGAAAATAACCTTGTCTGAGCTATGTTCCTAACCAATGTTATCTTTGCTGGGGTTTTTTGCATTAATGCAATAAAATAAATGTTGAAAAATTTCCACGCAACTCCTTGGAAATCTAGTTTAAATAAAGTTGCCTGGTATGTTGAGACAGAACGATTGTTCATCTGGTGAGTTGTGCCCGTTTTCATGCTCGCATGATACCTCAATCAGAGTTTGTTTAAAAAAAAGTCACATGCAGCTATTGCTCAGGACCACTTTAAAAAAATAAAAGGAAGCCTGCTTGAAGGTTTAAAGGTTCGTTCAGGGCGAACTCTAAAAAAATCAGGAATACCCAGAACTTTGACATAGTGCAAGCAAACTCTTTACAGAAATGTTTGTGTTATTGAAGTAATAAAAGCCAACTGCTGTACCTGTCAAACCTGCCGTGTTTAAAAGATTATTAAGAAAGCATAGCTCCTCTTACCGCCATAGATAAGTTGACCTCCTGGAGTGATGGGGTATGTGGGACTTGCAGAGGCAACTTCAGTTCCATCCACTGTGACGGTCAGATGTTGTCGTGATCTCAAGTCCACTGAATGCCACTGACCGTCATTCAAGCATGAACCTGCAGTTGCATGTAGTTTTTTCACAGTTAATTACCTTTCTGCTATCACAAAAACAATTCATATAACCTCTGATATGATTGTGATGCATGTAGATCTGAAAAGTTCTGAAAAGCGACCTGTGTTATCGCCTTTCCCTGTTACATAAAACACAACTCCTCACGTATGTGACTCACTTTTGTCTCCTTAAACTGTAGCTAGAGAAAGAATGTTGGTGTACCACAGGGCTGAATTCTTGGTCCCCTACTATTCACCTTACATGATTTGCCTTAAGTGAGTCTTTGTGCATGTTTTCTATGTATGCTGATGAGGCTGTTGTTTATATGTATATGTGAAATATCTTGATTTTGTTCTGGATTCTTATTTTAAATCTGAAAATATGTCTAAACGGCGAGCGGAGTTGCCAAAGCAAATCTACATACATCTAAACCACTTAGAGATTTTCTTCCATTTCATTCTAGTGTTGAGTATTTGCTTGTACTGAACGCTTTTTCCAGTGCAAGCAAACAATAAAGGAAGAAAAAGCAGATGCTGCTTTGCAAACTGTGAACTTTGGATTGAGACCTGTGAGCGGCCGCACTGACCTGCTTTTAGCTCTACAGGGGGCTTTCCAGCCTTGTGGATTTGAAGATGTACTTTGGCGTCTCTCAGGTGTAGCCATACCGTCCCGTCTCGCTTCGGGAGATCAAAGGTCAGCAGCAACACCTCCGTGTCCCACGTCCGAAACTGAAGCCCCAGCGAGACCCCTGCCGAAAGCAGACCTATGTCCCCAGGCAACCGCAGGAAACTCCGGGGGCCCGTGAATGTCACGGCAACGAAGACTGGTTCAGAGCAGGAAAATGTCACGTTGCCCTGAGTCAAACGAGTAAAAGACAGAGTGAGAGACATGACGTTCAATAAACATGGAGGACTTTTCAAATCTGTAGGTACTGAAACCTCATCAGCTGTTTTTCCTTACAAAGGATGTTAGAATTTCCTTAATACCATTGGAACAAACACCAAATCAAACAAAAAGTACCAGGGAAATGTTTTCTAAGGCCACAGAGGAAGCAAAAGGGAGAAGAGCTGAGAAAATAGATGGAAAACATTCCTCCTCTGATCAGCAGACTTTTAGATGTGAGAAGTCATATCTGCAGCACAAGTACTGCAAGAGCAGGAAATGTGATGCGTCACGTCCAGCAGGAATACCAGCTGTCCTTTTTACATCAAGCATGCAACACTTAATTAATTCCAAAAGCTCTGTGTGGGATTAGTACAGCAGTTTGAAGTGCACATCAGCTTGAACCAATCCAATAACCAAACACACACACACACACTGTGTGTTTTTCTAGCTCCACAAGGACTTTCCATTGACTTCCTTTCATTTTTCATTCATTTCTGCAGCTTAAAGCCTAGAAACAAACCTCATCATTACTAGTTAATACCAAACCCTAGAACTATAATCCTAACCCTGAAGCAACACTTCATAATCTGTGCTTCTGCTGTCTTTATTTTAAAAAAAGAGAAGTACTGGTACCTGGTACTACAAATAGCAACTTTCAATGAGCTA
Source organism: Xiphophorus maculatus (assembly GCF_002775205.1). Lineage (NCBI taxonomy): Eukaryota > Metazoa > Chordata > Actinopteri > Cyprinodontiformes > Poeciliidae > Xiphophorus > Xiphophorus maculatus. The sequence goes on from NC_036464.1 coordinate 24,032,973, forward strand.
AAAGTTGACTTTTTTTTTCTTCTTGCGGTATTCTAGATGTACTGTATGTCTTGATGCTGCTGGGTTTCCTTAGATAGAAACTTTTTAAACTACTTAGACTAATGAATTCAGCTATTGGCATTGTTTGATAAGTAGGACCAATTGAAATGTATGATTGAAATCAAATGATTTTTTTTGTAAAGTGCCTTGAGACGACAGTTGTTGTGAACTGGCGTTATGTGAATAAAACAGAATTGAATTTTGCTAAGCAATTTAAATATATATCCTATATTTGTGCATTTAAAGGTAAAATGAGCGTTTTTTGACGAATCCACTGGAAGTATATCTACCATCGCAGTAACACTCTGGTCCCTCTGTTTAGCCAAGCCAATCAGGTTCTGGCCATCGTAGAGAAGGTTTTCAACACAGCCGTGGAAATTTCTATTTGAGTTTTGAGAGTCGAGGTTCTGATCTGCTCCAACGGTCATCTGTGAAAGGAAAACATGTCAGCATGAAACTATGAGCTGCACTGGAAGCATACTTTGCACGCGCACCTCATAAATCAACATTTTGAAAGTTCACCTGGTCATAGTCCCAGTGGGTGAACCATGGTGGGATCACCACCCACTTTGTGTTTTTGTCCACGGTGAGGTTGAAGTGACTGCCGTGTTGCTCCACCGCGACACGATGCCAGTGTTGGTCATCCAACAGGCTGCCCAGAGACACAAGATGCTGTCTGGAACTCTTCCCTAGAATTCGAGAGCAAAACGACGATTGATGATGCTGATCATAGATTGAGGCAATTAGGGTGCTGTATTTGTATGACAAACATTGATGTCATTAATTACATCAAATACACACAGAGTTTAATTGGATGTTTTCACACTTGATAGTTCGGTAGATTCAGTTCGACTGGGGACCTAAGTAGCAACATTTGTTACATTTTGAACTGATGTGGTTTGCTTTCACGCTGCTTTGTTTCAAACAAACTGAACCCTTTGAAAAACCTGTTCACCCAGAATTCCCTGCGTTATTGCTCGCTTTGTGCTTTTGGAGCACTGCCCAGTCCACTTAGCGTTCACATATGCATTCGAATCGCACCAGAGTTCACTTCACCCAAATTGAGGCCGAGGTTTTTAGGCGGACCAGAGTTAGATTGTGCATTTACACCTCCCCCAAACGAACTGGACTTTCTAAACGGACTGGAGTTAAATTAAAGCGGACTAAACAGGGTTGGTGTGAATGCACCCTAATTGTTAAGCCTTGGTTTGTCATTGTGTAAAAGAAATTGCTTAGTGTCATTAAAATTACTTCTCAAGCTACAAATTTCTGAATATTTGGGGGAGAAGAGGGGGGTTTATTAAAAATGAAGGGTTAAAAAGAAGCGTTTCTCCCAGGGATCTTGTCTCAGGAACAAGGCCTTCATCTGCACTTGCTGTTAAAGCCTCAGAGAAAGCCGGCATCAACACTTCATGTAATTAACACTAAAAGAGGTGAGAAAAGAGGCCGACGAGCATGAATAAATGAACAAGGAAGCGCCGCTGACTCTCAAAGTGCTCCCTAAAGTGCCAACAGAGCAAAAGATCTTTGTGCTGAGAAACTGAGGTGAAGACCTTGCTAAATGCACTCACTCATTCATTAAATATGAATCAGACACTGTTTGAAATAGGGCAAGAAAGAATAAAATATGGAGAGTGACTAAGTTAAAAGTATTAAATCATTAATCTATATTAATCTGTCACAACAGAAGGAGGGGAGAGACTGAAGACGTGGTGGGAGACAGAGAGAAGAAGACTGATGTATGTTTAATTATTGATCGGCAGACTGAGGTCTGGAGATGAAAACTGGTTGTCTTTAACTATGAGTGACAAATGTGTTCCTTCCAAATGGTTTGGATATTTTCATGCTAAGATTTTGGGTTCTTGTTTTTTGCTGTTTCACTTGGAATATAGTTGTGTGACTAGCCCTAACCCTAAATGAGTTTATATTGTCTTTTTTGGAAGCAATGAAAGTAGACCAATATAAACAACTGACAAAAAAAAATCACAAACATCAATGGGACTGACATGACTCAGTGCTGGATAAAAGCAGCAGTGTAGTGTAGAAAATGTACACAGCTGTTGCATCACCTGCTGCCAGCAAGTCTGCCAACATCTGTTAGAGCAGTGGTTCCCAAAGATTTTCTTCTGGGCCCCCCTATGGATTACAATAAAATACCCCCCCCCCAAAAATAATCAACCGGACACACACATCATTCAACCAGACATAAACCTATACACATATTTTGTTTTCAAACTTCACTGAAGTTTATTTCACACTGCAGGTTGCAACAAAATACACTACTAACCATCTTTACAGTAAAACATTGTGTAACTGGTTTTTTTGTTGTTGTTTTTTTCATTCCGCAAAGGCACTGCGCCTCCCCTAGGGGGCGCGCCCCAGACTTTGGGAACCACTGTATTAGAGAATATCTTGGTTATACACATATTAAAAAAAGACAGGTGAGAAAATACTTGAAAATATTTCAGAAGACAAAACCGAAAGACGAAAGTTCTAGCTAGCTTGGTAAAGAACTAGCTTCCTGCTCTGTGCTTCCTGGGGGCTTAGACTGTGTTGAAGTTAGCGGCCAAACGTTAGCGGTTGATTTTACTCAACCGCTAACGTTTGGCCATGTAGTGCTATGAAGCTAACTAGAAATTGTGTCTGCTGTGCGAGAAGTGCACATCATCTTTGACTGGCAATAACATGTCTCAAACAATCCTCTTGCTCCGACTGTAAATGCTCAATATTTCTAAGCGTGGCCGGCAGGGACTTTGTCCACTTCCTCTGCTGCCATTGCTAAAACTACAGGCAGATTACAATTCCAAAACCGCGCAGAAAATCTCCGTCATTGTTCACAGTAATTGTCCCGGCTGAAATTCTACTGGAGAAAGATTCTCGGGTTTTATGACCTTCATTCGCTGTTTTGAATGACTTAATTCTTCAGAAACTGCCTGATAACACTATTGCTAATTTTTTTGAGTCCTCTTCTTATGATTTAGAAATTCTGGGATGATTTTTCAGTCTGTCTTATTCTCTACTTTCCGTTATACTAAAGTTTTGTATAACTACTCAGGATGGCAGTATTAATTAGGAAACTTCATGTTCAGTTTGGGATCTCTAGACTGACTTTTCGAATAACTTCTAATAGAAACTTGACTTTCTCTGGATTGTGAGTGAATATGTCACAGGTTCTCCTTTTTTTTTTTTTTACTGCATCTCGTTTTGCTTTAAATCTGCAATATTCCACCTCTCCATTTCCTCCTTATCTGTGCTCTCCAGTGCTATCTCACCTCCTAAAGCTGGATTTATGCTCCAGTGGCAATTGGATGCTGAGCTAAGGCTGTAGATGTGCATCCCACACAGTAACTCACCTATAGAACCTGCAGAATTTACATCTTTCTGCAAAAAACTCAGACTGCTGTACTTTACAGACGGAAATCTTTAATGAAAAACAATGCTCCATAACATAGAATATATGAAACAGTAAACATATACATCTTTCCTCTACACTGTTAGTCTCTGTTAGAGATACACATGTCAGAATTTATGTCTAAAATCCAATCTAAGCTGTACAATAACACAAAATATAAGGAGACATTCAAAATATACTCTTGAACTGAAATCTTAAAAATAATTTTAAAAAGTCTCATTTTGTGCAAGTGGATCATAGCCAGGTTGTAAGCAGAGCTTCAAAATGCAAAACAAAGAAGAGCAGGATTTAAAAAAAAGATCAGGTGATTAAAAATTTCGAGACAATTGGCCTTATCAAGTCAAAATCTGGACCTAATCTGGTTTTCATATTATTTTTTGTCAGCCACTCACACTGCCATGTCCCCCAGAGGCTGAAAGACTTTGCTGAGATGCAAAAGCAAGGTCTCTTTTTATACACCTTTGCCGCAGAGGTCACCAGATATAAGAAATCCAATTTTGATTTCTAACAAGGTTCAGAGGCTTATGGCAGCAAAAAAGTCAGGAGGTGGACTCGAAACAATTTCACCTGCGCCGAGCCCGATGATCCACGGGACGTCCAAAAAGACGAGGCAGAATAATGAGTGTTTGCAATGCAACTTTCGTTAACAAAAGTCTCACAGTGCTAAACGGGCATGTTGGCCACTCATATGGACAATGCATGTTGCCTGTTCATATCACACTACTGATGAGATTCATATAAAAAAAAAAAAAGAAAAAGAAGAGAAATAGATTCTTTTTTTTTTTTAAATGTCGCCGAGATGAGTCGCTCCTGCGTCTCTTTGGAGGTAGCAAGCCTTTTCAAATTTGGGCAAAAGCTGAGGTGCCTTAAGAAGAGCAAAAAACTTGACACATTTTGTACCTGGTATTTACTAAATTGGGCAATAACTTGCTCAAATCAAACCTCCTTTTTGTCAACAGACTAATGTTAATGATACTCAATTGTTGGTAAAATAATTATTTTTGCTGCTCAGCACCCCCAAATAGAAACGATGCCTACATCAAAAGCCTAGAGAGACTTTTATACTCTGCAGAAATAATTCATGCTCTCCACAGCCAACACTGTGGACCATCAACTCAAACACAGGTGGGTCTTTTCCGACATGAGCATGTTGGTGTGCAGATAAAAGCAGAGTAACGTATTGACATCTCCGTGGCGAGAGCACGACACCTTCCTGAAAATCCCGTTGAGTCTACCATTCAGCAACAACTAGAATGAGTCATGACCTTTAACCCTTTGCTTCAATAGGAGAGTTTTTTTTCTTCATATTTTCATCTGATTATCTGGTTCTAATGAAAGATAAACGATCAAAGGTGCTAAATAAAATGTAACAGTGTCACTATTGTGAGCTACATTACATTGTGCTTTTTTATTTAGCAGCTTTGAAATGTTTTGATTTGTTTGTGCTGAAAATCCAATAAAAACGCAAATGTTTATCTGCAACCGCACTAATCACAGTGCCAAAATAAAACCCCAAATATGTGTACGTGAGCCTCTGATATATGTTGAGGCATTTTCATAAATGTGCATTACTGCATCCACTGGATTGTATTTTACATCCTAAATGAGTGTGGACATCTATTCCGGCAGCCTGGACAGCTCTGGGCAAACAGAGTGGAACGAAGGGACTTCTATAAGAGCTTCTGAAGGCTGCTGAGGCTAAATGAGTGACCTTAATGGCTTAGCTGAAGCAAAACCTGCACTAACTAATGCAAATCTAATGCAGACAAAGGCGCAAATTAGCCAGTTGTTGCCTGTGATGTGATTTTTAAAGTCAATGAATTGGAATTAGAAAGGCAGGGATTGAGCAATTAAAACTGCTCACAGATGGTTTCCTGAGGTAGACCTGCAAGTGTCTGCATTTGCAAGACGGGAGGAAATTGATGAATCACAAACCAGCCAAGCCTCCAACTTGTTTAATTAGAAGACAGCCTCTGAATACTTGTCTCATCTGGCTGTAATTGTTATTGGAATGACAATGGAACCAAACAAAACAGCAAAGGAAAAGGTACCTGCTAAGACACACAACTGTTGAAGACTTGAGTTTTAACCATCGAGGTGTCGGAGTCGTACCTTTTCTAAGGAGCAGCAGAAGTCGTCCGTCCTGTAAATCCAAAGTGAGGCCGAGCTCATTCCGTCCTTCAGCGTGAAGCAGAAAGCCAGAGTTTCTCATGGTTTTAAACGTCAGACAGATGGTGTTGGTGGACGTCTGTCTCGGTCTTTGACTCAGCTTGAAAACAAGGCTGCTGTCGCCGTCAAAGCTCACCGTGTCAGAATCTGAAAAAAGGACGATCACAACAGCAGCTGCGTCTCCATCGACCACATAAATGTGCGATTTGACATTTTGAAAATAAATTAGTTTAATGAAAGTGGGACAATAAAAAAACAACTCTTGTTTTTTGGTTAAAAAGTCTTGGCGCTAGGCTGGTGTTTTTGTGGCCATATTGAAATTAGTTTATTTTGCAAAACTGAGTCTTTCATCATTAGTGAAATATTAACAAAGTTTTGTGTGCATTTTTTCTTGTCCTTTTTGAGAAATACATGAACAAAATTCACAGCGTTGTGTATTTTTTAGAGAGCTCTTCATCTTGAAGTCAAAACATTTTGACTTCACCAACAAACCTTATACGTTTGAATTAAGTCTCAAATCTCTAATAACTTTCCTAAGTAGATGTTACTAACTACATACTACATATTACAACATAAACATTTATTAATTATTGTATTCCTTTGAATATTCACTAACAAATCTAACAAAGAAGTGTTTTAAAATTCAATCCAGCATGCAAACACTGATAGTCTTCTGAAAATTTATCAAGCTTAATATTTACTCCATTGGAAATATAATCGCTAAAAACATAGTAAACAGAGATTAAACCCTACTAATGTTGAATTTCTGAATAAATAACAAACTGCCCTTTTGTCTTTGTTAACACACAAGTTCATCACTGGATATTCATATTGTCTACACCTTCACTATATACAGGGAAATGGGAAATCATTTTTAAATCCACAGTGAGAATTTTGTTCTTAATTATGAATACTAAAAGTGTTCAAACACACAGAATGAATTCCAATAAATTAACCGTATTAAGTACAAATAAGGCAAATAAATTAGAATGAAAATAACATCTACAGCCTGATTAAGAATTTTGTGAATGAGCCACAAGTCTAAAAGTAACTATTTAATAAATAGTTACTATTTTTAATCTTAAAAGAGGTTAAACAAATTTTCGACTGATTTAAAAACAGAGGAAAACATACATAAAGTCAACATATGAACAAACAGTCACCAGCACTAATGAAGACAGATGAATATTGCATTATGGATGCTTCAGAGTAGAATAGGGGGGAAAACTAACTGTAAGGACATCCGTAGGCCTCCAGCCTGAGTCCAATCCGACCGTTTGGATTCCAGCGGAGAGGAGCGACGCGGACGAAGCGAGCGATCACAGGGTGCTGGAGGTTGTGCTGGACCACACTGTCTGCATTACTGTTCCCAGGAAAGGCCTGTAAAACAACAACGAGAAAGATCTTCATATATCACAACACATAGACGACAACACCACAGCAAAAAGAACTAATAATGTGATGTAGGATATTACTAACTACATATTATGCTAATATGTAGTTAGTAAATGATGTAAGGTGACCTTGCATCCTAAGAAAGATCCCTGTTAATAAAATGTATTATTAATATTATCGGTTATCACCTGACTGCAGGTCCAAAAGTGGATTTGGTTGAGAAAGCTTGGATCCTTTTCTTTAGTGCTTGCAGTTCTAGCTTTTCACTTGAGCTTTTAATTATTTATTTATTTGAATATGATTCACCATTATTGTTGATGTAAAGTACTTGTTTTACACACGTCCGATATGCAATTAAAATTCAAAAATACTTTATTGATCCCAAAGGGAAATTAAATGTTGTTGTAACTTTTTAATTAAAGAAATACGTACTGTATTGAAAAGAAATGACATGCATGTGTTTCAGAAAACAGAAGTTTCAGAAACAGGAGGAGTTTCTTAAAGCGACAGGAGTCCAATTTCAAGACGTTATACGACAAAGTAAATTTTCTTTGAAATCATATTTGATTGTGAGGGACCAGACTTAAACAAGGACAAAAGATGTTCAAAAAAATAGAAAAAGTTTCAATTTAATTATTTAAAAATATATAGTTTCCTCCTCCAAGTGGTCTGTAGTTGCAGCACCTCAAACAAAAGAACAAGTGTGAGTAAACCATTCAGACAAATATTAACTAAAGTGTGCACCCATTAGAAAATGTATGTCTAAATAAAATAACTTAAACATACTATAAACTGTAACTAATAAAGAAAAATAAATACTAACACAATGCGTTGGTGGTAGGAGTATCCACTACATTGATATACAGCCTTTTTTATAACAGCTGTTGATTGTGCTACAATATGGCACTGTTTACTTAGAAAACACATCATACTGCCCATTAACACTTCTAAAACAATACTATCAGAGAGAATTAATTTGTTTTAGCATAAAATTGAATTTCATGCTTGTGTGACACCTTGTTCTATGTACAATAAAAGGACTCATCCAGTCCCAAACTCCAGCTAAATAGTACTTTCAGCAACAAACCTTCAAGAAAAACAGTATTAAGTAAATTCCACTTTTTACACTTTCAATCACTTACAAAACATACCAGGATTCAGCTGGTTGGCACATTATGTTTGCTTTCCTCTGGTGGTTATACTGGTGAAACTGGTCTGCATGTTCCTCTTTCCTACAGTGAAATCTCTCCCGTACTACCAGAAAGCTTAAGTTCAGAAACACTTGGAACAACTGTAATCCCCGTTTTCGGCTCTCATGCTCCTTCACAGGCAATGGGAAATGGAAAGGATGTGAGAAGAGCAGCGAGTCAGAGAAATGCAGCCTTACTGAGCTTAGAAGGAAGTCTTTGCAGCAGTTATGACAGATGAGCAGCTCAGCGGGCAACTCCAAGCCTGGAAAGTCGTGATAAACTTTGCAAACCAATATGTGGCGCTTATTAGGAGTTTTAAGGCCCCCCATGAATTTGTTTCAATATGCTGCAGGAAAGATCATCAGGATCTGAAAGCCTAAAGGCTGTCCCTGTTCCTCTCATGTAGTCTTCAGGAGACGCAAATATTGAGCTCACCTTTCATAGACTTTAAGCTGCAAAGTTAATTCAGCGTCAACAACTTTGTAGAGGGGGGTGAGGGTGCACCGCGCCAACCAGGCTGGGACTGCCTCTGGTATAGCGACATGGACCCCACAGAAATGTGGCGGTTTGCTCATTCACTTACTTCTAAAAAAGCCTGTGCAGAATCAACGACCTTTTTCAAACTGTGCTCCCCGGGCGCCCCCTAATGGTCTGCAGGGTAACGCATATAAACGACCATTTATTTGCCCTGACATGAGCTCAAAGTACGATGCGTACAGTTGGCTTATTGGTTGTGTTTAAAAATAATAATGAATAAATGGCTTAAAACTAGATTACTCAAAATAAAAACTGAAGATACTGGCGGAAACAAAACAACCTTAATATTGATTAAAATATAACATGGACAAAATGTTATAAGTGAAATAATCTGAAAGTGAAACTGATAATTTCTCATAAATATTAAGAAATGATTAACTTAAAACAAGTTCCTATATCTTGCTGAAAGGGTTACTTGTAAGTTAGGTTTGCCTTATTTAAAGTTTTAAATAAGATATTTACACCACAAACTAGACCAGAAATACTTGGAAATGTTTTATGTTTTTGCTGTTTTATTGCAACAACAAAAAAAAGAACTGTGAAATTTTGGAAAGACTGTGGTTTTCGGTGGGTTTAAATAAAAGTTGGCCCCCAAATGACATTTGCTTCGGGCCTCACATACGTTTGGACCGGCACTGCTTGGAATATCTGAACTGGAATATCAGCTGATATGACTGTTTTATTCACATTAAATGAAACTTTTTTTATCAAAAACATCTGATTTAACAAGTGAAGAATCAAAATAAATAGATTTTTTTTTTATCCTGACAGTCGCTATAGTAAAATCCCAACTCGTTAGATGTTTTGTAGAGGAGAGGGGGTTAAAGAAAGTCAGAGCGGGAAATGTCTGCTCTGACTGTTTCAGAATTGTAGTCTGCCTGTAGTTTTAGCTATGGCGGCGAAGAACGTGAACGAAGCCGTTCAGTCCATGTGGGTCAACGTTTCCAGATATTGAAATAACATTAGCAGCCGCCTCGTTCGGCTCATTACTTCTCTCTTCGCAGTGGAGGATTGTTGTTAACAGTGCACACTACTTCCGTTGAGCTTCATGGCGTCCAACAGGCGCATTGCATACGTCACGGTCGACCGTTAGCGAACTCAAGGCTTCTCCTTCTTCTTGTTTTCTGTTACGACGGATCGTAAACACAAGGGTTTGTGTCACATTTACCGACTAATATCTTGGTCATCCCAAAAATCTTTGGGGGGATAAAGGAATGTGGAAGCCAAATGGGAACTTTTGTACTGTTACATTCATATGCTATCACTGCTTTAGGAGCCAAAGCACCATACTGGCAGCTAATCATGGTGGTGGTGTGATGGTCTTGACCTGCTTTGCTTGGTCAGAACTTGGACGACTTGTTATAACAGATTGAACTGTGAATACAGGATCTTCTTGACATTTTGAATAATGTCAACTTTGTATTAAAAGTGTCCTGATTTACTGAATGACACTTTATGACAACAGTCATAAATATTCATGAACACTTACTCGTGTTTATGACAGGTGTTATGTCATGTTTATGATGGTGTCATGACAGTCTTATTCACAACCAGTCAAATAAATGTTACCAGGATAATATTTTCATTTCAGGTGAATATATTAAGATATTGTGTTATTTCGTTGTGTTATTTAAGTTGGGTGGTCCATGAGAGTTTGTTAAATGGGTTAAGTGGTCCTCAGCCTGAAAAGGTTTGAGAAAAACTGCTATATAACAATAAACTCACTCCTATGCGTCCTTCCCATCGGTACTGTCTCCAGTTGTGTCCCGTGTCGCTGAACATCAGCTGGTAGGCCGTTTGCCAGTCAGAGCTCCCATAGCGACCTTGCGTAGCAACAGATGTGATTTGCGTCCGCCCACCCAGGTCGACCTCCAACCACTGATATTTGTCTGAGTCCAGAGGAGACCAGCCTCCAGCACCTGCAGCAGAAACAAGAGAGGGAAGAATCTAAGCAAGAGAGAAAAATCTGTTATTTCTCAACACGAGTTCAGATGAGGTGGTAAAAGCTGAAAACGTTCGTCCTTCCCATGTACACGTTTACTATTGTTTCCTCTGCATGAACATGTGAGCATTGTCAGTGGCATATTGGTGAAGGACAGATCTATGAAGCGCTGAGATTCTCCTACAAATGGAATTGAGATGTAGCTGGTTTGTGAACTTTTTGAATACTGAATAATGTGTGTGGCTAATCAAAGGTGAAAGGCAGAAAATGAAACAATACAATTATCTTTATAGGGGCAGCAGTCATATGTGTTTTCCAATCACATGGTGCCATTTTATAGCACAATCAAGTAGCTATGTTACCCTCATAAGTTATGAAAATGCTGTAAATGTCAAATATGACTTAAAAGAAATTTTACTTTCCAATTTAATGCCTTGAAGTTGGGCCTCTGTCTCTTTCTGAAACTCCGTCTTCAGGAAGTCATCACAACGGCTCCTCTATTGACCCTTCAGTGTTTTTACCAGAGGCTCACTGAGAAGTCGTTCATATCATGAGCTCAGCAGATGCGCAGCTCCACCTGGTGTTTGCTCATTTCTGCTGGCTAGTCTGAAGGAGCTGAGGGGTGGAGCTATGAGATAGGGGTGCTGTGTGAGGCGGAAGCTTGGAAACTGTAACTCTGAGGAGGAGTTTCATCTCTGAGGCGGGCCTACGTCCACACAGAGCTGAATGGTTGCCACGGAAATTAAAGGATCCCAGACACACATGTCACCACCAAGGCAACACAGCAGGTATGTTTTTGATGAAGGAATAACATTATAACATGATGTAAAGGTAGAAAAAAAAGTCGATTTTACATAATAATGCATCTTTAATAACTTTGGCTAAAAATTAAAAGGACTTAGTTCATGTTTTTAATATATATGTTTTAATATATATGTCTATATATAATAGACATAATAAAAAAGTATTATGTCTATTATAATATATAGTGTATTATATGCTTATGTATTTAAGTATTTTTTAAATGTTTACATTTTTATAGTTGATGTACTATAGGTATTAATCTTCCAATCTTTCAGTTACACATAATTATCAGATGATATTTTCAAATTTCCTGCCAACTTTAAGCATTTTTTAACTCAAAAACACGGCGGGTCACTGGATGAATGACTGACCCAGCGCCCAACCACCAGGCTTAGCAAGTTTTCCGGGGGAAACCTTGCTTACTGATATAAAATCTGCATATTTCTGTATGAATGCGTATGTAAAACATTTTTTAAAATGTACATATATTTTTTTGAATGGCCTTAAATGTGTAAAGAAACATGAGATCTTCACTCTGCCATTATTTAATCGGTGTTGAAGATTGAACACTATTCAAAACAAACTATAAAGACATGTCTGCTTTCGTTCCCTTTCTGGTTAAACAGGACACAAATATAAAAGATTATGACTTTGTTTTGTAGTCAAAAGATGATATACTGAAACATTGAGAGAAAAGTCTAGACAATTATGCCTGTTAGTAACCCGATAACACTAAATTGTATGTCAGCAAGTACATTTAAAACTCTTACTTCCTGGCATGACAGAATTCCTACTCATGTAGACACAGACATGTAATCAAATCTTACTACTTAATTACTTCTTAAAGTTAACATCTTTTTCTCTTTCCACTTATTTAAGAGTAACTTTGTTTACTTCCATTTGTCTCAACCCGGTGGTCCACTATGTAATAGATTGGTTGATGGTTATCAGCGTGTCTCTGCCCAGTGGATCCTAGTGGTCCACTATTTGGTTTTGATGGTTGTTAGCGCTGAAGCAGACAGAGCAACATCGATCAATGATATTGACTCTTTGAAAGGTTGCTATTACTCCAAGGGCAATCATGTTTCAAGGAAGACCAAGACTATCGTAAATTACCTGCAGCTCAATTGCTATTGTACTATAGAATTAAATTGACATCGCAAAATGACTATTTCGAAGGGGGAAAAAATGTTGCTTTCCATATTATTGTCAACTAATCTTAAAATAAGAAGTGTTGTCTGTAAAAGGTATTCACCCCGTGATTGTCCTACCCTTTTAATTGCTTTTATAAATCAAAATTTGGCTTATGTGGCAAAAAGAAAGCTCCTTCATGTCAAAGTTAACTCCTCCAAGTTATTTTAATACCACATTTAAGTAGCTGAGACTTTGGCACAGTTGAGTGATCCAACAGGATACTAACCCTACACGGAAAACTGGATTTCGGATGAAACAGGCTAAAATTAGGCTACTGACATGGTTCTTACATCAGCCCCACTAAAATTCAAAGACTCTCCATGGTCTAAAGGTGCATGCCAGGAAAACATCCAATAAAAATGAACTCTACTCCTTCCACTAAGGATATTTTCAAGATTATTCAGTCCGTTTTACGTTGGTAGAAGTGATTGAAAACCAGAAGCGAGGTGATGGTGGACAGGAAGTAGTTTGTGCCGTCATCAGAGGACGCAAACAAATTAAGTTCTTTAATATCAATTGAATTTGAATGTGATAAACTATTGAGAAAGGTGTATTTTGTACTAGATGAGGGTTTTAACAGATTAGCTTTAAGCTAACAAAAATTTTCGTGATCTCACGGGTTGGGTTATTTTAGAACATTAGCAGCTTATTAGCTGCACAATGCACAATGCTAGTTCTTGTTTACTGCACAGTATGGCATAATGCTAATGTGTTGTATACTGCAAGAGCTTAGATAAATCTAAGATTAGATTGATCTAATTTGTGTTAGATACATCTAGCATAACTTTGGTGGTGATATGCTCACAAGGTCTAAATCTGTGATTTAAGTTTGTGATTATTTGAATATTATGCAATACTAGGTACTGCAATTTTGGTTTACTTTGTTGCCAGATTAACTGGTAAATCACCAGGCAATACATAAATAACACCAACAACACCAACTAGTTTATTTCTTTGTAACACATATTATATACTTTATCAATCCCAATGATATGTAACTTCAGAGCGCTTCTGTAGCTGTTCTAGATTGAATCAGCAAAACCATGTTGACTTTATTATTTATCAGTTTTCCAAACATAAACCGCAGCACAAATGAGGAACCTTACACCACCATCTTCCCTCCTTAAAATCAAATCATGAGGAGTTGGCTAATTTGAATCCAAGTGAAGCTCATCACATGGTGTGAGGTGTCATGGTCAGTGGAGCAGAAACAGCAGGGAGATTCTCTGCACAACCACTGCAAACACACTGGGAATTTAAAAGAACTTGTGTAGTGAAGGATGCAATAGGCAGCAATTATTTATTGATATAAAACTCCTAAATGTTACATGTGACAACAGGACTACAAGTGGGTGGGAGGCGTATTTTGCTCAGCACATATCTGAGGGTTTGTCTGTTTTCCCTTAAACAGAAAAAAAAATTCTCTGTGATCATTTTGGTATTTGATGTCCAACTAAGCCTAAACTATGTTTAATCTCAGCAGGTTCCCTTTCGGCACAGTGCGAGATGTCAGCATCCTGCAGAGCGTAGGAGTATGAGGTTGGCTTGAGGACAGCAACCCACTGAGTTGTGTCAGTAATCTACATGCATGGCTTTATACAGCACAAGTGAAAGATGTGCAGTGATTTACATCCTGAGTTTGTGCAGCATTATTGATACGTAGCTTCTAAACTCCTGGCAAAATTTTATCCTTTTGCTGCATCTGTGAAGGTATTGAAAAGTCAGTTTGGAAAGGAGTCAGTACTTGGATTACAAGTACTTGAACTTACCTGAAGTTAGTATTTGAATTTAATCCAAAAGTACATTCAAAGTTTCCACTTTTGTTGGCACTGAGCACTAAAATTTTAGGGTGCCTTCACACCTGACAGTCATTTAGAGTCGGTTCATTTAGGGACCAAAATTGCAACATTTGTTACATTTTGGTGTGGTTCGCTTTCACACTGACTGCGCTGCGTCAAATGATCCAAACTAATTGGAAAACCTGTTCCCCTCTGTCACCACACCAATAACTATTGAAGGAAGAGACACAAAAACCTCCAAAGGTCTGTCAGGAATTATGTTAGCTGCACATTTATGTGCAGGAAAAGCTGCTCCCCGTCTTTCTGCATGTTTGACCTACGTTTTCCCTGCGTACTCCGGCATCGTTCCACAGACCAAAATGATGTTACGGAGTGTTCACACCAAACATGTTTTGAGCGTCAGGCGCATCTGGTTTACATTCAAAGTCTATATGAAGGCGTGCCGAGGGACATTGCGGCGCAGTGAGATTTGAACCGTTTGACACGTCAAGAGCATCCAACGGAAAACGATGGCTAGAGCTGATGCGCCCTCGACGCGCCTTCACATAGAGTTTGAACGTAAACCAGACGCGCAAAACGCTAGATGTAGAATGCTAAGCAGTTGCATTAAAAGTAAACAAACGTCGAACTTGAAGTGTCAAACGCATTTGGTGTGAACGCACCATTAGGTTAACTTTTTAGGTATGGGAGTCGTTTGTCCAGTGTGGCTCTACGTTACGATGTCATAGACTAGTTATCAGCGGTGGGCATACTTCCGCTAAAGCGCTAATAACTAATGACCACACCATGATATAATTTACAGTATAACGGCTGCAGCGATGTCACTCACCTTCTCTCCGATTTAATTTAGCAAAACCCGGCCCATGACTGCTGGACAGCTGCGAGGAGCTTCTGAATGACGACGGTGATAAACTCGATACCAGCGGCCTGCGACATGTTTCTGAGAATCACAAAAAAAACCCCATAAACATTAGAAAATGTTTTGCAAAATCACAGTTTCATTGGTGACATTCTAGATAAATAGTCGTTAAATTCGAATACCATTTCTCAAAAGTCACAGCAGGACTCCAACTAACTCCAGGCACATAGAGCTCACGCGTGTTCGGCTCAGTGTTCAGTGGAAGACACCGATCTGGGATGTTGAAAGCCCGATTCTTTATGAATCAAAAATATCAGAACATACCAGTTTCTTTCAAAAGCTTGGTGAACTTGAAAAAAAGAATCCACGTCTCTTGTAAGCCACAGCACATTCACCCTACTTTCTTTAGTAAAGGTCATGACCCCTTGGTGTGGTGGAAAATTTGAAAAGTATAGAATCGATTTTGAAGATGTGAGGCAAAACTAGACAGCATGACGTCTTTGTCACAGAGGCAATGATAGTGTGATTTAATAAGGCAAGAACCCAGAGGGGAAAAACTCCAGATAATCTAAAACAGAAATTTTACTTAATTTGTGTTTCAAAAATGATCTGGCAACTCGTGAAGTGTGCATGCAAGACAGAGGTTCATATGTGAGACTCCAGTCATTTTTCTGTTACCTGCTTTTCAAACTTTCCTTCACTAGGCCAGCTGGATGTTCCCATAGTTTCTGCTGGTTTAACATTCACCCTACAGCAACAGCAAACAAAGACCCTGCTGCGGCCGGGAGACAAAGCTCAAACCTGACCTGCTGAAGTAGTGAGAATCTTACTGACATTTTGCATTTTTGAGCGAAAGGGGAAAGACACCCACCTTTGTTTTGTCACTGTTTAGAATGTGTGTTCTATCTAAATAACACTTTACTTACTTACTAACTCAAACTGCTTATAGAGATAACTATTTCTAGTGGGTATTGCTCATCTCAAAGACCAGCGCTGGCTCCTTATCCAGTGAGGTGAGACTCCAAGCCCTCCATGTTAGGCACCAAGACATATGTCAAGTAAGGGCAGGAATAAATCCGAAGGCTACACCAAAGTAGTTACTTTGTAACGTGTTACTTTGTAACTTTGTAACACGTTACTGACATCACTGGTTGCATATCACAGGTACATCAATTTCCATTCATGGACTGCATCATGTTTTTCCTGTTATGAAGACAGGTATTTACACACACTGTGTGAAATTGAGATATTTCTTCAATATTTTCACATACAATATTGTTCATTCCTCTATTCCGCTATATGCACCAGTCTTTGTTGCAACAAAATACCCTCACAACATGGTGCTACTACAGAAATGGAAAAGATGTTCCCAGATTTGCTAACTTCCACTGTTTTTCCTCCAAACGTAGTAACTGTCTTCTGACCAAAAACTTCACCTTTGTCTCCAAAAATGAAAATCTTTGTCTTTATTTTGAAAATACAATCTGGCTTTCTCATTAACTTTTAGCAAATAACTCCAGACTCCTTCATGACTGAAGCTAGTTTATCCTCCCGGCTACGTTTAGATTGCCTCGACTTCATCAGCTTCCCTTGTCTGAACACAAATCTTTACAAATGACGCTAACAGCAAAGTCAGAGCCTCTCTTTAGCTTCTTCCAACTTTTTATCTCTGCCAGTGCCACCTCAAGCTCTCGTGTCTCATAAAACATTTATCATCTTCACATTGAAGGCTGTGTGGCTTTGCAGACAGAAATGCAGGACCTATCATCCTCCGCCTGTGTACCAGCTATAATAAGAAGCCATATGGTACGTTTCGGTTTGGTTACAGACAAGATTTGTTTTGCACCGTTTTGTCTTTCCTGGGGGAAAAAAAAAAACAATTTTGGAAGGAATTTACTGTAAACTACTTTTTGTTTTTGTTCAATTTTATTGAAAGGTTGGGCGTGCCGTGGTGGCGTAGGGTGGAGCGACCCACGTTTGGAGGCCTTGAGTCCTCGACGCGGGTTCGACTCCCAGACCCGGCGACATTTGCTGCATGTCTTCCCCCCTTTCCTTCCCCCTTCCTGTCAGCCTACTTTTGTATAAGGGACACTAGAGCCCACAAAAAAAAAACCTGGAGAATTTATTGAAAGGTTCGGTCGTGCTTTTGTTGACAATTGCAAGGTTATATCTGACAATTTCACATCAAATTCAAATTCTCTCCTATCTGCAAAGTGCTTACAGAAGCACACAATGGCATCTAAAACCCTCCATTCAACCTCAGTCAACAAAAGAAGTCTGCACATCATGACGTGGCACTTTCTGACATGTTACCATCTTTTATCACTTGATATTTTGTGATATCACAATAAAAATCTTCAGTGTATTTGTCTTACAGAGGCCTGGCAGCCTAGTAATTCAGCTCCCTTTTATTCCGATACCCTTTACAGACTTCAATTGCAGCTAACCAGACACAAGGTTAGGTTATGAACTAAGCTTTGAACAACTCACAGAGCTCTGTAGACTCAGTCGTCAAATAACGGAAACAATATGACAAACTGCAACCCTACCAAAACATCTCAGGTGGGAGAACACGCTACCAGGACAGCTGCTCATTGTGTGAATCATTAGCGTGGGAAGAAGAAAGCCATCGTTGAAAAAACCCCATAAGAAGTAACGATGTCAACTATTTTTCAAATTTTAGGTCTCCAATGACTGACAAACATTTTAAAGCCAAATGCACCATATCTTGGTCACCCTCAACCATAGATTAGTGTAGGTTATGTCCCAGCCTGTACCTTAGACCTAACCAAAGGTCCAACACAGTTAGGCCGATATTACAGCATGAAAATATTAAGTTACCTTTTAATCTTTTAACATTTAAGTCACCATCTAAATATCTAACAAAGTTGATCTAAATAACCCCAATGTAAACCAGAATCAGACTTTTTTGACATCATACAGAAGCACGGCAAAATTTGTATTAGTGCAGCTCAAAGACAAACAAGCAACATAACAAACGGGTAGACAGATCCCTGAAGCTACGGCCATACGAGGCGCTGCTCTTTCATTAGACGAGAATACATAAAATCAGAAAAACACATATCTCATATATGCAACAAAACCAGAGGTCTGTTGTGTACAGACATTTTGGGGGGAGGTCGCCAAGTATGAAAAAAAAAAACACCAGCTGCCTTAGTAGTGTGAGATTTAATACAGGCCACACATGGCAGAATGTTTCAGAAGGCCACTTTTTGATTAGAGGAAAAAGAGCAGGCGCTCTATCACCACCTAGTGGCTATCTGACATCCCTGAACACAACAGTTTGCAGACTAAAAAAATGTCAATACTTTGTGTTGGTCAAGCATATAAAATGTTAATAATACACAACGAGGTTTGTAGCTGCGACATTGTAAAATGTAGAAAACCATATTGAACCATGTACACGTTTGCAAGGCAAGGCACTGAACTTTTACTTTATGAACATCTCTTATGATCTGTGAATGGTTCATTATCTGAACACACACCACGACTTGTGAGCATAAAAACACAACCGCTAACACCTTTTTATCGTGTTCACACACTGCTATTCACTCATCTGAAGATGTCAAGACTCCACTCACATGAGAACACCTCACACACGCCCACACACACGCGTGCACCCCCAACCTGCACACACACACACACACACACACACAGGCAGAGGTTAGAAAAGCTGTGATATCATCTGTCATTAGCTTGTGATTAGAACACACACTTCACCGACTCCGTATCAGCCGAGAGACGAGATAGCGTTTCAGCGAAGGACTGCGGAGACGGCAAGAAAATAACATCACCACTGTTAAAAGTCAAGAGAGTTGTGTGAGAAGGTAAAACGTCTTTTGAAGCTAATGTCCTGCCTCATAATTATGGTCTGTTTCATCAGAGCAGATATGGGTTTTGGATGTGGCTAGTCTGAGCTAAAAGGCAGAACTTTGTCCACTCAACTATCAACTGCCTTTGTGTGAAAACCAATGCTGTCGAGACCAAATTATCCACAATTTATGGGGTGAATCGTCATGATTTGGCCCATGAAGATGTCGCCATGTTGCTACCGACCTCCATGTTTTTTCTACTTCTAAATAGAGGCGGGTGGATTGATTCAAAATGTCAATAATATCCGTACCAAGTCGGGATCAGTATTGGATCCATACTGGTGTAGCAACTTTGATACTGTAGTTTCAGATTCCCTCTTGAAATTTTATTTTATTTTTGTATTGTAGTTTCTAAACTCTCCATCAAAAGAATTTTGTTTCGATTTACCCTCAAATGATCATGTTTTGCGCTTGTTTGTGCACTTAAAAGAAACACTCTCAAATCAATTCTTTTTGCTGATAAACTGTCTAAACAAGTTCTCTTTTTTTCTGTCTATAGATATTTAATGAAAATTTAGACATTTTTGTGAAATTCTTCAGCATTATTTTGTCTAGAACAGTCTCTCCACTGACCTCACCCATTGAGTGATACAACTTCGTCACTTTGTTGGTGCTATGACGCTTAAAATTTTTTTTAAATTATTAGGTGGATTGTGTACTGCATTAGCTTTCCAAGATAGCATAAATCATTCTAATTCGAATGGATTTCATTTGCGCTCATTTCATTGCCACACATTGATGACTTCTTTGTTCATAATGTGCCCTTTGTACATCGAGGTCACACCTGGTAGTCTGCTAAAAAAGAGTCAATAATCCTAATAATATTAATAGATCCAAATTTTGACACGGAAAAGGGCATCCAAGGTTTCCCCCAGAAAACTTGCTAAGCTCAGTGGTTGTGTGCTAGAGCAGTCAGTCATTCATCCAGCGGCCCGTTGTGTTTTCGAGTTAAAAAATGTTTAAAGTTGACAGAAAATTTTTAAATATCACTTGATAATTATGTGTAATTGGAAGATTAACACCTGAACACAAACTATAAAGTCTTAAAAAACGTAAACATTTAAAAAACTTAAATAAGCAATGCTTAGCCTGGTGGCCCGCCAGGCTTCTAATGCACTGGGAGAAGCCTGGGGCATCCATCATAACTGTATTTATTGCACAGCATTTGTCATGTTAAAATTGTGAGGAGAGGGCAACTTTAACCTGAAGCAACATGGGAGCAACTTTCTCTTCTCTTATTTTCTATTTTTATCTTTTGTCTCATGTAAATTCATCTTATTTTTATTCTATATCTACATAGGATACGCAGTACATTGTTTGAATATGAAAGCATAACTTACTGATTTATCTTTTTAAAGGATATTAAAGATAAGGCAGTTTTTTTTTTAAATTTACCCTGGATTTTTTTTTTAAATCAGCGTTTGTCCTTTAGTTCCCATTCAAATATATCCTAACCAAACATCAGCCTACTGGATTAATTCCAACAAGCTTTCAGTCACATTAAAGCATCACTAGATGCCCTCATGTGGACATTTTCTCAATTTTAAACCCAATTTCACATTTAGATGGAAGGAAACGACATCTTTTCTACAGTGTTGCATATGCTGGAAGAGGTTCCTAAAATAATTTCTTATTTGAGTCTTTATTATTTATGAGGTTCCTGTTTTTGAAGAATCAAAGATTAGATGGCACATCATTATAACATATTGTAAAAAATAGTGAGTCGGGTCACGTCAGCTCCTGTTGTTTTTGATGACTGACGAATTATTGTGGCTCTGTTGATATTCTTGTACTTTTTTTTTTTTTTCAAACTCTGCTGTAATTTTTTGGAGGGAAAAAAATGCTTAACCCTCTATGGCATGACTTTTTATTTTTGTGGGGAAGAATTATTTTCCTGCATTCTTTGGGAGCTTGGTGGTCCCTAATTACATGTCAATCATAAAATCGGACTCTGACACCTCCTGGAACCAGATTTGGGTTTGTTGCCTCAGGGTAACATTGGTCTAGAACACCAAGATTGTCTACACTGATTATGAGAAATGAAATACAAATCAAACAAAAACTATATTCATAAAAAAACTTTTTTTTGGACAAAAATATGTCAAAAATCATGCCCCCCAAAAAATAAAATAAAGGAGCAATGTGAGGTACAGCTATGTGGTTTGTTGCCTGAGGGCAACGCCATGCCATAGAGGGTTAAAATTAAATAGGCATTAAATACTAAAAAAAAAATATATCAACTCATTTTTCATGTTTCCCTTTCAGGAAACAAAGGATTCAAGTTCAACATACAGGAATTCTGAAGAGCTTATTAATTGCTGCTTTCTTCACATCCAAATTTTCAATATTAACACAAAAGAAAAAAGTTTGAAAATGCCCTGGAACAAATCGTTTAATGCGGCTGAAATAAATTAAACAACAGCTCCGAGATGTTTGGGCTCACCTGCATTTATGTCCACACACCAGCTGACAAGCATCAGGACGAGCCGTGTGTTTGTTCCCCGCCTTCGGCTAGTCCACAGGTCCATGATGAAGTGGAGGGAAGCCGCAGCGTTGATCTGCTCTCCCTCTCTGCTGCTCTCAGAAGAGTCTTCGTCGCTCGCTGAAATCCTGGTGAAACCTCGCAGGCTGCCGTCTGCACGGCTGCTCTCCGCAGACTGAGGGGGAAGAGGAGACGGTGGGAGGCAGAGGCACAGAGAAAGGGAGTTCATTCACCACCGTCACATCAAGTGCTTTCCTGTCATGAAGAGACTTTAATGACTAAATGCCCATCGCAGGCTGTTACATGATGGTCGTTCACACTTGGCCAAAAAGAGCGAATGAGCTCGTGCTTGATCGATTCATTCTTTGTTGTAACAAAAAGTGTCTTGGACGCCTCTTTCACATTATTATGAATCATTTCTCCTTAAATGGTGCCACATTTATAATAAAATTCGCTTGTGTATTAAACAGCAGAGCTGAGTGAAAACGTGCCAAATCCTCTTTGTTAATGCCAAACAGCTTTTGGTGGAGGCAGAGTGATGCTGTGTGTGGTGGAAGACCTCAACCTAAATCCAATTGAGAATCTGGAAAGTGATGCTCACACATTCCCTTGAGCCTCAGCAGCTCTGAAAGAATCATAGGAGGTCATCTGTAAACTATTTTGTTCTGCAAAGTGATCGGGGCGTCACAAAATGTGAGAAACTTCAAGGGTATGAAGATTGTATACTACGAGAATTTGATAAGTTTACTGGGTAGAACAGGTATATCTGTATTTCTACCACTAGAGGCAACAAAACACTCTATTACACTGAGTATTTGCATTTGGTCAAAACACAGAAAGTTGAGACAGAATTAAATAGTTTGAAAACTTTTTCTCTCTAATTGGGACCAACATGTGCACAGTGAGGGTCTGAAAGCATTTCGATAATACTTTCTGCACTTACATTACATTTACTCTCGTCGACTGCCATTTTCATTAGTACACTGATGCAGCAATATTATGTAAATAGTTAAGGCAAAAAGGTCTCATGTTTTCATGTTTTTTTTTGGACAGTGAGGAGCATTTGCCTTAGAAATCTGAGGAAAGATTTCTGAAATTCTCTAAAAGACAATGAGCAAAGAGAAGACGGATGACCGATCACAATCTTTTCCAGGTTTTGGTTCGGATACCACTAAAGCCTCTCTCCAACTTTTAGGAAATGTTCCACATTCCCATGCTTTGTTATATAAATCCAATAAGATTAACTTTGAATATCCAATAAGTTCACTTACATAACAGATTTGATCATTTTCTGGAGTTGACATTTCCTCAGGGCAGATCTTAACCCCACTGTTGAAAAATACATATTAATGACATTATATTGTTCTTGTTGTATTAGATCCTCACTTTCTAATAAGGTTGCTGTCATTCTTCATTATTATTATGTGTACGTTTCATTTTTGGGAAATGTCTACTCTAACATTGTTGATTTTTCTTCTTTTCTTACTGGTGTCGTTTCATCACTAATTAAAAAAGGACAACCAGATTCCCTTCGTACATTGTTCATTAAGTTAATCTGTGTCCCTCCCTCTCCTCCTCTAAACACACCTTGAACCTGGGCGGATCCAACAGCTGATTGGCTGCTGCCTCTCCGCTCTTACCAGAGCTCAAGCCAGTTTCTGTTTTCAGGAAGTGAAACTAACACAGTCGCTGTGACTGAGAGCAGAAATGGAGCAGAATCAGCTGGACAGAGAAACTTTCTCCTGTTCCATCTGTCTGGATCTACTGACGGACCCGGTGGCTATTCCTTGTGGACACAGCTACTGTATGAAATGTATTAAGACCCAGTGGGATGCAGAGGATCAGAAGGGAATCCACAGCTGCCCTCAGTGCAGGGAGACATTCACACCGAGGCCTGTGCTAAAGAAGAACACCATGCTAGCAGCTTTAGTGGAGCAGCTGAAGAAGACTGGACTTCAAGCTGCTGCTGCTGCTGCTGCTGCTGATCACCCCTCTGCTGGACCTGAAGATGTGGTCTGTGACGTCTGCAGTGGAAGAAAACTGAAAGCCATCAAGTCCTGTTTGGTCTGTCTGGCCTCTTACTGCGAGAAACACCTTCAGCCTCATTACGATTCAGCTGCTTTAAGGAAACACAAGCTGGTGGAGCCGACCAGGAACCTCCAGGAGAACATCTGCTCTCGTCATGACGAGGTGATGAAGATGTTCTGCCGTACCGATCAAAAGAGTATCTGCTATCTCTGCTCTGTGGATGAACATAAAGGCCACGACACGGTGTCAGCTGCAGCAGAAAGCACTGAGAGGCAGAGAGAGCTGGAGGAGAGACGAGGAAACATCCAGCAGAGGATCCAGGACAGAGAGAAAGATGTGAAGCTGCTTCAACAGGAGGTGGAGGCCATCAGTCGCTCTGCTGATAAAACAGTGGAGGACAGTGAGAAGATCTTCACCCAGCTGATCCGTCTCCTCCAGAAAAGAAGCTCTGAGGTGAAGCAGCAGATCAGATCCCAGCAGGAAACTGAAGTGAGTCGAGTCAAAGATGTTCAGGAGAAGCTGGAGCAGGAGATCACTGAGCTGAAGAGGAAAGACGCTGAGCTGGAGCAGCTCTCACACACAGAGGATCACAACCAGTTTCTCCTCAACTGCCCCTCACTGCCAGAACTCAGTGAATCTAAAGGCTCATCCAGCATCAACATCCGTCCTCTGAGACACTTTGAGGACGTGACAGCAGCTGTGTCAGAGCTCAGAGAGAAACTACAGGACGTCCTGAGAGACGCAGGAACAAACATCTCAGTGATGGTCACTGAGGTGGATGTTCTACTGTCAGAACCAGAACCAAAGAGCAGAGCTGGATTCTTGAAATATTACCGTGAAATCACTCTGGATCCAAACACAACATACAGATCTCTGGTACTATCAGAGGGGAACAGGAAGGTGACAAGGATGAATCAGGATCAGTTTTATTCTACACATCCAGACAGATTCACTTATTGGGAACAGGTTCTGAGTAGAGAGAGTCTGACTGGACGTTGTTACTGGGAGGTGGAGTGGAGAGGGACAGTTTCTGTAGCAGTCACATACAAGAATATCAGGAGAGTAGGAAGTGGGACTGAATGCGGATTTGGATTTAATGACAAATCTTGGGCTTTATATTGTAACAGTTCTAAATTTGGCCACAACAACATCTGGACCTCCGTCTCAGGTCCAGTTTCCTCCAGACTAGGAGTGTACCTGGATCACACAGCAGGTCTTCTGTCCTTCTACAACGTCTCTGATACCATGACTCTAATCCACAGAGTCCAGACCACATTCACTCAGCCGCTACTGGCTGGAGTTTGGGTTCGGCACCACGGAGACTCTGCTGAGTTCTGTAAACCCAACCAGATTTACTCTGTTGTCTCTGATTGCTGATCAGGGTTCATTGTTCTGATCTCTGCTCTGTTCTTTACTTTTTCTGGTTTAAATGTATTTATCTGCGTTTTGTTGTTGCGCAACACCCCCCCCCTCCTTTCTGTCTCTACTCTCTCACTCTCGTACTTCCTCTTCTGAGAGGGGAGATGTGCTACCAGCTCTCCATCTAACGGGTTAATTGAGTTTCCTAAATCTGCCGGGATTTACCCTGTCCAGAACTGAAGTAAACTCTGTTTAAGCTGGTTTCGAGAAACGATTCACCTGATTTTTAACGGCCTACATCCAGGTGTCTCACCCTTCTTCCCTCTGTGAATTAGCCAGACTGAGCAGCCTACAGCCAACTAGTTTCACAGAGCACACCTGTTAACGGTCGCTCGTTCTCTTATTTTACAACTTGCATTTGTTATTGAACCAGGTAGGTTTTAGTGACTCGGGCGAGTCCCAAGGATGTTGTTTTAAATTTGGGCTACCAGCAACTTAAAAACATTTTAAACTTTTTCCTCTCCAGAATCAAACATCACAGCTATTTTACAACCATCAAAGAACTTTAAGGTGACTCATTAACTGAATGTCCACAACATCTTTTAGATTTTCTTTATGCTAAATATTTTATTAGTAAGGCATTTTTGCAAGGGTCAGTACAGCTTAATTCAGTAGCAGAAATAATCAAATAAGTAAAATCAATCATCTAGTCTGTCTTTCCCTACTGCTGATACTAAGAACTAAAAAAAAAGGAACCTTTGAGAGAGACGGACGGAGCATGGCGCCTCGAACCCCAGACCTGGCACGACGACGAAGAAGGTGCTGCAGCAGGAGGAAGACGCCGATCGATGAAGGCCAGGATCTCCGCAGGTCTGATGATGAAGAAGGTGTTGCAGCAGGAGGAAGACGCCGATCGATGAAGGCCAGGATCTCCGCAGGTCTGATGATGAAGAAGGTGTTGCAGCAGGAGGAAGACGCCGATCGATGAAGGCCAGGATCTCTGTAGGTCTGATGAGCCTCCTCTCCGCATGGATGGTGAGGTCACACAGGACTTGGTGCTGGCAGGAAGGAAGGCACCAGTTCTTCTTCTTTGTCTTTGCCTTTGTCTTCATCTTTGTCTTTGGGGTCTGAACCCAGCCGATGAGAGAAGTGCGATTTGAAGCCACAGGTTGTGGGGCTGACGGGTTGGTCCCCATGGCCGGACAGTCTTCGGCTCCGTGGCCCCGGCTCTTCTTCAGCTGCAGAGTTCTTTGTCCATCTCTTGGCTCGAAGCTGCCCGGAGGATCCAACGAAAGGTTCCTCTTTTGCACCCACCTTATATAGGGTTTATCCACCCTTTTGGTGCGTTTTCATTGGCTGTCTGCTTAGACAGATGACCTCACATCCATCACTGTCCTTCAGACATTATGTCCTGATGTCTGTGCTGATGTCTCAGAGTTGCTCAACCTCCTGTCTCCGTTGTCTTCACAACCTTTCACCTAAATAAGGCGTTGATCATCTCTGCTCTCCTGTTAGTTCCTTGCCTTTCACCTTTCACCTACTCTCTACCTCCAACATATCAGTGATGTTTAATTGCAGTTACACCTTTTACACCATTTCAAGTTCAATGTCAAAATCACATTTATATCACATTTATTTTCTTTAGCTTCTCTGATCTAGCATTCATTTATAATTTTATAACCATAACTTATAAGCATCATGACGCTTTATCCGTAATCATGATCCTTTTCCATTTTAATCCATCAGGTTGTGACTGGGGTTCTTCTCCCTGCTCTTAAACTCACCTTGAAGGCTGTAATGTGAGAAAATGTGAGACGTTTAAGAGCAAATATCACAAGGCACTTAGACGAACCGTTGACGTTCATTTCTGTCTCTCTTTATCCTCTAATCTGAAACATAATGGAAGTCACAAATTCATTAGACGTCCAATAATGTCCCATCTGAAAGACTATTAACTCGGCCATTAGATGACTAATGGAGAAAATAACCATTTGGTGTATCGATCTACCATTTTTCTATTGCTTCTTTCAGATCCAGCACTCAGTTCAGCAAAGTTTTCAACATGTCTGTTGTTCTTGCTTTCACTTTGTCTCCTTTCTTCTGCTTTTATTAGCCTCCCACTTTCAACCATACTTGTACTGGCATGATTCTGCCTCTTTATTTTCTGGACATGTTCACCTTCCTTACAACAACCACAGCTTTACGTCAAAGGCGCTGTTATGAGGCAGAGGAGCTGCTCCTAAAATCACTATTTGTATCAACAAAGTGGGAATAATGAAACCAGAAAGCCATAAAACAACTACAAACTGAGAAGCACTTGAAAATGCCACTGTGTTACAGAAAAGCAAGTGCGAGAGTAACACAACTCAAATTTCTTCATAGCCAAGGTAAAACAGTAATATTTCGGTCTTTTGTCACCTCGGGTGGAACTGCAGCATTCCCTTCATCATGTGCAGTTTTACATTTCATTATTATTTTTTGGCTGTTTAAGAGATTTCCCCTTCAGAGAACCACATCCTCTTGATTCTTGAGTTGAAGTGTTGTTTATTGCTAAATAATGTTACAAACAGCAGAGCTCTCCTACACAAAGGCTTCGTGGTGTGTGTCCACCATCATGTGTTGCAGCTCATTTCACACAGGTACTTCTGTTTTCACTATTGATTTTTTTTTTTTTGCTATAATTGACCACAATAGTTTTCTGTCTTTTTCATCTGACCTCCAAAACAACCAACCTAATGAATGTTTCAACGCCAGATCGATAAAATGGAGAGATTTATAGTGCTGCTCTCAGCCTTTAAAAGTCAGGTTTATGGATATTGTGAAAAAAAAGAGGACTCTCCATTAAATATTCAGTTCTTTCAAAGGAATCTTAGGAAGTCTGTGTTATATTTTATTATCTCTGGAGAATAAAGTGACAAAACTGAAGGAAATGTGGAGAGCTGTTTCATCACTCATAAATAAATACTGTTGCTAATTAATTATTAATAAGTATTCACTGTCAGCCCGCTTCACTTAAATTTTTATTTTGAAAGGATAGGACATCCTATTTACCCTAATAGTGTTACACACTTTAACTTAAAGTCACACCTGGTAGTCTGCTAATACACCCTTGCTAGCTTCCTAGCTTTTCTTGCCTGTAAACTTTCGCCCATTGGCTGGTTGACGTTAGTCTTCGCCGCTTGTCCACTTCTGTTGCCAACCCATAGGATGCTGCTGTGCAAAATAGTTTGGCACTACTTCATTATAACATATGTAACAATCTTTTTTACATTTCTGTTGTGATACATGTCCAACATTTCATTCACAAGGGTCTCAAAAGGCCTTCAATTTGAGTTGGTGAAACCTGCAGGAACCCCGATAGAGAAGATTTAGCGTTTTCAGCCCGACTTGTGCTGCGGCTGAATTTCCTGGTTAATACTGACTGTAAATGTGTAAACAGTGCTGGAAAATGTCAGCTTTTGAGATCAAAACACTGTCAAGCCAACTGGACCCCCTGCCTGCAGCTTTTTGATATCTGGCTCTTCTTCAAACTGAATGTCTTTTAGCCTCACTGGCTGAAATGATTGCTCTTCCACTTGTCTGCCAGACCTGAGCTGATTTGCTCCTGTTGACTTTGACCTCGGCGAGCGGCCGCGTGAATTAAACTATGTCCTCTGGTGTTTCTGGGAGCACTCTGGGCTTTTTCACACCGCTGTCGAGTATTGACCGCAGAGTGAAGCGTGATATTAGGTGCAGGGCTCCATGCCAGGATGCTTCAGAGCTTTAACGATTCGAGGCGTTGCTTACCCATCTGAAGTGAACGACAAGGGGGGCGCTGAGCTGAAAAATAAAAAAAAATCCCACTTTGGTGAAAACTGAGGGAGTAGAGAATATGAATCTGCTGCTAGATAATGGCTACTTTGGAACATGGGATTTACGTTACATCATGTACCATCTTACAAGGTTGAAAGTTTGTCAGGGGTTCTGCTCCTTTATTTTCAGCTTCTCTGTAAATTAGCTTCATTTCCACAAAGAGGGGAAAATATATATAAATATATATTTTTTTTTTTAACCTGCCACTTTGGCTGAAATGCATGTGTAGGTACTGTACGTACGTACAGTCACATGAGAATATAGGACTCCCTGAAAGTATCTTTCAGTCTGTAAAATGTAATAAAAGTTATTAAATATTAACCTACTAATGGAGAATATCTGGCTTTTCAAGCAAGAATTACACACACTGTGCAATAGTGTTGAACATGCAGCCTGTTTATTTTACCTTTATGACTAATGTTAACAAGCTAGCTAGCTAGCCTGCTGTGCTAACTACATCCATCCATCCATTTTCTGTTCACCTTTTGTCCTTAATGGGGTCAGGAGGGTTGCCGGTGCCTAACTCCAGCTACGTTCCGGGCGAGAGGCGGGGTCACCCTGGACAGGTCGCCAGTCTGTCGCAGGGCAACACAGAGACACAACACAGGCAACCATGCACACACACACACACTCACACCTAGGGAGAATTTAGAGAGACCAATTAACCTGACAGTCATGTTTTTGGACTGTCGGAGGAAGCCGGAGTACCCGGAGAGAACCCACGCATGCACAGGGAGAACATGCAAACTCCATGCAGAAAGACCCCGGCCGGGAATCGAACCCAGGACCTTCTTGCTGCAAGGCAACTGCGCCACTGTGCAGTTGGTAGCTAACTACACTTGCTGGTAGTTAGCTGGTCGGTGCTAACTACACTTAAAGCTAATGTTAGCTTAACTTAAAAACCAAAAAACTATTTATTCTCTAGTGTACAATAAATCAGTAACACATTGACACATTGTTTGAAACTATACTTCTGTCTCCACAGCAGGAACCCAGAATTTTCTTTTTAAAATAAAAATAAATGAATAAAAATTCCAATTATAAAAGAACAAAACAAAGCAAACTCCAATAGTTTAACATTTTAAAGTGATCTGCTTAGGAACAGCAGAGAATTCCCTCGTACAAAAAGATATTTTTCTTCAGGTAGAGATTGCAGTACGATAGCTGAACAAGTTATGGATACATTATTTCCATGGCTAGAAGTGCCAGTAGATTTTTATTTCTACTGTCTCTCACTACATTCCCATCCCTACATTGAAACCTAACAGACACCAAGGTGTATTATTCACACGAGGCAACAAACTAGATTTAACAGCCATAATTGCTACAAGTTGCACAGAAGCCTCGGAATAAGTTGCAGCACTGAGTCCCTTCCTCTGCAACAGGATCCGTCTCTGTCACCGAGGAGGGGGCAAAATTAATCACCAGGCTTTTGGACAGGCCCTTACCACTGGCAGCTTACTGTGGTAAACCAGCAGAGTATAACGAAAAATGAATTAACGCGCAGCCTTACAACTGCATGGAGCGGTAATGAGGGTCTTTGTGCATCAGAGGCTCCAGCTCCAGGGCTAATGGGATATTATTTGTCAACTAATCTCCAAAGATTGGTCCGGAAGAGAAGCCAATGAGAGTAACTTGGATCTGCACAAAAATCTAATCGGTTCTTCTTTTTTCTATTTTAGCCATTTTATAGGACAATGCTAACAACAAACATGAAAAAAACCCCAAACTGCACACACTGCTTTATTTATTAAAACCTCCATATTGAAATGCTGAAGTAAAAAGAATCTATTATGATCACAACATGGACTACAAATTTAAAGGAGTCCTGTGAAGTTTACCCGCCTTTATGACACAGTTGCAGAATTCTGTTTTTATGCGTCCAGCTGATGTTTCCATCACACACACTTTTGCAATCTGAAAAGATTCAACTGCGCTCTCGGCTTGAAGGCGTCGGCTTCTAAGAGCGACCGCTTCGATCTGCTCGCTTAGTATTCTGTGGTCACGGCAACTTGGATTGTGTCGTTTTGGCCCCTTTGAAAAATCAAAGCCGATCCAAAAGCTTTGATTACGGCCTCCGAACTAAAATCACAGTGTTTTGAGAAACCTGGCGGTTCTCAGCGTGATTAGCTTTTCTTTTTGCTTGCTCAAAAGAAATGTGTTATGAGGCTCCCCTGACATCAACCTGTGTCATACACAGAGTACACACTAATAACAGACCAACCAGTTCTTTAGCGGTTCACAAATTAGAAATGAACACACTGTTGTAATGACCAACAGTAAGAAAAAAATGGGTTGTTTAGGACTGTTTCTATGAAGAAAACCAAAAATCAAATACCAAGATAATTCCAGAAATAATTGTTGTAATGCGACTTGCCTAACATTTTAGGATGATGATTATGTGTCGTCAGATTATTTTATTTTACTAAATTTTTAAAATAATTCATTTCACTTGTTTAGTTTTATCTGTTCAAATAAGAGTGATAGGCTAACAAAGAACATGAACAGACTTAAGATTTAAGTCAGGTACTGAACTTTTCTAAGATATTTCTTGGTTAGCCATGCAGAGAGTATTAGTAGAAATCACAGTTTTGTTAAAAGACCCAGATGTTTTTCTGCACAACTGCTTAAAGGGGCGGTTTTGTGTATTTTTTCCGGGCACATGGTTCTGTTTTATAGCACATTCAAGTAACTACGTTATCTTCAGTTGTTATAAAAATGCTGTATGTCAAATATAGCTTAAAAGGAATCTGACTTTGCAATTTGACGCCTTGAAATTGGGCCTCTGACTCTTTAAGAAGCTCCTGTTGTCTTCAACAAAATGTTTCTCCATTATGCTATTTACACCAAAAAAAAAACCCCACCTAGTGCCAAAACGTTTGATCAAAAACTGACTTTTTTCTCAATTTTAAAGCCTCCTTTTGCAACTTCTCTGGGATTTGGGGTTGTAGGTTCTCCATTTCTTGACCTTTTGAGATGCTATTTTCATGCCACCATTTATCTTTAAGACGTTTTGCTATCAGCACCAAGATCAGCTGTGCTACCGGACGAGTTCTGGGAGTAAATGACTGTGTTTCTGGAATTGACCAGATTTTGGGCCATCAGCTCTTCGCAGAAATAGATCAATAATGTCCGTCTCTGTGGACACGTCTCACTATGATTGCCTTTAAGCACCGTGTTGCGTTCAGGGATCGATGCATAGGTGTCGGGCATCAAGGTCGTGAGTTGCCGGCTTTTTATACGGAGTGAAAAGCTTCTAGGTCTGACTGTTGACGGTGAAGCCAATGGAGTAAAAACACTCTTTGTTCTCTCTGCTATTATTTTCAGACTTAAGACTGAGCTTGTTGATTAAGACCTCTTTGTCATGTAAATTTCTGGAGAAAATTAGTTCATATATGAGAATGTTTGAATTTAAATTTCTTCAGTCATGTAATTTATCAAAAAAAAATAAAAACCTGTAAAACAATCACACTAATTTGCTCCACTAATAAATAGGTTATTAATAGTTTTGTATGTTTCTCTGCACAGATGTTAGGAATAATTGACAAGTGAATGATGATCTCAACCAAAACCAGTACCTTCTACGCTTTGCTTCGTACAGGGCATCTGAACCCTTGGCTATTAAAACCAAACAAAAAAAAAAACAAGGTCACAAGAGAAAAAATGTGAGAAAACAGGTCAAATATTAACTTTAATAATGCACCAATACGAGAATTTGGGCCAATATTGACATCCGATATTAGTATTGCTTTTATGGATGAATACTGAAAGATTGTTCAACGTTTCTCGCTTGTCACAGTTGGTCACGTCAGAAAAGCTGCTGTTGGGGTAAAATGTGGATGCAGAAGGAAAACCTAAAAACAAAACACCCGGCCATTTGTTAGCGTCGGACAGAAGAGTTTCCGAACACAAAAAAAACCAGCTTGGTGAAGCGGAAACCTGTGGCTTTGGTTCTGTTGGTGCTGCGCTTCTTTTCCTCCCTGTCCTCTCTCTGCTCGTGTTCAACGGCTTCCCTTCATTGGGGACAGAAAGATGCTTACGGGCCGCAGACCCCTCAGGACTATCGTAATAGAGACCTCCTCCCACAGGCTGAACCATCTCTGGGATCTGACCTCTGTGGAGGAGAACGGCGGCAGAAAACAAAGAACTCTTTGGAGCCATGTTGCCCCCCGTGGAGACGGAGACGTGAGTGTGGCTCACCAGATATAAACACGGACTTTTCCTTCGATTTCACGAGGATTGTGGGCCTCACAGAGTTTGTGCAAATAGCAGAAAGAAAATCACGACTTATTTCTTGTTCTTTTTCACATTTGAGCAGATTGCTATAAAGGAGTATTAGGGCCACAGGAAGAAAAAAAATGACGAGACGTCGTCCTCTAGGCTTAAGTCTTTGTAGAGCAAACGGCGACATGAAAATGCAGACCCCACAAACAGTGACTTTGTTAAATATGTTGAGCTGCAACTTTCCAAAGCTTTAAGTCCCATAAAAACAACATTGATTATTTTTACTTGCCAAGCTTGTTTCGAACGGGAACACAGAAAAAAAACCCCATCCATTTTCAAAACCAGATAATTTCTGCCTCACATCTGAACTCATGAACCAACCTGAGGAGACAACAGGGGAACAGAGCAAGTGTCAGCACTCAGAACCTTTCTTCAACTTTTCAAATGTTTCAATAGAAAGAAAATAATAAAATCATGTGGTCTTGCGAGTGGCTTTACTTTTGAAACTCCTTCCAAGATTCGGCCAGCAAGTGTCTAAAAGTTACTGACACAAAGTTTTGTGGACTTTTATTTTATTTATTTATTTATTTTTGCTGTCATACCATACAGGCATTTTCTTGTCATTTAATGCCAACATAGGGTTCCCACCTACCATCTTTTTTTTATTTTTTATTTTTAAAAAGCAATTACCCTAAAACTCCTTCTCCCACCTGCAGTTAAAAGTAAAAGCTCAGTAAATATCTACACTAAATAAAGTGGCCGGGGAGTGTGTATAATGCAGTCTGATTGCAGAATTTTATTAAATATCTTACATTTTTTGTGGCCTACCATTCAAATGATGATGAGCACAAAACCTGTTTAGTTAGAACGGTATTAGAAACGCACCCCTGGCTTTTCTCCGCGCTGTCAATTAAGTGTAGTAATCACACCTGATCCCAGTGTTACCGCACTGCTGCTGTGAAAGAGAAGATGAGTTTATCTCTAATGAGATCAACCACAAACATCCCAGCACGATTTGATCCGCTGCACTTCATTAACTCTCTGTCATTCATCATTCACCTGTTTCTTTTCTCTTCCTTTCTCTCTCTCTCACGCTCTTTCTTTCTTCACAAACTTTCTTTTCGTCAGGAACTTTTGAGTTTTTGAAGAGTCCCAAGCCCTCTGAAGGGCTAAGATGCTTTATGACGGGGGGGGGGGGGCACAAAAAAACGTTGAGCTTTTCCAGGATCTACTTTAAACTTAAAAGGAAAATTCTTCGAAAACATCCTAATCCTGAGACTTGAAAGAGAACTTTGATATGGTGAGAGGAACTCTTTGTGCTCTAGAAGCTTTTGAGGCTCTGGGTTGTGCTCATTAAATCACACGGAAGTGACAGATGTTGGTGACTGAAACTTAAAAGTAGCTACAGATAGAAGTTCAGCGATTAAATTATTGACAAATGGTGATAAAGGTGTCATAATCATTCAGGAAAACACTTACCTAAAAGACATTGACTTCTTCGAGTCAGTAGGTCATTTTTCATCAGAGCGGACAGAAGTCACATGTCGGGTGACATTGAACCCAGG
Organism: Xiphophorus maculatus; assembly: GCF_002775205.1. NCBI lineage: Eukaryota > Metazoa > Chordata > Actinopteri > Cyprinodontiformes > Poeciliidae > Xiphophorus > Xiphophorus maculatus. The sequence goes on from NC_036464.1 coordinate 24,067,716, forward strand.
ATTGACCCAAGATTCAATCCTGGGTCCCTTCCTATTTAATATCTATCTGCTCCCGCTAGCTCAGGTTAGAACAAGAAATAAGATGAGCTACCATCGCTGAGCAGATGATACACAGCCGTACGTTACGATGTCACCAGGTGACTCATACTCAGAAGTTGAGACGCTTAGGACGAATCAGTTTATGACAAATCAATTTTCTTCATCTGAACAGAAACAAAACTGAACTTATTGTCTTTGGACCTAAGAAGGAACGATCTGGAGTCAGCTCAGACTATCTCAACCATCAGAGACACAGAGACAGTTACTAGGTCAGCCTTCAGTAACCTGGATACAATATTTAGGATTAAAGGACTAATGTCTCATCAAGATACAGAGAAACTCACGTTCTCACAAAAACCAGAAAGACTGAAGACATCGCCCTAGTTATAAAAGTCCTTACACTGAGTCCCTGTCACTCAAAGAACAGACTTTAAAATAGTTAGTTTATAAATCACTACATGACTTTGCACCAAAATACATTAAAGATCTGCAGTTGTATCAACCTTCCAGACCTCTCAGGTCTTCTGGTTTAAATCTACTCTGCATCCCCAGAGTCTTAATCAAATGCTTTCAGTTTTTATGCCTCACTAATCTTGAACAAACTTCAAGGCTAAAAGACCATTTCCTGTAGAGTTGCTTTTGATCAACAACAACAGGAACATCACTAGTTTTATTTTGGATTTCAACTTTTTATTACCTCTTCATTTTGCCATTTGAGACTGTAGCATGTAGTATGAATCTCAGCAAGTTCAGGAGATTTGAACGCTTTAGTGAGACACTTTAACAAACGAATGGGTTTTTGTCTCAGCACAAACTTGACAAAGATCTGCTACAAAAGTGGTCGGCGAAGTTGTCTGACGTTTAAAATACCAAGTTTGTCAAATCTTTACATCTCCCCAGGGCCCGATCTTTTCGAATAAATGCTAAAATGTCACAGGTGGTGAAACATTCTTCCCAGAAGGTTGTATACTGATGACCGCTGCTGCTTTTTATATCTCAGGTGGTGCACCGGCTGTCACCAGCTTTGTGGTCTCATTAAAAGTACGTCAGGTGTGTTGGCTCTGGGCTCAACTCCAGAAACAGTGTCTGACTAACATCAGATTGTACAGGACCATGTTGGTCTCCGTGCTCTCAGAAATAAAGAATAATAATAAACACAAACTAATGGTCTAAGGCAAGCAGTGAGCACGCAGTCCCTCATGTTTGACAGCATTGCTGAGACGGTACAAGAAGATACATTTGTGTACATGTGTTGGTTTTAGCCAAGACTTTGTCTTGAACAGTTCACAGTTTTCTCTCACTTGTCATTCTGCATTACAATTTGCTGTTATGTTTTGTCTTTATAAACTGTGCTCAAAATGTAATGTTTCATGGTCCGAATAAACACGGATTATTCAGTCAAATTAAACATGGCTTCCGACCAGGCCGGTTTGTCGGATTGAAAGTATTTTTTAACAACCTTTCAGCCGGTGCGCCTGTCACGATAAAAAAAGTTTGTCGGATGATAAATTGTCCCAGACTGTTATTGCGATAAACGATTATATTGTTGTTTTGAGACCATTTTCAAGGAATACAATGGTAACGACACAGGAATGCAAGGACACGTTCTCAAAAATCGATAGTTTAAATTCCAATGAATATTTTGACATATAGAGATAGTAATAATAATAATAGAAGTAATAATAAAAACTATTAATATAAATATGTACAATATAATATCTGCGACAGACTGGCGACCTGTCCAGGGTGAACCCCGCCTCTCGCCCGAAACGTTCACTGGAGATAGACACCAGCAGCCCTCTTGACCTCACTAGGGACAAGGGTGTTAGAAAATGGATGGATGGGCAATATAATATAAATATATACAATAAAATATTAAATAAATAGGAGTTTTGTAGTCTTATGGCATGAGGGATAAGACTGGAACTGGAAGACATTTGAAATATCCAAAATAAATAAACAAAACAACAGAAACAACAAATAAAATGAATTATAAAGTCAAAATCGTCCTTCAAAAAAAAAAAAAGGACAATTTTGCACCAGACTGATGACTTTTGTTATCCAGTTTTTGGTAGAAAAAAAAGAGAGAGAAAGCTCACATTTTTGCATTAAGAATGTTTGTTTATTGGCCTATATAGTATTCTAATATTAAGTCATAATTAACAGAAATAAAGGCTTTAAACCTAAGTCTGTGCATAAATAATCTATGGAATGTGTTTCACTTACTCAATTGAGTTAAATGGACTTTTCAACAATATTCCAATTTATGGAATATAACTCTGCAGAATTACACTGTCCATGTTTCCCCCCGACCTGTTCCCCAGTCATTGCTGTGGACAGGAAACCCTAATGACGCTGCACGGATAAATAATTATAGACAACGGGTTCACGTTTTACCTGTTTGTGGGTTTTCCCACAAACATACCATGGTGTGTGTCAGGCTAGAATAAAAAGACTCTGCCATCTACAGGACAAACGGAAAAATTACACCATGTAGTTTTTTTTTTATTTCTTATTCCAAAGGTGTTTATCTCATCCCCGGCTCCAGGCGGGTTTAACAGGGGAGGGGGGGGGGGGGGGCATCAGCTTATTTTGGGGCGGGGGGCAAAATGAATCTACGTAGCAATAATAATATGACTTAAGTAAAAGAAAAAGGAACAGTGCAGTAAAACTACTCTTATAAGTACCTTCCAAAAAGTTACTCAAGTGAATGTGACAACTACTACCCACTTTTGAACATAGACAACATCGGTAGCCGATAGACTATTTGTTAACAAGCTCAAGGTTCTTGTTATCTTTTAGCTTTCATTACCTGCATCCAACAGCATCACTCGACTCAGTCGGTTAGTTTAGGAGGAAAAACTGTGCAAAGTTCTTTGCAAGATGTTATATTGGATATAAGTCACTTCATTTTTAGGATTAAAAATGATGACTCTCATGTTGAACTAGTTTGGATTTCTGCCCACGTTGGTATGAAAGGAAATGAGTTGGCTGATAGTTTTGCTAAAAGAGTGCTGCAAAAAAAGAATATTGTTGATTTAAATATTAAAATAAGTTAAAAAAAATGAGGTAAAGAATATTATTAAAATGTATATCAAGAAGAAATGGCAAGAACAGTGGGGTAGAGGAGGCAATGCTAGGTTTTATTATACTATCCAAAATAAAGTTGGGGAATTAAGGAAATGTAATAGAATTTAAAAAAAAGAAGAAGATGTTATATCTAGAAAAAGGTTTGGACATACAGGATTAAATAGTACTCTTAAAACAATTAATAAGCATAGTACAGGTTGTTGTAATTATTGTGGAACATTAGAAACAATGCGACATTTTTTTTTTTTTTTTTTTTAGAATGTAATAAACATGTTCAGGAACGAGAGGTGTTACTTAGAGATTTAAGTAGGAATAAAAATAAATGAGATATTAGGGAATAGTTTCAGAGATCATCTATGATCTATGAGGATGTAGTTTTTAAGCAGTATTTTTTGTTTTCTAAGAAGAGCGGGGAGATGATAATAGGTAAACGTCTGATCCACACTCCAATCTGGAAGGTGGCGGTAATGCACCTATAACTTGTTTGCCAACCGCCATAAAAAAAAGAAGAAGAAGACTTTCACTTCGTTGACGTTGTGTTTCCGTTAAACCCTGAAGTGCTCGTTCAGGTTGCTCTTTCCAGCACAACGGCTTAGATATATATATATATATATATATATATTTATTTTTTTTTTCTCCGTTTCAAGGCGCATAAAATATACTTGAAAATGTCCGAAGGGGTCATACTGGAGAATGCGAACCCGATGATCTTCCAGCGCTCCGGGGACAGGATGGTAACAGCGTCCGAAGAGGACGAAGACGTTCACGACCCCATCGACGACAGGGAAATATTTGATATCCTTTAAAAATAAAAAAAATAAAAAAGTGATGAAAATGTCCTGCAATCCAGGTTGTATTTAATGTAATTAAACAAAATTGAGAACGTTCCTAAAGTAGATCAAATTGATAGCAAACAATAAACCACTGTGCTTGTATTTATATGATCTGATGCATAAAAGTAAAAAAAAAAACAGTTTCAGTCATGCTGAATAAATGGTCGATGTCCTTTAACTTGTGCTACATCTGGTCCGATCCATCAATGACCCGGAGCATCCGCTGACCCTGGAGGAGCTCAACGTGGTCGAGCTGGACCGAGTTAAGGTTCGTGTTTAAATTCGTATCAACCTTCACCGCCACTAACGGGCTCTGAAAAGATTCACCCATAAGCTTCAATCTATTTTATGCGACAGACCAACGAGGAGTTCTGCCTTAGAGTGAAATGAAAGAAATATTATACTTGTTGTTTATTTTTGCTTTTGCAATCAAAAATCTGAAATGTGTGGAGTGCATTTGTGCTTAGAGCCCCTTTTACTCTGAAACAGTAAATGGAGCCAAAACAGCCAGTTACTTTCAGAAGTCATTTTGTATTTATTCTAGGGTACTTTTGCTGATTGTTTCAGCAAGATTGTTGCAAAAAGCAATTAATCAATCAATCGCATGATAAAATAAAATGAGCTCAATTTCCGTTCTGATCATTAATATTGTTTGAAGGGAACAATTGTGCAAATTGAAATTACGGAAATAAATTTGCTTAATGGAAACACGGCAACTTAAAAGAAAAAAAAAAACATGTCTTTCTACAAAAGTTTCCGCGCTAGGATGAAGAGGTTTTTCCGTCATATGGAAATAGATGTAAATCGCAAAGCTCCATTGGAAACACACAAGTCACGTGATTAACAGCCGGATGTTACTTCTGGTGAAAACGATGACGAAGGCAACAGGAAGTGGTAGGAGGATGATGTTTTGTTTTGTTTTTTTCCAGACATTGTGCAGCTGCCTCCACCAGAGCTCTCACAGAATTACGCAGTCCATAAAACGTTGTCATTCGTACATGTTGCATCCATAGCTCTTCTGTAAAGTTGCAGACTACAATTTCACCAAAACGTTTATTCGTTCCAAGTATAAGGACTGAATAAGACGCCAGCGTATCCTGTGATGAGCGTTAGCCCCAAGGCTGAATTATGAGTGTGTAACTGCTTACGTCCGTCACTGCCGTGGTTTGTAATGACTCATCGCGTGTCCAAATGATTTATGTACAATTTTCATTTAGTTTCTTATTTAATCACACCAAATGTAATCACAAAATTATGTTTTTTCGGCATTAGCAAAATACTGACAATGATTTGCGCACATGAAAACGCAGCTAATGGTTGCGTAGCATAGTACTGCTACACCTATTGCCTGATTCCGTTAAATTTCTCACCTTCCTTACCTGTGGATGTTTGATCTCCCAAACTGTGAAGAAAGATATATTTTTTTTGCCAGTGACAAAATCTAAACAAAATGACAGACTCCTTCCTTTGCCTTCTGATTGGCCAGGAAGTAGACACACTTCTGCAAGTTGACCAGAGATCCTTAGGGTCCTTTAGATTCCAGATTGGTATTTTCTCATCAGGGTTGGTTTGATTCACAAATTATGGAGGCATGCTGGTAGAAGAATCTTCAACTTCAACAAAGTACTTTCCTCTGCTGCTCTGTGTGAATTTACGGATACAAGTTGAATTTTGGTGTTTGTGTGTGTGATTATTTTCAGGTCAATGACACGGAGAGTACTGCGAGAGTCGAGTTCACTCCCACAATCCCCCACTGCAGCATGGCGACACTCATTGGTCTGTCCATCAAGGTCAAGCTTTTGCGCTCCTTGCCGGACAGGTTCAAAGTACGTTTGCTAGGATATAGAAGATGGATATTAAATATCATCTGCTCTTATGAGTTTGTTGGTAAATAAAAATGTACTGCAGTATTCTTATAATAATTATTTTAACTAGACTTTTTTCTTTTACTCCTCAGATTGATGTTCACATCACTCCTGGAGCTCATGCCTCAGAAGAAGCAGGTAGAATCATGCAAAGCACGTCAAACGTTTGACCGTGCAGGTGCATATCAAATTGTTGAGAGAGAAAACCCAAAATCGAGATTCTTGGGAAATCTCTTATGTAAAATGTACATTTTACCTAGGACAAATACAAATGATTTTTAGTGCTTAAATGGGTGCCTGTTGAAAGGATTGGCTTTGTTCTGTACAGTGTTTTCCCACTCAAAACTTGATAAATGCTCCTGTAGACACATTAAGCAGACTGAACAGTACAGAAATGTGTATATATATTTTTTCCATCTGCAGTGAACAAACAGCTGGCGGACAAAGAGAGAGTGGCAGCAGCTTTGGAGAACTCGTCTCTGTTGGAAGTAGTCAACCAGTGCTTGTCCAACAGGACCATCTAAACATCGTGGACTGTACCATACTTTTCCATCAGATCCTGCCTGTCTGTCTGTGACGTGAAGATGGAGCTGATGTACATAAGCAACCAGAAAGGCTACCGATTAGAAGTTTGTCTCCAAGTTGGCAAATCTTTACCTCAGATGTTTCTTCAGTAACACATTTAAAGATTTACTTTCTTTTTAAACCAAAGTTTTTATGCACATCATTTGTTGTCTGTATATAATGTGCATATAGAGTTAGTAAATTATATCACTCAGAAAACATGTTGTACTTCCAGCAATTATTCGTTCAATATGTCTCTGCCCCAGGCTGCACAGTGGCACAGTGGGTAGAGCTGTTGCCTACCAGTGGGTAGGCAACCCACGGGTTCGATTCCCGGCCCGGGGTCTTTCTGCATGGAGTTTGCATGTTCTCCCTGTGCATGCCTGGGTTCTCCGGCTTCCTTCCACAGTCCAAAAACATGACTGTCAGTTTAATTGGTCTCTCTAAATTCTCCATAGGTGTCAGTGTGTGTGTGCATGGTTGTTTGTTCTGTCCGTCTCTGTGTTGCCCGGTGACAGGCTGGCGACCTGTCCAGGTGACCCCGCCTCTCGCCCGGAACGTTAACTGGAGATAGACACCAGCACCTCCCGACCCCACTAGGGACAATGGTGTAAGAAAATGGATGGCTGGATGTCTCTGCCCCCACAACCACAGACTGATTATTTTTTCCTGAACATTCTGTTTGACTTTTCAAGCATTAAAATCACAGTTTACTTGGAGCTTTTGAAAATCTCAGACCAACGTTCAAGGTCACTTAAATGTTTTTCTTCTCAATTCTGATGCTCGGTTTAAATTTTAGTACTATGGTCTTTACTATGATTAGGACCCTACGTGTATCAAGCAGCTCCGATATGATTGCATGATTCACCATTTCTTTTTTCACAAGCATTCAACTAACAGAAAGGAAAGTGGCCTGTGTGTGCAGACACATTATCTGCTCATTATTGGCTGTTTTCAATGCTTAAGCAGCTGTCAAATACAGAAAATACCAACTAGAATAATTATTCGTTCTGGCGCCCCCTTGTGAACATGTGTGTGGAACCATAGACCTGGGACAGAATCCTGACATTTTCCACCATTATAATGTAATGAATGTGTCCCAAAATGTGTCGTTTTTTTGAGCTTGACAATCCCTTCAGTGGAGCCTCGGTTCACGCTCTCACAAAAGCCTGTGCTTGAAACCTGGTTACACTTGGGACATTTCCTCTCCAAGCATGTCTCCAGGGATAAACATAGCTGGGCTAGACACACCCAGGAACCTGGGTAGTCCTGGGACAGACCTCTGACCTTTTCCACCTATATAATGTAAGTATAGTAGACTAAAATGCTCTAATTTTGGAACAACTGTGATACTTCGGAATTATGGAAAATGTAAGACAAAAGTCATTAAGCACATGGGAGCATTACGATCAATGATTGTTCCCCAAACTCCCGTGCCCATTTTTATTGTGTAGTAAAATTATGTTAACAAGGTGCTTTTTAGGAACACTTTAGTTTGATCTTCATAAAGAGTCCGTGCAGAAGAAGAGCAAAGATGATGAAGTAATAATTAGCATCTAGCAGATTTAGGTTCCAGTGGAGTGTAGCTCAAAATCAAATATGACAAACATGGCTTAAAGTCAGACATACAAGTATTAGGAAAGTCACTACACCATACAGGTTAAATATTAAGTCTCTGCAAAACTTGATGGCTGCAGAAGAGGTCATGCAATCATTGAATCGGCTGTTCTGGAATAGATACGCATCTCAAAATGAAGGGCGGGAGGGTTTTAGGACTGGAATCTAGAAATGCTGGGTTAGAGTCAGCTGCTGCAACATATCACAACATATCGCATCAAGTTTGAAATGATGTGTTTTCGTTAGCTGTAGATATAAAATCATAATTAGCAGAAAAGAAGGGGTTGAAACCTCTAATCTACATGGGAAAAAAATCAATATAATGTCTTGAGTTTGGCAATAACATTCTAATTTAATGCCTGTTAATTATCTTTAGTGTGTGACTTGAATGTAAAACAGCCCGTGGACCGCTGATGAGCACCGCAGCAGAGAAATAGCTCAGGATGACCAACAGATCACACTACTCGATGTGAGCCATGTTCAGCATATTTCAGTGTCCATGAATGTGCTAATATTTTCCTAATAACACACATATCCACACCAACACACAATAGCTAGGAAATAACGAGCCATTTTCTACATAAAGATAGTTTATTAGCATGTATTATACATAGATCTCTGGATATATAATTGTGATTATATAATACCAACAAGTCAAAAATAATGGCTGTAAGTAAATATTTATATAAAAGCAGATTTACTACTATTAAACTTTAAAAACACGTCTTTCAGTATATATGGTAATTCCTGCTTGTTTCACCAAAGCTACAAAAACAACATTTCACAGAGTCAGGAGGTTATACTGTCGCCTCAGGATTATATGTCTGTCTACGGGTCTCTGCACATACATTATTGTCAATGATTTTATATGGCGCAACGAAAACGTCGCGTCCTTCTCAAAGCTACGTATCAACTTCATCAGACGAGATCAGAATTATGTCTTTCAGTGTAAAATGCCTCAAAACTTTCTTTCCGCTTACAAATAAATGAAGGATTTGCCTTTTCTTCAGGAGATGGAGAACTAGGTGCTTTAGAAGCTACTTCCTGCCATATAACACTCCCAAGACTCAAGGCCAATTATTCTTAGCTTTAATGACGCGCAGCTGTGCTTTATCTGTCAAATAAATCCCAGGCTCAGACTTTTGAAGCGTTTCTGTGTGGAACGCTTCATCCATTCAACATGGATCCCAGTGAGGAACAAATTTATTGTGGTTCTGTTACAAAGTGAGATGAAGAATTTTATGGGAACAAAAGAGTATGGGAGAAACTGTTGATAAATATATTTCACAGAAGCCTGTTTACAACAACGTCTTCCTGTAAATGACAGCGTGAAGTTGATTTAATAATAGGCATGCTACATTTTGAGTTACTGTTTCGACTTATTAAAGCGGGGTCCTGTTAAGAGTTTTTGACCAGTAAACCCCTTACCTAGCAATCTATGGGCACTGTAGGCAAAGAGATAGAGACACCTAGTCTTTATTTTGTTCAAAACTGTAAAACTCCTCATCTGCAGCTTTTTCTGTCGCCAGATAAAGCTTCACACGCTCACATGTCGACACACATTTAAGAACGACGAAAAAGGGTCTCATCTCTGGTAGAAAGGATCTTTCATTTCTACCAGCAAACACTTGGCTGTAAGGTATATATTTTTTTTATTTATGTCATGTAAATAAATAGTGAAAAAGACTCTACACATCACTGTGAAAGGCCGACTCTGAGGCAGAGACATGGCGCTGTTAGCTGGATGTGACCATGCTACCTTCCCAGGGGACTCTCGGATGATAACGGCATATGGGAGGGAGTGTGTGTGTGTGAGTGTTTTTAGGGGGGAAAAAATGGCCCCCTGACTAAAAGCACTCACATAACTAGTACATTACAACTAGATGTCTTTTTACTTTATTTTAAAATAAACTTTACATCCTCAGCCATCCAGGCGGTTTAGTCTAAATGTTGGGCCCATAATGATAATATTTTTATAGGTTCTGGAGGGTTCATACAGTAGGAACAGTTCTGTCTAGCAATATGAACTGAGAATGCCTCGGTATTTTTCAGCAGATCAATATGCGTTCCAAGATTGTTGTTGTAAATAAAAACAGACATTTATGTAATAAGACATGATGCCTGTTTAAATGGTTTGGCAAACTTGATCACATCAGGGCTGAGTATGGATCCCCCTCTCCCCCCCCCATGTGTTTTTATTAGCCAAATTTGATGGAAAAAGCTATTAGCTTATCTATTGCAGGTAGCATATTTACTGTTCATGACCTCTTGGTAGAACCCCACTTTGGGAAAACATCTCTCCACAAGGTGGATTTCAAACCTTCAATAAAGAAATTTACGTTAGGAATCTATACGCCAAAATCTGAATTTCTTTTTTTTTTCTTTTTACTCTTACAGAGTTATAAATATTTTGGCACAGTGTTCTTGTTTGGAACCAACATGTTGAGCAAAGCTCTTGTGGCACAAAGAACTTTTGTACAATCTAGCTTCTTCGAAAGAAAGAGCTTCGCTCTTTTGCTCAATAAGCAGGAGAGTTATGAAAAAATAAGAAGATAGTGTAACTCAAAAGATGAACATGTTAAATTACATGTTGAATTGAACAACATGTAATTGCTGTCCAGTTACATGTTGTGTTGCTTGCTATTTATAAAAAATGTTGCTAACGGCACATTGTCATTGACCTAGAGGTGCACAAAATGGCGCACACACACAAGCACAGCACCACACAATATGAGAGCTGACACAAAGTTTATAATACTGCAGCGCTGTTGACATAGGAGCAGATCTTGGCCGAAAAAAAAAATATATATATTTCCAAACAAATTTATAACCCTGTGGGAAGCAGCAGAGTAAGGTGCTCATAACTAACTGCTACATTTTTAGAAGTTGTACACACACCTTCCAATCTCACATCCATTTTCTGAGAACTAAAGGTAACATTTGTTATATTTTGTTATTTGGAACAGTTCTGCGTTGTTAATTTCAGATTAACTATGACTTTATCAGAAAGTCTAATTTTGTTGTTGGTAATTGGATAGTGTGATTTCGACCCTCATTTTTTATTTGCAAGAACAACTTTGTACTTATCCTTTGCTACTTGTGCTATACAAAAATACATATGGTTTGAATTTGACATCCAGGAAGTATGAAGTTAGGCTTAGGGAATAAATAAAGCATGGATGATAGCTTATATGTCTGTCTACGGGTCTCTGCACGTACATTATTGTCAGTGATTTTATATGGTCCAACAAAAATGTTGCATCCTTCTCAAAACTACGTATCAACTTCATCAGACGAGATCAGAAGTTTGTCTTGCAGTATAAAATGCCTCAAAACTTTCCGCTTATAAGCTGTGGATGATAGCTTTACAAGAATTGAAAAGAGATCAGATAATGTATGTCATAAGCTGAAGGGGTATGTATTCCTTTCACACTACCATTCCCATAGTACGAAAGGTCATTGCTTATGAACTCCTCAGAATGAATTAAAGTTGCACTATGTAACTTTTATAAAAAATAAAAAAGATTTTTACATATTTGCAACTATCACCATTTTCTGGCAGTATAATAGGAGGCAGATAATCTGTGAAAAGATTGTGCTGCTATTCCTGTCTGAAGAAATGCACCGCTCCCAGTCAAAAACAACCAATCACAGCCAGGAGGAGTGTCTTAGCGCGGCCAATCATTCTCACGAATGCGCTGCTAAATGTGCTAATGGCGGAGAAACAACTCTCCTATATAGGAAAACCATTTATCCGCTGTCATCGGTGGCCATGCTAAATGTCCTTAGCATTCACAACAGGCTCTGAAGCTGTATCGTAGCGGAGAGAAAGAAGGGGAGCGAGGGGAGGGGTGATTGACAGCGCTAAGCTAAGACTCTCCTCCTCGCTCTGACTAGTTGTTTCTAGTTAACACTGGAAGCAATGAGAGAAGTGAGAGGAGCTCGATTTTTTTTTACCGATTATTTGTCCCAAATGTGTGAGAATATGTTGGGTTTTTTTATATAAATATATATATACTGTATATAAAAGTTACATACTGCAGCTTTAATTCTCATGTTGCCCATAAGCCTCCACAAGTGTGAATGGAAAAAGTAATTAGTTACAGGAAAATGTTGCTGACGTCTTTCTTCTCCTCTCTAGTCTGAAGAATGTCTAAAAACACTAAAGTTTTCTTACCAGCTATCCTCATGCCTGCTCCTCTCCCAGTAGCACATGCTGACTGGTCATTCTCTAGATTTGTTTACCAAAAATGGTTTTTGTTTTTATTGTAAGCAAATCTATAATTTGTCCATTTTTCCGTAAAGATGAGCAAGACTGTGGCCACAGAACATCCTTGTACGCTCTATGGCATTTAGTAACTTTAGAAAATAAGATCCTCTTAATATCCAATCAGATTCTTAGTCCAAAGTCAGGAGCGACCAGGATGTTAAATAACCTGGGTCAGAAATAACAGCGGCTGGTCTCAGAGAGACCTTGTGGCCAACAACAACAGCTGTCTGTGTTGAGCTGAGAGGCAGCAAGACATGTGGCAACCACAGCTGCAATTGGCATATAAGTTCCTTAAGTGAAAGTAAACTACTCAACTTTGGACTACAGTAAGGAATTTAGATCGTTCTTCAGTGGTGGTTCTGGTGGTGGAAGTTAATGGGTCCAAGTAATTTTAAGACTTTGAATTCCTTCCCTATTTCAGATTAAGAGATTAGTCTCAAAGTTGTAAACTTTAGAATTATATTTTGAACATTCGATTCCTTTATCATAACCTTCCGTTTTATTTCTAGTTACACTATAGAATCGACGTTACAATATGTGCTGCACAAATATTATATTGAAGTCATCGTCCTAGTACAGGTGTGTGCAATACTGCAATTGAAAAGGACAGCTCACATTCATTCATTGGTAGATTTGTAGGCGTCAGATGTTTCATTCATTCACGCTCTGCGTATTGATCATATATTTGGCCATACTGCCCGTAAATGACCAAACCTGAAAAATGTGGGTACACTGTAATCAATAATCAATACCTTCACCAAATACTGTCAACCTGGCCAGGGCGTGCCCCGCCTCTCATTGGAGACAGCCACCTGGTCTCTCTGCAAGATTAGGTGTTTTATATAATGTGATGGATGGGTCTTCAAATTCACAAAAATTATTTTGGTTGTAATAAATATTTAATAAAGGCTAGGAAAATAATGAATTCTTAAAACTGATATTAACATTATTAGACAGATTGGTTTATGAACAATAAAATAGTTAACAGAATATTGCATATTAATAAGACTTTGTTAAAATGCTTAAGGAGTATCGTGAGCTATAGACTGTGTCTAAGGATCTGCTTACAAGCCACAAATGGGTTGATTGGTTACAGTAGCAAGATGGTCTTGCTGAACAACATGTTATGATTTTAAAATAAGAGCGTCGCACTAATCCACACTTGCACTTCCCCTGTCCTTACACTGCCAGGACCAACATCTCCATCGCCTATTGTTAAGAGGACGAAATTATTGAAACTGCCTGATGATGACGACCAATATAGCAAGAGAAAATATCCTTTGAATTAGAGTTTGTGCTTTAAAAGTATGTTTTGTTCCAAAGCAGGAGCCACATTTAGTACCTAGGCGTTTGCAGATTTCGAATGCCAGCTGATATTACTGTTGAGGGGGTTTTTAACCTTCAGTGTTAGTGTCAGACGTTGCTTCTCGTATCGAGCGTCTTCTATGAGGACGCTGTCTTTCAAACGAGGTAGAACCATATTGTTGGCAACAAGGATTCTGAGCAGCTTTAGTCATTTCGTTCTGTTTCTTTTGGCAAAGGAGGGATAAGTCCTCACCTATCCAACACGACGAACAACATCTAGTGTTACCTAGTAGAGATGCATAGTAGCATTAGCAGCAACAGGAGAAAGGGCAGAATGTGTGTTTCCAGAGTTTCGCCTCTCAGTGCCCGTGTTTCGTTCTTCAGCGTCTTTGTTTTACGCCGATTCATTTTCAACCATTTATCCACCCAGTTAAACATTGGTCCATCCCCCCCGTTCCTCTCTCTCTGTCTCTGTGGTGTGTGTGTGGGTGTGTTGTCAGAGCAGCATCAGATCAACCAGGCGTGTCCTGGTCAGGAGGCGTCAAAGCTGAAAGACAAGAAGGTAACAAACAACTGTTTTCAACGTATTTGTGGACTCACCAGAAAGCAGGGATGTGTCTTTCTAGCATGCTGATATATTCTCCCCATCAGATCTACTGCACATTAAATATTCATTTCTTCCTTTTTCCACTGCCAACTAAAGAAACTACAAACTTGTGACCCCAACTGGCCTGAGTGAACAGACCTACATTATTTTAAAGTTTAAATATTTTTTTCTCAAACCATAGAACTCAATTGAAACACAGTTTTAGTACAATGTTAGATGTCTTGCTGGCTCAAATTGTACATGGGGATTTGGCTCCATCATAAGGCTACTACACTAGGGTAGGAAAATGATTCTCACCTGTTCAAAAATGTCATTTCTTTTATTTGTAGATAGAGTCAGACAAGATTTAACTATACTGACAATAAAGCATGTCAAAAGTTGTTCAACTTATGACAAGAATCATATTAATAATGTCTTTTAATCCTAAAGAACTAAGAAATTTACTCATATTGCTACTCAAAGGAATAGAAAGGAGTGGATGGCCTTTGATTTGGAGAATAGCGCCACACTTTGTTTCCCGTATTGGGAAAAAGAAGACTTCCTGGTTGAGTTCTTCCTTTTTCTCGTTTCAGCTGAAGAAACTGCAAAGCCGCACCCCCCGACTGACTTGGAGGCGCAGGACTGAATTATTTTAAGATATCTTTAAAAAAAAAAGAAGACTTAATTGTGAAGGTGTGGCAATGAGTCACAATCAAGATGAAACCATTTAAAGTTGATATAAATCAGATTCAACACAGAGAAGTCAAATTAAGCACAATTTGAGTGGCCAAGATAGAATCCCTACACAATCGCTTTGTAATAATCCTCATGGGAAGGGACCAGATGTGGACAAAGCATCTGGTCTTACAAAGCAATAAGGGAAGGACAAAGGTGGTTAATATTTCATAGGTGGAAGTAGACAGACCTGGTGATGTTATTAATGTAGGGTATAGTGTGATATTAAGGACGACACCCAACCTGGGTGGAGGATGAGAAGGAGGAATTATCAAGAGTGAAAGAAAAACTATCAGTATTGGTTAGGGGGGGATTTGGTACCAATGAGGAGAACCTCAGTGCTGTGGCCTCCCTGTATGCCTTCAGACCTGCTGACTGGATCCCGGTGATGAAGCTTTGAAGGAAACATTGGAGACCCTAGCACTGGCCGGAACTGTTCCAAATCCTCCTCGCCAACCATACCACAGTGAAGATTGCTGAGAGAACCACATGGCTCCTCGTGAGCCAGTGCAGACTGTTCTCTGGGACGCCACCTGATAACAGTGGCGTCCCAATCCTGCATCCACTATTTGAATCTCTTATTAGGGCAGAATACTCCCTTGAGGTCTCAGTCCATTAGATAAAGGGAAAGTCTACTCTTTATCAAACCATGAACCGGATGGTGTAAGCAGTTTTATATAACTTCTATTGCATGGTATTTCTTCAGTGTTTCAGTGTGGAGAAGGCTTACCTGTCCCAAAGCTTTACAGTCCGACAGGAACTGGTGCAGCAGCCAGCAGATATCAGTGCTGTAAAAATCACCACAAGCAACAATTAGATTGTGTCCTGGCTCTGATTTAAGTGTTTAAAGGCAGTAAATCATGTAGCCTGACAAGTGAGAAGGTTCTCTGGATGAACCTGTGTTACGCCACCACTAAATCCATCTGTCATACACTCAGTCTGCTCTTATTCATTTGGTGACCTGCTTACGCCTCTGGTTGTGTCCCAAAGGTCTGGCCTGTCAGAGAGACACACTCTACTGTCTCTCTCTCTTATACTGGGCAGGACTTCTGTTTTGCTTCAGTGCACTTTACTGTGTCTGTGAAGCCCATTGATAGATGGAGAAACAGGCATGACTTAGGAAGAGGACGCTTAGACGACGTTCGGTGAATGCTGTCTGAAAGTCGAATATCAAAAGTTGGGACCTGATGTCCAGCAAGCATCTGAATGTTCATCCTGAACATTCGCTCACTATGGAAAAAAATTGTTTTACTTAATCACTTAACATCTTTTCTACAAATATTCTGCAATCTCTAGGAATTCCACTCGTTCTTGTTATTTTAACACAAAAGACAGGTACTACCACCAATAACATCTTACAGGTAAACCAAGGCAACACAGTAGACAGTATGCACCCATAAAAGGACTGAATGGTAAATTCATACAGCACTCTTCCAGTTTTATCCACCACTCAAAGAGCTTTACACTAGACTCACCCAGTCTTGCAGCTGTTAGGAATTATTGCAGGATATGCGAATCACATCACTGCATGCAGGCCAGATAAAAGTGTTCAGCAGATCCCATCAAACAGCACCAAGACAAAGAAGAAATGGTTCATGTCTTTAAATAGGGATGAAGCACCCAGTCCACCATCAAAGGACACATTCACACTAGTAAGAGGTCGATGAGTCCAATTCTTATTCTTCACAAACACACCCCTTCATACACAGTGCATACACAGTACGGCATTAATTTGAAAACATAATAGAGGAACATGCTTGGGGCTGACACCTGGACACTATTGTTTCCCATCTGTTCGTTTTTACCAAGATATTCTCATTAGGAGCGTCTGCATGCGTGTATGACTGGAGTGTGTGGGCGTGCGTGGACGTGCGTGAGGTGGTCACCGCAGGTCTGGGGTTGGCATAATTGAAGATAAAAAGGGACTTCAAAGCTGACAGGAGACAAAATGGCAGGGAAGCAGCTGCTGGCCTAGTTATAATACAGGACCTCCAATCATAAATTACACAGAAATAGAAACACACACGCGCCACGCCACGCGCACACAGTCACTCATATTACATAAGATACAACATTATAATTTTTAGGCCTATTATAAGCACTTGATGAGCCGGTTGACTTTCTTATTGAACTGTGTATTATTTTTGATCGCTTAAAAAAAAAAGACTGGTGAGAAGAAGTAACTATTTTATGTACAGTATATAGAATCACTGAAAAAAAAAACAGAAAGTGTGTGACTGCTAATAAAATCTCACGTACCGTGACTCAACAGTTTGTTGATCCACTTTTAGCAGCGTTTTCCTGATTGAGCTGTACATGCGCGCATTTCTGACCAGGTTCTTGGAGCACCTGCTAAAGCATCTCAGTCATGTTTAGGTCTAGATTTATTTTATAGCTTTTGTGTCCACGCAAGAGACTGAATATTTGTCGCCTTTGTCACACGCGGAAACAATATGCATATGCCACGGTGCACTCTGCCACCCATTTGCTGAGACCAGAAATGTATTTTCCGTTTCGTCCATAAACTACACTTGCGCTAAGCCTCAGCTACAGAACTGGAGCGCAGCCATCTATGTTCCATTTATATGCATGTGTCTGTGCCTCACCTGTACGCATACACCCACTGCTGCCGTTTGAGCCAAACTAACCACGCAAATGACTCTGATCGCTCAGCTGGACGAGGACAATCAACTGACGCCTCATCAGACAAGTCCAATAGGAAATGAATGGAGAGGAACATGTCTAAATTAACACTGAAAACAAATTGCATTCCTTTAAATCATTAAACAACTCATTTAACTACCCTTTGGGATCAAAAACGCATTTTTGGTTTTGAAATAATCTAAGCGTACTGTGGAACACTGTTTGTGTCTTGTGGAGCCGTGGAGTGGAGCATCATTCATTGTTCTGTTAGTCCAGAACTGACCTCGGTCTCTGAACTTCCTTTGTTGATTATTATGTGCAGTGGTTTCCAAGCAGCATAAAAACACATCTATCACAGAGCTTCATTCATGTCTTCTCTCCATGCGACAGACTATTGTGCCTGCAAGCCTCTAAAACAAGAGTGCATTGGCCGCTGCAGAACAACCTTAGGCAGTTAGTGAGATGGGTGGGGGCTGGAGAAAGATCTAGGTGGAGGTTGGGGTAGTTTAGCACCACCTCTATTTCGATTTGACCTATGTGCTGGCGGCCAGTAGTCTTGTCCTTCCTCATCTCGAGGTCAATTGTTTAGTAAAAACATGAACTGTTATAAGCAGAAGAAGGATGGAAAGTTACTTGTTTCCCAATGAAATATTTAGCACACCGACTGCAGTGGAGACAGGCCTTCAAAGTTAAAGACCCTCCATTTGTAAAGGTACTGGTCTGTGATGGAGGCGCCCCGATTAAGATTTACACCAGCTGCATGCAAGGCGGCACCAAGAGGAGGGGAGCTGCTCTCAAGATGGGGCTGCTAAGAAAGAGAGCCATGTGATGTTGGAAAAAAGAAATGAAAGTAGGAAGGATGACAGGTGGAGGTGATAGATGAAGATCAGAAATAGATCAAATAGAAAACCATTAACACCTATAGATTAAATGCAAGATATGTTGGACAATGATTGATTTTGTGAATACAATGATTCACATCTATGGTTTCACTTTTTGCTGATAGAAACTATTCCATAAAATATTTCTGCAGCTTTTTTTTTATTTTTTATTTTACTTGTCCTGTCTGTCAGAATTGTTGTCTTGGTGTCAAGTTGAGGCCCAACACATTTACTTCCACAAGCAGAGCTGGAGGAGCTATTTATCTTATTTTCCTGTGTTTAACCGTGTATTTCATTTTGTGTACCAAGTATGTTGGAAGGGGATGTAAAGGTAAAGGTAATTTTATTGATGTAGCACATTTTTAGCAACAAGGCAATACAAAGGGCTTTACAGCAGTGGTCCCCAACCCCCAAGGGGCAAACGGTTTTCTGCTGCTCTTAGTTTAGAGTTATGGTGGATTTATTTGGTTCTAAATGGAAATGACAATGTAAAAGGACATTGGGAAGGAAATAAATGAGTACGATTATAAGTCAAAATGAATATTTGCATAGTTCATTTTCATTTTGGCTTTTTTGATGGCTTGTCCCCCCACAGGGAAAACCTATCTTCAACACTACCGGTCCAAAAGTAACTTCACTGCATTTTTAATTAACTACTTTATTGCTCACATAGCTGTGGCCTACCTGTTATGAACTACTCCTTGCTTAGATTGCAAGGCCCGGTAATTTTGCCTTTCTTCACCGAGAAATCGCCCAGCACTTCTTGTCAAGAGCCTTTGTAATAAAGCAGATCAACAACTCCTGTCCCCTGCTCCACAGAAAGGACTGCACGTTCCGAACTGCAATCTTCCTCTGAACGCTTCACATCGTGCTGCAAGAACTCTTAATATGAACAGCCGATGCTCAGACACACACGTACAGCACTCATTCCCAATCTATGGCCGTGGTGATGGTGCCCTGAGACTGAGGGCGATGTGCCAGCATCGTTGGGAATTTACTTAGCAGCACGGCACAGCTGATGTAATTCTCAAGGGTCTATAGGTTATAAACCGATATCTGTCTGGCTCTGTGCTACACGCTGCTCCAAACAGATTACTGTGAAACAAGAGGTGACAGCAGTGAGAGAGGGAGATGGGGAAAAGACAGAATTAAATGTAAATGTGAAGCGTGCCAGAGCAACTGCGAGCTGTCTGGAAGCTGACTGAAGCCCAGCTGATTTTATTCTGAAGATGCACACGACTAACGGACTCATGCTGTGCCTTTAGACAGAACATCCAAAGGCACATTGTGCTCCTGTGTCTGCTCTAACTGTTCCTCCCTCGATGCAATATTCTAAGAACTCCTTCTGAGTGGAAGGACATTTCTAGAAGCTTAAGTACCCAGTCGTCAACAAACTTACAATAACGATGCACCCAACAGAAATTAAAATTCAAAAGTACCTTATTGGTCCTGAAGGGAAAATGAATGTTGCTGTAACTCGTATTCAATTCAAAATTCATGAATTGAATTTTGAATTGAGTTGTTTTAAGTATAGAGAAAATCTTAAAATGGATTGTATTTATATTCTTCCACCTCTTCTCCCATGACGGAAGTGGGATTTGATCTAACACTTTTTCTCCTGAGATTATTCTTTCTTTCAATACCATGCCACAAAGCGGTCCACCGACTCTCTGTGCTCAGATTCTTGTCCATCTTTGATACACCTGACAACTGCCGAATCATCTGAGTATTTCTGTGGATGATGGGAGTCTGGCTCCCATCATCAGACTCCCATCTGGACGGTGAGAGAAAAGGAATGGTGAGAGTACAGTGCCCTGCAGTGCTCCGGTGTTGCTAACCATCTTGTTGTGAGACACACAGTCCTTCCATTTAGTCTCACAAACTGTGGTCTGTTTGTGAGGTAGTCATAGATCCAGACGCATGAAAACGCTAAGTGTAGAGCAAAATGTCAAGCGTCTGGATTCAAAGGGCATTGAACTTGCAGCGTCGGACACATTTTTGACTCACGTAACGCGTTTGGTGTGAACGCACCATCAGGGCAGCAGATCTGTAGTCATTGTCGACTGAAGGGTGAGTTTTCTGCGGAATCTTTTAGTGACTACTTTCAGTTTTCTTCTTTGTTATTTCCTTTTTATAGCTTTGAACTTTTAGTACCGATCCTGACCAAATCAACCCTCTCTTTTAGAATAAAATGAGAAATTTAATAACGTTAAATGGTAACAGGCCTGCATTTATATGGTGATCCAACACGTTAGAGAACGCCAGAGTGCTTCACACTTCAATCAGTCATTCAGCCTTTTGTCCACCGATGGTGGTAAGCAACATCGAAGCCACAGCTGCTCTGAGGCAGACCACCTAGCCCTCTGACCACCACCAGCAGGCAAAGAGGGCGAAATGTCTTGTCCAAGGACAGGAAGGCTTTCAGCCTGAATGAACCGGAGAGTTGTCTCAAAGGTCAACAAATATCGTTAGCTTTAAACACTTTTAAGAAACTGACCAACTCTGAAGATACTTAACTTTAACTTCCTGGATTTTTTCCACTTAGTAACAACAGAAACACAAAAGATTGTGATTGTCAGGGCAAACTGGCAGCTCCAATTTACTACATAGTGAGTTTACTGATTGCCATGAGATTTTTTTTTTATGTATTTGGTCAGTCAGACATAACATGTCTGATTCCAGTCAAAAACTCGTTCCAGAATGCATCTTTACTTGCAACTACAACAGAAAACATGGTGACAACAGATTAGTATTCACTCAGGTTATTATATAAACAGACTGATATTGATGTCATAAGATGATCGATATCATTTCCACATGTTTTAGTATATTGTTTTAGATGTTTGGCTCAATCGACTGAAGTTAATAAGGCTATCGGTTCAAACGAGCGGGACGATCTAAATGCACCAAACTATCGTGTTTTGCTCCCATTCTTTCACAATAAACTGCCATCAACTGCTGGCCTGTCAGACCAAATTATGATCAACATTATCTGTGCTTCAAAATAATAAAAAAAAGGACTCCTCAGAAGGCCGATATGTTTCTTGTTCTATTTTTTTTTGCACAGTCCAGAACGTATAAGATAACAGGGCACAAGGGCAATAATGTGCATGTGTAAGCAGCTCCTGGCTGCTGCTGCTGTTTCTCTCTGCTCCTGACTGAGCAGAGACAAAGCTGAGAAAAGTATTCCTGTAGGAGTGCAACTTGATCATCAGCATATACGTGTATAAACCCGTACACACACACACACACACACACACACACACACATATATATATATGATAAGTATGTTAACATATTAAGATTCCTGCAATACATGTATCTGTATTGAACTGTTCAATAAAATGCTCTCTGTTCGATACGCACTATGTATCGAACAATTCGTCTACTCCACCTAGGCTTCATTATCGAGCCCAGATCCACTGAGTGCCTCCCACGTGCATTCAAGCTAGTCAGACAAGCTATGTGAAACTAGCTCATTACAACATGGCTACTGCCTCCATTATGTCTGAAACAGAAGCTCCTCCACCATCATTCAGATCTGGCGTTTTAGAACTGCTTTGGTTTCCATGTTAACTATGGCCCTGATGGCGAGCGCATCGTGGACCAAAGCACAGCGGTATGTCGAAAGTGTCACTCGATGCTTGCCTACGTCGGTGGGAACACGAGCAAAATGACCGTACGTTCACGCCGACATCAACCCCGGTGCAAAGACAAGAGGGGTCAGATAAAAACAACAACAAGCTGGCAAACTTTACCCGAGTCATTCAGACAGCCATTAGCACACGATATAACTTGCTTCTACAAGTTGCAAGAAAAAATGTGTCAAAGAAGACTTGAGTTTGGTATTAGGTTCTAAAAGGGAATTGAAATTTTAAAAATGTGGGCAGTAATCAAGGGAAGTATATTTCATTTTTTTGAAAAATACTGGAGACGTCGAGAGAATTTGAGGAAAGGAAATGATGAGTGGTAAAATCCAAGATTTGGCAGCAGTACAACATTGATGCAAGCTGGCGCTAAAAAACTGAAGGGGGGGGGAATGAAGAAAGCGTGAATGCATTCGGCGACCAAACTTTTCTGGAAGTGGCACATCGGAAAAGTAGCAGCAGCTCGGCGTGGTAAAACATGGTCCCGAGTGGCTAGTGAGCCGAAAACAATGGCTTCTTGAAGGGCGGCTATTGCTACCGTCTTTAGCATGACGGCTTAAGGTAACTGAAGAAATGTGAACCCGATCTCGATTAAAAATAATCACAACACCGACACCGAACATGGTGCTATCTGCTATGACATCAGACAGATAAGAATGATGTCACCATTTCCTATTATCAAGCAGATAATTATGGGACAGATAATCATTGTGAACCCCTAGTTTTATGATTTCTCATCCGTTCCAAAGTCTTCTGTTTTATACATAGTTTCGTTTTACTTACCCTGTCATTCAGAATTAATGACCATCATGGCAGAAAAGACAAAAAAATGTATTGTCATATCTTCCTTTACATCTGGATCAAACAAAATTAGTATTGGCAGGTCGAAGTTTGCAAAAACGGAGAAAACTATTTAAAATTCTGATTATTGCATCTCTTCTAATGATAAATATAGCAATCTGGGCTAATAATTTAGCAGTAATAGTAATATTTGAATTAAGAATGAATGTGCCTACCATTGTACAGACTCTGATGATGGGGGCTCATCTCTTCTCCAACAGCCCTCCTCTGAGCCCTGTCCCCGCCCGGGGAGCCGCCGCTGTGCCTTCCCTTGCTGTTCTCCCCTCCAGGGCTGTGATGGTAATTATGGTGGTGCCGCATAGACTCTGGACTCCCAACAATCACCCGGCCTTTCCTCAGGTACTCCAGGGTCCCTGATGTGGGCTGCTTAGCTTCAGGGCCTTTGCAGCCAGCCCCCAGATTGTCTCCCTGGAACCTCCTCTGACTCAGCTCCGGGCTGGACTTAGCCGACCCCTTCCAGCAGGCTGGTGATGCGTGTCCTGACATCAGAAATGGTTTTTGAGCTAGTAGCTCAGAGGTGGAGGGTTTGGAGTTGGAGTCACAAGGTAGCCTGGAGGGGGATTTGCTGTTTTTCTCAGGCCAAGGTCCTCCAAGCCCATAGGGTGCTAGGCTTAAAAGGGACCCACCACGGGGGCGGCAAGACTGAGGGAAGGTTTGGTACTCAGGGGTTGAGCTGTTTCTCCTATTTGAAGATTCACACATATCTCTATGTTTCTCCAAGGAGTACCTTGGCCCTGATCCTGGGCTCGCACTGGAGCTCAGGGCAGGTGACTTGTGGTGGGGTTTATCGGGGCTATCCGTGCTTCCTGCGCTGGAGGTACTACTCCCATCGCCGACGTCCCGCAGCAAGCCAGGTGTAGGCCCGCCCCCTCCGAGCTGAGACAGGCTGTTCTGGCTGTCTATTGAGCTCCTGCAGCCGGGGTCTCCCTGGGTGTGGGCCCCTCCTCCAGCTGTGGCAGCGGCTCGCTCCTCCTCCAGCATAAAGCACACCTCCTTCAGCTCCAGATTCTCCTGGACAACCTCCATCTGCCGCTGCTCCAGCTCCTTTAACTTCTGCAGGTAGACGGCCACCTCCTTCCTCATCAGCCCCGCGCTGAAGCGGCCCAGGCGCTGCCACTCCCGCGACACCCGCTTCCCCTTCTGCCGGTCGTCATCCAGGAAGCAGCACAGGTCCCGCAGCTCCTGGTTGTCCTCCTGCAGTTTCTGGTTCACGTCCTGGTTTACATAAATCCAGCATACACACACACACACACACAAATAGAGAGCAGATAAGCAGGGAATGACGTGCACATTTCTGTTGTGACTGATCATTTGCTGACAGACAAGCCTCTCCGCTTAATATTTTTAGCTACTTTCTCAAACCCAAATGACATTTTTTTTTTTACCTTTTGAGCTGTTTGGATAAAATGATCAAGGACAAATGTCGGTTTTTTGCTGTTAAAGTGAAACTGAAGCTGCGGCTAATATCTGATCCAACTATTAAATATCTGCGTTGACGATTTTCAAGACAAGTCCGGATGGAGAATCAATAGCAAAACATCAGAAAGAAAGCAGCCAAAAGCAGACATTTTGCCTCTTTGTCTTGACATAGCCACTGGCCTATTCCAACTCCAGTTCCAATGAAGTTGGAACACGGTGTAAAACATAAATTAAAATGCAATACAATGATTTGCAAATTCTTTTCAACTTACATTTAATTGAATTCACTACAACGACAAGATATTTGATGTTCAAATGGATCAACTTTATTGTGTTTTTGCAAATCTTCACTCATTTGGATCGACCTGTTGTCGTGTTGGTTTTGTATAAACAAGGTTTCCCCCATAAGCCCGGATGTTGGGCGCTGGGCAGTCGTTCATCCAGCGGCCCGTCGTGTTTTTGAGTTAAAAAGTGTTTAAAGTTGACAGGAAATTTGAAAATATCACTTGAGAATTATGTGTTATTGAAAGATTGGGAGATTAACACCTGAACACCAACTATAAAGTCTTAAAAAATGCAGACATAAAACAAAATAAATAAATAAGCAATGCTTAGCCTGGTGGAGCACAAGTAAAGCCTGGTGGCCCGCCAGGCTTATAATACATTGGGGGAAAACCCTGATTCATACGTCACAATTCTAAACTCCATTGTTCCTTTATGAGTTTAAAGTCTATTTGGTCAAATGACAGGTATGATTGTGACATGAGTGGGTTAAACACAGGTGGCAGATGGATCACCTCTAGAAGGAAAACAGGAAGTTACTGGCAGCAGTGGCTCAGCCGATGCCCCTTCCAGGAAGTTTTAACCGATCGATACGACCCAATATATCTGAGATTTTATGTTACAGATTTACACAAAATAGTGCATATTTGCGAAGTGGGCCGTAAGTGACAAGTTTACATTTAATTTCTTTTTAAGTACTGTATAGAGAAAATCTTAAAATGTGTCGTCCACCTACAGTCCCCCAGAGCCAACACTTAGAACCAGCTCTGGCTACAGATCCGGAAATATTGGTGGGGACATGTCCACACCAGTCCTTCGGGAAGTTACGTCTATGCTTTGATCCAAACCGGCTGGGTGTCCTGCTGGAAGGTGAACCTCCACCCTCGTCTCCAACCTTCCACAGCCTCTAACACAGGGGTGGGCAACTCCAGGCCTCCAGGGCTGGTCTCCTGCAACTTTTAGATGTGTCTCTACTTCAACACACCTGAGTCAAATAATGAGGTCATTAGCAGGACTCTGGAGAACTTGACTGCACTGAGGAGGTGATTCAGCTGTTGGATTCAAGTGTGTTGGAACAAGGAGACATCTAAGAGTTGCAGGACACCAGCCCTCGAGGTCCAGGATTGCCCACCCCTGATCTAACAGGTCGTCATCTTCCGTTATTGTTCGGCGTTGAGCTCCATCTACCTTCCAGTCAACTCTGACCAACATCTCTCTGCTTCTGAAGTTTGCTTACACTGGCTTTCATTCAAATGGGGCTGAAACAAAATGTACGCCAACTCTTATTAGTGCATTAGTAGAAGTATTTTAAAAAATCACGAAGTGCTACTTTCAGCCTGTCATATAAAATCGAGTTCAATTTGTGGGTGAAACTTGGATGGGGGAGGAATGTGGCAAAAGTTGAGGTGGTGTGAATACTCCTGCAGGATACATTTGCAGCGTTTCATTTTGACATTTCACTCAAATGTGCACCCTGCATGCTCGCTCGCTTCTCCTGTAACTAAACGAGGTGAAATCCTCAGGAGGGGCCCCTGCTGCTGCTGCTCCGCTGCTCCCGGGGGCCCCCTCCCCACTCCTCCTCACCTTCAGACTCCGGATCTCCGTGAGGTGCTGCTGGAGCCTCCGGTTCACCTCACGCATCAGATTGCCGTGCTCCACGATGACGGCCCTCTTCTCCGTCTCCGTCTGGCGCAGCCGCCGCACCAACTCCTGTTTGCTCCACTTCAGCAGCTCCTCGTCGGGGATTTTGGCGACGTCCTCCGCCGGACGCTCCGCGCTCTTGGACAGAGGCTGATGCTGCTGCTGCTGCTGCTGCAGGCGCTGCAACGCGCCCTTCTCCATCATTCCGGTCAGTGACGGGGAAAGTGCTGCGTGTGGTGAATCCGAGCGAACCCGAGCTCAGATCACAACTCGGATCCTTTTGCACGGTCCTCCTTTTTGCCGTATTATGTCCGCGAAATCGCATCCCGCTCGTTTCGACCCACGCCCATGTTGCAGCTCCAGCTCCAGCACCCGGCCCGCTGTATTCATGCTGTTAGAGCATCATCCTGCAATCCGGCTGAAACTCCGAACAGAGTCTGGAACCGGCTTTACAGGGCGGGTTCCCCTCCAGGTGCATGCCGGCCCTTTTGCGCACTGCCGTTGCTCAGTGCGCACTACAGCTGTCCAGCAACTGAGGAGGAGGAGGAAGAGGAGGAGGAGGAAGAGGAGGAAGGGGGGACTGCAAGGAGAGCAGGCTGCAGGTTCATATCCAGAGAGCCAGGATGAGAAGGTGTGTTCGTGATGACAATAACCCGCTTCTGTCCCCGGATGCTGCTTCCGTCCCGCCCTCTATGCTAATGCCGCTTGGTCTTTTGGCGCCATCTAGTGGACACCAACATTCAAAAGTGCTGGGCTTGAACTACACAGCATGTAGCTCACAGTCATTGTTTTTTGTTGTTGTTGTTTTTGCTTAAAAATATACATAATGATGTCATGGGACAATTATTAGTTATTGTCCAAGTTATTATTAATTATTGGCACTGTTTTTTCTGTTCATTCTTTTTTTTTCTTTGGTGCAAAAAATAAAACCCTTCTTTGGTTTACAAAAGATAGTAAATGTCCAGCATATCACCAGATTGTCTTTCTCCAAGATCATTTCACAGCTGTGTGGGACTTCCTATTTGTGATGAAAAAGCCTCTGATTTGCTCTTCTTTTTATTCATTTACCACAAAGTGTGTGTGCAATAAACACTACAAACATTACGAACTGACAATAAAAATAAAACAAACAAGCGAGGGAGTGTTCATTCTTAAAAGTTGGACCACATCAGTCAGCCCTGAACCGAGACTTACCAGCCGTGTGATGACATTTTGCTTCTGCCTTAAAGTATTCTGTTCCATTATATATATATATATAAAAAAAAAAAATTCCCTTCTCACCCACCGCGGGTGGTTCTTATCCTCTGAGCTCGGGTCCTTTACCAGAGGCCTGGGAGCTTGAGGGTTCTGCGCAGTATCTTGGCTGTGCCAAGGACTGCACATTTCTGGACTGAGATGTCTGATGTTGTTCCTGGGATCTGTTGTAGCCATTGGTCCAGTTTGGGGGTGACTGCCCCGAGGGCCCCGATGACCACAGGCACCACTGTGGTCTTCACCTTCCAGGCCCTCTCCAGTTCCTCCCTGAGGCCCTGGTATTTCTCTAGTTTCTCGTGCTCCTTTTTCCTGATGTTGCAGTCGCTTGGTATTGCTACATCTATCACAACGGCTTTCCTCTGTTGTTTATCCACTACGACAATGTCTGGTTGGTTCGCCATTACCATTTTGTCTGTCTGGATCTGGAAGTCCCACAGGATCTTAGCTCTGGCGTTCTCCGCCACCTTTGGGGGTGTTTCCCACTTTGATCCCGGGGTTTCCAGTCCATATTCTGCACAGATGTTTCTGTACACTATGCCTGCAACTTGGTTATGTCGTTCCATGTACGCTTTCCCTGCCAGTATCTTGCACCCTGCTGTTATGTGCTGGACTGTCTCAGGGGCCTCCTTGCACAACCTACACCTTGGGTCTTGTCTGGTGTGGTATATCTGGGCCTCTATTGCTCTGGTGTTTAGGGCCTGTTCCTGGGCGGCCAGGATGAGGGCCTCTGTGCTGTCCTTGAGTCCAGCTTTTTCCAGCCATTGGTAGGATTTACTGATATCAGCCACTTGGGTTATTTGCTGGTGGTACATCCCATGTAGGGGCTTGTCCTGCCATGATGGTATCTCTGGCACCTCAACCTCCGTTCCCTGTTGTCTGAGATATTCACTGAGCACATTGTCTGTTGAGGCTTTGTCCCTGATGTATTTATGGATCTTAGTTGTTTCGTCCTGGACTGTGGTTCTCACACTCACTAGTCCTCTGCCTCCTTCCTTGCGGCTCGTGTACAGTCTCAGGGTGCTGGATTTGGGATGGAATCCTCCATGCATATATATATATATATATATATATATATATATATATATATATATATATATATATATATATATATATATATATATATAATGGAACATCCATTTTCTAACAGTGAGGTTTTGATCAAACCACACTTTACAAATCCAGAACTATCATTTTAATCTCTTAATCTGTAGCTTTATAAGAAGTCAACATGAAATAAGTTGAAATTTAAAACTTCTCAAAAGTGTGGCATTCCATTGTATTCAGCCTCAGAACATCTCCTAATCGCTCAAATCATCTTTTGAAAGTCTGCAGTTCTCTGATTATTACTTTGAATAGGCCTCTTGTACACCTGAACATGCCTTGATCTAACTGGACAACTTATTAACTATCTTCTCAAAGGATTATCCCACCTGAGCTGTGCATCTCAGCGGCTCCTCCAGCGTTACCATGGGCCTCTTCACTTCATCTCTGATTAAAGCTCTTCGTGCCTTACTCCCACTCCTCACTCGAAGACTTTTCTGTCGCTGCTCACCTGGATTGGCAGAAATAATTAAGTCGTCTCCTGGTAAAATGATTTTGGCTGATCAAATCGAAACATTTTCTCCATTCAGAGTGATTTCCTGGACTTCTATAAGCTTTTTAAATGTAAAAAAAAAATTTTTAAATCCTTATTTATACACGCTTCATTTTACAAACCATTTTAATAAATCTTTAGTTCAGCACCAATGCCCTACAAATGTCTCCTCAAGGCACTTTACAAACAAAACATTCAATGTAACAATACAGGTAGATTACTTTACTCTGACCTGGAATGTTGGGTCAAACTTTTATTTTCCCCCACAGTCCTCTACTTGATGATAAACTTGATAAACACGATGCTTTAACAGAACTAACAACGACACCTTCTTCCCAGCAGGAAGTGCAAAACAGGCGTTGGTGACTCACCGACGACAAAATCTGCAGAATGCGACGCAGCCGGTTTGGAGCCCGATCCAAGACATGCCCCTAAAGTCACCGCAAACAAACGCAAGCTGATAACTACAGAGAAAAACCAGAGAGCTGTGCAGCCAACAGGGGGGAAAAAGGAGCTAGAAGTGATGAAAGAAAGCAGCAAAATGATAAGGAACTATTAACAAATACTACACACTTTGTACAATATTTGTGGCATTGGACTAATTTGCGGTGTCCTGCCCCTTAATGGGGAATAATGAGTTTATTGGTAGGTTCAGCTGTTGCTTCCTTTCTTCCAGGTGATCATTTCCTTTTAAATAGAAGCAGAATGACTTTGAAATATAACATCTGCTAATAAAACAGTACAAGCTGGTTTTTTTTTTCAAACCTGACTCACAGAATGAGTTAGTTGTTGAGGTCAATGACTGACATTGCAAAGTCGAGTCAGTGGAAGTCAATGACCTGATGCGGTCTGCTGGGTTTCCTTAGATAAAAAATCTTTTTAATCCACCTTGGATAACAAATTGAGGTTACTGTACCGTTTGATAACTAGGACCAGTTGGGATGTAGGTATGACTGAATTTTTTTTTGCGACACGTTTCAAGACATTTGTTGCAAACTGTTCGCTATATGAATAAAGCTGAACTGGATTGAACAAAAGGCTTTTACTGATCTCCCTTGAGAATATTCTCAGAAGCAAACAGTCGGCTCCTCTCTGGAAGCTGCCGTTCTTCATGTGTAGCTCGAAGACGGTTTCCACAGTTCCGATTAATGTACATCAGGTTTTATTTTGGTGTTTGAATTATAAAGCTAGACGGTTGTAAGAGTTTTTAGAAGGAATCTCAAGTATCTGCAGATTTTAGCTGATTGTGGATGGTTGGGGTCCCTCACTCCCTTTGAAAACTGGGGGTCCACTGTACTCTACTCTGTTCTATGTTTAGCGAAATATGCTTTGTAAATATCAAACATTTCATGCAATATGAAATTTTGTACATTAGTAATCTATTTCACACAAAAAAAACAAAAACTTTACCTCCTGATAGACCTTAGAAATAAATGTTGCATTCATACGGACCGATTCAGTATTAGAACATGGAAAAGGAACATATTAGATGTGTTAGAGGTGAAAAGGTAATTTAATTTAGCAACCAAATTCACTAAGTGATTCATTCCAGACGGACATTTTCAAGGTACCTTTTTCTGTCAGTGTCTCAGTGAACTTATTTCTCCTCTGTTAGTGATTTTTATTTACGAGACATGATGTAAAGAAAATCATGCCCCGCTACTTTATTTTCTTAGTTTCTCAATGAACAATAAGGTTAGAATTCGTTAGTTGCTGACAACAGCGTGGGGCGTCCGCCCAGGAAGTCACACATTAGGACTCCGGTACATTTTTGCCATTTGGGGCATAGAGAAGACAGAAGTGCGGCAGCCCCTACTGTATTAAATGAAGACAGCACGAATAGAAAATTGGCCATGCTGAGGTAAAACATAATAAATAAATGAAATAAATATTAAGTAACTACAAAGCTATCTGTCCGGTACTAGTGCTAACTAACTAGAAACAACCAATCAAAGCCAGGAGGAGTGTCGTAGCGCTGTCCATCACAGTCTTGTGTGGCGCTGCTCATCTCCCTACCTCTTCCCTTGTTGCTCTCTGCAAAGACAGCTAGCATAGCGCGTTGTGAATGCTCAGGCTAGTTAGCATGGCCACGGCTGATGGAAGACAGCTGGTTTTCCTTTATTGATAAGTCACTTCTCAGCCATTAGCAAGTTTAGCGGTGAGTACATGAGCATGATTGAAGGTGCTAAGACCCTCCTCCCGGTTCTGATTGGTTGTTTCTAGTTAGTCAGAGCGATACATTTCTTGAGACCGCAATAGTTGCAGAAGGAGGCAGTGGAGGAGACCAATTCTTTTTAATAAAATGTACATACTGCAGCTTTAATAGTATTGAGATAACATGATGGGGATTTTTTCTTACATTTGCAGAAATACTACCAGAAATATTACAATGCATTTGGTTGCAAGTTTTAATCCTACATGAAAAAAATCCTATTAAAAAAAAAAAAAATCCCCCAAAAATTAATAAATACTGACCACTGGATATGGCCACCCTGGAAGTGGGCGTAAATGTAAATTGCTCCAAGACAACTGGTATGAATTTAAGATTTTATTACATTTATCTAAATTATCTCGAATAGACAACCACTTTCCTAACAACAAGGAGTCACATTTCAAGAAAAGCTGATAACATACATAACACACACAAAGAACATGCACTAACTTTTAATTTTAGTCTATAGTTTGCAGATTTATTTACATCTGCCACTGCTAGACTGGTTAGCTAATTCCTGGTTGCTGATTTAAATCTCACTGAACTACTTTCACAGGCATTTGCAAAAGGCACGTCGTCTTGCATCCATTGCTTTCAAAAGAGATGCAAGCGAAGGGAAAGTAAGTTGGAATTGTAAAGCACACCCAAGCAAACTGCCGTCTTCCCCGCAGGGCCGCAGAAATATGTGGGAAGGGTTGTTTGACTAGATTATCTGCATTTTTTAAGAGGATGAGTTTCATGCAAAAGAACAGATGACAGCAGTCTGTCTGCAGAGTCTGCCAGGAGAAGATGGAGAAGCTGCTGCTCACACTCGTAACTCTCGTCTTGGTGCCATCCTGCAGCAGTCAGTCGTCGTCCTGCAGTAACTATCCATGTCCCAAGTACCAAGTCGTAGAGACGAACGAGGTAGGAATGATGGCAGTTACCTCAAAAGCAAATGTTTAGTGGTTTCTCTATGTCAGTAGAAACAGGATTTCTATTTGCTTGCTGTGTAACAGGATTTTGAGGAGCGGCGCTATGTTGACACCGACTGGATAACCACGAAGCTGAGCAGCAGAGACAGTTCTGCATTCATGGCCGCATCGAAGACACTGAGAGCTTTCTGCAACAAACAGAAGGAAGCGGGTAAATCAGGAGCTTAAGCTTCATCTTTTTGCTTAAACAATGATATGGTTTTGGGAAGTAATTTGTGAATAAAGTAATGACTAGAAGCACAAAGCAGAACAATAAAGTCAAAGTACCAAAGGTCAGGGTTCCCCTCAGTGTATTACAAGCCTGGCGGCCCACCAGGCTTTACTTGTGCCCTCAACAAGCTAAGCATTGTTAGTTTATTTTAGTGTTTTTTAAAAAATGATTGCCTTTTAAAAAAAACTTTATAGTTGGTGTTTAGGTATTTATCTTCCAGTCGTCCAATAATGGATAACTATCAAGTGATGTTTTAAAATCACTGTTTAATGATGAGCGTAGAGAGGCTACAGACATCAACGCAGCCCAAGTCCCTTCCTTGTTCCTTTGCCGCATGTCTTTCCATCCGTTCCTGCTAGTTCACTGTGGCCACTAGTGCCAGAAAATTGTTAAAAAAAAAAAAAAAAGACTGTTGCTGGATGTTACAGGGACAGGGGGAGAGAGTACAGGCAAAATAAATGTCTTATGCAAAACCAACAAACTGGAAAGAAATGACCCTTTACCCATTGATAATTACATCAACTCATACACTGAACTGCATATTTTGGGATTTGATTTTCTTTAGACAATGAAAATGTTCTCTTATTTTATCGCCAATGTTCTGTCATGTGAGAGAAAGAGAAACCCCAGTGCTAACCACTGGAGCCAGACTGCAGTTCAGGTGACAACAGATGATGTCAAACCGGCATTTCCACTTTAAGCGGCTTTATCTGCACATCGTTCTTCTCTTTGACGGTTCAGTCTTCTTTTGTAGGTCATGAGGTCCTCGATGGCTGGCCCATACTGATAACCTCAACAGACGGTGAGACTCCTTCTACTTCCTTGTCGTGGTTTCTTGCACCCGGCTCGAATCCTGAGATCACCGATACATTGGTCACACCGGAGCACAAAGCTGCCACCACCATCTATGTCCGGTGAGCATTGTTGCCTTGTTGGAACTCAACCCAGTAAGAAAAGATTCTTGTAAAAATATGTTTCAAGGTTTGCCATGTGTGATCAGGTGGAGCAGACAATACAGAAACCAAGATAAATAGACATAAGTCGAAGTTAAGGCTAATCACTTTAAGCTTTAAAGTATTTAAAACGCATAAAAGTCCAAGATATGTCATCTACCTTGGAGGGAGGTCTTCCTCTGCAAGGATTCTGGGCCGTTACCGCACCATCTCTCTCAAATCTAAAAGAAAATGCCCAGCAACTGGTTCGAGGACCCTGAAAGGGTCATCACACGACGGCCGTAGTAGTGTTCTATGTGCACCAAAACAAATTTACGGGTCTATATGCTCTTTGGGACAAATGACTGGGGCAAGCAATTGTGTACAGGGCCAGGAACACATTATTGCACAAGTGGACTAAACTGTGGTGAGGAGACTTCAGGTAAAAACTCCCAAGCCCACAGGCTGACCAAAAGCCAGCTTTACTTGTTTATTGGATTGCATTGCAAGTACCCAGTGGAAAGGAAGGTGGACCGAAGGTCGTCTAGAAAAAACGTTAAAAATCCCATTCAAACACAGAACTTTGCCTGAAAAAGAAAAGAATAGTATGCATTTTTGTTTGACTGCAACCCTAATGTTTCCTGTCGTGGCTGTGCCCAGTCCATTGTCTGTAGTCAGTTTGTCCTGACTGGCTGAGTGGAGCAGCCAATCAGACGTCAGGGTCTGTGGCCCAGCCACACAAGCCCCGCCCACTCAGTCTGAGGGTTTGACAGCTTAAATTGTTTCATGAGAACAGCTCATACACAGGAGCCATGAACATAAATAAAAGCACAGTGAACTAATTAAATATACTTTCAAATAGAAGGTTTCTTTAAATTGTATTTTAGTGTTTAATTTCAGTATTTAAAAAGGTAGATTTAATTATTTCATGGGACATTTAGTAATTTGCATATTTAATCATTTCATAATTAATTATTTATTGATGTATTTAATAACTAAATTACATATTTAATCATTTAGAATTAAATGTAAATATGTAATGAGGAATTTAATACTTTTACATTTAATTAATTAAAGATGCATTATGTAACATTTATATATATAAAAAAAAAAAAAATTCCCTTCTCACCCACCGCGGGTGGTTCTTATCCTCTGAGCTCAGGTCCTCTACCAGAGGCCTGGGAGCTTGAGGGTTCTGCGCAGTATCTTGGCTGTGCCAAGGACTGCACATTTCTGGACTGAGATGTCTGATGTTGTTCCTGGGATCTGTTGTAGCCATTGGTCCAGTTTGGGGGTGACTGCCCCGAGGGCCCCGATGACCACAGGCACCACTGTGGTCTTCACCTTCCAGGCCCTCTCCAGTTCCTCCCTGAGGCCCTGGTGTTTCTCTAGTTTCTCGTGCTCCTTTTTCCTGATGTTGCAGTCGCTTGGTATTGCTACATCTACCACAACGGCTTTCCTCTGTTGTTTATCCACTACGACAATGTCTGGTTGGTTCGCCATTACCATTTTGTCTGTCTGGATCTGGAAGTCCCACAGGATCTTAGCTCTGGCGTTCTCCGCCACCTTTGGGGGTGTTTCCCACTTTGATCTCGGGGTTTCCAGTCCATATTCTGCACAGATGTTTCTGTACACTATGCCTGCAACTTGGTTATGTCGTTCCATGTACGCTTTCCCTGCCAGTATCTTGCACCCTGCTGTTATGTGCTGGACTGTCTCAGGGGCCTCCTTGCACAACCTGCACCTTGGGTCTTGTCTGGTGTGGTATATCTGGGCCATATATATATATATATATATATATATATATATATATATATATATATATGTGTGTGTGTGTGTGTGTGTGTGTGTGTGCGTGTGTGTGTGTGTGTGTGTGTGTGTGTGTGTGTGTGTGTGTGTGTGTGTGTGTGTGTGTGTATATACGTATATATACACATTATTTTTATTTTTTTTCTGCATATTTTTTTCTACATATTTGTGAAAACTGTCAGCATGTCCTGACAGTATAATATAAGACAGATAATCTGTGAAAAGATTGATCTCCTCCCTGAGCTGCTGTTGCCATCTGAAGAAATGTACCACTCCCAACCAAAAACAGCCAATCAGAACCAGGAGGAGGATCTTAGCGCTGACTATCATCCTCCTATACTTGCTGCTCAATGTGCTAGTGGCAGAATAACAACTTACAGGAAAACTGTTTATCTCTGTCATCCATGGCCATGCTAACTAGCCTGGGCATTCATAACAGGCTATGCTAGCTGTAGCGTAGCAGAGAGAAAGTGAAGAGGGTGGAGGGGGTGACAATAGGGGATCAGCGGTGCCACACAAGCTTTGAACTTTCCTGTTCTATCTCCTCAGGTCTTACAGTGGAACCCCAAGCCGCACCACTGCTGAGGAAAACAAAAAAATCCTCAGTGAAGCCTTGACTAAAGCAGGAAAAAAGTTTGTTTCTGACATTTATATCGGGGCTCACTATGAGTCATTCTTTGCTTTATCTCACCACAATGAAGTCTGGATGTATAGCGCCTGAAAGAAGCTGACGGGATGTGATGGTCCCCGTGCGTCATGTCATCATTCTGGCTTAGTTATACCTGCTTTCTTGTTTCTACCCTGTGTTAGTGCTCTAGGTTAGTTAAGCAGTACTCCAATTGCCCATGCAGGGTCATGTCAGGGTTTCTTAATGTACCCTCGCCCCCCCCATCCTTTTCTATACTGTTCAAGCTGTAAGACATGAAAATTGATGAAAACAACAAAAAGAAAGAAATGTCTTTTTTTGTTGTTTTTATTTTTTTTGGTGAGGCAATTTGAAGTCGTCTTTAGAGGACGTTTTCCTGATTCAGGAAAATATGGTTTCAGTTAAAGCAGTTTGCTGGAAAGTTTTGACCTATTGTCTCTACAGTAATGAAACTCCTTCTTTATGTAGTGAGAATGTCCAATGCTAATTGTGTCTGACTATACATTTTGACTTAAATAAAGTACATGTACTATGTAATGAAAGCGTTGTGTTGATTTTATTTCAGCGTCTGCTTTGCAATGAAATGTAGTTAGCATACCACTGAAGAGACAATTAGCAAAGACAATTGAATAGCTTGAATAGTGAAGTCAGGTGTAGGCTTAGAAAGAAAATCAAGAGTTCCAGCAAGCAGCACTCACTATTGACCAATAGTCTAGGGTCTTTATGCAATCATTGAAACATTTTGCAATAAATAGCAATACTAAATAAATCATTAACCCCTAAAATCCTGACGTACCTCCCTGTATCTCTAACACAGACGTGCTCTATGCTGTTTTAACCATGTTCCACTCAGAAATATGCAGTTCTTCCTGCAGCCTCTTGGAGGCGCTGATGTCCTTGTTTACACCTTCTCTGCTCCAACGAGGAGAAGCATCCATCTGTATGTAGCGTTTGTTTCTCTTGACTGTGACAGACCACCAGCCTTGGCTCACACAGTTGCTGTGTGAGGTCACTACGAGGTTAAAAGGCCGTTGGAAGAAGGAGCGCAACTACATACTTCCTGAGGTGTATGCCAACACATCGTCTCCCCCACCCCAACACCCCAACACCCCCACCATCCCTTCTCTGGCCCGGGTTTGACATGTCATTACATCTCTCCCTTATTCATGTGCTTATGAAATACAGTAATTCTATTATGGACTTTTTTTATGTTACATATTACAGCAGGTGATCATCTCAATCACAAACAAACAAACAAATAAAAAGTTTCACAAGGTAAAACTACAGTTTAAAACAGCAGTGGCCCTCAGTGCTCAACAGATTTTCTGTAGTGGAAATGTGAAATCTGAACAACAACCAGGTCTCTATGCCAGAGTTTTAACACTAAATTGTTACATTTCGTGCCTTTGCACTTGCGCACTTGCTCAAGAATGGCATCAAATTAAACAGACTGTGCTAATAGTCCGTACCCATGTTCTGGTAGATTAAGCTTTAGATATGCTGCACAAAATGATCATCTTTTCCAAGCTTTGTTTGTTTTATCTTATTATAAGGAGATAGTATCTCAAAAATATAATGAGATAATTGTCTCATTGTACTGAGAAATAATAAGATTATGGAGTTTTAACTTTTTTATGTTTTAGAAATTGGAATAGTTACCATACTATTTGTAAGCAGTGATATCTGTGTGTAATCTCTGGATAATAACACAACCTTTAGCAGGAAGAGAAAAGGAAAAGGTACATTGCTTTAGATATCTGTCACATTAAAGGCAGAATTATTCTCAGAAATCTGGTATTTTAAGAAGTATGTGTTGACTTCTTACAACCATTCTGACCACGTTAAAACAACTCCAATCTCAAAAACATATTATGCAGGTTCATAAAAGTGCCATTTTATAAATCTTTAAACGGCTGCCATATTTTTATGAGGTGGAGATTTTTTTCAGGTCACTTACATAATAACCTCCCCTCCGCCCCCGAATTTTAAGATGCATAAAGTTTTTGTTCCAAAAGTACAGTGGCTATAAAACAAAGCTGTTATAGAGCTTCAAAGAAACACAGTTTTTTTGTTTTTTTTTTCACTGCCATCAAAGTTACTCGTATAAAAGATAGGTACAGTCCTTCTGGTATCGGCCCGCCAGATTAACAACTATTGGCATTGTAGTTGGTTTTCTTTATGTGGAAGATTACATTTTGCATCCACACCATACCTAAATCTTCTTTGAGTACCACGCCAGGACTCATATCATTAACAGCATGACCTATTCTATTTTCACTGATTTCATCAAAGATTTTGCGAGGAATCATTATTTTTAAGACTCTCTGAGAAGGCCTACTTGCCTTCTGTGGTCAATTTGAACCTAAATAACAAGGCTCTCTCTCTTCCAACACACAAACACACTCACTATTGGAGTCTGATAAGAGAAGTCAGTGTCAGCCCTGAAGGGAGGTGCTTGTTAATAGAGTTTGCTTTGTGGAGGAGATGGCTCTGAGAACGCAGGACTGATGTATTCGCCTTTGTGTAGGGATGGAGAGAAGGCCTTTACTTGTATACACAATAGCCCATCAAACGAGCTACAAACTCTGAGGTTTGGGGAATTTTTTTTTTTTTAATTTGAAAGTTGGTGAGAGATTTTTAACTATGGCACCACTCCCCATTTTTTGAACTTGACAGTGAGCCGGACTCGTTTCGAGGTTGTCCTTTGTCACTCATTCTGGTCATAATCTTTGTGGCAAAAATCTCTAGGCACAGACAAGTGTTGAGGAGATCCATTTTGTTGGCCTCAAGATCCGGTCTCTGCTTTTGCAGGTGATGTGACTCTATTGCCTTCGTCAGACTGAGATTTACAGATTTTGCAGGAGCAGTTGGCAGCTAAATGGAAGTCTGGACCTCTCTGCTGCCCCAGTGACCCAATCCCGGATTAAGCAAAACATAAAGGATGGAAGTACCTTCCTAATCTTTGACCTTACTAGGGTAAAAAAAACATTTTGTAAGTAGGGAATTGTAGATAAATGTAGATAAGTGTGAATAATATTTATAGTGAGGAACAGGAATGGGCTAAAAGGCCAGAATAACAAAGTCATGCGTGATACAGCAGTTGACAGTGCATGGCTGCGAAGTCATTCGCTGATCACTGGAAGATGAGCACTCATCGTGTCACACACACATACTTGTTGTACTTTATAGAAAATGGCGACATCTGTCCAGTAGGTTCGTGTTGGGGGAATCGACTTTGATGATGAAAAAAATTTTCACCAGAAATTATTAGAACATTTTTAGATGTAAGAGTATGGGAGCATCAAGGAATCCTCCGAGATGTCAGAAAATCTGGGTATCAGGATATAAGGACTACAAGCCCTATTGAAATACGACCTTGGTAGCCGGGAGGATAAGAACTCTGCCTCAGACCCGGGTTCGATTCCCGCTAAGCTACAGGATCCGGTCCAGCATGGCATTGTCCTTCTAAGGACATCTTTTGTCAAAGATTATTTCAAGGTTAACGGATAAAATGGGAGATTTGGGAAATTTGGAGGGTTAGGCTCTAAATTTTGCCATCAGGATGCAAAAAATGACCAACATAGAAAAATCCTGGGGGTCGAACCATTTAATATGGGCCATTTGGGAAGAATTATTATGGCACATTTGGGAGGATTTTAAATGGGACATTTGGGAGGATTTGTCATGGTGAGATGTTACCAGGACTCGAAGGCAAGCAACAACTACGGACACCAAACGCAGTTTAACAGATTTATTGAAAAGTTGAGTGCAATGGGGAGAGAATTTGTGAGGATTTAACATGGGAATTTTGGGAGGACTTACTATGGTAAATATTGGTGCATCAAGGAATCCTCCGAAATGTCAGGCACTCCATTGGGACATCCAGGTGGACTTAACACTGGAAATATGGGTGGACTTAACATGGGAAATTTATTTTAAATTAATACATCTAAATGTTCTTCTGGTTTGTATGGACAGTTATTGCTGTCCAAGAGGAAAATACATTTTCAAACATTATCACAGTCGTGATACTGTAATTGTACCAAGGTGATAGTATATTGTACAAACATGATAATATATTAACATGATAGTACCTCCAAGAACATCTCTTATCAGCTACATGTTCCTGTGACCACCTGATCGGGAGAAAAATGGGAAGAATTCATATTTTGCCCTGTTGGATTCTAAAAAGTTTCTAAGAAGAGTTTCAAAATACAAAAAAAAAGATAAAAAAGAAATGGTTATGAGACATAAAATATTGAATAAGAAATGTATTGCAAACAACCATTAAACTGAAGCAATCTTTTCATCAGCTGATGAAAAGATTAAGACCACAGCCTTTAAAAGCCTAAATCGTCACATAAATGTGGATTCAGTGCTACTCACTACTTGTGGTGCATACTGTGATGCCAAGTTCTCCAGCAGGTTGGTTTGCTTTAAATGGGCTGATTGGCTAATGAAAAGCTTTCGGGAACCTGTGCTAATGTAAGAATTATTGATCTCTTTAGCGGTACCAACAGCTCTGTCCATTGTACATCTTTGTAAAACAAACTACAGATGATTTGTTTCACTATTGTGCTGATGTACAGTACTACAAAAACTGATTTATTTATTCAGATAACTTCCCCAGTACACAGACTATGCAAAGACAGGGTCAGCATTGTCCGGTGTGTGAGACAGTCTTCTGGGTTTTGTACGTTGAATTTCAAACACGTCTGATCAATCTTTGCATAACAGAAAAACCCTTTTAACTGTTGCAAGCAAATCCCGATGATCAAATGGGGAGGATCTACTTCAATAGTCGGTGCAGAAAGGAATAAACATGGAATCATTTACAGGACAATGCCTGAATGAATACATCAAAGGAAGGTGTAGCATCACTACGGCTGAGGTGTAGTAATGGAGGAGAAGGCATCGTTGAATGAAAACATTCAACGTGGTCACCGTTCTTTCCCCCGCACAGAGTTCTGTTTGAACGTTTCTGTCACAGTTAAATATCTCAGATTAAATCTTCTGCTTCTGATGTGTTATGTTTAATCAAGGACTTGTAAGCATCAACGGTCAGACACTGAGGAAAAGTTTAACAAGTTTATTTCAAGAACATGCAAAAAAGGAAGATTGTCACTTCTGAAAAATAAGGTAAGTTGTAAATGCGATGTTCTGGATGAACGATTGGATCGGGGGCCTTACTTTTCCTTACCAGTGATCCAAGGAGGAGGTAAGTGTGATCAGAAGGAGTGGTTGGCGGTCGGTGTACAGTGGGTGATTGTCCCTTTGTCACCAGTAAGGAACGACGAAGTGTTGGCGGATGAACAGGCGAACAGCAGCGAGGTTTGGTTCTGAGACTGTGTTGATGAGAGACAATGTCTCTCGTCACAAAATGGGGTGATGTGATCAGAACCAGAGGACAACTACAGGGTGTCCAGGAGCCAGGCATATCCAGATTCAGAGCCTGCAAAGAGGGGAGGCGAGGAGACGAGGTAAGGTAAACCGAGGAGCAGACTTGGACCGAGGACACAGAGAACTGATTACCACATGAACCATCTGGTGTCTGCTGCTGGCGCATCAACCAGTAACTGCTAGAACAGGTGTGAAAAATCCCTTCTAAGTCAGCCTGGTGATCCTTCTTAACATCCATCATCGGCTCTAACGAAATAGGAACTTACATTTTTCTGCCACAGCCAATTTCCTCTAAGAAACTGGTGGCTGAACACCACCAGTTTCAGCCACCAGTGCCAGCCACATATTTTAATTCCTGACAATATTTTTTTCTGTCATAATGTGGTACTGGAAGACCAAAATGCAGACAAGCTTAAAAGGTTCACCCATCCATTATCTAACACCCCTATCCTTGCAGGATCACAAAGGGGGCTTCTGCCTATCTCCAGCAGTCAATGGGTAATAGGTGG
The DNA here is from genome assembly GCF_002775205.1 of Xiphophorus maculatus. Lineage (NCBI taxonomy): Eukaryota > Metazoa > Chordata > Actinopteri > Cyprinodontiformes > Poeciliidae > Xiphophorus > Xiphophorus maculatus. The sequence goes on from NC_036464.1 coordinate 24,109,535, forward strand.
GGTACACACTGCACAGGTAGCAGTGTTACCAACTGTGCAGACTGAAAGCAGAAAGGCATCAAGAACGATTTTATGTTAAAATGAAGAAACCATAGAGGTTTATTGGCACAAGATAGAACAGGACTTAGAACTGGAGTGCTTAGAAAAGCAGAAACCATCATAAAACAATGAAAACCAAAGAGTTAAATTAGTGATGGAGAAGTGAAGAGTGACATATAAGCCAGGTGAGTCTACTCACAGCGATACAGAACAGCTGAGCGAGTGCTGAGCAGGAGGACTGAGGGGACGACAACAAGGAAAACACAGAATGATGCAGAGGGACCTGCAAAGAAGCCAAACGAGCTTCAAAGACAAAGGGGAAAAGTCCAGAGTGAATACGAGTCAAAGCCAAAAGAGTCAGGAAACTGAAAGCAAGAAATAATTATGAACCTATAAGGCAAAACCCCAGAAATGACCAGAGAGGGGGTAACACTAGGCATTAGTGGATGTCCTAACTTTTTTTCAAAATCCACATTTGTATATTTTTTTATATTGTCTTTGCTAAATGACCAAAGCAATGTGGATTTTCCACATTTAAGTGGGATTATTTTTTCTCCAGGAACAAAAAGAAACAAGATTTGACGTCTGCATGTGAATATTAAAGAAAAAATAAAAATTTTGCGGGTTGTAATTTTTTTTTCACTGCTGTATTCTCATCAGTCATTTAATCTCTGCTATGATAATGACACAAAGGAGTTTGACAAAAAGGCACAATTATGCACAAAACGTCTTTTCTAGTTGTCACAACGGCAGTGAATGTGCCTGCTGAAGCAATGAGGTGAAAATATAGGTGATTATGTGAATGTATCTAAATAAAAATGTAAAGATATTTACATGAACCATTTTGAAAATGAACAAAAAAAAAGTATGAGAAACATCATTCGCTGTTTCCTAATCCATCATAATGCTGTTGTGTCAAATCATGGCTGTCGGTATCTGTGGGTGAGGATTATACCAAAGCCATCACCAAAGTGTGTGTGTGAGCAGTGTGTGTGAGCATAGGTCAAGAGACTGTAAATGTGATCATGCAGCTTATTCACTAATGCTACGCAGTCTACTGTCTCTTTTGCATGGTATTATGAATCTCCAGCTTCTTTCCACACTGTAATGATGTCATTTGAATATCTGGATGTGGATTTCAGGAGTTGGACTGTATTTGTCAGTCATGTATTAGAAATAGAGAGAGATTTCATTGTTCCGGAGTGTGTTAAAAACCAGCCTTTTGTACTATTGAGAAACAAGTCCTTCCTGGAAGCATAGACTGTTTTTTTTCTTCTTCTTCTGAGATTAAATTTTTACCCGCTAACGTTTCCCTGTGATGTTCGATGCTATGACACTTCCTGGAAATTGCCTCTGCTGTAAACAGCCATCCTCCTCTGTGCAGTGGGAAGTGCCGAGCCGAACAAATTGTTAAGTTGTTAATTTAATGTTTGGAAGCGTGACCGACACGGACTGCACGACTTCCTTCACTTCCTCTGCTGAAACTACAGGCAGATTGCTATTTGCTAAGACAGAACATCAATGTTATTGTTCAACAAAAAGGAGAAATTATAGGGAAACTCAGAGGGCGAACTGGTCATGGACCGCAGGCAATGAAATAAAAGTGCCCAGCAAAAAAAAAAAAAATCAGGAGCTTACATCCTGAGGTGGGGTAAAATGACAAATCAAACTCAAATCAGATCAAATTTTATTTGTATAGCACATTTCAGCAGCAAGGCATTTCAAAATGCTTTACATCACAAACACAAAAACACAGTCATGCGACGTACAATCAACAATCAAAACATTACATTAAGTCAAGTGCCATCGTTAAATTTGTAACTGATTACAAAGGAGCCAGGTAAGCTAGTCTAATCAGATGCTTTTAGATGTTCCAAGATCCAACCTTAGAGGTTGAGGTGATCGTAGTTTTGTAGTTGCTGATCACAGTCTATTGAACACCTTCCCTTACTTTATCTGCACAAAGTTTAGAGAAATTTAAAGCTGCAATATGTAAATTTTATGAAATTTTTTAAAAAAAATTTATTTACACATCTCTTAAAACTCTGACAGGAAGAGATAGAAGATTCTGAAAAGATGGATCTCTTCCACCTCCTTTAGAGCAACTACTGCAGTCTGAAGAAATACACGGCACCAGACCAAAAACAACCAATCAGAGCAAGGAGGAGGGTCTTAGCGGCTGTCAACCAACCTCGTATACTCGCTGCTCAATGTGTGGATGACGGCGAAACAACTTATCATTACAGGAACACCGTTAATCCACCATCATGCTAACTAGCCCTGAGCATTCTCAACCGGATTAAGCTGCAGGTCTGCAGAAAGCAAAGGGGAGGGGTTGAGCAGCGCCACATGAGACTGTGATTAACAGCACTAAGACCTGCCTCTTGGTTCTGATTTGGGTTTTTTCTAGTTAGAACTGGGAGCACTGGGAGAAGGCAGAGGAGCTCAATTTTCCCACAGATTTTCATGGCCATGGTCATGACTTTATTACGGAGCCCTCTGGGGGACATGGGATTTTATTTTATTTTACGTTCCCTTGAAATACTGTACTGATCAGTTCATGCAGCATAATTGAATACTGTAAGCCTTTCTTATGGAGGGCGCCGTGCTTTAAGCTTTAATATAAGGTTATCATCAGGTTTTTCCATGAATGTTAATATCTTTTTGTGAAATATCTGAAGCTTTATATCTTTTTCTTTAGGATAGAAAGGCACCACAAACCTATGATATAAACAGAAACGTTCCGTAAGTAGGAAAGAAATAAAAATACATCCTAATTTGGACTAATTTGGGTTCCGTAATAAAGTCATGACCATGGCCATGATATTTTTTCCTCCAGAAAGGCTCCACACCATATAGTTTTCACATTATGTCAGTTTTTCTTTTGTTGGGGTGTTACACCTCTTAATTCTAAATGTTGAATACTTAATTCATTTTTTTTATTTTTTTATTTATTTTACATTCTAAGTACCTGGGTTCAGATTCTAGCCAACATCCATCTGTTATCTTTCGCGGGTCCGTTTTAGAAACATTCTTCGCGACGATTCTTTCTCAGGACAAACCACCACAGCTGAAAACCTGATTATTAAATGTTTTATTTTGAAATGCCAGACCGGACACGTAACTTTCCCGGAGCCTCGTGAGCTTCACCAAACCAGCGACACCGAGTCAAATGTTCGCCTATTGAGAACTTACCTTCCCACGCAGCCCCAGCTCTCTGCCTCCGCCTCACGCTGTCCCCACCTTTTGGACCGCCACCGGAACGCCGGAGCGCCCGCCGAAGGAAGTGGCCCGCATGGTGGTTGAAGGGATGCCCGAGACGGCCGAGGGAGGAGGAGGAGGAGGAGGGATGCTGAGCCGGCGAAGGGGCAAAGCCAGGCGGAGAAAACGAAAGGAGTTGTTCGCCATCCAGATGTGCTTTGCGGCTGTGCTGCTGGGGCTGGTCGTGGGGCTGCAGACGGTGGCACAGAAAGCAGGTGAGGAGCAGCCTGGAGGTTTCCTTTCTGACTCTGTTCCTCAGAAGAACACAACGTCCAAGTTGTGTTTGCAGTCAGCCAGACCAACAGGCTGATGGTAGGTTGAGGAACAGCCTCTTATAGGGGCATTTAGATGCATTTTTATGGGGGGGTGTTTTATTAACAACGTTTATTGAAATAGCCATAAAGGAAGAACTATCCATAGAAAACATCTAAATACCAGCAGGCGATGCGTGTTGTATCTGCACAGGGTGAAAGAACTGTGGATTATTTTTTTTATATATATTAGTGAAAGTGTAGAGTGCATTTGTTCCCTGGTGTTGCTGCTTACATTAACAACCACTGCTGAGAGCAAAACAACAACATGATGCAACATCTGCAAGCAATCACCCTCTGGAAATGGTGATTTCCAGTGATGGTCGCAGTGACCGTGGTGCTGTGTTCACCCCAACTCATGCTTTCATTTCTCTGAGCTTGCTCAAGCAGCACCAGGCGTCATCACATATGAACTGGACCTCCAGTACCAGGCAGTACTGGACCCCATCAGAAGCTCCAGAGCTTCACAATCACGCACACACACACACACACACACACACACCGTCTGCTTGGCGTGCGTACCTAAAGGAGATTCACACTGGTTATATGGCTGCTTCTGCTGAGTTTATGGATTATATTTGCATGGAATTAGACTTTTAAACAAATATATATGTAGCCAACAGTCCCTATAAAGAATAAGTTTTAGGTCATCACGTTTTATTTGCCTTCTTTCTGGACACGACTAAAGTATTTTATTGTGAATCATTTGTTTGTCATGGTAAAGTAAGGGCTACTTTCTTTGGGAGGTGCAGGGTATGTGAAGAGAACAAGCCTGGCATGGGTCATCTTCACTGTGATACAACCTCTATGAAAATATTATTTATTATTTAAGGCCGAGACTTAAATGCATTAATTCTGATCAATTAATTCAGGGGTGTCAAACTCAAGATCATAAACGCTCTTAAAGGGCCGGTTGTGGCAGAATGTATTGATAAAACCTGCTCACAAACTGTTAAAAGTATCAATGATTTCTTAAAATTAAATATTATTATTGAACATCTTTTCAGTTCCTCCAGGATTTCGTGATAATTTTTGTGATTTTTTTTTTTGCAATAAAAATCAAAGTGTTTGTGGGGCAAATTTGGAAATATTTGCGATATTTGAGCTTATTTATGACGGTAAATGCGGCTTTTTATTGCACGCTGTGTAGATCACGGACTATAATCTGACATTATTTAAGGCTGAGGCAGCTGTTTAGTACAAGTAAGAAAGTTTTTGACAATTGTGGAGAAAATTCTGCAATAAACTCCTAATTATATATTAGCCCAAAAAAGTGTAGGGATTTGTTGATTTTGCATGAATTTCCATGATAATTCTCAAGAAGATGGAGGGACTGATTGATATAATTTGGCAGTAAACAGATAAGAGCGGCATTGATTTGATTGATAATATTTAAACACACCTAGTGTTTAACCTAGAATCTTGAGGGCCACATAAAAAGCTATGGCGGGCCGGATTTGGCCCCCGGGCCTTCAGTTGACACCTGTGAATTAATTTATAGATTTATAAATTAAAAATCTGTACACAGTTGATTGCATTTTTATTTTTAACAGAGAGCTGGAGCCTCTGTGTTGTGTTTCTGGTACGCCCGTAAGTCTGACGCACAACATCCAGAGGCAACAGCAATGGATGACACAGTGGATAATATTTGCTCCAAAAAAAACAAAACAATCTGATTGGACTCAAGAAAAGACTATTCTTGGGTGCAAGTCGTGCAAAAATCGCCGCAGCTATTGAAACCTAAAATATCTTCTGAAATTCTAAGAATGCTGCAGCAGCACAGACATCCTTGACGAAATGTCAGCGTCCGCAGTCCACATTTCTAAACATGTGTTTCTTCAGAGATGATCAGGGGTGACTGAAACGCTATAATAGCACTTTGCAACAATCTGATGGTTGAAAAGCATAAACGATCAATTAAAACCAAGAAATATCTTTGTTGTTAAGGTCATGTCTATTTATTAAAAAAAAAAGTAGCGATAAAAGGAGTTTTTGAATTGAAAATGTTGCTTATTTTGTCGATGTATGGTTTACTGTTAAAATGAGACTAATTGCAATTGATTAATTAGAGACCCTGCCAGTGTTTCCCTGATTATTAACTGATTATATTAGCCTAATTACCGTGAGATTCCTCGAGATCCTACCTGCAAGGCAGGCAAGGTTATATGCGTCTTTAAATATGCCGAATTTAATTTTGATGGCAGTACTTACTCTTCTCCTGGTACATATGGCAAAGGCACAAGTAGCATTAGCCCACGTGCTTAATGTCCTTCCCCTGACATGCAGCAGAAATCCAGTCATAACTGAATAAAAGGTGTTGACCTGGTTTGGCTGTAAGACGGTAAATATTCCACCCTGGCTGAATAACACTTGAGATTTGTAAGCAAATACTGTATATACATGATACAGTTAGAGAGCGAGCGAGAGGGACACAGGTAGATTGAGTGGATAAATCTAGATTTATTTAAGTGATATATGAATGCATAGATGATGAATAGAGAACATTTTCCAGATATTTTTTTTCCTCTGCATGTTGTGTCGAATATGACAAGACATTTTCAGGTACTTCTTCAATACCTGTTAAGTAGGTGTTGTTTGCATTAATGGTCAATACTGAATTGTTCTGCAGACTGATTGCTATTATCTAAATAAAGTAGGATGCACTGATTGCAGTTTTCTAGCTGATCGCTGATATTTAAAAAGCCTGATTGATTTTGGCCTAAATGCCAAGTTGTTTTTGTACTAAATATGGAAAAAGTTGCAACGTTGGCAGCAGTAGGCTGACTGTTGTCAAATGCACCCCTTTCTCAGATAGATAGAAAAGATTTGTGGATTAGATCAGTTTCATATGCAACTAGTAGTCAATCGTCAATTGACCCAGAATTAAAGAAATCGGGACCAAACAATCTGCTTATAACTTAAAAATAATCCCCCTTTGTCTTATTGATTTGTTCATTTGACAGGGATGATGCACACGAACATGGAACAGGACAACTGTAACTGATGCTTTGCACCAAGAGTATATAGCTACAGTTAATTTTTAGCCCCACTCCCTGGTTGGGCATTTCTATGCAGTAAAGTTAGGGGTGGACCGAGTGCAGTTTTCTGACTAATCACTGATCTTTAAAAAGCCTGACATGCTGATTCCAGTTTTGCCCAATACCAATTATTTGTCTGAAATGTCTCAAAATAAAGCAAGACAGTTGCTGAGCTGGCAACAGTGGGGTGACTGTTGTTAACTTTAAACGTGCAGACATGATGTGGTGGGCCGGTCTATTGGTCAAACCTTTCTCATGGGACAGCAGAAGAGGACAGTGGTTGATTTATAGACCTTTGCTGAGGTAGATAAGCTCGTCTTCGATCACCGATCTCCCAGAATTAAGGAAAGCTAAGGGGTGTGCCCCTACTTACATACGCTTTATAAATCAAAACACAGCAAGAACTCATACAGTATGTTCTCCCACCTGCATATTCATGTAAACGACTTTCCAAACCCCATATTTATGTAAGTATCCTTGCACATCTTCAGTATCTCGGCTAACATACTAAAAATTGCAAATAATAACACTGTAGCAACATGTTGGGGTGACAGTGTTTTAAGGTGGTAGGAGTTCGCCCTGCAGTCTGTGGGTTGCCAGCCTGACTCTTAGTTGTTTGTTTCCTTGGGCAAGACAGTTCGCCCACCTTTTCTGCTGGTGTTGGTCAGAAAGTCAAAAAATTTGCATAAGGTTGTTTTCACACCTGATAATGTGGTAATTTGATAGAGGACTAAAATTGCTTCACACCAGCTGAAATGTATCAAACATAGCAAACCTTTTTGAGTAGCCTGTTATTTCTCTTGCCTGTGGTGGCGCTGCACCAAGAACCACTGAAGGACATGACATGAAAACCTCTGAAGACGACACTGAGCTCAACTTCCTTCTTCACCAATGTAAACAAAAATGGAGTGGCATCAGGCTGTAGTGGTTGTAGGATTTGTCTTTTGCAAAAGACCATGAGCCACTTCTCCTTCGAGCGCTGGACTTGTGCATTTGCTTTGGCTGTATTTAACCCTCGGCTTTATGCCGCTTCCTGCTTTTGGACCGATCTTCAGTCCGCTTACAGTCTGGAATTCCCTTCAACCGAACCAAGACCAAGGTTTGTAGGCGGATCAGAGTTCGCGTTTTTGATCCACATTAGAGTTTGTTTGACTTGTCACACCTCCCTAAACAAACTGGACTTTCGAGGCGAACAAACTAGAGTTCAGTTAACAGGGCCTGTGTGAATTCACCCTAATACAACATATTTACAGAGATAATCGTAAATCCAGAAATATTACAGTCAAATATTTATGACCCTCTGGTAATTTAACGGTGGCTTGATTGAGTTCATGACTACAGACCTCAATGTTCAGCTCTCCTTACTTTGGAGTGCTGAACTAATCTGTCATTACAGGTTCATGGTGACCTTCACTGGAGGAGCTCTGAGTTAGCAGTAGGTGCTAATTGAAGAGAGTTTTCACACAAGAGACCATGAGATCATCACACGACCATGATAATAGAACTGTCAGCGTTTGACTTTTGTGCCTGCATGCATCACATGGGACTGCATGAAGCCATGTTCTTATTCACGTCCCTGTCCAAGCATTCAGTCTTCTTCCATGTATGGTCACGGACACTTAAGGTGCAAGGTACGAAGCAAATCTCCGGTTCGGTCAGGAATCGAACCAGTGGTGGCTTTGTTGAGGAATGAAAGCCCCTGAATATGGAGCAAACGCCGTTCTTCTACACCATATGTGGCCACAAATTCATTTGCAATACAAGTGTCTATTTGTTACCTCTGCTTTAATCTGTAGAGTAAATATGCTGCGCGCCAATCTCTCCGACCTTTCCTTCATCATCTGTCTACCAGAAACCTGCCAGACAAATGGTCATTCCATAGCTAAGCCTCTTGGTATATCTGCTATACAGTAATAATCTCTACATAATCTCATTACATAACTTAAAGCTCTTGTTTGTTGGTCCTTCTTTGTTTGTTGGCGAGCGATTGGATGGGAGCGTGGAGGAGCACAGATGGAGCACTTTGCTCTGACAAAGCCTCGGGACTCGGAGCCGACTTAGACATAAAGGAAAAGAGACAAGAGAGAAGGGAACGAACGGGAGATGGGGACTGTGTTTGCGTGAGTGTGTATGTGCGCAGACGAAAGTGGGATGTGAAGAGGAAACATGGGAGCAAGCGAGGACAAAAGGAGGAGGGAAGATGCGAGGGAAGGGAGATGAACAGGTTTCGGTTGAAAAGAGTCGCAGTGGGGGAGGTAAAGGATGACTTGGAGACTGAAATATAGTTACACTTTAAAATGAGAACACAGACCACTTGTATAAGAATATGCCGCATGTTGGATTCAAGTAATTTCCCTACCCTGAGCCTTTAATGCTAGAGACCATGACCACTTTCACCACTTTCAATCCTGCAAGAAAACCAGGTAGAGGCTGATGGTGGAGATGATGAAGAGCCAAAATGCAAACGGTGACGTGGCATGATGATTTATTTAAGCTTAGGATATTTACCAGAGGGTTCACCGAAACTTACCAGACGTAAAACGCACAAGAGTCCTGCACAAGACAAAGGCATGACAAGAACTGAAGTACTATGTGAGACAGGTGAGGAGGACAACTGATTAGGTAACAGCGGAGAAACATGAGCTAAATTAGCTGGGATAAGGCTGGGCTGAGGAACTTAGCTCAGCAAACAAGAAATAAAACCTTACATCTAAAGGATAACAGAACCTGCTGTCATCCCACATGAAACTAAGGGAAACCCCAAACATGGATACTGGAACATAACAGGACTGAAGCAAAGGGATGATGATAATCAAGGCTAGAAAAGAACCAAGGGAGAGACGACACCAGGCATGAGACGTTGGGGGGGAAAAAAAGTAATTTAGATGAAAACAAAAAGGAAAATAACTTGGCGAAGCGAAACTTGACACCAAACTGGAGTTGCTGTTTGGTGCCGAAAGTGTGAAACACTGGAACTACATAGTATTAGTATGTGATGTGAATTTTATTTTTTCCTTGGATTAAAAAAAATAAAGTTCATGCATGGCTATTGGTTTACATCTTTTGGCCATGTTCCCTATATCCAAAAGGTTGCATATTTAAAAAGAGAGAGAGAAAAAAAGCTTTTATGCTTTTATATTGCTCCTATTTCTCTTCAGCCTCTTTTCTTCTTAATTTTAAGAAACATTTATATGAATAACGTTTTTTTCTTCAGGCGTTTCTTAATACTTTTGTCATCCTTGGATTGTCGATAACCTTTTTTGGTGAAGAACAGCACAGATTGTAATTTTTATCATTAAGTCTTTGCAGTATCATATGCTTGGTTTACATCATGTACATTTACCATATTTCCATTTTATTTTCTCAATGAGCTGCTCTTTCAATGATGAACCAATTTGCTGCTTCACAGAGGATTTTAGCTTTTAATCAACTGCAGCAATTTTCTTGTATTATTTTATCAACGTCTTTCATTGTTTTACCATCAATAATTCCTTGTTTCTATCTGTTGGTTTCATTTTTCTTGTCATTTAATTATTTCACTGTGTTTCTCTGGGAGCTATGTGCGTTGTGTTGTTTTAAACATCTATAATGCACTGTATATTACACCTGACTGTATGAAAAGGGCCCTATAAATAAAGTTTGATTAACTAAGTGGCGGGTCTGTGAGAGATCTGAGCAGACACTAACAATGTCGATAACCTTCTTTGGCGACACATAAATGGCCTATATGTGTGCCAATATTCCTCCACCGCTAGCCACAGAGAGAAAAGGATAATTACTGAAAGTTACTGTTGTTTCTGAAAGTTAATCATTCCTGGTATGGACTGTATATTGGCTTGACAACATTAGTATTTGACATGTTGCAAGGTTTCCCTGGTGGTTGGGCGCTAGGTCAGTCATTCATCCAGCGGACCGTTAAAAAATGTTTAAAGTTGACAGGAAATTTGGAAATATCACTCGATAATTATGTGTTATTGAAAGATTGTAAGATTAACACCTGAACACCAACTATAAGGTATTTAAAAATGCAAAACTTAAATAAATAAGCAATGCTTAGCCTGGTGGGGGCACAAGTAAAGCCCGGTGGCCCGCCAGACTTATAATCCACTGGAGGAAACCCTGTGTCGTATTTCATCTCTGCTCTTATTTACATTATTTAAATGTCTGTGAAAGGAGTTGAATTTGTTTGACATTGAAGTAATTTTAAACTTTCTGTGATTGTTCTGTAGCATCTGCAGGGTCTTTCTTGCATAACTGTTCTCAGTGCTCCTCTGTGGACTTTCCCAGTTAAGTACATCTTTGGAACCTGAAGCAAGAATTTATTACAATAACATGAACCTTTAGTTATAGAGTAATGAAGCATCTACAGTTTCTTTCATGCCCAAGTGCTTTTTGTTCCTATGGCTCACGGAGCCACTAAAAGCCATACTCAGAACATAATTCTCAGAGTACTTTGTCAGGCACATGGACCACAAGGCACAGCTTTCTGATTTAGCTATATATACAAGTACAAATGCAGAACTTTAAAATGATGCCATGTACAACAACATCGGAATAAAAAGGTTTCAATCTTGAAGTTTGTCCTTCCCTTATTGGCAGTTTTTAAAGTTCAAGGAACCAGCAGTAAACCTGCAGGCTGAAAGCAAAGTGTTCCTTTAGGAACAAATGGAACAATCACATCTCAGATGTATGATGGAGTTTGACTATGAAGAGATTAATATGTGAGGAGGAGAATCTTAAATATATAACATTACACCAAGTACAGACGTCCCCAATCCTACAGTCCACATTTCTAAAGAACTTACATGAATGATCAGGGGTTCGTGAAACACTTGAAAGTTGAATAGGTTACCGCAATAAATTAAAAACAATAAATATCTTTGTGGTTGAGCTCATATGTTTATTTATTCAATAATTTAGCAGCAAAAGTGGATTTTTGAATTGAAATGTTACTTATTTTGTCTATATATAATTTTAGATTAAAATGTGATCGATCCCAATTAATTACAGACTCTGCAATTAACCTGACTAAAAATTTTAATCAGGTGCCTCCCCTAGTTAACCCTTTAATCAACAAATTCATTAAACTTTTACTTAACTATTAAGTAAAAGATGAATAAAAGACTAAAAGGTAAAACATTAAAGATTTAATGTAATTGTTTATGTGTATGTCACGAGCATCTGTGCCTTAATTGCATCTGGCTTTTGCGAAAATGGGGCATATTAGTGCATTTCAGGGCTGTTTAATCCATCCATTTTCTTACACCCTTGTCCCTAATGGGGTCAGGAGGTGCTGGTTTCTATCTCCAGTTACGTTCCGGGCGAGAGTTGGGGTCACCCTGGACAGGTCGCCAGTCTGTCACAGGGCAACACAGAGACGGACTGAACACACACACTCACACCTAGGAGAATTTAGAGAGACCAATTAACCTGACAGTCAGGTTTTTGGACTGTGGGAGGAAGCCGAAGAACCCGTGCAGAAAGACCCTGGGCCTAATTGCTGCAAGGCAACAGTGCTACCAACTGCGCCACTGTGAAGCCCGAGTTGTTTTATATAGTTCTAAAATGCTATATAATACAGAGTTACTGTATTATCAGTGATTTATTAGAATGAAGCTTGAATGATAGTCTCAGCTCTGACTTGCTCTAAGGCCTGGTCTGTATGGAACAATTTTAAGCATTGCAGTACATTGAAGTACTCTAGGTTACTTAATACCCGTACTTACTTTTCAGGGGTGATGGCGGCCACAGGGGCGTTGCTGTCATCCTGTCCGTGGCCAAGACACTTCACTGGCCTCGCCTGCTGGTGGCAGTCTCGCTTCTGTCAGGGCAGCTGTGGCTACAATCCATCGCCATCATCAGCATGCAAATGTGCGCATGAATGGATGCCAGCATCGGTTCAATGCCGGCATCATGTCACGCAAAAAGACCATGTCGGCTATCGCTTAGCTTAGAAAAAATTGGAAGGGCTAACATCTGCCGGATTGCTAGATTTGAAGAAAGGAGTAATCTGAGCAGACCTCCAGGCAAATGAGCTGCATAAGCTAAGCAAGTGATGGAATAATGGTATGTAAACTTCTAGTATCACAGAGGAAAACAGGAGTACAAGGTATACAAAATACGTCAAAGAGTACAGCATGTTCTACAACGTGGTTTGATCAGCTATTGAGTTTTACCATCACTAATCTGGAACAATGTTCATACTCAATCATCAAGACAGCAAACATAATGTTTCTTGGTCTTTTGGATGCCAGATTCCCTCTTCTAAATGTAAATGTATGTTTTTCATATCAGAATTCCTGTGTGGATCTCTGTGACTGGCGGCGGCACAGTGGGCTCCGTGGCCGAGTTTCTCTGAAGCCGTTAGTCTGTCGAGACCCTTTGTACCCACGAACAATGAAAACACAATCACAACGCAATTCACCTGCACTTGGCGGGGCCAGAAGAACCCATTATGCTTTTAATTACCCTGATCAGATTAATGATGGTCTCAGACGTCTCCCAGTGAAACACCATTATCTGAGTGTGTGTGTACGAGCTCGCAACCTCTGAACGTCTGACAGGCATTCGGAAAGAAGCTTATTACGCTGAAGATGAGAAAAACCTTCGCCATTAAAAAGACAAACATGATGTGGCTTATCTGTTAACTGGATAAGAATGAGGATAATGAGGGAAGTTGTCTCCTTATCTGCAGTCTGGTGTTCACAGAGCAAAACCAGAATTTATGACTCCTAGAGTCTATTCTCCTGAAGTCTTGCCATTTCTAGTGGCAAAGACATTGATATTCAATTACAGCTTGTCAAAAAAATTCAATATTTTTGACTCATTTCAGAAAGAGATAGTTTTATATATATATCCATTACAAATATTGGGAAATATTTAAAGCCTTTACTTGTAATGTAGAGTGATGTAAATGACTAGTTTGGTAATCGAGCAATCTATCGACTATTCTGATGATTAACTGAGTAATTGGGAAAAACTAAAATAACAAGTCTGTAAATATAGTTCATATAGGATGAAAATGGCTGTATTTCCTTTTTGCTATTTTTCTTTATTATCCATGTTGTATGTTTAATTGGGTTTTGATGACTGTGAGTTTTGATTTGTGTTTGTTTGTGTGTTGTTGGCAGTCTCGGCCAGGTCTCCCTCGACAAAGAGATTTTTAATCTCAGTGAGACATATCTGGTTAAATGAAGGTTACATACATGCATGTTTGAGCTTTGTGGTTTACAGAATGATGCTGAACTGATGCTTCCACGAAAGAAAAAAGTGAGAACACAAAACACGTCTCATCTCCCTGTGGAAGTGGGATCTTGTGGAAGATGCAGACTATACTTGTTTCTTGTAACCAAATACTTTAGTAACTTTGTAGTACTGGTGCTTATTTTGCAGTTGTCTTGTTTGACTTTGAATATTAGTGGAACCTTCCTAATATTTCTGTTTTTCAACTTCTTCTGCCTCCCAGGATATCAGACTTCTATCTCTTTGGTTGTGGAAGAGGCAAAGTGGGAGAGTCGTCACCTTCTGCAAGAAGACAACAAGTCTAAGCTCTACTTAGAGCCGGACAAAAACTGCACTGAACCAGGTAAGTCTCAATATGGTACAGTGGGCCAGTTGCTGCTATATTTATTATGATGCTGTGGGCTAATTACTGTCATTTTTACCTAAACGTATATTGAGCATTCAACTCAATATGCGTTATGTGTAGTGCAAATACATTTTTCATGCTGCTTTAATTTAAAGGGTTTTCAAAACTCTGACTTTGCCATTTCAAAAATACTGAATTAAGTTTAAAAATAATGGTAAGTGAAGTTTTGAGATCCATCTTTTCTGGGAGACATCAGTGGCTGTTGGATGCCCCCTGCTGCCCTGGAGGACCTACACAGCAACTTAGTTCACTTATGGCTGAGGCGAACAGTTAGGAATGGAAATCATCCTTCCTGGTGCTGATGTGGAGATGATAGCTAAGAAGAAAATTTAAAAAACAAAAAAACCTCACTGAGAAAGAAGTGATCTGCGCTCCCCTGCAGCCTGTGTGTGTGGATTTGTCTGATCCTCGGACGGCTCTTGTCGAAATCCCTGAAGTCTGTTCTTTCCAGATTTCTAAAACATTCTGGCTGCAGGCTGCTCGGTCTAGCCAGGCCAGTTAGCAGTTAGAGGCTGATATATTTTCTTCGACGCCAGTTCAAACAGTCCCATTGTTGACCTGCCTGTGTCTGGCTCATCAGGCTCAGGAGGTTCAGACCCTTTGAACGGGGAGCTGGTTCGGACTGCTTTACGGCAGTGGGGTAAGCTCCATGACGACAGACACTCTTCAGCCTCATGTTTGCCTTCAGAGTTGACTCGTCAGAGGAAGTGTTGGTGTTTGTGTTTGTCTTTCCCTGTGGTGTGCAGCGTGCGAGTGTTTTCCACGTGGAATCCTGGGGCTTTATGAGGCTGACGCCTTGCCATGCATTTGGTTGATCTCATGTTAAACACACAGCCTCCTACTAATGCACACATGCCCACACTCCTGATCGGTCCCGCAGCTGAAACGCAGGCACCACGTGTTGTCTGACTGCGTGCATCCGGACCAGTTCTGCACGTAGTTTGTGTTTATTGTCACTTCGTCTCCTGAAACACTAATTACCTTAATGAGGATTACTTCTGCTCTTCTGTGCTGAAAGGAGCCTTCACAGTGTGCTCATCAACTGTTAATCT
The DNA here is from genome assembly GCF_002775205.1 of Xiphophorus maculatus. NCBI lineage: Eukaryota > Metazoa > Chordata > Actinopteri > Cyprinodontiformes > Poeciliidae > Xiphophorus > Xiphophorus maculatus. The sequence continues at coordinate 24,124,884 of NC_036464.1, forward strand.
TCTTCACCCCCAGAGCGTTTGCTCTCTCTGACTTCTACTGTGTGTTTCTCTCTTTTGTTTCTCACCTGCTTTCCCCCCACCCCTCAGATAACAGCATTGTTTCAGCTGGAGAGCATCACTGTTGGGCTCTGCAGCAACATACAAGCGTTGACAAGCACATGCATTTAAATATTTATCTAAAGCAAGTTTCCATCTTGTGGAGCATTTTCATGTACGGCAGATTTTTGTTACATTACATTTCTGTTCAAGTACTTGCAGTGTTAGTCTCAAACGTACAGAAGCGGGGTTTCCCCCAGAAAACTTGCTAAGCCTGGTGGTGCATGACCAATTAAACTAGGCCCCGTCTCCTAGATTTCACTAAGTCCATGGTGAAATGCTGTTAGTGGTGCTGATGTTCTTAGCTGCAGAAGGGGCCCCTAAATCAAATTCTGCTCAAGGCCTCACACAACTTTGGACTGGCCCTGCATGATGAGCTAAATCGCCCTGCACTGCACATCTCTCTGCTGGACACAGAGGGACAAACAGAGAGATTTAAATGATGTGATTATTTAATCACCCTGGACACAGTAGACTGGAACGGTCTCACTGGACCATGCATTGGACCAAGACCTGTGTGCTTCCTTTATCAATCAGACACTTCAGTGCCTGACACATAGACGTCTTCATTAGTGGCTGGATTGCTCCAGCATTTTGAGTCGCTTCCCTGGACACGTAGCACATCTAGGACAATTTAACAGCATGTTGAGGGCACATCCGTTTGGTGTCACCCTCATTTCCACATAAGTAGCAAATAGGCATTTCCTCTGAAATTTTGAGACAAGTTCTGCAGTTCTGATGACAAAATTCTCAAATATTGTTCAAGAATAATCATTTCATTGATCACCAATTTTCCATACAGCTCCTTCAGCCTTATGCCGAACTCTTTTAGAGTTTCTCCAAGCTCTGCTTGAAGCGAGCAAAATCTTTTGCCTATAGTATTCGCTGTTAATATCATACTTCTGCAAAATTGCCGAAGACTTGGTCATAGTCTATAGACATATCAACATCCATATGTACAAAGGCACTTCTAGCTTCACCTGTTAGTACAGGTATTAAGTGAAAAGTCCAGCCTAATTTACACTGACTTTGCACTTTGCAGCTGTTCCACAGCACCCCAGTTTACACTGCTTGATCCCTTCAAATCGCAGAGGTTCTTCAAGAAGCATGTGTGAAATGAGAGATTGTGCGATAAAGCCAATAATATAAAGGATGAGGGGTGTCATATAAAATACTGTAGTTCTCAACTTCCAAAATGAATATTTTTCCCTCCCACTTTACCTGTCTTGACATTTTAAAACTCTCCAAAATGATCATCAGTCTTCCCACAGTCCCACCCTTCATTACATATACAGTATGTATTTTATTTTGCTAAAAGACTAAAAAAGACAGAGTACTTCTTAAAGTATGACAACCTGACTGATGCTGGAGCTCTGGGCTGTGGAAGTGAATAATATCACAGGAGAGGAAAACCTCTTGTGCTGTTCAGTGGAGATGAGCCAGACGCAGTTAGTACCTCAGTGACCCCCGAACCAAAGGTCAAGATGAGAAAACGCTTAACCTGTCACCTGTTGATTTTCCACTCATGTTCAGAGCAACAAGTCAGTTTACACTCGTCCAGTGATCCCCTGCTCCACCAATCCCACTCCACACCCAGCACAGATCCCTGCGCAAACACAGGGTCACATAGTCACATCAGTGACTTCCTGTCAGCAGGTGTTTGCATGAACGTAGCTCTGTTCTGCTGGGGAATTAAGCAGGAGACTTTCATACATATTAGGTGTATGAATACAAGAGAGAGTGTTCGATTAACAGTAATCCTGTTTACAGTGGTTAACTTTGTCCACGGTGCCTCTGTTTTATCAGCATGAATGCATTTATTGGTGTAACGTGGAGAGCTGTGAGATCCTTGATTTTTGTCTCTATCCTCCATGACTCATACTCTTGTTCTTTCCGTTATGCATAGGTACATACATACATGTGTGCTTTATGAAGTAGATAGACATATATGCTTGATTTGCATTGTGCAGCTCTCATAATTCTGTGTCTAAAATGTTTTAATATGCCCTCCCAAGACGGAATACATGCTTTTTAATTTATTTGACTCATAAAACTGAAAAGTGTTGTGTTCGTTTGTTCTCAGCCCTCAGTAACTTGTAAAACCTGGTTTCTCTGTTGGCCTGTGTGAGTGCGACTACCAGCTTTTCACATCCACAGACTGACATCAGTCTTTCCACGGCTTCCCTGTTGGATTTAGGTCTGGACTTTGACTTGGTCATTCTAACACAGGAATGTAACATAAACCACCTCATAGTAGCTCTGGTTGTATGTTTAGGGTGGGTTGTCTTTGCTTGTCTGTAGCTTCTAACAGGTTTTCTCACAAGATTGTTCTGGATTTAGCGCCAAACATCTTCCCATAATCTCTGATCAACCTCACTGTCAATACTAAAATGTGGCCACCACCATGTTTTATGGACCTTTGTAGGTCTCGTTGTTAGTCCATCCTCTCTCCATGTTCGGATGATGGATTCAACATAAAACTGCGAGACGTTCAAAGCTGGAATGATGTTTCAGAACCTAAACCAGCTTTAAACTTCTCCACAACTTTCTCCCTGACCTGCTGGCTGGGTTCCTTGGTGTTCATGGTGCTGGTTGTTTTCTCATTTTATGTCACAAACCTCTGAGAACTTCACAAAACATCTGCATTTAGCCTCAGATTGCATTGCACCCAGCTGGACTCCATTTTTTAATTTGGGGACTTCTGAAGGTAAATGACTTGACTGTTTTAAAAATTATTATTAGAAACGAGATTTTTATAAATGTTCGCACCACTTTCACATTTTACATTATAGAATCAAGTATCATTTTCTATTTAAGTCGCAATTATTTGCTATTACAACAAGGTGTAAAATGTACTGGAGAAAAGTTCAAATTTATCGCTATATGGAGAAATAATCCCATAAAATAAAGCCACATCCTAAAGTGTAGAAAATATAGAAAATAACTCGTCAGCTGTTATCTTTGAAACCACTTACAGTCATATTTAGTAAGCAACAATATGCTATGCTTGTTTGTCAGATTAAGAATACTTTTTTGCAAATAACCTTTAGACAGGGAATAAGCATATTTCATCTAGACTATGTTTAGATTTTTTATTCACCTAGTGTAATATTCTACACTTAAAGATCCTGGTTTTATTAGCTACAAGGGAAAAAAACCCATCACAACTGAAATAAAGGCTTGCAAATATCAGTCTGCTGAACTTTTCAACAACATTTTCATATCTTGAATATGACTGCATATGAAAAAAATGAAACCCGACTTGATGTTGTTTTTGTTCACGAGCCGTAAAAACAATAATTTCTTTTAAAAACACATGGAAAGACAGTGGATACCTCTACAATGTTTGAATGCATAATAATAAATTATAAATGTGAAAAATTCCTACAGTTTCCCCTAAACTGAGTGATTCGAAGTGACAGCGTTCTTAATAATTAACTGTGTTTTCTTTATCTGCCCCCGTTCTGCTCTGAACACAGACCCAGCAAAGAAATGAAGCCAAAAAAAAATAATTAATCATCTGAAAATAGAACACAGCTTAGAATGACAGTAAGATGAATGGCAATGTTTATGGCTGAGAGTCTGAGGTAATGGTGTCATCTCTCCCATAATTGTTTATCTTCATGATTTTGCATCTTCTTGCATCGCACAAAGAAGAAATCAAACTTTTGTCACCTGCTAAACGTGCAGAAGATACTTAATGTAAAACACCCTGAATGGCCTTGTTGCTGAAAGTGTGCTTTACAGATAAAACTAGCCTTCGAAGAATCACGTGCTTTACGGTTCTACAGGCAAGGCACAGAGTGAGTTTTTACAGCAACGTTTGACTGAGTCTAAATGTGAGGCTGCTTATGTTTAGTAGCTGTAAGGGTCTCAACGGACCTGCAGTCTGCAGCCAAATGCTTCTAAACGATCCTCTACAAGCTGCAGGAGAAATGGCCGTCCTGAGTCCCAACAGCACTGCACTCTAACCAGCATGTGTGCTGCAGCTTTCTCCGAACACAAAGCTAATAATTTACTTAATGGGACTATTTTCTCTTTTTTCCGTTACTGCACATGGACACAAAACAAAGCTTCAAGGCAGAGTCTATTTTACAGAGAATTCAGCAGGAAAACAGGCAGATAAAACCTGGTATTTAAGAGCATTTGGAGCCTGTTGGGAGGGAATTTGTCATCACAGTTATGGCTGGAATCAGAATCAGCTTTCTTGGCCAAGATTGTGCACATAAACAAGGAATTTGACTTTGCTTTAATGTGCTTACAGTGTATATATGAGCGCAAGAGGAAATAAAATCGAGGATTTTATGTGTATGTGCAATTGGGTTTGTTTCTGCAAAGAGAAAAAGAGGCAGGTTTTGGTAGTGCAATTACTCTTATTTTGTTTCACAGCCAGAGTAGCTGACTACTCTGGCTGTAAGGTGTTTGTTGTGTTCATTGGACAGACAGCATGGGGGGAAGAAACTGTCTCTGTGGCAGCTGGTTTTTGCAAATATCGCTCTGTATCACCGACCTGACAGTAAAAGTTTAAACAGTTTTGTGTCCGGAATGTGTAGGGTCTGCAAGATGTTAGCTGTCCTTTTTATGACCCCGTGACCTGCACAAGTTCTGGATGGAGGAAAGGTCAATCCTGATGGGTGTCTGGACTGTCCTGTTTTATGGATGAGCAACACCGCACAGCGACTGACAAAACGCAGGGCAGACTGAATAATGACCGTGTAACAGGGGTGGGCAACTCCAGGCCTCCAGGGCTGGTCTCCTGCAACTTTTAGATGTATCTCTACTTCAACACACCTGAGTCAAATAATGAGGTCATTAGCAGGACTCTGGAGAACTTGACTGCACTTAGGAGGTGATTCAGCTGTTGGATTCAAGCGTGTTGGATCAGGGAGACATCTAAGAGTTGCAGGACACCGGCCCTCGAGGACCAGGATTGCCCAACCCTGGTGTAGAAGATGACTGGGAGCTTCTTTTGAAAGTCCAGACTCCTGAACAGCGTCTATGTGTCCGGAGAAAGGGGTGGTTCCTAGTATCAGGAAGTGATCCACAGTAAACAGTGCTGTTGAGGATGATGAGCTGTTGGGGGTGTTCTCTGGAGGTCCACTGTCATCATCACAGTCTCGAACGGTTCTGACCACACCAGTGGACCAGCTGATCCACCTCCTGTCTGTATGCAGGCTCATCAGTGTCCTGGATCAGACCTGTAACTGTGGTGTCATCTACAAACTTCAGGAGTTTCAACGATGAGTCCACTGAGGTGCAGTCATTGGCACATAGACCCAGATTTTTAATTACATGATAAGTCAAGCTATTGTTACAATTTTTTTCATTATTTTGCAAAAGGCTGAACTATTACCAAATAAAATGTGAATTGTAAACATGTACTTGCTGTACTATTGGCTCTGAGCTGAAACACCTCTCATTTCCATGTTTTTACCGATTTTGGGAGGAGCTTTTCAGTGAACGCCTGAGTAGTGAGCCAGTAGGTGGCAGTAATGCAACTTTGAGTTGTTTGCCAACACGAAGAAGAAGACTGGCGAACCCAACCGATGTTTCATCTGACTGCGGCCTGCATGCGTTGCCCTCTGATCGCATTGATGTGATGAAGTGAGTCAGTCAGTCAGTCTGGTTGATGTAACAGTTTGTCGATGTATGGTAGGTACGCAAACTTGATTTTGTTATCATAGTAGTTGTACTTGCTGGGTAAAATACCATTTTTGTCATGCTCACATTAATGTTAGCTATAATATTTGATTAAACTGAGAAAGAAAACTGACACATTCATGCTTGAGCAGTTTAGAACAGTGGTTCCCAAAGTGTGGGGCGCGCCCCCTAGGAGGGCGCAGGGCCATTGCAGGGTGGGCACTGGAAGTGGTATGGATGAAAAAAAAAAAAAAAAAAAACAATTACACAAAAGTGTTTTGCTGTAAAGATGGTTAGTAGTGTGTTTTGTTGCAACCTGAAGTGTCAAATAAACTTCAGTGGAGTTTAAAAATAAAATATGTGTATAGGTTTATGCCTGGTTGAACGATATGTGTGTCCAGTTGATTTTCATTTTTTCTTTTTTGGGGAAGATTTTATTGTAATCCATTGTGGGGCCCAGAAAATCTTTGGGAATCACTGGCTTAGAGAATCTGCCTGACGTGGGCTGACCCGTCGCTGCGAACACGTCTGCTAGCCCGCCAAATTGGAAGTGGCCTTAAGATTCAACGGAACCAGTTTTTGCCATTTCATAAACATGTTTAATTTTTTTTTTTTTAACTAACTTTATGGCCCCAATTTAGCTCTATAAAATGTCAACATAAATCCTTCAGAGTTGTAAGTCCAGAGGAATGTGCAACTGAGCTGGTTAGTTTAACAATGTAGAAAATATGCGTACCTTTTTGAGCATTAAAATACATATTGCATACCTCTAGTGACAATAAATGACAAAAATCTGAGGTCGAAGTAAGTGAATAATATTAAATACTGTGGCACTTCATGTTAAACAGACACTCAAAGTAGCACATCTACTCAGCATCTTGTGGACTTTAAAAAAAATAAAAATCAAACCCAAACATAACTGCATCGTGACATGCAGCAGCTATCTCTGGTTCCCCAGCATGTACGGTGAATTTCAGGTGTGACAGGATTCAGGATTAAGCATGAAAACATTCAGAAAGGGCTGCTGCAGCAGTCTAATCCCATTCTGCACTGCTCATGCTGAGCTGGAGAACTGCTGCTTAGCCTGTGAGGAATAAACATTCACTGTGATGGAAAAGCTTAACAATTGTGGATCGTCATTATGTCACCTTTCCAATCAGAAATTAAGGCAACGGTAGAAACTTACTGTATGCATGGTATTCTGTTGGTGTGATACTACTGAGTCAAAGTGCCTGATTTTCATTATATAGTGAACACAATAATTTGAAATTAACATTATATAAACATTATCTATTAATGACCTCTACTGTCCTGGTTACCTTAGTGAGACTTTAATGGGGAGATTACAATTTGTCATTGTTTTTTTTTTTTGTATTGATACTGGCATAGGTGCTGAAACACACTTAAGTGCTCTGCAAACTGACTTTCCCCACTGATATGAGTACATTCCTGAGAAAAACCTAATTTAACCATTTATTTGTGCAACAGTTTTCAGTCCAAGAACTTACAAGTGACTCATCTACAATTTAGATATGCTTGGGAGTTTTTTTTTTTTCAGTCAGCCTAGCGTGCCAAATAGTCCAGTCTATAAGGATATTTTAGAACCCCTACTATGTGGTACCTGTACCTTCTGACCAAAGGTGATGAGGTCATTATTTTGTCTATCAGACCTGACTCACGTATTGTACTCTCTGTGTCTGTCGATAAGTCCGAAGAAAATTCCTGCTGAAACGGTTTTCAAGTTAAACAGTCCTAAATGACAAAAGGTGCAAACATATTGATGAAGTCCAAAGACTACCAAAAGTGAGAACATGGTCCGCATTAATTTGATCTAACAGCTCTTTGAAGCATGGACTACATTTCACCCTTAACACAGAAATTCAACGAGGAAAAACAGAACTCTTATTTCAACGCACCATCTTTTCTTCATTTGCACTGCCAGTTTCACAAGCTTTCCCTTTTAGGAGCATTTTACTTTCACAAATGTGTTTGCAATTAAGCAACAGGCGCACACTCACATGCTGTTAGAGCGTCTGATTATACCTCGAATGTAAAACAGTCTGTCTTCTCACGTTGCTTCATGCTCCCTGAGATCTTATCTCCAGGTTTTATTGCCTGTTGTGTCAGTCGGATACAAGCCATGCGGAAAGCAGTGAGAAACGAGTCACAGTTATCGCGTAATATAACAGTCGAATATCACCGTTCAGCTCAAAAAATTAAATTGCATTGTTTGGATTTTTGACACAGAATCAGTGACAGGAGAAATGTATGGAATACTTTGAAACCCCGAAATCGTAAACCAGAACCAAAAAAAACATTTTAAGTCCTTTGTGATCTTATTCTCAGTCACCAACTTCACTTGTGAAAACCAATATTCTTCAACACAGACAAAAAATAACATTTCTGAAAATATTGTATAATCTACAAGATTGTAGTCGTGTAGACTATACAATATTTGAGGGTCTTATATCCTGATTTTAGATTGTATCTGTCTACTTGTTATTTCTTGTGCAATTGTTTTTTCCCCCCCTTCTTTTAATAGAATTGTGTGAAATGTGTTCTCTCCTGCGAATTGCATAGCAAGGCATTGTTGTTTTTTGTGCTAACTTGTCTTAATGTGAAAATGTTTACATCCATCCATCCATTTTTTTACACCCTTGTCCCCAGTGGGGTCAGGAGGTGCTGGTGTCTATCTCCAGCTACGTTCCGGGTGAGAGGCGGGGTCACCCTGGACAGGTCGCCAGTCTGTCGCAGGGCAACACAGAGACATACAGGACACACAACCATGCACACACACACACTCACACCTAGGGAGAATTTAGAGAGACCAATTAACCTGACAGTCATGTATTTGGACTGTGGGAGGAAGCCGGAGTACCCGGAGAGAACTCACGCATGCACAGGGAGAACATGCAAACTCCATGCAGAAAGAATCGAACCCAGTACCTTCTTGCTGCAAGGCAACTGTGCCACTGTGCAGCCTGAAAATGTTTCCTTATATGCTAATTCCTGCATGTGTACACTGCCATGAATTGTGGTAATGTTGATTAATGTATATTAATGGTTGAATTGATTTGATAGCTCTGCAAAGACAAATAAAATCAAGCAAAACAGATATGTGGTCAGGAAAGAAAGCATCATCAATCTCCAGATATAAGAGCAGAGAAGTTGTGGGATAAAACCAAGTCCAATGAGTTCGCTGGCACTGAACAAAGTTAAGAGAGTCTATTAGGTTCAGCAGTCCTTGACCATCGCTTCTTGGAACAGCAGACATGGATATTAAAATTTCTCACCATTAATCTGCTCATGTCTTGCACAAAATAATTAGAAAATATAAAAAATGGGGGTAGCTGCTTACAGTTCAAGGTTTCCCCCCAGAAAACTTGCTAAGCCCGGTGACAGGCAGTCATTCATCCAGCGGCCCGTCGTGTTTTTGAGTTAAAAAATGTTTGAAGTTGACTGGAAAAATGAAAATATCACTTGATAATTATATGTTATTGAAAGATTGGAAAACTAATACCAGAACATCAACAATTAAGTCTTAAAAACTGCAAACATTTTAAAAATATATTTTTTTAAAATGCCATATTTAAGGATTTTTGTCGTTTTCATAAATAAAGTTTGTATTGAATCTGATACAACTGACTAAGTAAAAACCATGTTGACTCTAGTTAGTGTTTTCTGGGTATGCTATCGTTAACTAGACTATACTTAACTATAACTATAGTTCTTTTTTGTGATCACGGGTTTTCAGAATTCGATTAGTGATGTTGGCCTTATTAACCTGTTGTCTTTTCAATAATATTATGGGAGAAGTAAATGTAAAAAAAATTCTATTATATTGTTTTCCATCAGTTCTGCACATCCACTCAGATGTAATCTGAACCTTCTTGCCATGATTATTTTTTGCTCACTTCAGGCAAGTTGTCTGAAAACTGTTAAGCAGTAGTCATAAATATGCACACATTTATAACTGCATAATATCTTGCATGCAACCATGCTTTTCAAATAAAAACAGTAGATAATAAACGATGTGGTATTTTTAATGTAAGCCTTTAGCATGTCTCAGGAGCGTCTTGCGGTGAACAATAACCTTATTTGACCCAACAAACCTGTAGCAACGGTGACACATGGCAAAAGAACAGATTACTGCGGTTCCTTCAGTCCTTTGGTTCTTTTCGAAGTTTAATCTGTTGTTAATGAATACAGGGCGGTATTTATTCAGCCCCGATGTTGCTTGTTGTCTAAGATGAACTCGGGGTAAGCCTTTCGCCATACTTTTGCTTTCTTCTTCTGTTTCCTGCTGACGATGTCTGACGTGTTAGGTAATGCCACCCACAAACTTGTAAGCACTTGTGGCAGAATATAAATACAACCATATGCTGCAGTACGTGTACAGAGAGTGTAGCTGCATGCCTTTTTATGCACTGAACCTTCAATGACTAGCAGGCGTAAGGCCACAGGATCGAGAATCTCAAACTTACATCATGTTTCTCCCTCCGACTAGCTGCTGTTTACGTGTACATGCGGTGCACCCACTGTTTCAGTCTTCGGCTGCTCAGTTCAGAAGTACGCAACAGCGTAATGTGTGCATTAAATAATGTTTTCAGCATTAAATAATGCTTCAGAGATTAAGCATCAACATCTACAGGCCGTGGAGTGCATTAAGGAATATCTGTGGGAATAAATAAGTTACTGCTGGCATTGGTGCTGAAAAAGTGGGATGTGGATTATAGTAACATAATTCAACAGTAACGTTGCACTTAAGCACTTTGCACGTGTGCACTTAAAAATAATGTGGCAGTAGTGGGCTTTTATTTTTATTTTAGCTGTGACTGCTAATGTGTTAATCATTAACATAAAATGAATACTTAAACCACAAAATGTATTAACACTTGCATTGATAGAGCCATTATCATGATGATATAATACTGAGCTCAACTGACTGTCTCTGCAATAGATTAAAGATATCTCAGGATGTGTGGGTTGTGCAGGGATGTTGTGATTTTTTTAAAGCCTAGACCAGCGGTGCCCAAAGTCGGTCCTGCATGTTTTAGTTCTCTCTCTGGTGGTAGTAACAACCTTTTCAGCTTTTCAATGTTCTTTTTAGGGCTTCTAATGAGCCATCACTGATCCAGGTGCGTTAAACCAGGGAGAGAACTAAGACATGCAGGATGCCGGCCCTCCAGGACCGACTTTGGCCACCCCTGCCCTAGACCTGTACAAGTCCTGGATGGAGGGAAGGTCAGCCCCCCAGCTCTGCAGACCTGATTGTTCATTGGAGTCTGTTTTGTGGATGAGCCAAACCATACAGTGATGGAAGAACACAGGACAGACATGTGATGTCCTTCAGATTCTTCAACTAATTAAGGCACGATTGGTTCTCCACAATTCTTTTGGACTGGAATGTGTTGTAGGTAACAGCAGCAACTCCATTCGCTCCTCAGCACTTTTCACTTTATTTATTTTACTTACCTTTGTTTTAACTATGTATGGGTACAGCAGGTTGATAGATCTCAATTACTTTATTTCTCATTTGATTCTGAATTTCTTTGGATCTCATCATAATGTCTGGCTTTTGAGGATCTTTTGGTGTACTTCATTCAGGTAGCTGCTATTTAAGAGTTGTCTTGATTGAGAACAGGTGTGATAAACCACAGTTAAGTTATTTTTTTCATACTGGGCAGATGTGGATGTACAGTATATGTGTGTGTGTAATATTTAAATAACTCTTTGATGTTCTGAAACACTCAAGTGTTTTTACAAATGTAAAAATATTAGGAAGGGGGCAAACTCTTTTCACACCATTTCAGTAACTGAATCCATCATTATTGTTTTTTGCCATTTATGCAAAACCTTTAGCTTTTTTGCCCCATCTCCCTTTCTTTCATATTATGTGGATAATGAGTTTCCTCATGGCCTGCGGGTTGTTTTGATCACGTATTTTTTTGGTTTTCAATCTCATAACACATTTGTGGAGGAACTGCTGCCTCATACTTATCCACAAACATTGCGAAATATCAGTTTTTTGTCGAATCGATCAAATAAATTTCCTTCAACATCCCACTGACCTTTAAAACAAGAATAGCACAGAGAAAATTAAATAATATCCACAGTACAGAGAGTGCAGAAAATGAAAGACAAGACCTGTGAGCATCACAAGGAAGAAAGTTGCTGATAGATGCGTGTATCTCACCAACACAAAAGGTGCTTTGTCATTTCTGGAGAAAAAGGCCATATGTCGTGTTTCCTGCAGCACAGCAATGTGCTCAGATCCCGTTAATGATGTATAGGATTTTGAGGATTTTCTCTCTCCTTTCATGAAGCTCTCTGTCTCTGTTAGGAGCACACTATGATTATGTAATGCTGGGGGTATTATATAAGCGCCAGGGGTGGTAGCAGTGTAGCTTGAGGTGGGGCTGACTGTGGAGTAACGAGAGGCTCCACTCAGGTCTGTCTTACAGGCTCAGCACAGGGATTTTAGAACTGACTGTGTTAATTGCTAAATCATCTCCTCACACTGACACTGTACACATAGAAACTTAAAGAAGTCAGCGATTTACAGCACTGACCTCGTTACAAAATGCCCTGAAGATGCTTTGGGGATTGAATACACATCGTCACTTCTTGTTCTGATGTTGTTGTCTTTAAAAACGGTTCCTAACACTCTTTCTTTTACAAGCAGCTCCAATAGTTATATGTGAAGACGAAAATGTCTGAAATTGAAACTATTGTTATCCTGTTCTGTATGTCTGATGCTGACTTTTTCACATTCATTCAGCTTATATCTTACCTTGCAAAAGGATTGTAAATATTGAGATTACTTTGGCTGTTGAGACAAGTTTAGAGTTTCTCCCAGTGTATTATAAGCCTGTTGGGTGCCAGGCTTAACCTCCTACCATTCCCCCTAAGCTAAACATTGCTTGTTTTTAATTTAAATGGGCTTTTTATACACGTGTAACCAATAACTGTATGCGTTTTTGCTGCTCTTTGCTCTGCGGCTCACTTCACTGGCGGAGTGCAGACATTCTTGAAAGACAACTTTATAGTTGATGCATTGTACAGGCCACGAAACTGGTGGCGCGCACCAATCACACCATTGGTGCCTAGGCGCATTAGGTGCCTCACGTGCTGTCAGAGCTGCATCAGTTTACCTCTTTTTAGGAGAATAATGTAATGACTTTGCTCACCACAATGTGATTTACTTAACCTGAAACAGATTGCTAGTTCAGCTTTTTGCTTCTATGTGTAAGTTAGAAGCAAAAAGTTAGAAGCATCCATTGCTTCTATGTGTATCAGTGGATGGATGGATGGATGGATCCATCCATCCATCCATTTTCTGTTCACCTTTGTCCCTAATGGGATCGGGAGGGTTGCTGGTGTCTATCTCCAGCTAACATTCCAGGTGAGAGGCGGGTTCACCCTGGACAGGTCGCCAGTCCATCGCAGGGCAACACAGAGACATACAGGACAAACAACCATGCACACACACATTCACTCACACCTAGGGAGAATTTAGAGAGACCAATTAACCTGACAGTCATGTTTTTGGACTGTGGGAGGAAGCCGGAGTACCCGGAGAGAACTCACGCATGCACAGGGAGAACATGCAAACTCATGCAGAAAGACCTCGGGCCGGGAATAGAACCCAGGACCTTCTTGCTGCAAGGCAACAGTGCTACCAACTGCTCCACTGTGATACACATAGATATGTGTATCACTTCTCAAAAGTAGGCACACAGATGTGTGTGGTCATTGTGATGAGCAAGAGGCAAAAATACTATGGCATGTCATTGCTTGTCAAATATTGGACACATTTAAGAATAAAAAAATATAATTCAAAAATGATTAGCAATATCCTCCAGCAATGCCAATCTTGAGCTGCATGATTAGCGAATAATTCCAGTGCACCTTCACTTTATGGCAGCAAGTCATTTTGTTTTCATGCTCTGCAGGAGAGCGTCTGTAGAGCCCAGAAACGGTGATGCATATAATATATTTTATCTGCTGCATGTTCCACAAGTTGTGTGGGCAAAAGATGTCTGCTTGGAACAGATTACTGCCGCTGGACTGTTGTGCAACTGAACCAAAAATAAATAAATGAATAAAACTTAAATATTGGGCCACATTGAACCTTGAGCAAATCTGAACATTAACAGCCACCAAAGGCAAAAAAAAAAAACCCATAACAGAATCAAAGGAATATTGTAAATAAAACAAATAGAAATAAATGTCCCCTGCAGATATGAGTTTGTTTTTTTTGACACAGTGCAGTGTGAAAGCAAACCGCACCAGCTGAGAATGTAACAAATGCAGCAATTTTGCTCCTCAATAGAACCGAGTCTGCCGGACTATCAGGTGTGAAGACGCCATTAATGTCCTCCATCATTTCTGGTTTAAATACCAATAAGTGTGTCTCACTCTGTGTGCATGTGCTGAAAGATGTTCAGATAGTATAAACAGAAGAAGCTAAGGAGTTTAGCCTTATGTCTGTATATTATATTTTTGTTAAAGGTATTAATAAATTAATTTCATACATTTTTCTCAATTTATGTATATATATTCTGTTAAGTAAGTTCTGTGTGTTATTGTTATGGTATTATAAGCCTGGCGGACCACCAGGCTTTACTTGTGCCCCCACCAGGCTAAAGCACTGCTTATTTATTTAAGTCTTTTTAAAATGTTTGCATTTTTTAAGGCCTTATAGTTGGTGTTCAGGTATTAACCTCCCAATCTTTCAATAACACATAATTATCAAGTGATATTTCTGATTCAGTTCAGAGATAATGCACAAGGAGTTGAACTTGGACACAAAAGGATCTGCAAATCAAAGAAGGGAAAAAGTCTAACCCAAACATAAGAGAACAAACTAAAATGCACAGGGGACAAAACATGGAAAATAGGAAAGAAACAAAGGAATGAACCTGCATATCAACTAGTGATGATAACCATAGTGCATTGAATAGAAAATGGCAAGACCTAAATGGCAGTAATAAACCCAGAAAACAATCAGCAGAAAACTAAAACAGTTGTTGACCGGTGTGAAAGGAGCAGCACTGACTGTTTTACTGTTTCCACGTATCGGCAGAGTAATGGATCACGTCGCTGGTTTAAATGTGGTGCTTGAGTGCCGTAAAAAAAAAAGAAAGATGAGTATATCAAGCCCAGTCCTGACTCAGTGACTAAAAGAGATAAATGCATGCCAGAGGTCTTCCTTTCCTTTCACATTTCTTCTCTCTCCTTCCTTTCATCACTTGTTCCTTGGCAGCGCTACATTATGTCAGGCTGCAAACCTTCCCCCTTTCTGCCTCTCCTCTCTCTCTCTCTGTGCTCCTGTCACTTTGAATGAGCAGACGGCCTCGTGTTGTGTTCGGGCCACACAGGGCAAGCTGAGGCTCCAGCCGCCTGACTCACGAGCTCTCGGCTACAGGGAAGGGAGAATGTCACTGCGCATCGAGTTGCCTTCACGTTACACAAGAGCACAAGCTCAGCTCACAGACACACAGCGGAGGAAGAGCACACAGAGCCTCCCGGTGCAGAGTGAGCCAAGCAAATCCCAAACACACACACACAGCGACAGTGGGCTGATGCTATTTTTAACTGCCTTCTCCGATGCACGCTCATATTCAACAGGAAAACACACATGATGACACGGAGATGCAGCACATTTCTGCTTGTTGTGATTGGCTGCTGATACCAGGCGGGAATGGACGCGTCACGTAATAAAAATGTTTGTTGAAAAGGTGTCCGCAATTGGGAGCACCTGCTAATGTATAAGAAGCCAACGGCAAACACCTCCAACACGTCTTATGAGTTCGGTGTTATGACCTGATGACATCGGATAAATGAAGTTCTTGTCCTGATCCAGTTCAAGGTTTCCCCCAGAAAACCTGCTAAGCCCGGTGGTTGGGCGCTACGGCAGTCATTCATTCAGTGTTTTTGAGTTAAAAAATGGTTAAAGTTGAGGGGAAATTTGAAAAGATCACTTGAAAATTATGTGTTACTTGAAGATTAATGCTTAAATACAAACATTTAAAAAAAAACTCAAATAAATGAGCAAATCTTAGCCTGGTGGGGACACAAGTAAAGCCTGGTGACCCGCCAGGCTTATAATACACCGGGGGAAACCCTGCAGTGTTTATGTTCCTGGAGCTTTCTGCAACAGCATGCAAATGTTCCAGAAGTGTGAATGTCGTCACATGAAAACATTTACTGTTGCACAGAGACTCTGTACGTACATCAGTCTGCATAGGGACTCGGACATTTTACATGACGGTTTGAAAGTTGACTGAATCCAGCTGTTACTCTTCCACCCCTTGCATTGATCTAAATTCTTGTATTTCTCAAAACTACTGGGCGAGGAGGAGGATCAATTCATCTTTCAATCAGATTTATTGATTAATCCCTGGCCAATTAATAGCTGCAGTTCTTTTTGAGCCATAACAAAACCTTGTTTTTTTTCCCCCACACAAAATTTCTATGGTGCTAAATTGTGTCCATAAAGTTTGTTCAAAGGAAAAATAATTTGAAACTAAAAAAAAAAGTTTTGAAACTGAAAAAATAACACACTTCACTGATGTAACCTGCTTATGTCAGCATACCACACAAATATCAGTGGAAAAAAAATATATAGACAAATTTGCGCTGCATTTTCAGTTCGTGTTTCCCATTCCTCATGCTCTCAGAGGAACACAGAGGAGCCGCTAGACCACAGTTTCTGACAGCTCCACTAAGCATGGCCTCCTCTTCTAATATGAGCAATAGTGACAACATAAAGGCTGGTTGTCATTTTATCACACAGGGAAACAGAGAAAGAAAACAGACACATTCAATATGTAAACCCAAGTGAATGTGTTTCTGTTGGAAATGTGCTACATAAATAAACTTGACATTGACCTCCAGGAGAAGTTTGTTTCCTTAACAACATTTTTGTAGCTATGCCCTGATTTCTACTTCTAAATAACCTTTTCCTCTGATTTGCCTGGAGTATTCTTTTTTTTTCTTCATGCTGTAAGCCAGGAACACTGATTAACCAGTGAATGGACCTTCTATCTTTATACTACAATCACTGGAGACACACTTACGCTGCTGATCTCCTTTCCATTTATTGTGAGACTACTGGCACCAATTGACTGGACCTCTGTTGAATTAGTTCAGTCACTTTGAAGGGGGGTTGAATATTTACGCAATTTCTTGAGGTAAATATTTTATGTAATTGCCATTATTTTGTTGAACTCTTTTTTTTCTTTGACGTTGAAGAGTTTTTGCCATTAATTTTTTCAAAAAAGCCAAATATTGATGTTCAGGATTGATTTGTAAAAGTAATACAAAGGGTAAAACATACCAACTTTCAAGGTGGTGAATATTTTTATAGGCGTTGCGCGTGTTTGACAGAAGTAGAGTGAACGTTGTCATAGGTGGCTGAATGGAAGTTTTTATTATTGTTATTATTTAAGCACAACCCATCAGGTTAAATTGATCAATATAGTTATCTTAAACTTCTATAGTTTACATACGATCTGTGTCTGGTTATTCAGAAGTTTTTCAAACATTTAATTTATTTTAACTTGTGATTTAATGCGGATGCCATGTGTATGGTAGCTGAACAGACTCTACTACAACTAGGTGCAACAGCGCATCGCTTGTTGAAGCAGTTTGTCATGGAAACTAAGCTAATTTGTTTATTGTGTAATGTGGTAACAAGTCAGACTTGTAAAATTACTGAAGGTCATCAGCATAAATTGTTATTTATTGTCGTCGTCAGAGAGGCCATTCTGTGAGCGAGGCTTACCCAGCCGTTTAGGACAAAGACCACCAACAGATATGAAGCAGAAGTCAGAATTGTTGGGAACTATGTGGGACCAGGACATCTGTTGTGTCTGATATCTGTTTTGTTTTTTCCAGCCATGTCGGCTTCCACAGCTGTTTCTTCTTCCTCTCTCCTTCTCCTCCTTCGTTTTCTTCTCTGCCTCTGTTTAGAATTACAATCTACAAGTAAAATGATCAAATCAGTGCTAACCTTTCCCTCACGTTTTTTTTTTTTGTCTCATGAAAGTGAAAGTGGCTCCAGACATTTTCCTGTTGTAATCTTTTCCCTGAAAATTACTGTGGTGTTTCTGTTCACTGAAACGTTCCCAACCAGTTGACTGTTTATCCCTTTTCCCTGACGTGTACAGTAACTCCTTACTGTAAAACTCCTGAATACTTCAGCTTTCTTTTGTTTTTGTGTCATTGCAGCGATCCATGAGTTCCCCAGAGATTATTTCACCAACCAGGAGCGCACAGAGGGAGCCGTGGGCCTCCATGTTCTGTGTGTAAGTGTCATCTGCAGCATTCTGCTTTAGCACCAAGTGCGTTTCCTTTACTACAGTCCTGGCATTTCCAAAGAAGTTCCCGTATTTAAATGAACAACACGGTGAAAAGGCGTCTGCTTGTTTAAGAACCCAGGGCCTCCAGAGGTTTAGAAAATACCAGACGGATTCAGTTTTACATGACATGTTGACTGGGAGCAGAATGTAGACAAGGTGCTAATGTAGTGGAAGAAGCTCACCTCATATTTACAGAGGCTGCAATATTCATACACCTGGAACATTTTGTCCTCTCACAGCTTCGAGCTTCAACAGATTGTACTGGGATTTTATGCGACAGAGCAACATGAAGCACAGTGCGTCGTAGCAAAGTGCACGAAAACTGACGCGTCACATTCAGGCTATTTTATGAATAACAATTCTACAAAAGTGTCATGTCCCAGATTCAGATTCAGATTTATTCACGTCCCAAATGGGCAATTGATGTTGCAGCAGGTATAAAAACCGAAAGACAAGGTATCAAAGTTAAGAAATAAAAAACAATAAAGCATACCAAGGAAGACATCAAATATAAATCAATACATAATGTGAAGTGTACAGCAGTGTATGTCATTGTGGGCCGACAGTTGCTACGAACACCAACAATCATATGCGACACCCCCTACCTCGACCTGCATTAACCAGAGAAATTGCTGTAGGAACAAAAGAGTGCAGGTATACAACACAAGTCTGTGTTAGTTTGTCACGTCAGATAAGTAGTGCAAGGCTGAACGTGAAGGTATTACACTGAGCAGGACCCCCTACCTCTTCTGTTCATCCCGAGACATGAGTGAGCCCAAGTTCTCACCTGAAGGAATGTAAATATTACCGTCTGCATTTATCCAAAACGTCTTACACAGATTACGTTTAAGGCATCAACTAAACTGCTACCTGTGCTCATACAGGAAGTGGTTTTTGAAGGAGAAGGAGGATATTACTCTAGGGGTTATTCAAACGTAAGATTTTATAGTTCACGCGCAACAATAAAGAGCTTTTGTATTTCAACTCCTGGGGTGAAATTATGGAAGTTAAATGAGGAGTTAAAACAAAGTCAAAATTGAATACAATTTAAAAGGAAATATAAGGAGACAGAAATATGGGTGAGAGTTAACACTAGTGTGTAAATTGAGGCTAACATATATGTTAGCCTCATACGGGTATGGATGTATGGATGTACCGTATATATTTAGACATATGTAAACCCATACATATTTTATCTGGAAAAATTAATTTTCCAGATAAAATGGAAAATGAATTAACCTATCTTTTTTTATTTATTATGTAATAATGGAGGGTCCATCTGAACATATTGTATGAGTCTATGAGGTAGGAGTTCATAAGTTTCTTATTTCTTCTTTCTCCTTTTCGAGCGTGTTAAGATGAATGTGGTACAAAACTGTGTGTCTTTTGCCTTCCTTCTTCATGTGAGTGATTTTATACTTCTGTCATGTTTGAAATAAATAATAAAAACAAATAAACAAAAGCAAATGATAAAAGATATGCATGCCTGGTTTGCAGTAGTGCAGCGTTAGCAAACCGCTAACCACTTTAATCAGATGAAGTTGAGCACAGATTGTCTTTCTGCAGGTGCTTTAGTGGAGTGAGTGTATTCATTGTGTATCCTGCTCTCTGTAGGCAGTCTACATGTTTTATGCCCTGGCATTGGTCTGTGATGACTACTTTGTCCCCTCACTAGAGAAGATTTGTGAGGTAAGAAGTCAACGCCGGTCACTCTTGCACCTCTGCTGTTTCCTGGGGCTCGGGTTCCCGTGGAGAAAATCCTCTCTCTCTCTTCTTCTCCTGTCCAAACAGCGTCTTCAGCTGAGTGAGGACGTGGCAGGAGCCACCTTTATGGCAGCTGGCAGCTCAGCTCCTGAACTCTTCACGTCAGTCATTGGTGCGTAGCTTTTTGAACTTTAAACTGACCCTAAATGTCTTCGTCCATAAGGTGGCCTCTGTAATCCCTCTGACACATACGCAGCCGTTTGTTCTGTCGTGCAGGAGTGTTCATCACCAAAGGCGACGTTGGCGTGGGCACAATTGTGGGCTCTGCTGTCTTCAACATTCTCTGCATTATTGGAGTGTGTGGCATATTCGCTTTGCAGGTACAAGACAAAACACACACACACACAGAGCTATGCATGGCTTTCATGCATTGTTGTCGCTGCGAAGTTCTTCATAAAACAATAAATAAAGTTTATTAGGTGACAGACATGATTATCTGGGTTTGATTATTTATCTGTTTTAACTCCTGAAATTAATTTGTCCATTAGTTGGAGTCGTTCACTGAGGAAAAAAAAAACATCTGTATGTGGACCTTTTCTGTCACCACAGCATTTAATCATAATCCTCCTGTCACTGTGTCTCAGACCATCCGTCTGTCCCGCTGGCCTCTGCTCAGAGACTCGGTCTACTACACACTCTCTATCTCTGCCCTTATAGTGGTAAGTGCTGATGGTATTCTCTACCAAAGTACCAGTTTGTTGGATGGGAAAATATTACTATCAAATATCATAAATCACATCAGCAATAGCTTTCCTTTAAGATCAGATTATCAGAGTCCACATCCTGTGTAATGCTTTGCTTCTCGTCTCTCTTTCATGCAAAAGTTTATATATGATGAAAAGGTGGTTTGGTAAGTCATGGAGTTTTGATATTTACCACAAATGGGGTAGAATTCCAATTTTTTGTTTTGCTAACCAGGGTAAAACACGGTTGACTGATATTTTTAATCTTTAGGTGGGAAGCTCTGACACTGATTCTGATGTATTTCGTCTACATTTTGATCATGAAGTAAGTTTAAGACTCAACCACTCATTTTAAGAAACTTTATTGTATTGTGTATTCTTTATGTCATTCATGGTCAGGAGATACTTTTTCCTCCTCATCACATCCATTCTGTACATTCAGTGAAACTCAAAACCAAGGGTTTGGGCATCATGACCCTTAACAGTAACAGTGAACATGTTTCTATAACACTACATCCCCGATACAGGGGTGTGAAAAACTGTTTGCTCCCACCATGAGTTATTTTCTTTGTATATTTGTAACACTTAGTATAACCAAAGTAAATAACTGAAAGCTAAAACACACAACGCATTCAGCTAATCTGATCGTAGAGATAAACAGGAGACATGTTGCAGGTCCACAGAGTACATGAAGGTGATCTGACTTCCTGTTGCAGGTTGAACTGCTACATTGTTCGTTTCCTTGAGAGACAGAAGAAGAATCCATCTGGTTTAAGTAATGGAGCTGCTACTAACACTGAACTAGATGATGGCTATGATGCTACAGCTGTCCTGCTGAAGAAAGGTACAACTTTTATTTGATTATCACTTCACAGCAAGTTGTTCAGAATGATTGCTGTCCATCTCTGGTCAATGTTCTGCACAGAGACTGTCTCCTTTAAACTCTGGACAAAGACTTCTTGTTGCTCCGCCGACTTGTGTCTGTAGAGGAGGCTGGTTCTTCTGACCAGATGGGTCCACTAACGGACCCTAACTCTACGTCTGATTGGTTTGGATCCTGAATAGGGCATCAGAACCCTCTCAGAAGGAAAATATTTCATTTTTATAACTCAATTTCAAATTTTTCTTTTCTATTTTTGCAACCTCTTATTGATGTATAGTCTTGCTACAACCCAAACTTGTCTATGGTTGCCAATGTCATCAAACGTGTAGGCAGCATGTATCTGATTCCTGACCACAGCAGACGGGGACTGTGGCCCGCAGCTCTCACGTCTGTCCCGTCCAAACGTTCAGAATGTTCAAAGTTTATTTTCTCTTTGGTTCTGGATTAAGGTGTAGGACCTGTCTTCTGAAGCGATAGAGTAACTGTTGTTTACACACTGAGAGGACAGATACTTGCTGTTCCAGACTATGAGCAACTCCAGGAGGTCAAATAACAATCCAGCTGAATTAACCAGAAAGCAGTTAAGGTTGATGGAGCCACTCCAAGTATGTGGCATGCCGAAATAAGTGAATCTACATCAGTAGAGCGCGCATGAGAGTAAGTGTTGTCTCATGGCATGACAAGATGCCTTTGTGGCGGTTGCCCACGTTGCCCACCCTCTGTTGTTTATGGGAGACTTTTAGCACAAACAGCTGAATGGTGTCAACATATTCTCTGTTAGTCATGCTGCTGCCTGTTGTATGTGTGCGGCTCTTAACAGCAAACCACCACAGCAAGCCATCTGTGCTGATGGTGGACGAGCTGCTCTCTGCGTACCCCCACCAGCTGACCTTTTCCGAGGCTGGCATGAGGATCATGATCACCAGTCACTTCTCTCCGAGAACCCGACTCACCATGGCCTCACGGATGCTCATCACTGAGGTGAGGTCAAAGACACAGAAACTCAAATTGCTTTCATCCGGGGTGTGAAGTCTCGCCTCCGGACGTTTGTAGCTGTGATAGACATGTGCAGGGGCAGGACAGAGCTTGGGCCAGTTGGGCAGGGGATCCACGCTACTGTCTTAGTGCCCATTTCTTGCTGCCTAATCTTTACAACAGCAATAGGGTCCAGAAGTGTGGGATGATGGACCGTACTGGCATGAGAGGAGTACCAGACAGTGCTCTCTCCTGCTTTGCTTCATCCTAATTTGCATATGAACTACGGGGGCTTGGGCTATGCTATGGCATTGCTTGTTCCTGGCTGCTGATATGTAGCTCTCAGGAATCTTCCATGCCAGCTGTGGGCTTTGAGGATTGGGAATCAGAGAATAAATGTATCTGTTCTGCTGTTGGCCTTGGAGGTTTTTTTAGAGAACATTAGAGAACAGCCAGTGTCATGAAGACAGGGAACACAGCAGACCGATCAGATCAGCAGATAGGGTTAGATTTTAATTTTTAAAAATGAGTTTGGTGTAATATGGCTGCCTCCACTTAAATTGATAGAAGGAGGGTGTTAAAAAAGGAAGGAGCTAAGAGACCCAAGGTGACTAGATGTGCTGCAGAGAACCACAGCTCAGAAAGGGGGAATATGTTCACAGGACAAATAGTCATGGAATCGTCTGACCATATGGATGACCGGCTAGAAGTCATTGGTTTTTTGGGGGGTTTTTTTACCCCTCCAGGGGGTCTTTTGTGGGCTCTAGTGTCCCTTATATGACAGTAGGCTGACAGGAAACGGGGAAGGAGAGGGAGGAAGACATGCGGCAAATGTCGTCAGGTCCGGGAGTCGAACTCGCGACGGCCGCGTCGAGGACTCAAGGCCTCCAAATACGGGTCGCGCTAACCGCTACGCCACCACGGCACGCCCAGCTAGAAGTCATTGTTGAAAGAGATGAGAAATGGTAAATGGCCTGTTCTAGTATTACGCTATACCAAGTTCAGAGGACCCCAAAGCGCTTCACACTAGATTCAATCGTCCCGAACTCACGTGGCCCTCTGACCACCACCAGCTTGCTCAAGGACACAACAGAGATGGTCATTCGTTGTCACCACATCAGTAGGGACTGTAGTTGAAGAGTTGTAGTCGCCGAGGCAATTGAACACTTTTTACCAATTAGAATAAAACTCATTAAAAATCCGTCTCTATCAGAACTGAGCTTATCCTTACTTCGTGTTGCACAGAGACAGAGACTAATCAACACACGGACTCTGACCAACGGCGAATCAGACGTCTCTGTCAAAGGAGGCGGTAGACGGGGCATCGAAAATGGGCTGTCCAGGGCAGAGAGGCGCCTCAGCATTCGCCATGACGATCGAGAGGCGGGCAACGAGACGGAGAACGAAGACAACGAAAACAATGAGAACGATGAAGAGGAAGAGGAAGATGAGAGAGATGGACCTTTTGTGCCCTTCCAGTGCCCAGGTGAGCTCTTGAAGGCAATTCTCCACCTCTGATGTCCCAAAAGCCAATTTAGCAAATCTTAGTCTTTTTTCAGCTGCTAACCACTGTTGATTAAATTGCTGTTATGGATGATGAATGTTAGTATTTATGTTCTTCCACCGATTTTCTCTGACTAATCGCTGTGTGCTGGCCTGTGCAACGTGTCCTTCTAATCTTTGAGCCATCTCGTTTTGTGTCGGCCTGTGTGTCTGCAGCTGGTGTGTTTAACAAGCTGAAGTGGCTGCTGGCCTGGCCTCTGTGCCTGGTGCTGTTCTTTACCGTCCCCAACTGCTCCAAACCTCGCTGGGAGAACTGGTTTATGCTCTCCTTTATTTTCTCCACCCTTTGGATTGCCTCCTTCTCCTACATCATGGTCTGGATGGTGAGTTGTGTCCTTACTTTGTGTTTCTGACAAACTAAGACAAACCCAGTATTGCTTTCAGTGTTGAGGGTTAATGCACGACCCCCCTCAACAAGGCAGGTTTAGAAGCCGTCTGCACCTGGAGCTCTTTTACGACTTCTGAGGCGTAAGGCACAACCTTCTGTCTCTGTGTGTCAGGTAACGGTGATCGGCTTCACACTCGGAATTCCCGATGTGATCATGGGCATCACCTTCCTGGCAGCTGGCACCAGCGTTCCCGACTGCATGGCGAGTCTGATAGTGGCGCGGCAAGGTAACACATCTGCGAGGCGACCAACGTGCAGAGGCACCAAAAGTCTTGACTAGAGTCCTCTTCTGCCCCTTCCATTTTGTGTCCTTTTCAATGCATGCAGTACAAACCGTCTTTCAGGAATGACCGCGCTGTGCCGGTGAAGTGTGCTGCAGCAAAGACCATGCTCTTCAGCATTACTGGTGTATAAAAAAAAAAACCTATTTAAAATTGAAACAAGAATCGCTTAGCCTGGCACCAAGGCATTAATCCAGTAGGGGGAAACCCTGCATAGCTGACATACTGTATCTGGTTCTGATGTTGAAGTTCCTTCTTTTTTCCAAGTTTAGCTAATTAATGGACTGATACCACCTAGAAAATAGAAACATTTTTCCTACTTTTAAATCTGGCGTACATTCCTCTGCCTCTACCAGTATAGGGTTGCTTGTACTCCTTAAACCTCTAAAATTACCTTCATTCTTCATGGTATATATTCATTAAGGTGCTCATTAGGATGTAGTGAAGCATCACAGTAACTTTGTGATGCGCTCTTGTTAACATGCCTGTCATTAGTTCATCTGCTCATATTTTGCAGCGTTATTGATAACGAGGTGCTGTGGATTTTTTCCTTTTTATTTTTTACTTTTCTCCTGGCTGATCCCTTGACATTTCAACATCCTTTTGGCTAATTTATTAATTAATTAAAAGGCTAATGCCTCCTCTGGATTTGATTTTAGGCTTGGGCTCCCTTACACCATAAAGCTCTCCACCTTTTGTTTGTGGCCCATGCAGAAAAATCTGCACCTTCTGGGGAAGAATTATACCTTCATGCCCATATTTGGTCTCGATTTCTGCAGTGGAAACACTCCTTACATAGCATTTTATTACACTTTTCTACTATTAATTATTGTAGAATTATTTATTTCTTGCCTGATCAGAGAATGTCATTAGCTCTAGGTTGTGTTCAGACGGTTTTTTTTCTTTCTTTTTGCCCCCTAGCCCCATGTACAAGAAGTCCTACCTCAGATTGAAAAGTTAGCTACTCGTCATCAAGTGTCGGAGTGTAAATAGAGACTTCTTTATTCTCCCAGCGTGACAGAATGACGGCCAAACGGCAGAGTCTAAGAGAAGCCTCCGTCAAACAGGTTTGGAGGGAAGCAGATGAATCACATGGAAACAAGCGACCAAGGCGTTTCCTGCCATCTTGGTCCAGGTTGCTAACAGAAGATGGAGGGAAAACGAGCTGGCAGGAGTCCTATCCTCCCTGCTTTCATCTGTGTTTATTCTCACTCTTGCCATTAAATATTGAAGCGGCTGTGCATGTGTGTGTATGCGTGTGCATAGGTGTCTGAAAGTGAGTGATGTCAGGCAGGGTGACACACAAGCACATGGGGGCTTCCCATGACTACAAAGAGATTTTTTTTTTGAAGTACAGACTTGACTTTTGGATATCAGTACCACAGTCAGCATCACTAATCTTATATATGGCACTTTTAACTCTTCTGTCTCTCCCCATTCCCTTCCTTTGTTTCTGCCCTCCTTTCATTCTGTCTATTCTTTTCTGTTGCTGTCTCCAGGTATGGGAGACATGGCCGTGTCCAACTCCATCGGCAGTAATGTGTTTGACATCCTGGTAGGGCTCGGCCTCCCCTGGGCCCTGAAGACACTGGCCATTAATTACGGCTCTGCTGTAAGTCCAGCTATAGACCTCCTAATGATAAAGTTTCTAATATTTACACCACTGTGACTGTCTTAATGTCAACCTTTTGGCCAACTTTCTTTGAATAGATCCAAATCATCTGAGAAACATCATGTATGTTAAAAACGGATCTGTGTATAAGCACTGGAAATAAAGACAAACGACTGAATCTGAATTCAGCGTTTGTCCTTCTAGGATCTCAGGTCCTTTTTAGTTTCTTCTTTTTGTTCCCATTTCAGCATTCTAATATTTGATGTAGTTGTGATATAGAAAAAAAAAAGAGAGAACAATTTTTGAAAAGAAATATTTCACATGCCTACGGTCTTTGACAGGCGTGCCTTACTCACTGTTGAAAACTCACTTTAATACTTTGGATTACTGATATTGCTTGCTTTATCATTTTTAGTGTTTTTTTATTTATTTTATTGGCACATGTGTCAAACACGAGGCCTGGGGCTAAATCTGGTCCACCAAAACTTTATGTGACCATCTAGCAGCGTCACACAAGATTGCGATTGGCAAGCACTAAAACCCGCCTCCTGCCTCTGATTGGTTGTTTGTTAGCACTGGGAGAAAGCAGAGGCGCTCAGTTTCTTTCACAGGTTGTCTGTTTCATACCATATTGTCATGACATAGTGACACTTCAAACAAATATGTAAAAAAAAAAAAAAACAGTTTTAATAAAAGTTACATGCTGCAGCGTTCCCTGCTGTACAGTGCTTTGGTCAGCCATGGGTTGCTAAAGTGCTGTATGAATAAAGCATGCTATGGTTGGTCAGAGTCTCCATGATGAGTAGTCGCCATCAAAGTTCCCATCATTAATGTAGAACCACCCGAAGCAACATATTGTGCTTTTCAATCGAGTTCAAAATTACTTCATTTATCCCAAAGGGAAACTAACGTTTTCGTAACTCGTACCATTCAAGGATCAGGAATGGTAATGTGGACGGTAATGACATGGGCAGGAAGGATCTCCTGTAGTAGTCAGTCTTGCAACAAATGTCAGTGGGCCTCTGACTGAAGACCTTTGCAGTACGACGGACTCATGACATTTGAACAGGTCAGCATCCAGGCAGCAGAGACAGCGTTCCACAGCAACATGTCCTGGTCGACGTTCTCATTTGCTTTTGCCACTCCTCTTTAACCGTCTGTCTGGACGTGTGGTCAGAAAGCCGGGCAGAGCTCGGGCCATTGGAGTCAGGGATACGATCTATGCTGTTTATGATCGATGGAAGAGATGGTTGGAACTTCCTGCTTCTCTCTCTGCGTCCATGAAGCCTCCTGTTCAGTTCCTCTGGGGTTTGAGGCTGTAGTTCAGGTATCTTTATGCACATAAAAATAGGGTGTACTTTGTTTTGTTTTGGTTTTTTTGTTTTGTTTCATTCCCACAAACTCTGGAACAGTGACAATACCGAAATGAAATTTGTGCAGGATTAATAGATTAATAACGGGCCTCGTCTCTTTGTTCCACAGATTAAGCTGAACAGCAAAGGGCTCATCTTCTCTGTGGGACTCCTGCTGGCGTCTGTCTTCCTTACGGTGAGTTTGTGTCTCACACGGACTTCTGACTCTTCTTACGTCCAGCGTCTGTGCTCGTGAGTCTCATGTCCCTCTGCTTGCTGCGATGTCCAGGTGCTGGGAGTCCACCTGAACAAGTGGACGCTGGACAAACGTCTGGGACTCACGTGTCTCTTGTTCTACTCCATCTTCCTGTGCTTCTCCTGTCTCATCGAATACAACATCTTCACTTTTGTCAACCTGCCAACGTGTCGGGAAGACTGAGACGCACCAGCATTGCCACACACACACGCACACCAACACACACACACACACACAAAGTCCGATTCACAGGTAGTGTTATGGAGGCGATAGGTGGAGTTCGACAGAGGCTCTAAGTCAGAACAGACTTGTTTCTGAGTCTCTTTGTTTGTTGTTTTTGGAGAGGTCCCACTCTGCTCTTTTTTGGGTGCTTGTTTTCCTGCTTGGTGCGATATGGAGCTGCTCTGGTGTTTACTCCCAATCAGACCAGAGTGTGGGACTTTTTCCAGGGGCAGAGATTGGTTAATAACAAGCCCTCACTGTGCTCAACACACACACACACCCACACACGCACACACACACACCCCTGTATTACTGCATGCTTCTCACATAAACATGTTTTATTTTGAAGCTCCTGTGTTTAGGTGTGACGTTTCCTAGCTGCTAACTCTTCCTCACAGGGTACGCGAGGCCTTGTTGAGGAGAGTAAAAACGATCAAAGCAATGACGAATCCGAGGTGGGCGGAGTCGGCTCAGCACTTCAGCTGCAGAGGAGTTGTTTGGGTTGTTGGAAGTCTCTCGGTAGCAAACAGACCCAGTTATGCACATGTGCACATTATGTCCAGTCAGAGTCACTTTGTTGATGCCTCAAGTGTGTATAGACGTGTGTAGAGACAGTCTTCCTCTTCTGCTTTTAGACGTAAAACTACAGGCAACCAGGGCATTACCTTTTTATGAAGTGACTCACAATTGTAGTGTTGTTGTGGGTTTTTTTTTTTTTTTTTTTTTACTCCTTCTTGAATATACCCTTCTCCTGTATATACCCCCCAGATGATTTATTTATTATTTATTCATGCCACACACGTCTCACATTTCTCTCGAGGTCACAGAAACAAACAGAAGAATAAAACTTAAAACACAAAACAAGCACAACGTCTTCTGAGGGATCGATCTGGAATTCTGCGGGTGGATGTCAGAAATGTCCTATTTGCACTGACCAGCTCCGTGAGGAACATCCTTATAAAAAGAAGAGGATCTTGATTTTTTATTTTTAAATTATAATTATTATTATGACTGCTGCTTTTGTCCTCTTAAAGACTCCGAGTTAACAGACTCAATAGAGATGGGTTCAAAGTACTTCCCTCTGTGGCAGAATGAGATTGGACCAGGGCTGACCGTTCTGCTCTGGACATGTCTTATTTTGGGAGTTCTTTGTATTTTGTTCTGACAAAGGTCTGGATTTGTCCACTTAAGTTTTGTGATAAGTCAAAATGTCCTACTAGAATTAGAGCATGTACTGTTGTGATTTAATGTAAGCCGTGAAGGGCGACGACATCCTTCGAGGCGGTGGCTGATTGTGAGACCAAACATGACTTTCTTACAGATGAGCTTTGGCAACTCCTTCAGTCCAGACAGCTAATCCAACAAAAACAAAGACTGTTTCAGGGTCGAGTTTATCCATCATCAACTAGTGTTTTAATGTACAAATCAGTCCAATCACATGTTTCTGTCTGTACATCAGTCAGAAATATGTGTCTGATAGGAGCTTGTCTGTTTATTTTGTTGGGTTTTTTTGTAAATATTCATTGCTCTGAGTGGGGAAACTGGGTTTGAAACTTATGAAATGCAATAACTATAAGCTTACTCCCTTGTCAGGTTGCAGCTTTAAAGACAATAACAATACGAGCTGAGACAAGACAATACATGATTTTGAGTTCACAAGAATCAGACAAAATGCTAGCAATATCCTTGGGAAATTTTGATCCAATTTTCTTTGTTTTCTCAAACACAGTAAAAGTTTTTGTGCTTCCTAAAACTCACCCTGAGTTTTAAGTTTCAATGTTAAAGCCAGTCCTGGTGACAAGTCCTTAAACTGAAGACGATACAATGCAGTCCAGACTCACTAGGAACACTATGAAATGACCCTTTAGTTTTACCCCAACAGGAATGTAGGTGCAGATGCTAACTTTAGCTTTGTTAGCAGCTAGCAGTTAGCCAGTTGTTGGCGTCCTCTTCAGTGTTTTCTGTCACTGTGTGTTGTCAGCTAGTCTAATGGCCAGATTCTGTTAATGCAACTAAACAACTTCTTCCTGTCTGACTTCAAAATAAGAGTCTCAAGGTGTGGTTGCAACAGGATTGTCGGGATTAAAGACGCAGTTGTCAATGTCGTATTCAAACTTCACCAGACAAAGTCACAGATTACATGTACAAATGTAGCTTCCATCCTGGAATGCTCTCATTATGTGGAATTCTGTAGAAATCAAGTCGACATTTGATATTTATTGATTGCGGGATGCTCTCGCTCTTCTGGAGTGAGACTCAAGCTTTCTCACTCGGCCCGGATAGATCTCCTTTAGAATAAGAGCTCTTCCTGTAACCACAGCGGTACTAGTAGTTCTCTGTGAGGCCCTGATCACTCTGCAGATGTTTTTCAGTGTTTGTTGGTGCTAAGCTCCAGGTGAATCCAGTTAGGATGTTCTTGTTTCAGGTCAAACTTTCTTCCATTCGTTTTGAAACAGGTGGTTAATATGGAGGCCCCTAGGGGACAGGGAGGATTTTTTTCTTCTTTTGCATTCTCTCGCAACAATCTACTGATCAGTTCATGCGGCATAAATGAATACTGTAAGGCTTACAGTGTAAGGCTTTCTTACAGTGGCCATCAGACTTTCTGCTATAAGGTTTTTGTGAGGTTTTTTCCATTTATGTTGTGAAATACCTGAAGTTTTATATTTTTTTCTTTAGGACAGAAATGCACCACAGACCTGATGTAAACAGAAACTTTCCGTAAGAAGCAAAAGAAAAAATAGATCCAAAGTATTTGGACTGTTTCTGAGTTATTATCACTGGGTCATAAAGTCATCAGACAGTTTGATTGTGTCTCTTTGTGTTGGTCTGAATGGTTTAAAGAGCCGTTTTCATGTGCAGATCCATCTCAGCCTTACACAAACAGACAGAAACATGCAGGGAATAAATCGATTTTCAATCAGTTTTGTGCATCAAAGAGTTAAGAATAAACACGTTTTCACTGAGGCTCTTTAATGTGTATAGGTTTCACATTTGAAATTGACATTCGTGACTGTATACAAAATAGACCGGCAAATATTTCAGTGAGAATATTGTGAGGGAACGCAAAACTTATTGCAAGGCAACGCAAAAGAAACATTTTCCCCATGTCCCCTAGGTGTCCCTCAGGGGGCTCCGTAGGTTAAGATGTGGTGTTGTGTGGGTCCACCGGTCCAGAATAATCTTCTTGGTGTTGCCCATGTTAAACAGAGAAACAATGCTACTTGTTCATCTGTCTTCCCATTTCTGTTTGGTTACATCAACGATTACCATGAGTATTTTAGGGAAATGTTGTCAATCTGTGGGGCACCTCAGTAAGTTATCAAAGTGTTCGTGTTGA
This sequence comes from Xiphophorus maculatus, assembly GCF_002775205.1. Lineage (NCBI taxonomy): Eukaryota > Metazoa > Chordata > Actinopteri > Cyprinodontiformes > Poeciliidae > Xiphophorus > Xiphophorus maculatus. The sequence continues at coordinate 24,156,307 of NC_036464.1, forward strand.
GACGAAACTCTTACACCTTGAGGTACAGAGGTAGCATGCAATATTGATTGGACCAAACCTTAACTACTTGTATCCTAAAGCAATCCAAGATGTAAGATATTATTTATCTTCTTGCTATGATCCGTCTCTTGATAGATTTAGAGCAACGTAAACTGTGTGGTCTAAAAGTGGACCGGCGCTGCATTCCAGTTACTTCTGAAGTCAGAACTCGTTACTGCGATTGACGTCACCCGCAAAACCAGTTAACATGGAGAAGTCGGGATTTCAATGTTGCCAAGCACATAGACGTTCGCAGCACCTCTGAGCATCATTTTAAGCTTTACTTTCCATATTTTTGCTCAATTGACGGTGAGTCTCAATCTCTCTAACGTTTTTGTATATATAATAGAATATTTTATATTGTCATGTCTTTGTGCTTCCTCTGATTTCCTTGTTAAACATCTTGCTGATAGGGAAAACTTTGAGTTTTCGTCCCTCACTGACAGTATATACACTGAAGCATGTTGTTTGCCATCTCCACCTGGAACAGGTTGGAGTTTGATCGGTCAGGACTGATCAAATTGAAAAAAAAAAACCATCCAGTACCAGCCACCAGCTGATCTCTTATTTGTGTGACTCTTAAGGATCGTGTTGGTTTGGGTCAAATTTAGAAAACTATCAGCGATGCCTTCACTTTCTTTTACTGGCCACTCCGGATTTCCCCTGCTGTTCTCCATCGTCCCATTCCTCGACCTCCACCTTACTCTTATGTGTCAGAACCGTAGCTATTCCACAAAGTATGCCAAACTGCCCTGACTCTGGTTGCATTGGGATGCCCTCCACACTCAAAGATGTCACCATGGTTAGCACAACCCTGATGCCATGTTAAGGGTTTCTCGCAGGGCACTCGGGACCAAACCTCACTGGTGTGTGTAGCTTTGGCGCACCAGCGATACTCTGCAAATTCCTCCATAACTCCTCTGCAATCCACCCAAAACGTTAATACGCTACATTGTGGTTATGGTACATTGTACCATCCTGTGTGAAACTTCCCCAAAAAGCTTGTATGTGCAATCAAATGACTCCTTTTTTAAAATTTATTTTATTTGATATATTTAAATTCTGACAACTTATAGCGCTTTGACAGTGCTCATAGTTAATGGAGCAATCTGTCTCTGTGCTGCACAGTATTTTCTCAGTGTCAGGAGATATCTCTAACAGCAACTGCATTATAGTGATTACCATGTTTTTCTTTATCATATGTCTCTAAGATCAGCTGCAGCATGCACTTTACCAATCCTTCTCTGTTCCGGGTGTGTAGAGTTTGTTGTGTTTGCTAGTCACTGCGTACACCTACTCCTGATGAAGGCGTAGAAAAGTCCAGAGCAGTGACGGCTCCCACACTGTGGCTGCGTTCACACTTCAACCTGAACTGACCCAATTCCAGTTTTTTATTTTTTTATTTTTGACGTAATGCGACCTGAATCTGATCTTTTCATGACAGCCAGAACAACACAGGTCAGATATTTTCCGAATGCGACCCGGATATCCGATACGTATCCGATTCAAATGTGACCAAAAGTCCAGGTCGCGTTCATCCGACCTGAACGTCACTGATACTCGACAAACGTCACTATTCTGCGTCCTGATACACAGCAACAAGCATGACGGACTATAACGAGGATTAAGTTGTTAATATTCTGGTTCCCGTTGCAGAACAACTTCAAATGTGTAAGCTATGCTCCACCGTTAGCATCCATGTTTACCTCTTCTTCTTCTTTACGGCGGTTGGCAAAATACTGAGCATGCGCTCTATGTGTGACGTCACTGCGCCCTCTACTGCGCATCCAGGACACTTTCAGGTCGTTTGACCGCTCACACTGGACAACACGTACAAGTTATGTATATTTGGAAGTGTGAACGACCATGGCAGAGAAAATTAAAAAAAATCCGATTTGACAAAAAAAAAATCGGAATCGGGTGTGAACGCAGCAAATTCAGGTGTGAACGCAGCCTTAGTGTGGAGGCCGTCACTGTTCTGCACTTCTGTGTGTCTGAAATCAACCAAATCACCTAGGATGCTCCCATCGTGATACCAGGTACCTTTTTAAGAAGATTTTTATATAGTTTGTGATATTCACATTGGTGATACACTGATTATGTAAATATGTGTAAATATATGTGTAAATGTATTTATATATATGCATATATTTTTGTCTGAATGTGTATATGTGTGGGAATATATTTTCATAGATTCTAGGTATCCCCTCTATTCCCCCCCCCCTTGTTTTTAAGGGCGCTGTTTTTAAGTTTTTTTTGGGGGGGGGGTTGGTTTTTGTTTTCTTTCTCTTTTTTTTGTTTGTTTTGGATTACATGCATGGAGATATTTCGCTATGTTAAATTATCTATGGAAAATCTTACTGTTCTTTGAAATGAGAGTCAAATGGTTTTAGAGAGAGCACTGGATGTAGTTTGAATTCCTGACGGTTGCTTGCTCTTTTTCAGCCCCAGGTTGTGATGAACGACTGTGAGTGTTTGCCGCAGACACGGACCTTCGCATATCGGAGCTAGTACCTCTTACCACATACATGGATTTAACAAAACTGAATATTTTGTGTTTAAATGTTTCAAATCTAATTTCAGAAACCGTTTTGCATCAATAAAGTTGTCTTTGATTAAAGAGCACATTCTGTTTGTTGCAAGTGTTTGTCAGGCAAATCAGCGGTGGCGTCTTGAACACTTTAGAGTTTCATGAGTAAAGCTGCGTTAAACATGTTTTACTACACAAGCATACACAATTATGTACGTGTTCAAATACGATACAAAATAGCATATTTCTTACTTTGCACAACACAATGCATCGTTACACTAACTTGATTCTGGCCAGCGATACAGTCTGGACACTTTGCAATAACAAACTTACATGGCATCATTACCAATATCTCCATTATTTAAGGTTCTTTTTCTCTGTTCTCTTTTCTCCTGCTCTGAGCAGGCTGTGCATAAACCAACACATCATGACCGACCTGGGAGGCTGCAGGGAAAACCGAGGTTCAGACGATGCTTATTTGCCGAGATCAAGTAGCTCACATACGTTAATGTCAGATGTAATGGCCTCCAAAAGGCTGTTGCTTAAGAAGGTGGCAGTTCCACCGAGCGCCGTTTCCAGGCATATGAATGATTGTTGGGTGGATGAAACGGGTTTAGTAGAACAACAAGTGCAAAACGGGGAAAACTGCAGCCTTGAGTAGAGAACGGGGCAGAGTCAGAGGAAATGGAAAGTCGGAACATTGCTGTTTTTCTCAGTCGCTTTGGCGATTTGTCATTTGTGCATATCAAAATAGCAGTTTCTTGTTCATTTGAATGATTATGAACAATTGTCTGCTTTTTCCTACATTTTCTATTGCTTTTGTCATGTAGACCAAAGTGTTTTATCCAGATCTCCGTTGAATAGTCTCAACCTCCACAACGGTTTGAACGTAACTTCATTGTATAGGTCTTAACGTGCAAAATGATCCAATAACTTGTCAATCATATTTCTACACATTTCCATTACTTTTTTTTCTAAATTTGTACAGAACTGAGAAATTGCTCCAAGATGAATCCTGACTTGCTCGGACATAGGCAAATATGTGAACCTTTAGATCAGGGGTGGGCAATCCTGGTCCCAGAGGACCAGTGTCCTCCAACTCTTAGATGTCTCCCTGGTCCAACACACCTGAATCCAACAGCTGAATCACCTCCTAAGTGAGGTCAAGTTCTCCAGAGTCCTGCTAATGACCTCATTATTTGACTCAGGTGTGTTGAAGTAGAGACACGTCTAGAAGTTGCAGGAGACCGAACCCTCGAGGCCTGGAGTTTGAGACCCCTTCTGTTTAGATCAACCAACGGTCAACCGGTTTTCTGAAATAGATTGTAGGTACATCTCATGAACCATCAACAGGCAAACATACTGCCAGAGTTCAACATGATGTTATATTTCTAACAATGGAAGGACAGGAATCTGGTCAACACTGTTCTGTGCAGTGCTGTCTTTTCCTTTCTGTCCCACAATGACACGGTCTGTCAATATATTACAGTAAAAGCATAAATGTGAATCTTGTCCAGTCTCTTGTCATTCATCTCCCACCATTACAATTTACAGTTCTTGTCATCAAAGGTTTAGCCACGTAGTTTACATCAAAATATCAATTGAGAGTCCAAGTATCAATTTTTACTGTCTTGTCTGAACACAATAAAACAAGTACTTGACATTCTGAAGTACTGGCATCTTCACTGATACAAATATTTCATTTTGAGAGATGAACAAAGGATTTTCAGAAAGAAATTGGGCTCTCTAGACAAGTCATACTGTTTCGCTACTTGTACGAATTGATTTTAGAAACGCATTTACTGTTTGGCAGATGTCAAAAATGATTCGAGAAATGCACCAAAGCCACTAGGGAAAAACTGTGAGATCCACCACACACACACAGACGGATCCAGGATAATGGACTACAGTTGTCACCGTGTGACTCCTGAACCAGATACAGTTCAAGATGAAAACAAAGTTTGTATTTCACTTGTAAATTGAGGTTCCAGAGTCTGGAGAAAGAGTGGAGAGTCCACAGTGAAACTTCAGTCGGTGAAGATTTGGGGGACTGTGTCATCTGGCAGGACATTTTAGATCACTTCATGTTTCCTGCTGACAAACTGCACGGTTATGCCGACTTTATACTTTCCTTTGGTTTATTATTTGTTTGTATTTCCTTAATTCATGTAAAGCACTTTGAATTACCTTGTTGCTGAAAATGTGCCATATGAATAAAATTGCCTCACCTTATCTTACCTTTATTTTCCAGCAGAACTTTTTTATCAGCCAACATTGACAACAATAGTAACATATACTTTAATAACCATGGTGACACTAGTAAACTCGTCTGACCCATAGAGAATCTATGGAATATTGTCGGATGGAAGAAGAGAGACACCAGAACCAACACTGCAGATGAGTCGAAGGTGCAAAACTGGACTTCCACTGCTCCTCAGCAGAACCACATGCTGATTTTCATGCTGTACTGATGCAGTAATTCACTGAAAACGGAGAACAAAGCCTGAGAACAGATGATATACAGCACATGGACACGCTGTTCAGTAAGTCCACATAAAAAAAATACTTTTTTTTATTTCACTGATGTAATATTTAATTTTCCGACTGAATGTTGGGGTGAATTAAATTTAAATCAGCAGTTCAACGCTGATTTAAAATACACTGGAGGATTTTCTGACTTAATGAGCTGCATTTAAGGTTTTGGGAGGAACAACCCCTCAGTTTCAGACAGACTCTTTCTTGGCGCCCTCTTGTGTACCTTTTCATTAACTACAGTTCACCTTCCAGTCATTGATTTGAAGACGCTTTGTTTTCATTGGTTTGCCCTGTATTGTATCTGCACGGAGATTTGATCCATCCTGGCATCATCTGAACCTGAAGTGCTTCGTTGTCAAGAACACAGGCAACATTCTGTCAACTCCTTGTCGATGCAGGAGGCTGATTTAAATCCATGCTAACTGTTGCAGATGTTTCGATGTTTATCTGCAGAAAGCTGAAAAGGCTTATAGAAGCTCCAGGGCTAAATGGGTAGAGGAGAGGGAAAGAAGCTGCGCCTACTTTTGTGGCTTAGAAAAAAGGAGTCACAAAAGTAACTCTATTAATACTTTAGTTACAAATGGACAGGTTACAACTAAATTGTCTGAAATTGCAAGCAAAATCGTATCCTATACTCCTCAGCCTTCTCCTCTAATGACTCTGAAACCTTCTTCGATTTAATACACCATAGAATTGCTCGTATCGATTTCTCTCAGTTGTGCAATGCAGATATTAATCTTTGTGAACTGAGCAAAGCAGTGGAAAGTTTATCGCTAAATAAATCCCCAAATGATTTTTATGAACATTTTTTTGGGATGGGCTAAGAGAACCTTCTTATCTAATGATTTCAGAAGCAATAAGCAATTTTCAATCACAATGAAGCAGGGTGTTATAACCCTTATACCCAAACCTGGTAAAAAAATAAACTCTCAGATAATTGAAGACCCTTCACATTATTACACACTGATTACAACAGGTTTTATTTGGTTTTTGAAGGACACAACGCAGGAACAAGTGGAGGAGTGTGAGTTTTGGGACCTTAGGGTAACTTGAATACTGAGCTGAGCATAATGCACTGTTCAATGTTTTGCACGTTACAAATAAGCTGAATTGGAGAGGATGTACTGGGCTGTAAATCTGTCTACATGGTGGGACTGAGCTGACTAAAAAATGATTATTTCTTTAATTACTTGAGACGACATTCATTGTGAATTGTTGTCTTTGGTCTATGTAAATAAACTAAGGTGAAATGGACAGGTTTTCATAAAGACTGACAATCAGGGCCGGTCCAAGCCTTTTTGGGGCCCTAAGCAGCTTTTTCTGGGGGGCCCCATACCAACATATCAACACCAGATTTATAATTCCTAAACTACTCTGTGTAACATCCCTGCTATCATTAGCGTCATCTGTACTTAGCATACATTATATAAATACTCTTGTGACTATGCATTTCAACTTTACAGGAGTAACAAAAAAAAAAAAATATATATATATATGTATTTGGATTTTGAAATGCAGAGTGATTTTTAAGTGTGTCATTTTATTTGAACTGTTTTGAAAGTAACATCAACTGATAAACACTAAATTTAATATTTTATATTTCCCCAACAGAGGCAGCAGCCTTCAACAGGAAGAGATTAATCATTATCTGTAAAAAAAAAAAAAAAAAAAAAAACAATATAGTAATAGCATTTAGTTTGTATTATTCAATATTATTTTAAATATTTTTTCTATCATGCTACTTCATTGCTCTTGGGGGCCCCCTGGTGGCGTGGGGGTGCCAAGCGGCGGCTTACCTCGCATATGCTGAGGGGCCGGCCATGCTAACAATGGACCTTTGTACAAACTGTAGTCAGACGTGCTTGAAGATTCAATGTTTATTAAGTGCAGAAGAAAATGTTTCTCATACAGATACATGACAGGCAGGAAAAGTGTCTCGTGACAATTTAACATTAAAAAATATTGAGGATAGGAAGCGTATCTGTGAAAGATCCCAGCACAGACATAAATACAACAGCTCCTAACAACAACATGCCAGGAGAACGCTCGTCTCCTGGGGTGACAACGCTGCCCAACTTCCTGCTGCGGCTCTCACTTTTCTTCCAGCCACGTCGCACTTCCTTTCCGTCTGTGCTGACCGCTCCTCGCTCGTTTCCTCCGCGTGGAACTCGCAGCATCTCGATCATTTTCGCTCTCCTCTAAACAACCTGCACTCTTCCCGTGCAGCGCATCGCAAAGTGTGGCACTTCAGACCAGCTAAAAAGGCCACACAAGCTAACAAATCGCAGCAGTTCCTCTGTCACATGTCAGTGTGAATAGAAAATATGACACCAGCTCGTATCACGAGGATTAAACAGCGAATACCTGCTTCTTAATTTTAAACTTAAAACACAAAGATCTCACTATATTAACGCTATTCTATTGGATCGAGAGAATGGACGCCATGTTCCAAAGGTCAACGACGTATGAATGCATGTTAGGATGATCGGAAGCATCAGATGAATTTACATTTGATCACAGCGGATCTGATTGGGAGGCACGAGAAGATGCATTCCTGAAGAATCACAGGAAATTTGTTATGTACATTAATGGCCTCTAGGTGTCACTAAATCTGTTTTCATAGACAATCTAAAAGTTTACCCAATAAAAGCAATAAAGTAACAGGTGACCTGCAACTGTTAAAAGTAAATGGTGCCTAGATTATTTATGTACACATGCACCGAATGATTGGAAGTGTAAATGAGGACAGATTGCTTTCTGTCCCTTTCAGCTGCTCAGATACCGAATCCAGAGGAAGTAAAAATAACTGCGTGTTTTTCCTCTGTCGGCCGGGTCTGTCTGACAGCGAGGGGATGTTGGTTGAGACAGATGTGCCGCCTGAAAGGAGAAGTCAGGCTCTGTGAAGACTGGCACGAGACGCTGTTTTGCCCACTTGGACTGTTTCGACATCCGGCCAGCGCATGCTGGGGGAAGCATGTTTTGTAGGGGACGATGGTCTGAGGGTGTTCCTCTGTGATCATACAGAGATGGAGCCGCCGCCGAGGGCCTGAGGGTCCGTGCTCTGGTGGTTTAGGTTGGCCTGGGGATCAGGGGTCGCGGCAGGGGTGCTGGAGAGAGATGCTGACGACGTGCCGTTTTTGGCCAAGCGGCGGTAGACAAAGTGGAAGGGAACCGGCTGTGGACGGCTGTGAAGCTCAGCTTTGATCTTCTGAGGGTGGGTGTCTGCTGCCAGCTGCTGGCTGCTGCCCTCCATCTGCAGGAACAGGCCGTAGTTCTTGGGGTCCGACACCTTAAACTTCAGGGCACACAGCTGACACAATTCCTCCACCGTGGTGTACGGTCGCACTGGCAGAGTCTTAGCCGTGCATCCGCTGTCCACCTCCTGCAGTGCCACACGCAGGTAGTTCTGAGAGACAAACAGGACACCACTCATCATCATCATCATCAGGTGAAGGAAAAAGATCACCTCTCTGAGGAAGCAAAGAAGAAGTCTGTCTGGTAAGTCAGTTTGTTAGTGAATGCTCACCTGGAAGTCGTCGACAGAAGGCGCAGAACGCTGGGTGGTGCGCCGCCGGTGCCACTGGTGTAGCGTGTCTCTGGTTTCAGAGCTCAGCACCCTGGCAGCCTGATCCTCCTGGAAGTTCTTAACCAGGGACATGGCTCCATAGGCGCTGGTCAGATAGTAACCACCTGGACACACAGAAACGACGGTAAGAATCATCTGAGGAGAAACATAATGTGCTTTTAAAGGAGGGAAGGTGTTGGACCGGCACCTTCCCCATGCAGCAGCGAAGGGTCCAGCAGCTCCATCATGTACAGGATCTCATTGTCCAGCTCAGGCATGTCACACTGGGCCAGCACGTAGGTCAGCATGGGGAGGAAGTCATCGGCTCCATACAAACGACCTGAAACAAAGGGATGGACGTGCTTCATCATACCAGGTGTGTTGGGTGTGGAAAACCGCTGGCCTCACAGATCTCTACCTGAGTTGTCTTCCATGATGGTGTAAATTAGCTTGCAGACTCTTAGCAGCATGCAGACTTTCTTCTCTGGGGAGTACAGCTTACACATGGTGTGGAACTTCTGCCTGATCTTTTCTATGGCCACGTGGTCGGGAGGCAGAGCGTCGGCCACGCCCATCTCCTGAGGTCGCCGGGCCTTGGCCAATGACAGGTTCTCTTTCAGCTCCTGCCAGCTGCCGCTGCGCACCTGGAACTCCTTTAGCGCTGCGCTGATGGGCAGCTTCAGCGGCTTCAGAACGCACTTCAGCATGGCCTTCTCCAGGACTCTGTCTGAGGAGGGGAGACACAGCTGGGTCTTTACTCCGTCAGAGTAATCACTTTCAAATGACTTCACAGGTTCTAGTTTAACGACCCTTTCGTGTGTAGCGGTCACTACAGTGGGCAGCTACCTAAAAGCCTTTTTCTTGTGCTTCTTGACGATTTTTGTTATAAATGCACACAGACCACTGAAGTGGACACTAGTGCATCACACAATACACCATCAGCTACTGTCCATCCACGGCAAGTGCAAGAAAATATTTGTTAAATCCAATATGGCAGACAGACAGAAAAGCATGCCGACTGACCGAGTCCCTCCTTATACTGTAGACGACTCTTGCAGGTGAAAAAATAGATATTGTGACATCAAGTAACCCCTAAAGACTAGAACTACTGATTCATTTTTTCCAAACAACAACTTTGTATTTGAAGAAAAATACAACTTCATATTTTGTACCCTTAAAGTTTGTTACTTTAAAATTTTAAAGGAACAAACTAAAAATAAATACGTATATATTTATTTATTTAGACTTGGATGCATCACAAGACATCTTAGAGAGAAACAACATACCAGCCCGAAAAACTGGGTACAAGGTTTAGGAAAAGTTTATGGGAAAGAACTGCTTACATCTTTACTCGTGTTATTTCAATGTTGATTCATCAGACATTTCTGGAAGCTCAACTTGAGATACGTTCTGTGCTCTCAGTAAATTGCCAGGACATCAAGCACTCTTGCTCTCAAACAAGCTCGACTCCCTCTTTAAAATTCCTTCCTTGCTTATCATACCAACATTGCTTCGACTCGTTTGTGCGCTGCAGGTGAGACTGCTGACAACCCGCAGTGTGGACAGTGGACATGCGACGGCTGCAGCGACACGGTCACAATCGGCCAACACAAGACAGAGGAGATGGATAACTGGAGGCCAAACCTCAACAGGCCTGTTGAGCGCAGTCTGAGAGCGAGCTGCTGACTCTCCTCTAGGAAACAGTGAGCTCAGCAGTTATTCTGGCTCGACACATCTGTAACCTCTCAGCTTGATTTTACTTTCCACTTCAGCTGGACCGCATCCAGCATCTGCCATCCACAGAGTCTGCGTCAGCGTTGGCTTAGGGAAACTCTCCGCAGCACCCTCCGAGCACAGAGCGATCGCCAACGAGCCTGCAGAAAACACTAGCGGGCCGTTTTCACTTCCTCATTTCACTACTCCACATTGGCTGGGAGCTCTGGGTGAGCGGGACGTTTTTACCGCCTGCCGGGACCGATAAGGAGTAATGCTGGTTTTGTTGGAGCTCATACCTGACCTTACCAGCTAGTAGGAGTATTTTTAGGGTGTGACTTTTACAGGTTAGGTTTACTGGAAACATGTCTCTTCCTGCTAGCTTATCTGCCCAATGGCCCGGCAGATCCGGTTCTGAAACTCCCAACACATGAGGCATCAAAAGAGATTCCCAAACACTTGAAAATTTCTTACATGGGCCGAGTGCATTGTTCCAGTTAGCCTGCTGTTGTTGTTTCTGGGAACTTTGCAGAACGACTAAAGAATCACAGTTGCCATATTTTATAGATATTTTACTGTTTTAATTATTTTTTATTATTATTTGCATCATTGATGGGTTTGTAAGCAGTGATCAAGGCTGTAACAGCGAATCGGTCTTTAATTCTGGTAAAAATTTAAGGGAACAAACTGGAAGGACTGAAAGAACCAGGTACAGGTACAGTGGTTCCTCAGCGCAACGTCTTCCTTTCCTCTGATTAGGCCTGTCACAATAACCAATGTTTCTGGATGATTAATCGTCCCAGACGTTATCGCGATAACCGATAATATTGTTCTTTTGAGACAGTTTGCCAGTGATGTAATGGTAATAATGGAATAAGCAACACAGGAACACATTCTCAAAGATCAACAAGCTTTAAATTCCAATGAACATTTAACACTGGAACTGGAAGACATTTTAAATACCCAAAATAAATAAACAAAACTTCAGAAACAACAAGTAAAATGAATTGCTAAGTCTCAGGAAACTAATGTATGCCTCTAAAAAAGGTTTAGTTGAGACCAAAAAGTCCAGACCGAAGACTTTTATGATCCAGTTTTTGGTAGAAAGAGAAAAACGATAAATCATGAAATTAGAAATGATTGAGTTTGTTTTATTTATTCATGCGATTAACTGATTTATTGATTATTGTGATAGGCCTAGGTTGACTTCTGCTTATTTCTGATAAAGGAGACCCCCACAGCACGGTGTTAAGTCAGAAGTTTGTGTGCTTCTGCGTCCCTTACACATCAGGTTTTAAGTGGACCTCACCAGTTGCCTGATTCAGTCTGGAGGAAGCAGGCATGTTTCTGCTAAAAACAGCAATAGTCCTGTGAAATTTCCCAGTTTGAAGCAAGGTTCAGTGCTTTTGGCATCCATAGGAACGTCATGACCAATTAGATCCTGAGATCCTTTCCTAGCTGAGCAGGTGTGGGGATGAGCAGCGATTTCACTATTTTTAATTCAGAAGGTTGTTTTGATCAGCTCTATGTGCGGACGCTCCCATCTCTGGGCCTTCTCAGTGGCAAAGACGCAGGAGGTAATGCGCATCTATCCTCTAACACACACAGTGGTCTCAAACTCCAGTCCTCAAGGACCGGCCGAGCGCACCCGACTCTAACATCAGCTCTTTAGCTCCAGTAGAGCTCGACTGCATGCCAGTGAGGCAGTTTCATTATTTAATTCAAGTGTGTAAGACAAGGGACACATATAAAAGTTGGAGGACTCTGGCCCTCAAGGATTGCAGTTTGAGACCAATGTTCTAACTGATAAGAGATTGTTTACTTCCTGACTCCTTGGTCCGTAACAAGGGAACAGGATGTTTCTTTGAACAAGTGCATGTTGATCTCTGTACGTTGCTAAATGAATAAATCGAGGTTTATTGTTCCTTCATTCTTCCAAGGATCACATCCCTCTTTCATTTCATATTTGATCAGAAGAGACAATGACGGCAGAAACAGAGCGACCCCTGTGTAGGGGCCTGCCTCTAATCTTCCGCCTCTGATTGGACAGCTACTATAAAAGGAGCCGCAGTCTGACGTACTCGTCTGCACGACTTGGAGGCGGGCCATCCAGATGCATCTGGGGCCTTTGAGCCAAACAGAAGCGGCTCTCTGAGGGTGCCGCAGGAAAATACTGGGCAATTTTGCCCTGAAACTAAACAGTGCTGCAGAAAAAACAAGAGCATTCAGAAAACGGACAAGCTGCATACCAACACGATGAAACACACACACACACACACACACCCCTCCCAGTTTAACCCTTTCTTCATACACGGAACAGAAATGTCCGACAGAAGCTTCATGAACGTCACTAAAATGAACCAGAGTTTCGTTTTAGAGTTTAATAATTCCACATTTTAAATCCGATCCCAGTCGCATGAATCCCCACAGGAATATAATCCAGAAAGTTTAGTTCATGTCTGAAATTAATCTGTCCTGAGAACAGTTGTTGACTGCAGGATTCTTGCTTTACTGGATTCTACCTTCTTTTTTTGGTGCTGTTGCAGTGAACAGGTGAATTTATGGACTTCAGCGGTCAAACGTTTTCCTGGAGGTTCATCTGAGGGCCTGACCATCAAACTCAAGTAGTTTTCAACTTTATTCAGACAGGTCGGCTGGGTTTTTATTTTGGTTTAGCCTGCACTCACTGGATCATTCCTTTTCAACAGCAGGTATGATGGGAGCATGCAGAAAATGGATCTAGTTAGTTTTTTTTGTTTTTTTTTTCAGAATCAGCTTTGACTTGAACCTTTGTTTAGGGACTATTGTCTTTGCTCAGACTTTAAAAAGGAAGCATCCTATTGTTTTCAGAGACTACAGTGCTACAGTGAAGGTGTATGTGAATCTAAAAAGTCCAAATGTCAGCAGCACGGCGTTTGTTTACCTATGATTCTAGTAAAAATACTAATTTTCATCTGTTTATGACTTTGCTGACTGCAGAACATTGTTGATGTGTTTGAACAAGCTAACCTGCTCTGTTCACCCTGAGAGAGAACAGAGTCTTTATTCTCTCCGTCTGCATGTTGTTCTGTTCCAGTCTGTTCCAGTCACGGGGTCCCGGGCCAAAGTTCTCCGACTGCTCTTCTGGCAAAGGTGTGTGTGTTCGTGTGCGAGTGCGAGTGAGGTGTATGCAGGTGTAAATGAGGTGTGTGTGTGTGTGTGTGTGTGTGTGTAGGCGTGTATGTGCGGGTGCATGTGCAAGTGTATACTCAGGTGTGTGTGTGCAGGTGCGAGAGCAAAGTGTGTGTCTGTACCTACTGTATAAGGCCAGCTGTTATTAAAAGAAAAATAATTCTATCTTATAAATCACCAAGCTCAGACATTTATTAACCTAATCACAGGTTAGAGCTGCATGTTTTCAACAAAAACACACCGTTAGCCACCAACTCACACATCAAGCAGTTTAGAAAAAAAATATTTTTATGCTTTTTACAAAACAGAGATGTGAAACTGCTGCATCTGCATTCACATGTTTCCACAATACTGTGATTTCTCCATTGATATTGACATCATTCACCCTTCCCAAAAATAATTAGCCAATTATTTAAAAAGGCGCACAGAAATGACTCGCACAGCCTTCTGAGAGGAGATGACAATGAGGTCACGAGGCTTACGGTGCGGAAATCTGAGCAGTATTGTCAGCAGGAATCCTGCAGAGGTGAACCAAAGTTCCTTTCTATAACTGAATGCGTTGTGCAAGAGGTGTAGTTATTAATGCTTTATGTGACCGCTGGATAACTAGTTAGGTGAGACAGAAATAGTTTTAAAGGAGGAGGAAGGTTTTCATTCCAAACTTACCAATCTGATCTTCAGGAATGAGGCTCTCAATCGGTGGCTCCATCTCGGAGGTTTGTCGCAGGTAGCTCTTCATCTGAGTGATAAACTGGCGGATGGTCTGAAGCAGCTCGAGTCCTGAGGTGTAGCCCTGCCAGGCCTGGGCGCCAGCACCCTCCCCCATGTAGCTCAGATAGTCCTGCACCAGGGAGCCAAAGTACGAGTTCTTATCCTTGGACATCTCCAGGACTTTGCGGATCGCCCTCTTCTCTGGCGTCAGCAGCGAGTTGAAAACGCCGCTCATCTTCCGAAATTTTCCCTGCAGGGCTTTCTGCAGGACCAGGGCGCTGGCACTGGTGCGCCGCTTTGTGTGGACCCCGGGTGGGAGCATAGTAAGTTCTTGGTCTTGCTCACTCTCGAGGCCAACGCCGTAGTCAGGTTCTTCTTCTTCATAATCGTCGTCATCAACTTCGTCGTCTATATTTATGCTGCTGTAACGTAAGTGGGATGGTGGGATGGAGAGGGGGAGATGGGTGTTGAAGTCAGCGATAGTGGGGGGGCTGGGGTCATGCAGTGGAGGAAGGAAGAAGGCAGAGGACTGGGAGTAATCTAGGGAATCCGAGGAATCTGTGGAGAGGCTCATGTCACTCAGTCGTTGGCCTCCATTGGTACAGTCCTCCTGAGATGCTTCTCCAGGTGTGACTTCTGAAAGCTTGCTTCCTGTCATCACCGAAGGCTCTGAAGCACTGCAGGCGCCCTGGCCTGTAGAATGAACCGACTTTTGCTTTGACAGTTTGGTCCTCAGGATGGCCTTCTCAATCGTCTGTTCCTCCAGCGCCAGATGGCACTGAGCATCCTCATGACTGGATGAAGGAGATGCTTTGGATCGACGTGGAGAGGAGGAGAAAGCCGTCAGAGGGAGGGGCAGGGTTCGCCGGGGAATGGATATTGGGGAGCTGATGCTAAGTCTTTTTGGAGGCGAGGACGATGGACTGATGCTCAACGAGGAGCCGAGGCGTGAAAAGAGGTTGCTGCTCTTCTCCTTCTCTTCCTCCTTCGGAATGTTAATCCAGGCGACTTTTTCGGGCATGCTTTGCTGTTGGATGGGAGGAGCAGGCAGGTGTTTGGGAAGACGGGGGGGTGGCGGTCGAGGAGGAGGGGATGGAAAGACACCCAACGCCTGGCTGCTACCAGTTTGTCCTTTACTGCATGGACTTGTGGTTATACTCCCTGAGTTCTCTTGAGGTCGCTGGCTCTCGTCATTGAGGTCTGAGCTGTACGTCTGAGGTCGTTCCAAACACGAGCTTCTCTCTCTCCTATTGGTGGGACTTATATTGTTGTTGGACTCATCTCTAAGTAACTGGTTTACAGTTCTGGCAGAGCTGACCTGGATGCCACCATCTGGCTGATAGACCTTTATAAAAAGGGGGTTGATGAAGCACAGTGCGCCGTTAGGCAGGCAACAGTCCAGCTGAGTGGGGCTGCGAATTCGAAGCTTGGAACATGTAGGGGTAGTTGGACAGGAGAGCGGTCTCAGAGCAGGTGGAGGTGGTCTATCAGGACCTGCCGTCTTTGGCAGAGATGCGGATACTGCTCTCCTGCACAACTTACTGTCCCAGAAGCCTGCACAACAAAAGGAGAAGATGTGTCACTTTGTGCTTAAGATGCTGTTAGTTGGTGCCCAACATCTGGACACACAGACAGTCTTGGAGAATGTACTTCATCTGTTATGTCCACTTGTAGACACTAAACAGTGTTACTTAATGCCATTACTTTGTCAAGAGTCTTTAGGACAGTAGATGCTTAGAGGCCAAGACAAGACACTCCAGCACTGAACCAGCAACTTGTATTGTTATTAAAAAATCAAATTCTAATGCAACTTTTCATAAATATCTACTGTAGAAAATAAGTTTTCATTTTTAAAGAATTGCAATTTTATTTCCATTTTTAGATTCTAAATTAAAGAATGGGGAATGGTAGGTTCTCTTTAATGGGATGTTTACATTAGTTGAAAATGATCAGTTTCCAAATTACTGACGTCAAATAGATCTAAAAACTGTTACTGACTTTCAGTGTCATTCTGTTCTAGAAATGCACTGCAATCGTTCAATGAGTCACTGCTAAAACCTGCATGTGTTATCATAGCTATAATTAAAAACATTGTTTGGTTCTTTTGCTCATTTTTTGCTGAAGTTCCCCAATGCAGAAAGTTCATAGCGCCACTTTGCCTACGCAGCTACAGGTTACTGTCCCCCGGTTTATGCAAACACACATGTACTAAAAATACAAATGGTCTGGAAAATGATGAAGCAACATGTACCAGCTCTGGATTTAATATTGGTGTGGCTCCAAATAGATACTTGTGTGAATTTCACTACATTAATGGGGGAAATTAAAGTAGTACCTGGCACGCCGAAACTTAAAAGTGACCAAGTTTTATAACAAGAGACATTGATTTTTCACTTGCAGTTGTAATGGTTGTATAATTATTTGTCTTTAGTGGAGGAGGAGAATAAAAAAAAATATTTAACACTTAAAACAAAATCTCAGGCTACCATAGAAACTGCAGCACTACTATTGAAGTTGGAAAAGCAACAATTTAAAACATCAAAACTTATGAGTTTGTCCAATCCCTCCAAAACACAAAATATGTCATTTCAGTGCTGCCAACTTTGTTGTGCTTCACACATGTGCAGAAACAGCTTCTATAAACTAAAACAAATCACAGCTCTGAAAAAAATGTGCAACATTTAGAAATACTTTGTGAGCTTTACAGATGGCAACTCTAGACTTGGCAATCACAAACCGGATGAATCCCATTTTCATTTACATTTTCAATGTTTGGTAATCTTTCAGAAACGTTCAATCAAACTAAACAATAGCTCTGCCGATAGTTGAAAAGCAAACTGTCGGACATGTCTGACAGAAAGCTGTCAATAAAGGCAAAAAGAAAAGCCTCGAAGGAAACAAGAGGGAAAAAAAAAAAACAGCTTTATGACAGCCTTCACTGTCTGAGTCATGCCACGCAGAGCGTCTCCAGCCTGAGTGGCAGCAGAGGAAAGACGAGCTCATGAGGAACAGACAGACGTGCCAGATACAGAGCTGCTCCAGCAGACAATACTTACAGTGACTTCCTGAGCTGAAGGACCCAGGCGAGCTGCTGATGTAATATTCCCTGTGGTAAGGGCACACTGTTGTGTCTCCAAAGGCTGAAACTCCTCTGGTTTCTGCCTCAGCCGGTACAATGATTCACTTGGTGTAATGAGATTGTGGGTGGAACTTCAGCCCGCAGTCCCCGCCTCCCGTCCTCCCCCACTCAGTAAAGCAGTGTCCCTGCGCTTTGGCAAACGAGCAGATTTCCTCCAAATTCCAGATCCACGGTCTATGTAAACGTTTAAGCATTTATGGGAGGGTCCTGACAGTCTGAGGGGGCCCTGAGCTGCTGCTGACCAGAATTAGCTTGCTTTAAGACCATTGGCTTGATCTTAAATTACTTAATTAGGATTTAACTAAAGAAAAATTGATGAACTATATGTTTGTTTTGGGGTTTTTTTTAAAACTCTATAATAGTGTGTTTAAGTATTGTCAACAATATGTTCCAATAAGACAGTATTCCTGAAAAACTAAATTTAACTTAAAAAAACAAACAAAAAAAATCACGGCGGTGGACTGCTGTAGTGCCGCCACCACCGAGCTGAGCAGGTTTTCTGGGGGAAACCCTGCACCTCTTTCTGTCTGAAGGGACTCGCTCTTTGCTCCAACCGCCTGTAGAAACTCAGGCCTGAGTCACTGCAGCAGAGTCAGACGACACCGAGTGGCTGTGGAAAGGGGAAGTGGTGTGGAGGACAAACACTGCTCACCTAAACACTATAAATCATTGTTTTCTTCCCACAGAACTCAGAATGAAGTTAAAATTAGTCACTCATACAGCCCGGCCATTGTCAGACGTTTAAAATTTTTTTTATTTTTTTTTAATGATTCCAAGCGAGCAGAGCCCCTCCTCCTTTCCTGCAGGATGACGACCAGGTGCTTGGTCAGAAGCTAGAGGATTTGTAACTGCCGAGTCATGTGACACCAGTGAGCCGCGCGGCTGATCTTCTCCTTGGCGGTTTAAATATTACACAGATGCAAATAAAGGACAAGGCATGTCTTTCTGCAGATTTGCAACACAGTGCAACCAAAAAGAAGAACAAACCTGCTCCGAGTTTGGCAGCCTCCTCAAGATCTGCGAAACTTCTGGCAGAAGAGATGGCCTCTGGAAGCTTCAGCGTGAAGGGCAGCACATCCCTGAGACAGAGCAGCCAAAAGACCAGCAGAAGGTGAGAAAGTGAAGACAGGACACCAACCAGGAGACAAGACAGACAGAAGGACGGACGGACGGATGGGGACGCTGGTGTTGGGCTAATCTACAGGGTTTCCTGTTAGAAAGAGATGAGTGGCACGGCCGTTCTTCCTGTCCTCTGTTCTCACACAGACCTGGAGGTAACACAGCTGTGTTGTCTCGTATGTTGGCTGAAAGGAGGTTTGAGGTTTCATCGGGTTCAGCTGGGCAGACAAAGCCCGGCTGTGCTGCACCTGCTTTGTGCTGTTAACAATTTAACCTAAACATACATCAAAGGAGCATCTTTGCTGCTTTATTGGAGGAGAAGCTATATTCTACTTTCTTCTAAAGCCCAACTGCTCATGCTTTATGTGCACAGCTGAAACCAGAAATGTACATTCACTTAATAAAAAGACTTCCACCTCTTTTGTCTCATCGTTTCAAGCTAAAATCAGACCAACCTCCTCTAGTCAGTTAGCATTAGCAAAATTATTTCTACTTGCTAAATGCCACAAAAATGAGAGAAATGTATTCATCAATGTCGTCAAAATCAGAGGTTTACATACAGAATGATTACTATCTCATTAAAGAATGAGGGAAAGTCAGGACGATGATGATGTCACGGTTTTGGAAACTCCTGATAGGTTAACTGACTCATTTGAGTTGATCGGAGGCACACCTATTCATGTATTTCAAGGCCACGGCTGAAACACAATGGTTTCTTGTTTGACGCGTTAAGAAAGTCAAAAGAAGCGAGCCACGATATTAGGAAGAAAATTTTGCACAAATCTGTTTCGTTTACCGATGCTAGAAAGCTCCATGTTCATCTGTTCAAACAATGACACGCGAGTGATGGGAGCGTCCAACCATCGTGCCGCATCATCTCTGTCCCACAGATGAATGGGCTCTGGTCCAAAATGTGCAGCTTGACCCCAGAACGAAATCCAAAGACCTCATGAAGATGCTGCTGAAGCTGGAAGGACAGAGCCATTGTCCAAAGTGAAAAGTACCACACACTGACACTCTTGTGAGGAGGAAGCAATTACTCCAAAAGAAACGTAAAAAGCCAGACTGCAGTTCGCAAATAACTCAGGGAAAAAGATCTTCAGTTTTGGAGCCATGTCTTGTGGTGTGAAGAAACTAAAGCAGAACTGTTTGGTCATAACAGTTTTATCAATACATTATGGAACCACCGGCCCTTTAAGAGAATTTATGAACTTGATTTGGCCAAAAACGAAAATGAGTTTGACACCCCTGATCTATGAGGACCTCCAGGAACTTTGTAGAACTGACACAAAATGAGTTCGTTTGGTCTCGATTTTGCTTCAGACACTAAGGGAAAAAGGCGTGCGTCTTTTTATTTGGTGTACATAAACTTCTGGTTTCAACCGTATGAAGATCTGGGACCATTACTCCAATAAACCTTTAACCTTTCCCATTGTATTTTTTAACATGCTCCCCTCCCCCATCATTCAGCATGTCGAACTGGACGGCTGCAGGACCAGATAGAACAGAACAATGGAGTCCCACCTCCAGCCGAACGAGTTTCAACAGTGGAGCTGAGTGAGAGGTGACTCAGTGGGAACTCACCTGCTGATGCAGCAGAAAGCCAAGAGGCGAAAAAGGTCTGCAAAGCTCAGCTCTGATCCCTCCAGAGAGAATGCTGCGGGAGAACAAGCCGACACAAACTTCAACAAACTGAAGCAACAAACAAAAACAAGTTATTTAGCTCAATTTTACTCTTTTCACAACAAAGTTTTAGGGCCAGACTAAGAGATTTTTTATCTGATGAAATTACAACAATAAGTATTATGACAAGAAAAGATAATATTAGTAAAATAAAGAATGTTACTAGAGGAAACTCGTAAAAAAAAGAAGAAAAAAGCCGTTTTAATTTTTTTTTATCTTTATTGTTTGTATAAGTTTTGTCTGTATTATTAAGACTTAATTCTGTTAATGACTATTTTCTCATATAATGACTATTCTCATACTGTTACAACTTTATTCTCGTAACATTGTTGTTGTTTTTTTTCTGGTATTATTACCACTGTATTCTCATAATGTGAGTTTGTACTTGTGTAATTTTATTTTATTTTAGCCTGGCTCTAATACTAACGAACTATCAGAATCGCTGCCGTTTCGCATGCTTAAATCGCAGGATGACTGTAGACAAAAAAAAAAAAAGCACATCTCCACGTCAACTCTAACTTTGGAATTCGCTGAGAAATTGCTGCTTCTGCAGCAGAAAGACTAACACTGTCACACATTTCACAGACGCTGACGAAGCGGCAGCAGCACCATGTAGGTGCTCACTGTTGGCTCTAGTTGCTTCTAAAAGTAGAGGCCGCCTTAGAAATGTGCTTTCTGATGGAGTTGAGGCTGTTGGAGGTCAGACTGTTAACCTTTTCTCATGTACTGACTTTCACTAAAGTTACTTAGTGACATGGGTTTAGGATTTCTATAGACAGCACTCCGGGCCAAGATGTTTGTGTTTGCGTCTCCCCTCCCCCACCGGTTGCCAAGCTTTGTCAGCATTTCACTTTTCATTGTGTTAAAAGAAAGAAATCTGGATGTTTGGACAGCTGCTCTTAGCTCACCCACTACCGCTGACCATAAGCAGCTAACTACCTGAGCAGATGGCTTGACTAATAAAACAGCTGGTATCAGCTTCTTACACTGAAAATTCAGAAAAACACTAAGCACCTGAAAACAAACACACTCACACACTCTTCATTCCATGACTTTGCTTTAGTCTATTGAAATAACATTAAAGTAAATCCACCTAGTGGACCCCAACCTATTTGTGGTTTAGAGTGCAGATTTTTCTGGGGAGCAAAACTCAGAATAACTTACAGGGTAATGTGTCTATTTGGGGATTATTTTTTTAACTTGGAGAATATCTGATATATTCAAAAGAAAATGCAGCTTGGGAAACTACTTGGGAACAATGCTACTTAACCCACTGTCAGCTGGCACATATACGGTAGTCAATCCAGGAACGCCATTCATTTTCCTTGTCACTATGTAGCTGTATCCCCAGCAGCAGAAGTCAGGAAGATTGTGGAGGTTAGCTTCCCCTGAAGTGGTGCGATGGTTTCCACTATGAGTATTAAAGCATATATGGAGTTTGAACTGCTAAATTAGGCAGTCAGAAATTATTTTAAAGCGTGTCTCAAGTGTTTGCGGGTTTTAGCTACAGGAGGCTGTTATTCTCCAAACCCCAGGAACACAGGGGGGGTACACGGTATTATTTATGTGTGAAATTTCTGGTTATCGTACCAGGAGACTCTCATGATGAGTCAAGTCCTCAAGTCCTAACAGAGCTGATCTCTGAAAAGAAAAACCAACAAATGTGGCACACTGCAGCCAGTTCAACAGTTTCCAAAGAAAGGAGCTGTCTCGACAAGTGCTGAGCTTGTGTTTATGGTGGTGGCCTTTCAGAAGGTGGCTTCTCTTTAATTGTTTGTGTAACCCCCCAAAAATGTGTTCACTCCAGTTAGATTTATGTGAAACTCTGTCTTTCTAATGCTGCTGGCACTTAGGGAGGTGCAGAAAACGACGGAGCTTTTCTCTGGGGTGAAAGTTCGGTCTTTGTCAACATGCTAGCTAAAGACCTCCGGTGCTGAACGCTGGCCACTGGTCCTGACCGATGAAAAGAGAGACCTGGCAGACTGTCCTGTCAATTCAGTAAGCATTTGGAATTTTCATTCTGGTTAGAAACGGCCCACAATTACAGAGAAAAGTGGGGAAATTCCACTGCAAATAGACATGAACGAAGGTGTGCTGATTCAGAGCGAAAGAAGAGGGAGAGAGGGAGGGAGAGAAAGAAAAGGAAAATTAATTAGTTCAATTAGTTAATGTTTGGTGAACAGCAAACCAAAGTGTTTGCCATTTCCTGCAAAGATAAGGCTGCAGAACGTCATCATGTCTATGTCAAAGCAGGTGGAGCGTGCATGGTGCTGATTTGATCCTCCACTGAAGCATGTACCACAGACCAACACAGACAATGATGGATTCAAGGCGAAACAGTTGAAAGTCTCTGCGGGTTCTCCCAGTTTCCCCATAATCCCTTTAAGCATTTACGTCTGTTCTGGTAGTTTTAGCCTACAGATGTCCGGCAGCTTCGTTTAGAGATTTCCTCCACAGTTTTGGAGAACGAGGCAGCAATCTGAGTTCAACACAGAGGAACGAGAAGGAGAACACCACCTTATTCTAACAATGACTACGGTGTCCGCACACGTCATTGCCTGCTTCTGTAGCTCTCTGTTGCATCGCTAACTGAATATTCTCAACAGGCTCTTTGTAAAGCTGCTGCGCAACCTGAGAGACCGCTCTAAGAATAGACATGGAAGTAACTCACTGTACAGACTCTCTTTGACTGCAAAGTCTTTGATGGGTTCTGCAGAGTCCTTGTCCATGCGTAGAGAAATAACTTTCCTCTGCAGGCTGGTGGACCTTCTCACCAGGAATGACTGCAGAGAAAAAAAGGGGAGATCAGGCTCACAGTGAACAGCATATGTTAATGATATTTTAATAAAGTCTGGCCTCCATCAGAAGTCCACCGATTGCAGTTTTCTGGCCGATCGTCAATCTTTTAAAAGCCTGATCTGACACTGGTCACTTGATAATGCTTAGAGAACATCATCGCTGCTCTACAAGCATTTCATTCAACCAATTCTGTCCAACAGAGGTACGATTCACCTCGTACAGAAAACGTTGGTTTATTAGATAACTGCCCTAATAGTAAAAAGTGGTTTAAGGTGCTTTGTGTTTGTCTGCCAGACAGGAGGATAGTTACAGAAGAAGCTGCCCTGGTTGCTATCCTCTCACCCCAGCAGGCTGGCTCTGCAGTATTCCAGCTGCATCCTGGTGGCTGAGGCCCAGCTGCAGCCACACGGCATGCGTGTGCATCAGTCTCTCCAGAACACTGAGCCGACGGTGGAGAGAGTCATAGCCTGAATCTCTTGCTTTGGTCGGTCCGGCTCCCATCCCAGGACAAGGCGAGGCTTGAAGAAATAGACGTCCCACTTCTTCGCTCAGCCTGCAAAACACAATTAGTCTATTATTCTGTACATGACTATGAAAACGGAGAAACATACCGGGTTCCTGCGCAATAACTGAAACAAAAATTCAACAGAACATTTTCTGAAGGTAAAGTCACTCCAAAGTACTGTAGGTACAATTTAACTGTAAAACTTTCCCAGCTGCCTTGGTAGTGTCGAATAGAGCTTACTTTATGAAAAGTAAAGTAAAACTTTAGTTTTCTTTTACTCAATAAAAGTAAAGCAAAACTTTACTTTTCAAAAAGTAAAGTTTACTCATAAACTTCACTTTATGAGTAAAGTTTCCCCAACCCAAAAAAAGAATATGGCACATTGCCCTGACTTGAAGTAAAACGACATCTTGCCAACTTGACTGATAAACTTTAATGAGAAGCTCAAGGCTGAATGAAACCTGACACAATATTTTAATGAAGATTTTTACTGTTTTTATTTTCATAGCTCCATTTGAGTAAGCAGTGTAACTTCTCCCTTTTTTCCCCGTTTTGCTCAACATCTTCCAGCTCCATCTTGTCGCTTGTTGTTTCTGCAGGGTGAGTCGGGTGCAAACCTTCAGAGACGTGCGGCTGCTAATAGTGGAGCTGCGTCTGCATTTAGCTTTTACAGTCCGACTCCGAACCGTTTTCTTTCCTCAACACTCCTCTATTTTTAGTTCCCTCTGCTCAGTACGCGCTGCCACACCGGAGAGTGGCACTGAAAGAGCCTCTCCAGCCAGCGGTTTTGAATGCTCTCCCGACGCAGACGTGCTCCAAATCATCCTGTCATCATCCATAACGCTACCATGTGTTCATGTCAGAGATGATATTCATTCATTCGTTTGTTTTTAATTGACTGGTTTAGAAAATGTAGTTAGCTGATCATTCATTCCCAATCAAAATTACAGTTGTTAACTTTAATTAATTATTACAGCAAAAATAATGTCAAAAATAAAAATAAAAAATAAAACATCTAAATCACAGCTCTGGCACACTAGTGATCACTCCTGTGACAAAATAGTTAATAAATTAATTTAATTATGTTTGATTGTGTCTCATCACTATAGTAAAAGTTAAATAAGTTAAAATTAAGCGAGCTCTCTGCAATTATTGCTGTGCACTAGCATCTATAAACAATGTGAACAAGAATATGGTGTCAAACTCTTTAGCCTTTAATATAGACCTATTAAGCGCGCGCGCACACACACACACACACACACATTCCCTCTTTGCATCTCTTCACGGTAAGACAGTAACAGGAATGAACAGCAGTGTTCCAAACAAAGCCAAACACTCTGCCACTTCCTCTACGTTTCTCAGGTACTTTCTGGAATCTGTGAGACAAAAGGGGAATAAATGACCGCAGTGACAACTCCAGTTCAAGCTCTTGCTAAAGACTTGCCATGAACACTCTCTGCTGGTGGCAACTGGGACTGCACAAGTCAAACAAGACCCAGGACAGAAAATAGTCAGCATTCCTAACAGTATGCAACAGAGACAGTAGGAGCTTACCCCACATGTGAATCAGTTTCCCGGTTGTCTTCCGCAGTCTCTGTCTTTCTCCCCATCTCCTTCTTCAGTGTGCCGATCTCCCAGACGATCGAGTCAATCAACTACCAGGACACAAACAGCAATATGAGGATGTTTAAAAGATACAGCTTCATACAATTACAACTTTTCTATGGCTCTTTATCACTATAAGACTGACACTCAGACAAGACTGAAGTGGAGTGAAGTCTACAACTCTGATATTAATTTTGAAAAATAGCCTATCAAGACACTGGAGATTGAACTAGGACATCCCTTCCTTACTAGTAATTGTTGTCATTCTACAGCTGCTGATGGGAAATGTGATGCTCTGCATGGTTAGTGAATGAGTGCGCCTCTTAACCAGACCTTCTTAGGATGTGGTCTGGTCACATTCTAAGAAGAACGGAGCAGATTACTCGAAGCAAGAGCACAATTACAGTACAACGGGTTACTCAATAAATTACCCTAAAGAAATTATAAGGCTTTTACATGTATCTTTATTCAAATAACACTGATCCCTCCCAAAGTGACTTTGAATTTCTATATAATAATTCATCGCCTTAATTCAATGCACCACAGAAAATGGTTCTTGAGTTACCTTCAACAACAGCTCAAGCCAGAAGTTTAAAGAGAAATCTGGCCTCTGCTGTCCTAAATATACCAACAGATGGCCATAAAAATATAAGGGTGAGTTATAATTGTGCACTGAAAGTCGGCGTTGAGTGCACACGAGAAAAGCAAGCGTCATAGCGCTTGCCTTTAACGCAGAGTTGATGCATGCGTTGGTGCCGTATTCTGCTAACATGAGCCTTCACGGAGGAATCGTATAAATGCTAGCACAGGTGAACCTGCTTGCAAGAACCACTTCAAAATCCTCCAACTTGAGTGTGAATTTTCACGATTGAATGATCGAATTGTGAAAAACTGGAAGGCATGTTCAAGGTTCTGCACATGAAATGTCGATGTTGGCTTTGTGTTTAGGGGCCTTATTTAGGATAACCTTCAACATACATTTTGATTGTTTCTTCCTCCATCAAGACACGATACTGAATCACACTTGCAGGGATTACTTTCATCTGTTTTCATTTCTCAAAGAGACACATGTCTGATATTCCTTTATTTATGATCAATTCCACATAGACAGCCATGTATGAAGGAATTGTTGGATCAGTGCGTACACACTTTTTCATAAATGTGGATTTTTTGTGCTTACCCAGTTTTTGGGATTTATGTTAAGAAATAATTTGCTATTTGTAAAACCCACCCTAACTCATGGTGGGGGAGTACAGAGTGTTCACAACCCTGTACTCCCCCAGGCTCAGAGGAAATCTTTCTGAAAACTCCTCAATTCATTAAATGTGGCTCTGACTCATTGAGCAGACCGCTCCGCCAGTGTTCTTCACACAGCTGAAAGATGCAGAGATACAGGTGTGGAAAGAGCAGAAAACCAGCAGAACTGACAGAACTAACCTGTGTATCAAGCTGCCTTCATCAAAAAGCTTCACGCTGAACAAATATCCAAGCCTTATGATTTTATATCTCCACGGACCGTGGGTTCTTGAGGTGTGTGGTTCAGTGGATCTTGATCTGAGCTTTGCAGATTGACGTGTGTTTCATTTCCCCTTTGGCTGACTGGTCAGATTTTCTGTTGACCAACAGCTTCGACAGAAAGAGGAAGCATGGAGCTCAGCTGTTTCAGAGCAATTCATCAATTCCTATTCCTTACTCCACGTGACCACGTTACCTGAGCGAATCAGCCAGTTTGCTGTATTCTCGGTGGAACCTCAGGTCCCCGGAACATGCAATACTGTTCAACAATTGGCCTCCTTCACAACAGAAAGATCAACTTGATATGCTTTACATGATTTTGTAAAAAAAAAAACAGCCATGAAAGTTATAGAAAGAGACAAAGAAAATAATAATAACAGGTGTGTGTAAAGACACGGAAGCCATTTTTGGGAAAGCACAGTGCAGCTAGGACTCCAGCAAAACCAGTTTTACTTGGGGAGGGAAAAAAAATCCATCAATCAGAAGAAAGGAAGAATGTGAGCCTGGCTCATCTCCAAAACCAAACTGGGCTTTATTCTATGTATGCTCGCTCACAGCAGGTTAACCTCTGTTATTCTCTACCTCCTCACAGTAGAAACACAGCCAGCATATATCTTCACCCTTTTACACGGCAAGGTCTGATCTTAGTGTGAATGAAGCTTTTAAGTGGTGTGGATGACATGATCACATGTCATGTCAGATATGTACGGTGGCCCAAAAGGGTCAACAAAATGCAAAAGCTATAAAACAACAATTTAAGCTCTGCTCAAATGGAAGTTACACCAACATCCGTCTTAGCATAACCTCCACAACATCCATTGTAGAGTGTCGCAAATTATAGCATAACCTCTCTTTAGCATAACCACTTTTTAGCATAACTTCCATTTTAGCGTAGCACCAGTAACATTAGTTTTAGCATATCGTCCACTGTGGCTTTTGCATATTGTTGACCCTTCTGGGCCACTGTAGTTATGTTTTAAACCACTAAAACTTTCCTTCATACTGTTGCAGTGGTTTAAACCTTTTTCAACGAGACACCACACACAAGTGATAAAGTGTCTGCAGTAAAGGAGCAAAGTAAAGGGCCCGCATGGTCAGGCCGGAGTCAAACAGTTGACTTGGGGAATTCGATTTCGCACACATCCCTCAAGATCCACAAAACACCCCTCCTACACAGCGATCATGGCAGAGAGGAACGCCTATTATGAGTTCAGAGAAAGAGGAAATAATGATTGGCAAGCTGAAATATCTCATTTTATTTTCCATGCTGTCAATAATCAGAATAAGAATGGAAGGCGTTAGTGGGACGTTAGTTTGCCGCATCGGACCAGAACCTAGGAAGGTGAGTTTAATGTTTTGGTCCAATAGATGCGGCAACAAGAGGCTGAGGAAAAAAAAGATGTGATTTTTGTCACGCAGCTGTGACAACGAGAGATGATTTTTGGCACATTAACCCGAACATGACGTTCCCCACTTGCTGCTGCACACTGCTACGGAGATGGCTGAAAGAAGGTTACCACACTTTCGCCTTACAAGAAACAGAAGCTCATCCTTTGACCAGAGTAAAATAACCGAGGTTTTTGGAAATGGAGCCAGAACTCAAAAACACTCTTTAGAGCAGAGTTGTCAAACTCCACACCTCGAGGGTCACAACTTTTAGATGTGCCTCTGCTGAAACAAATAATTAGGTCATAAGCAGGATTTTGGAGAACTTGTCTACAAACTGTGGAGGTAATTCAGCCATTTGATTCCAGTGTGTTAGACCAGAGGCACATCTAAAAAATGCTGACCAGTGGTCCTGGAGGACCGGAGTTTGACACCCCCGCTTTAGAAGAACTTTAATCATCTCTAACCCATGATGTGAAACTTCCTTTTATCAGTCAAAATTCCTTAAGTTTGCAAACTGGTCAAATATCACCACAGACTAATTTCTTCCCGTAAGATAAATATGAGGCTTACAGTTATTTGTCTACATGAAAAAAGCCTGGATTGTGAAATCAGAGAAAACTAAAACTTAACTAAAATAGCAGTTAGAGTGGGCAGGTTAATCTGCCTCTCCCCTCTAACTGGTACCTTTGCTGCTCCATACTAGGAGCACAAGATCTGCATTCACACCCCAAGCTTTTAAAATAATCCTAGATTCTCCTCATGAAAAGCCCAACAACAGAGAGCAGTTCCTGATTACTCAGGGTTCACACACCTTGAAGAAACTGCCCTTCGTCTCCTGCTCACAGGATGGACTGATCGACATGTTGTCTCTTTGTCGCTGAGCCATCTGTGGAAGAGACAAGACATTAAATATGAAGACAAAAAGACAAAAACAAAACAAGAATGTTAAAATTTGCCAGGAAAACTAACTTTACTGAACAGAAAGAGAGATAATATAAAGCTCTGGGACTGACTCATTTAATGAAAACATTATGAACATGTGAATTCACCTTAGAGAGTCTACAGAGTTTTACCAATGGTGAGTGGTGAGACACTTACCATTGGTTAACCCCTAACTCTTGCTTTATTTGGAGAAGTTGAAGAACCAGTTACTGTCAGGAAGGGACTCATCATTGAAGAGTCCTTACTTTAAGACATGAGGAGAGTGACATCATCACCCTGGCAGGTATAAAGTGATTCACGGTCGGTACAAAACAAGCCGCAATAGATAGACACGTCTCCTCTTCGGTCTGTGCCCAGCCATGGGTTAAAGTCCGGCCACCAGGCACTTGCCAACCCCACCTCCAGGCCTGGCTCAAGAGAGGGCCCGGTGACCCGCATCCAGGCAAGGGAACACAGTTTCCAACGATCGTATAAGGCAGGGGTGCCCCAAGTGGGTCTTCGAGGACCGGCATCCTGCATGTTTTAGTTTCTCCCTGGTGGTAGTAACAACCTTCTCAGCATGTCAGTGTTCTCCTAAGGCCTCTTATGAGCCATCATTTGATCCAGGTGTGTTAAACCAGGGAGAGAACTAAAACACGCAGGATGCCGGCCCTCGAGGACTAACTTTGGACACCCCTGTTATAAAGGGTCTTTGGGCTGGGCTTTGTCTGGCTCCTCAACTAGAACCTGCCTGCCTTGGGTGACCTTCATTGGGCATGAAGCCCCTGGCTGCATAGCTCCTAGGATCTCTGGGACACACAAAGCCCTCCACCACGATAAGGTGGCAGCCCCTGCTGAAACCATCCATCCATCCATCCATCCATCCATCCATCCATCCATCTTCTTCCGCTTATCCGAGGTCGGGTCGCGGGGGTAGCAGCTTCAGAAGGGAGGCCCAGACTTCCCTCTCCCCGGCCACTTCTTCCAGCTCTTCCGGGGGAATCCCGAGGCGTTCCCAGGCCAGCCGAGAGACATAGTCCCTCCAGCGTGTCCTGGGTCTTCCCCGGGGCCTCCTCCCGGTGGGACGTGCCCGGAACACCTCACCAGGGAGGCGTCCAGGAGGCATCCTGACCAGATGCCCGAGCCACCTCAACTGGCTCCTCTCGATGTGAAGGAGCAGCGGCTCTACTCTGAGTCCCTCCTGGATGACTGAGCTTCTCACCCTATCTCTAAGGGAGAGCCCAGCCACCCTACGGAGAAAACCCATTTCGGCCGCTTGTATCCGCGATCTCGTTCTTTCGGTCATGACCCAAAGCTCATGACCATAGATGAGGGTGGGAACGTAGATCGACCGGTAAATCGAGAGCTTTGCTTTTTGGCTCAGCTCTCTCTTCACCACGACGGACCGGTACAACGCCCGCTTAACGGCAGACGCTGCACCAATCCGCCTGTCGACCTCCCGCTCCCTTCTTCCCCCATTCGTGAACAAGATCCCGAGATACTTGAACTCCTCCACTTGGGGCAGGACACCCCCCCTGACCCGGAGAAGGCACTCTACCCTTTTCCGGCTCAAGACCATGGCCTCGGATTTGGAGGCACTGATCCCCATCCCGGCCGCTTCACACTCGGCTGCGAACCGCTCCAGCGAGAGCTGCAGATCACGATCTGCTGAAACCGTTAAATCAAATTTAACCACATTGTCAGCCTCGATAAACTAATGTTAAAATTCTAGATCTGTGGTCTGCGTTAAAATGTTTGCATCTATTGGGTGGGTCTGCGGGGGACTGAAGCAGCTGCTTACTTTATTTATGCCATGGGCCAGTTCTAAATCTGACCAGCATTACATGGTGTTTTAGATCCACTGGCTGATTACTTACTTAGGGTTTGACAGAACATAAGTTTTCGCAGAAGTGCGAAAACTTATTATTGCTTTAGTATTAGTATTTTTTTTGTTGGTTTGTTGCTTTCAAGATCATAGTTGTGTGTTTAAGAACTGTCAGCAATGTCTTCCAGTAACATTTAATTACCCAGTAATATTTTAACACTTCCTGTCAACATAACGTTTTTTAATACAAAAGCACGGCTTAACAAGTTTTCCTTGGGAAATCCTGGATGCCCAACAGATTCCCTGAAGTATTTCCAGTCCAAGGAAGTACTGTCTTTTTCACACAAGTAGCTAAAGATAAAACAGCATTACTGTCAACCCAGTTTCTGTGATTACATACCTGATCTATTTTAAGAAGTGTCTCCATCAGGGCAGACTTGGATTCAACACAAATGTCAGATTTTGAAGCTCTTCAGTTCTGCTCTATCAGAAACCTGGACTCCTCCTTTGTGAGGTTTTAGAATATAACTCCTATGAACGGTCTATCTGTGAAGTTACCATTCACAGGAGTTATATTCTATATATATGGGCCGACCCTGTGATTTCAAAGCTTGTAGATCACCTTTATGCAGTAATAAATAATTTCCCGTTTTAATGTGTCAGTTTCTCACATCATCACACTGGACTTTTGGTTCACAGTTTGCTTGGGATGACGTGTCTTCACTTGGTTCCAGACAACCAGAATGTCGGATCAACTTGTAGTCTTTTCTAGAACTCGGTGTGAGTGCGGCTCAGTGGGAAGTGTGGTTTAGGATTATTTTGAAGTTTCTTCCCACTGCCTGGACAAAAAAGCAACAGGTTTAGACTTGCCTGTTGAGACAAGAAATTACAGGGAAAATGTTTTACCCCAACAAAGCTCCAAGTAACCTTTCACAATCAGCACATTTGGTTTTCTTCCAAAGTCTGTTATCTTTACTACATTTATTTTTCGCAATTTCATATTTAAGAAGGTAACTTAAGCTTCTCAACTGATGTACTAAAGTCTCCAAGGAGAAAAAATAAAAATATTCTACTAGTTAAGAAAAGGATTTTAATTTTTTTTTATGAAAACAGCAAATATAGAACATTCTATGTTTTTGTATAGTGATAAAACTACAGTACCTGTTTGATACTTTTTGTATGTTTCGAAAGGTTCATCCCTCGTCCTCTGTCTGTCTGAATATTACAATACATTTCTTAACAGAATAGTCTCCATCACAAAGGCCAAGACAGGTATCAGAAGAAACATTTGTCTAGAGAAATAATTGAAAATTATTATTTAAAGCTCCAGACATGACGCTCACAGCTCTGTTGAATTTATGAATAAGTCTCTTATTTTGAAATGAGAGAAAATAGTTTTTGGGTTGTCTTGGTGTCTGGAACGACTTGTGGTTGGGTTGACACCTCCACCAGGCTGAAAAGAAATGGATGGCAGTGCAGCTAAAAATGCTAGGTTAGCATCTGCTTCAAAGCTTCCTGTCTGAATGTGTAAAACTAGAGAACCATTTGGCTCAGTGGTCGTATTTTGTTTAGCTTTTTTAATAAACAACGGAAAAATCTGAATGCCGCCCGTCATTTTGATGGGTCTACAATTCACACCTTTTTCAACTTCACCCGCAAGGAGGGCAACTCAAATCAATTTTTTTTTAAAATCCCTTCTCAATAGATCGGGAATGACAGATCTATGTCATTCCCGACATAGATCTGAACTAAACGCATTCTGCTGACCCAGAACCTGACGGCGCAAAGGAAGGAGCGCGATTAGTGTTCAGAGTCCGACCCAACATTTGGGCCTTGTCAGGACAAATTATTTGCTCCATGTCTGGTTGATTCGAGCTTCTGCAGCGCGTTTAACAAACCTAGAGCACATACAGAACAGAGAAAACTAAAGAAGAATACTATGAATCCATTTTATAGTTTAAATGGAAGAATAGGCAGCTTATCTTGTTGAGGAAAGAGAGAAATGTGCAGAAGTTAATTCAACTTTAACAACCGCATCTCACTGCAGAGCTAAATACATGCGTGGCGTCGCCTTGCTCAGCTCCCCTCGATCACATATCCTAGATGATTTGCACCCGACTCACCCTGGTTTTGTAACAGCGAATAAAAAGTTACATGTGTTCATCTGTTTTTATCTGTGTGGGGATGTGGATTATCTAGCTAAATATTACTAATTAAACAGAATAAAAATTAAATGCAACTGAATAGCCTATGTCATTATCATTATTCAAAACTTGACAAGAGAAAATAGACAGAATTTTTTTTTTTTTGATGCCGCCAGTCAAAATGATAAAACGACAAAAAAAAAGCCTAACATGACCTCCGATTTTGCTGTAAATTTACTTAGACCACTCCAGCCTGAACAGGATTATTCGATGAAGATTCAGGAAACTGATAGGACCACATCTGTGGAACCGGGGACTCAGACAAGCACGAAAAACAAAACAAACATAAGACTGGTCGAGCCTTGACTGATTTATAACCACCAACTCTAGTACGGTTAAAAGCAGAAGTTTACCTTTGCTGAATAAAAAGACGTCCACCTGTTTTTCCTCACTGTCTGAAGTGAAATTAGGCCAAACTTCTCTCGTCTTAGGTAAGTTAGAATTATCAAAATGATTATTATTAGATGAGCAAGTTTGATAATGTAAGAAAACCACAATTTTCTGTTCAATCAGTTGGTATTTAAAACAACCGTCACAAAATAATGTTAAAATTAAATGATGTTCTTTTAAAATTCAGCATTTCATGGAAAAAAAACTGTCTATGTCCTGAAAAATCTCAGGTTTTTAAGATAATGGCCTTTAATCAATTAATTGTTAGTCAATCAACAAGATCAATCAACTGTAACTTGCAATGACAACACCAACGCCACAACATGCACAACCTTTATGTTGACATTAGCGGCGTTTTCACAAATGGTCTCCATTCAAATATGTTTATTTTCAAGAACCCAGAACATCCCATGCTGAGGAGATCCTCTAGAAATTAGGCCAATTCCTAACTGGGATCGTCTACCTGTGCAAAAGTGGTCAGAGTGATCCTGGAGATGATCCAGAGGCTAAGCGAGCCTTTCAGGAAATACACCGTTTGAATTCCTGACCCATGACTCACGGTTGAGGCAGAACACAGCTTTAGTCTCCTGTGGTACCAGTACCAGCACTAAGCACATCAGCAGATTGCCGAGAAGATTGAAAAAGCAACCTCTCAGTACAAAGGAAGTAGATTTCTCCCTCTCCTGTTTCTTAAACAAACAAGTCGATGACAAACTGTCAAGTTAGGGACATGATGTGCAAGTGTCTGTATTACCAGTCTACAGATAAAAGGTTTCCCCCAAAAAACGTTTGAAAAGCCCAGCAGTAGTGGCACTATGGCAGTCCACCGTGGTTTTGTGTTAAAAAAAAAAAAGTTAAAAGGTGACTGGAAATTTAATAACATGATTAGGTAATTATATTATTGGAAGACATTGCTGACAATACTTAAAACAAGTGCAGATTCCTAAAAAAAAGCAAATAAAAAATATAACTACTATATTCTATATATTTTTGGCCTAGTCATTTAAGACCAAGCCATTGCATTTGCTTGGTCAATGCAACGAACCGGTATAGTTATTTCTCCGCCATTAACACGCTTGGTTGCATTGATTGATAGTGCTCAGATCTTTCTCCCTGCTCTGATTGGTTGTTTTTGGTCGGAGCAGTGCATTTCTTCAGATGGCATTGATAATTTCACAGATTATCTGTTTCATAAACTGTCACGACATGGCGACAGTTTTAACAAATATGTAAAAAAAAAACAAAAAAAAAACCTTCTTTATAAAAATTACATATTGCAGCAGTAAATAGTTTAACATTTAATTGCAAGATTCAATTTAGTTGGTGAGTTTACTTGCAAAAAATGCGAAAAATAAATCTTTAATGGTTGATTTGTTGCCATAACTACAATCTGATGCTATGGAATCACATTATAACTATGGCTATGATTTGATAGGTTTAATATTTGTGTTTGTTCACAAATACAACTCAGGAAATAATTATCACTGACTAATTTTAAGCTTGACCCATTTAAAAGTGACCTCGTATTGCAAATCCCACCAATTTGTATTGAAAATGCTGAGTGGAGGTGATGTTCCTAACAGGAAGAGGGGGCCCACTATCCTATTCTGCAAAAGGCCCTATAAAAACTTGGAACAGCCATGGTTGCATCCATTTGTCAATCCATCCATTATCTTATGAGTTTATTCCCTGTGGGGTTGCAAGGGGTGCTGTTGCCCATCTCCAGTGGTTAATGGGCAAGAGGCGGGGTACACCCTGGACAGGTCACCAGTCCATCGCAGGCCAGCTGCGGTCACATTTAAAAGTAAAACTAATATAAAAGAAAAATGACCTAAAATGGGCAAATATTTCTTTGCTTAACTAAACATACTTCTGGTACAAAATGTAAGTATTTCTTGTATTAGGTTTCATAACGTCTGCAGCTTGGTGTCGTATTTTTGATTTGCTGGTTATGATTGGTTGTTATTTATCCAGGTAAATGCAGTATCTGCAAAGAATGCTCTGAATGAAAAAGGCCTGTCTGTGTATGACTGGTCGTGTAGTTCACTGGTCGTGTGGTTCTCTTACATTAACTTTATAATGTTACTTTATAAAAGTAACGCCACAGCGCAGGCACAGAGCGAGCACAGAACACGCACTGAGCGAGCGTGCGAGATATAAGCTCACACGCCATACATTATAGTTTGCTCACAAACCTGCACTCACAATCTCACTGCTCACTCGATGCAAAATCTCCAAAAGCCCAACTAGAAATTGACATCATCGTTCACAACTCATTCTGTTTGCCGATTGGTCGGGATGAAATTCAGAGGAATAAAACTCAATGGGAGAAATCCCAGACGCAGCACTGGGAGATGAGAATCGAGTGGAATTGCATAGGAAGGATGCATTCCTTGAACATGATAATAATAAATGTGACTGACTTGATTTACCTGAGAGACACAAAGAAGGTAAACTATCAGGCACGCTTGTGAATTATTAGCGTGGCAAACTCTGCACACCCATTTCTAAGTCCACCTGGTTAATAAACTGAACTTCCTGCTGATCCTCAAATTCCCTGTCCTACCCCTTGACCTATGAAACATCACTTCTCTCTCACTGCTTAAATATCGTCTGAAAACATGTATTTTGAGAGTAGCCCACTCTTTTCAGCTCATTTCCTCTTTGCTTTAATTATTACACTTTTATATTCCAATTGTTGCCATTGTTGTATAATGGTTTTTAACTGTACAGCGACCTTGAGTGTTCAGAACAGTGCATTTTTATGACATGCGTCATTATTATTAGCGTAAAAGTAAGAAATATTAATTCTGGATTATAGGATACAGGGTTTCCCCTAGAAAACCTGTTAAGCTGGTTTCTGTCGTGCTCAGGGCGCTACGACATTCATCCAGCCACCCGCCGTGTTTTTAAGTTCAAAAATGTTTAAAGTTGACAAGAAATTTGAAAATATAATTTAATAGTTATCCATTTTTGAAAGACTGGAAGATAAATACCTAATCACCAACTATAAAGTCTTAAAAAAGGGAAGCAGACAAAAAAAAAACTTATTAACAATGCTAAGCCCGATGGGGGCACAAGTAAAGCCTGGTGGCCCGCCAGGCTTATAATACACTGAGGAAAAACCCTGGTATAGGTGACCTGTTAACATAATCCAGAGAGTTTGTTGCTACCTCTTAGGATTTGAGAGAAATAAACATTTGAAAATGACCCCAAAACACGTTTCTGTATCTCCAGCATGAGGTACTGCGGCATCGGATTCCTTCCAAATAAGTAGTTCTATGATAATAGCGACATACTCTGCAAAATGTAGACGGCTCCGTGCACTTTATGAAAACATATGATGCAGACACCTCACTGGGACAACGTACCAAACAAGGCAGGGGAGTAGCTGCTTCATATTCCAATAGTTATTGCTGGTTTGTGTTGTAAAAAGTGGCACTGAGCGCGGATGATTCCTGTGTTAAATCAGCGCCTCGACCGCGAATGATGCGGTTTTCTTTATCTTTACTTCAACTCGCGGAGCAACAGGTGGTGGCAGAGGACAATCAGCTGCGATACGTGGGACTGGGCCACGGCAAGACACGGCAGCGCAAGAGACAGTAGGATCCAAACCGCAGCAGTTAGTCAACAAGGAGAAAGAACTACGGCAGTCTAACTTACCAACCGAGGAGATCACTGCCGGCCGACCGGAGGAACCTCCACCTCACCGTGGAGGCGAAGCACCACCACATGCCCGTGAATCAATTGTCTCACATTCGTAAAAAGTTTAAAGTTCGTTTAAACTCTGGTTAAACCAAGCGGAACCTCCAAACAGTCTCCCTCCATATTCCCAAAGCGTTGTCGACTCAACTTCACGGATTCTTGTTGTCTCCATGTAAATTTCCGCTACTACGCACGGAACTTCCGCCGTTTTCCAAAATAAACTACTGGCAGAGCGTTGGGGGATCAGTGCTGCGTTCCAGTTGTAGTCAGAACTGGGAAATCCCGACTTTCCCACAGTTGGAAAATCAACTGGAACGCCCTCCGAGGTCGGATTTCCTAGTGGGGAAATTGGGAGCAAGCCCCCCATCACTCTCCCCCAATTAGAACTTGTTGGGCGACTTTCAATTTGAATATGGCAAAAACAGCTGTGAGTAAGGTCAAGCTGTAGTGGGAAACATGTTTATTTTACAAGACACTTGCAAGAGTCTGTCCAAAACCAACGGAAAGCAAAGCTTAAGATGATGTTAGAAAGATCTAGTGTTATGGACATAAACTGCTGCTGTTACCTGTGGTGTGAAGTCAAAGCTCCGAGTTCCGACTTTTGGCATAACTGGAACACTAACCAAGACTAAATACTGATCATTTTTTAGGTAGGCTACACCTGTAACATACTCAGCCAATCACATGGCAGCAACTCAATATACTTAGGTCTCTAGTGGCAGGGAATGTGTGTTGGAATAGTCTTTGCACTTACTTTTTTGTTTTGGACAGTTCTTGTGTTTATGTGTTATAACCAGGAATAGTTTAGCATCTAAAAAGTTCATGTTTCATTTTGTTGTTTTTGTTTGATGAAGCCAGAATATTCAGCTGTTAGTTTTGGGAGTTTTGTTCTGCCAGGATTTACATGACAGCTGATCATGTCAACAACCAGGAAGATTATACAACTAATGTTTTATTATTGTTATTACTTTTCTTTTCTTTTCTTTTTTTTTTTTTAGCAGAATGTGGATAATAGTAGTAGTGCTTTATTTACAGGCTAGAAGAGAAGACAGTAGAATATACAGCAGCAATTGCAGCCAATTTAAATTCAGTTAACTTTTCAGTGACGAGCTCCGTGCTTTTGTTTTGTGAAGGCAGGTGATCTACTTCCGCTTATTTTCAACCCCTTGATGGAGGCAGATTGTTCATACTTTTACAGACTACACAGCAAAACAACAACAAATTTTGGATTAGCTTTCAAATCACGTGTCTTCTTTCAGAGAAATGTTATTGGTTATATTATTGTTTAGTTTTCAGAGTTGTTTTTTTTCCCTTTTCCCCTTTTTATTCCACCTCACAGTAGTGAAAACACGCTAACTGTGGAAACACAGAGCAACAAAGAGAGAAGTATTTGTAGAAGTGGATATGAGACAGACTGAACCTCTTTGAGCACAGATTATAACTGTAGTGCCACTATTTTCAGAGTGACACTACAGTTAATACAGTAATACATAAATAAAACCTTTTATTTTTAAAATACTAAAGTAAAAAAAAAAAAAAGAAACTTTACTAATTACAAGTCAAAGTGTGGTGTTCTGGTTTTGGTTGTCATTCTCTTTTTTTTTTTTTCACTGAATACCAGCTGGCAAACATGAGGGAAGTATGAAATATTACGGCCAACAGCACCACTGAGTGTCCAAAATACCAAAACGCTGATATAAAATACATTACACAACCCAGGTTTATTTGTATAGGGCAGTGCAGCGACACAATAGTTCAAAGTGTATTACATGATGAAAAGTAAAACAAACACATTATGTTATGGTGGGAAAATAAATGTGTTGAAAAGTCAAAAAGAGACTAAAATTAGTGATGCTCCAATTGTCATTAATCAAAGGCAACGCTACACAAATGGGTTTTTAACCTAGATAAAAAATTAAAAAATAGAAACAAACAGTTTTGCAGTTTTTTGTCAGTTTACTCCAGATTAGCGGAGCATAAAATCTGAATGCGGCTTCTCCATGTTTAGTTCTGACTCGGGAAGACACAGAGAAGATTTAAATCCAGAAGACCTGAGTGATCTGGGATGTTGACACAACAACAACAACAGGTCTCTAATGTATTTTTGGTGATTCTATTCAGGAATTTATAAACTAATAAAATTATTTTACAGTATTTTCTCTGACGTGCAGGGAGCCAATGTAAGGACTTTAGAACCTAGTGTTGGTGTGAATATCCGATGCAGCACCGTCTTATATCAGCTGCAGCTGTCAGATCTTTTAGGCAGATCTGTGAAGACAGAAAGCAGTGATCAGTTCAACTGAAGATTAACATTCGGATCAGTTTCTTAATATCTTCTTTTTGCAATGATTTCACTTGATGACTCCAATGCAGGCAACAATTACGAATAGCAAGGATAACTGGCAAGATGTTTCATTGAGACAGATACACAATAGAGTTGAAGGATGTCTTGCAAGGGGAGGTGAGGGGGGGGACACCCAATAGGTGCTGGAACCACATGTGAAGAGGAGGACGATGGTCCTGGGGAGTGTAGGGTGCATCCGCAGCCTGATCGGCTGCTTACTGCAGGAGATGGTTTGTGGAGAGAGATATTTGTTCTGCTGTTTCATTGGATGGTGGACGGCCAGGTGAGCATTGAGTGGGTAAATTAGAAATGGAGTGGCAAGGAGGCCAAAAAAACGAGACGCCAGGACAGATCCATAGAACGGAAGACATGTAAACAATCCAGGAGCCTTCTTCTGGAAGGCTAGCTCTGCAAGGAGGAGAGGACACCAGGGGGAGGTTTACAGAAGAAATGCTTTAGATGGCTACTAAGCTCACTAAAGCATTTCTTTAGCGAGCTTTTTCTTTAGATTTCTCAGGAAATCCACTTCTTTAAATACTTCTCCATGACGAGGTCTGATGAACACCAGCTGGATGCTGCACCTGCCCCCACCCCCCAGAAAAACAAGAGGCCTTCCTCACTTTCCTCCTGCAGAGGAGGAAGTTAAAACAGCCCACGAGTCTGTGGATGCAACAGCTGGGAACTTTAGTTCTTTAGTTTGTGTTCATTGGGTGATAGAAGGCTAACTTTGTAGTTGTTTTTATGTGTTGCCAAAGGTTCAGATCTGAGTCCATCGCTACACACAGATTTTTGGGCCTGATCACTGGTTTCCAGCTGTAATAGCTGAGCTGTGTGCTGACTCTTGATTATTCTTCTTTAGGTAAAACAAAGTATTACTTCAGTTTTGCTTGTATTCAGTTGAAGAAGCTTATGGCACATCCAATCAGTGCTTGATTGATGTGCCATATGGATGGATGGTGACATTGTAATGTAGAGCTGTGTATCATCTACATAGGAATGGTAACTTAACTTATTACCTGTAATAATCTGACTGAGCAGGAGCATGTAGATGTTCTATACCATGGGCCCTAGGATGGAACCATGAGGGACCTGGCATGTGATTTTTGTCACCTCTGATGAAAGACACCTATTCCCACAAAGAAGTCCCTGTTCTTTACTTTGTCGAGTACCGTAGCAGACATTCCCACCCAGTCCTTCAGTTGCTTCAATAATATGTCATGGTCAACAGGCACTGAGGTCCAACAGAGAAACCACTGTGGTTCTTCCAGGGTCCATATTTATGCAAGCACCACTGAACACTTTGACAAGGGCAGCTTCATCTTTCAAACAATGACCAACCAGCAAGTGTTTGGTCAAACAATGCCTTCAGGATAGATGCCTTCAGGCTTCCATTCCCCTAGCCTCATGAATGGAAGGCTACAGATTGACCTGTAACTTTGCAATGATGGTTTGTCCAGATTGTTTGTTTTTAGCAGTGATTTGATAGCTGCCGTTTTCAAAGCATGGGGAGAAACACCTGATATGAGGGATTAGTTCTTATTTGAATTAGATCAGCCGCTGTGGGTAAGATATCAGACAATGCCACATTTCCAAAATTGTGTGAACAATGTCCTGTGGCTTTAAGCACAGGACACTTTTCTATTTGCAATCTAAAAATAGCTTACATCCCAAACATACTTGTTGTTCGTCAGCTGACTGACTTTACGGAGGCATTTAAAATGCGGTTCCCTACTTTGACCACCAGAGGGTACTGTGTTTTGTTGTTGTTTTTATCTTGAAAAGCCTTTCAATTTCATTCTGCAGATTAAGGAAACAAACCATTTACTCTCCACATTCCCATCATTGCTTTCTTTCATCTTTCATTCTGTAATGTCAATGAAAGGTTTTCTCGTTTATCCCTAAAATTGTATGACGTCATTACCCTTTTATCTTTTATGCCATAGTGTGAAATTATTTTTGTAATCCTTTTCCATTTGTCATGTTTGAAGACCAAAAAAAAAAGAAAGAAAAAAAAGCAGCACATCAAATTTAATTGTACAGTGTCTGTGCAGTAAAACGCTAGAAGACCAGATTGTCATAAAAGTTCCCTGCAAATCTTTGCTTGGAGTTTCAGCGACATGTTGTCAGCAGTTCATAGAATAAAAGAATAATGTTCATTTTACTCAAACATACACCTGTAAAAAGTAAAATCAGAG
This sequence comes from Xiphophorus maculatus, assembly GCF_002775205.1. Taxonomy (NCBI): domain Eukaryota; kingdom Metazoa; phylum Chordata; class Actinopteri; order Cyprinodontiformes; family Poeciliidae; genus Xiphophorus; species Xiphophorus maculatus. The sequence continues at coordinate 24,197,909 of NC_036464.1, forward strand.
AAACTGATCATTTTTAATGGTCTATTAAATTTTTTTTTCCAGATCTGTATTCATTTTTGGTGGGATTTAAATGACAAATATAAAGAATAAAGGTGACAAATGATATTCAGTGTGTTTTTTAAATAATTTGAAAAGTGTGGCATGCATCAGTATATAACCCCCTTTACTCTGATATGCCACATAAAATCCATCTATCCTTTGCTTGTACAGGACAGACAACCATGCACTCACACTCTCAGACCTACTAGAAAAATGTAGCGAGACTAGCCATGGTAACATTGGAGGAGCTGCAGAGATCCACAGCTCAGGTGGGGAAACCAGTGGACAAGTCATTGCTGAATGAAAGCCATGAGAAGTGATTTAAATTCGCAGCACACTTCTTAGTTTTATTGTCAGATGAATTGGAGGGGTGCAGAGTTACGAGAGAGTTCTTATTATCATAACAAGAATAATAATAAGTCATTATTCTTGTTCTTAAAACCTTAGGATTATTTGACCAACACATGGCACGTGAATCTGAAATAGAACCAGGTGTGGCTCTTCTTCCCTGAATCCAGGTTATGAGAAGAATACTGAAACAGGTGCATCGTGGGATAACCTTTAAAAATGTATTTGTTGACATTTTGAAAATGTTACATAAGGAAAAAAAAAAAATAGCAGCTGGTTGTTATCCGGCACGTTTTTGAACTCTTCCCGACCTGTTTGAGAACGTCAGAACATCGCAACAGAAAATCCTTTTCCCACATCCTTTAATAATGCTTTGCATGCACGCACTGTACACAAAAACAGCTGCCGTTTGTCTGTAATGTATTTACCATATACCAAATGTAAAGATTATAAAGATATTTAAGCTTAGATTCGATAATAGAATGTAAAAACGCTACACTCTGAAGAAAATATATTATGTCACAATGCAGTGGTACCGTCCCACTCTTCTTTGGACAGAGTATAACACACACTCTGATGTCACTGTCCCAGAGTCATCTCTTTCAACATTCTCCTCTGTCTTCTGTCTTCACACTCCTCTTGTCTTTTCTTCTGTTTCCTTTAAGGTCTCAGAGTTTCTTGGTAGAACCTCCTGATATCTTCTTCTCAGTGTGAGCCCATTTGGATCTGATGTGTCTTTGTCTTCTTCTTCTAGAAGACAAAGAAGAAAAATAACAACAGACATTTATATCAAACTGAAATGTAATGCGACTGTTGGTTGTTTGTGTGTGTGTGGGTAGTGTGTGTGGGGGGGTGGGGGGGATACAGGTTGTACAAGATCGATGAAAACATCTCATCATCTGTAATGCCGTGTCTTGTTTGAACAATGGGTTTGACAAAGAACCCAGGACTGGAACTCTTTCCACACTGATTTATTTCAACCATTCTGTCACAAAAGTGGTAAATATGTAAATACACAAATACATATTCAATTGGGCTGAGGTTGAGGCTATTCTCAGAACCTAGTATTGTCATGCTTATCTGTTTCAAAAGTTCTGATGTGTGCTGGGTAAGTCAGCTATGTCCAAGTTTTATTAATCTAGATTTCAATCAACTTTAAGCAATGGACCAATACCACAGGATGAAAAAGAGGCCTTCACCACGATCCTACCACCTCCAATCACAGAATTAAAGTTGGCTGACAGGTTTGACTGTGTGCCATGTTAAAATGAATATTGTGTTCCTTTGCATAAGGTCTAGGTGAATAAAACATTTTCTAAAAAGAAGGGGCACAAGGCCCAATCCTAGGGGAACACCACTGGTAATTGTGGATGCTATTCCCAATAGATTCTCCAACACACAGCCAGTGACTATGGCTTATTGCTGTTTTCTTCAGACATAGAAAAGACAAAAATAAATGTGTAACTACCCGGATGCTTACTAAAGCCAAGAGATGTCTTCTTGTTTGTTCTGGTAGCCCAAGACAATCATGGAGTTCCTGTTTCTGGTAAGACATTTCGCTTTTTCTTCGGCAGGCCTGTAAGGAAAATGTTTGGGGTTAACACCAAAATCATAACGAAAGCTATCTGTTGCTGTTCATCCTCACGTCGTCTAAACGCAAAAAAAACAAATTGCGCTTGAACTCTTACCATCTGCTCAAGAACTCGGCTGAAAGCTGATAATAAATTTGTTGTATAAATACCCAACTAAACTGCAGGGTACTGCTCTTTAATTTGGCATCCCTCCTGCTATCATGCATGACTTAGCAGGCGGATGCTGCCCTTTCTAATGAGTCCCGGACTGCAGCTATGTCTCACCAAGTTGAAATATTCCTCTGAGCATACCTAAAGTCTGACTCGCTGACCCCGTCCTTTGGTTCTCTGAGTTTGGACTGAATTCCTGGCAGCAGAGAGAGTGCCAGCAGCCCTCCCATCCTCTATGAGACATCTTTGCTGTCCAAGCTTTAAAGTACAGTAAAGTTCACATTTACTGAAACTCCTGGCCTCGCAAGGAAAAATCAAGCTAATAGCTGCTTTTGTCTCCACCTGCCAGGAAGTTGTCAATCTCTGTTCGCAGCCCACAAGCAGCTGAATGCCTTTCGTCCTCCCATGCCTTCTTCTATTAACTGCGGTCAAATGACGTACATTCCTTCTGCTTTTTTAAACTACTTTTCTTTTAGCAAACAAAGGAGATAAGCAAATCTTTTAAGGGGATTTCAGCAGCAGCTAGTCACGTCGGAGAAATATTGAATTCAAAATTAAAAAAAAAAAATACTAAAGCAAATTTATTTGGACTTCTGTTGTGGAAAAAATACACAGTTCTAGCCGCATCATCACTTTTTTAAAGGAATGTTTGAAGCTACAACAGTTAGCATTGATGGTAAAATGAACAGCAGGACAGCAAACTTCACAGGTTACTCAGAGCAGAATGCAGAAAGTCGTCATGTTCTGCACAATAAACACACTTACTTCAAAGCAACAGCTAATTTATCTGATGATTATGGTAGTTATTTCTAATTCAGTTTGAAAATACTTGATGATCCCAAAGAGAAATTACCGGTTTCTGTAATTCAAAGAGTCGTTGCAGATGTTAGTGGTTGTGGGCAGGAAGGATGATGTCCTGTAGCAGTCAGTATTACAGTCAAAAGTCTCTGACTGAAGATGTTCTAATGAAGAAAGTGGTCAAAGTTGTCTGTAATGTTCTTCATTTCATCAAGAATTCTTCTTTGCATCATCGTCTCTAGAGTTTCTACAGCAGTGCCCAGAACAGAACCAGAATCAGAATCGGTGCTTGTTGATCGTTTTTTAGTACCTGGCTGCTGTCCCAACAGATGATGGTAGAAGAGATTACACAAGGACTGACGTTTTGGTAAAACTTTATATGACGGGGTGTGCATAACACTGACATGACATGTCATAAACATGAAGGAGTCTTTATGAATGTCTATGACTGTTGTCATGAAGTGTCGTTCGGGTAAATAATGACACTTTTAATACAAAGTTGCTTTAAAAGTTGCATTGAAAGTCCATTTAAAGTGTCAACTCTGCATTAAAGTGTCATTATTTTTTAAAAATCATGCAAAGTGCTAAATGTGTTTTAATGTCTACCATCCATCCATCCATCATCTTACACTCTTCTCCCTTGTGGGGTCGGGAGGGCTGCTGGTGCCTATCTCTGGAAGGCAACAGGCGGGGTTCACCCTGGACAGATCGTCAGTCAGAGTAATGCCAGACGGTACTAACAATCATGGACGCACACACCCACACCAATCAACCAAACAGTCATAATTTTGGACTGTGGCAGGAAGTCGGAGTACCCGGAAAGAACCCACGCATTCACAGGGAGAAACATACAAACTCCATGCAGAAAGACCTCTGGGCCAGGAGTCGAACCCAGGACCTTCTTGCTGCAAGGCAACCGTGCTACCAACTTCTACTACTTCACAGTTTGGACAGAACAATGTGTTCTTTTAGTGTGTCAATGAGAGGACAAATCGGAGTTTTAGGCACACATGAGCAGGTCCCGGAGATACAACAGTCATAAAGAGTGCAGTGAATATTTCTCACCTATAGAGCTGAGGACAAGACAACTTCAGCGAAGCAGACGTCAGTCCCAGTCCGCTCTGGTTCTTCCCTTTACTTTTTCTCACAAGGTCCTTGACTCGGCCCCACATGTAGTTTTCACTGAGCTGTACATTAAGACACACAACAGTAGGACAGCTGTCTTTAAATGTGCTTTAGCTAACCACTGGCCCTACAGCTACAGTTTATGGCAGCTTATGTGTGTACATACATACAGTACAGTACAGTACAGTACAGTACAGTACAGTACAGTACATACATACATACATACATACATACATACATACATACATACATACATACATACATACATACATACATACATACATACATACATACATACATGCATACAGCATCAAGAATTACGTCTGTGATCTGTTTACATGCACACTCACGCGGCCCGTCGGAGGACTCCTCCCCTCTGTACCGTCTCCATGGTGATGGGGCTCCCTCTCAGCGTAGCTCCTTTGGTTTTGGCTTCTCCTCCATTCTGGGGTGGCTGACAAATCCTCACTACTCATGCCTGAAGTATTAATCACAGATAAGACACTTCTGTTACTGACTCTTCTCATTCATCATCCCACGCCATCCCCAACACGTTATCCAACGCAGACGCAACATGGCTGACTCTGTCATGGTGGTGTGTGATGCACACAGGGAACGTTTCATACAGCAACACTGCAACAACCAAAAAATGAACAGTCTAACAATAATAATACTTGTATAGCACTTTTAAAGTTTTAGACAAATGTTCAAATATTAAAGCCTTTTGACAAAAGTAAGTGACCTGAGTGAAGTTCCAGAGGTCATTAAAGGTCAACCAGCACCCCCTCCCCCACACCTTCTTCAAATCAAATCAAATTGATGTTAATCAACTTGTCTATGTTTGTGCTGGTTTGTGCAGCAAACGTTTTTGTCTGTGCTGCTTTGGCTTTGAAGATATTAATGAAATTTTAAAGGTCATTTGATTTTGTAAAAGTGTGTGTGTGGGGGGGGGGGCTGGTTGATCTTTTGACCTTTAAACGTTCATTAATATCTTCAAAGCCAAAGCCACACAAGCAAACATAATTGCTGGAAAAACGTAGTCGAGTTGATTGACATCAATTTTGTCTAATTCGAAGAAGGTGGGGGCTGGGCCTGGTTGACCTTTAGTGACCTCTGGAAACACTTCGTAATATCTTTAAGATGAAAGCGCCACAAACGAAAACTTTTGCTGCACAAACCGGCACAAACGTTTGAAACCGTTTTTGTCTGATTTGAAAAGGTGGGGCGGGAGGCCAACTCCCACTCAGGTAAGTAGGTGTTAACTAATGACTTTAAAAGAAGACAATGAAGAGGCCTGTGTAATATTTAGAGGAAGAGCAATTCTTCCTCCGCCTGTCACACATCGAGCTCTGGGAGACGAACGTGGTAGCTAGAGTCATGAATTATGAGCTCTTTTTTATTTGATGCCTGGCCATGCTTCCTCTGAGTGCCTTTGCCCTGAGATGACACCACTCTGAGGTGATCAGGGTGGACTGCAGAAACAGCCGTCTGGGTTTCAGTTCTGCTTTGTGTGAGTTGAGAAGGAAGGGATCAGTGTGAAGGAGAGGAGCTAAAGGATACCTGCAGACGTATTCTCCCCCACGTCCATGTAGACACGGCCACTCCTAAATCAGTTTCAGTCAAACATGGCTTTGGCTCAGATAAAGTAATGGCCTCATTGTGCTACAACAGCAGCCAGTGCTCTGCTGATGGCTTTTCATAAGGAGGATTTGTAACGTAACTGGAATCTAACCAAAAATCAAATATAAAAAAATTACACCTTTAATTAAGAATCTCAAAAAGATCCATTATAAAGCAAACAGGTTAAAGTCAGTCCAGTCTGCTACATTTGGACTCAGTAGATTATAAAATTAGTAATTAATTTGTAAAAAAAATAAAAAAATAAATCATGAGTTTAACTGAACTGCTTTATAATTTGAAATTGAACTGAAATGATTTTTTTTTTTTATTTATTTTGCATCGTGCCTTGAGATGACATTTGTTGTGAATTGGCGCTATTAAATTATTTGGTGTAAGGTTTATTCCACAAATCCGCTGTCTTTCACTGTGTGTCGTATCAGTTCCTGACCAGGATGTGTTCTCAGGTTACCTTTCCTGGCTGACAGCAGCGGGTGCCAGCCGACCTCCGGGATGGTGGACAGATCAGAGGAAGTACCACTCGGAGACGGAAAGTCACTTTTCGACTGCCAATTCTGGAAGGCCAACGTGGCAGAGCCACAGCTGCAATACCGCTGAAAACACTCCTGCATAGACACAACACACACACACACACAGTGAGATAGGAAGAATAACTTAGAATAACGTAGCTTTTCTTGCCTCAGAGCTTTTTCAGGTCTCATATGCAAAATAGAACTACTTTTTAAGTTTAAAAACTAGGGGAGCACCGATTTATCTAGAGATTGGTCAGTGCTTACATGTGACGCTAATCTTATCCACTGATCTTATCTACATCAGCAAAGGTCTAAATATCAACCACTGTCCTCTTCTGCTCTCACGTGAGGGAGGTTTGACCGATAGACTGGCCCACCAGGTCATGTCTGCACGTTTGTAGTTAACAATAGTCACCCGACTCAACAACTTCCTTGCTGTATCGCAGGATGACGACATTTCAGAGAAAGAAAAAAAAACAGTATCATCCAAAGTCAGAATCGATTAGGCTTTTTAAACGTCGGTAATAGGCGACGTTTAAAAAGGCCAGAAAACTGCAATCGATGCACCCCTGATCGAAACTATATGCATACTTTCATTTACATGTGATGTAGCATATAGTGAGTGTTGAAAAAAAGAGATTAAAGCTCAACATATTTACATTTAAATTTTATAGACATGGGAGTAAAAGAAAAATGTTGTCCAAATCAAAACGCAGCTATGATCTAATGTAGAAAATTAGACATAATGAATATTACGCTGTTAGAAAAAATAAAGTAGGTTCAGTAGTTTTCTTTCCAAACGCCAAAAAAACTTAGAAGTTTTTTTTAAGTTTATCTTTTATCAGGAATCACTGAAAATAACTAATACTATTTTCTTTTTCTTCGACTAAAGGCTAAGTACCGTAAAATTCATCCATCACTTCATGGGATTCAAGCCCAGCCTGAGAGGAATCAGAGAACATTCACACACCTCCTTCGTTTTTCTCATCCTGCCGTCCCTCTGCAGGCTGCAGACCTGCCTTTGCAGACGAATGTTTGCCTCCTGCAGGCGAGCAATTTTTTCGAGCAGCTGGCAGATGTGCTCCAGGTAGCCCAAGCCCGAGCCCAGAGCACTGGATCTCTGTTGTTGGGCCTGCAGAAACAGAATGTGTGCATATCAGACGAGATCACAGACACCCACAAGACAGCATGAAAGGAGGGGATTCAAAATGGACCGACTGTTCCCAACCACAGAGAAGTGAACATGGAAGAAGACAGAGCATTTATAGCTTTACAGCACACAGGGCCATTTAGCTCCATCCATCTTCACATCTACTCTGACCAGCTTCCCCGACCTTGTTGAAGTAAAATATCCCCATAGCACGATACTACCACCTCCATGTTCCACTAAGGGGGTGTTTTGTTCTGACTTGTGGTAGTGGTAGTTATCTGCCACACAGGGCAACACATTTGATGTAGATCAAAGTTTTTATAGTCAGACAAAATGGCTTTTTATTTGTTCCAAATGTGTTGCGTACCAAATGTAAAAGGAAAGAAAGGAATTTTAAGTCTTGTCTTATCTGCTCTTTTTTTTTATGGCCCAGGCTGGAAGGGAAAGTAAAAAAAAATTTGTGCCACCAGCTACAGTGAAGCGGAGTGCAGAAAGTTACAAATTGTTTATATCACTACAAATCTGGTCCTACAAGTTTTGAAATTGTTTTTAGGTGAGAAATTAGACCTTTCAGGTTCATACGCAAAGTCCACTTTTAGCCCTTCTATACATTTTTTAATGTACTCTGTGTGTCTAGGAGTGCAAAAGAAAAATGTTATGTATTCTCTCCCGGTGCTGTGCAGATGTTTTAATATTCTTTGTGGGTTATATTTTTCAGTCTGTTAATTTTTCTCTTTTCCCCATCACGTTTTCTTGGAGGTGACGTCACCATATTTGCTGTGGAACTGCTGAACAAGGTCATGATTGCTGTATTTAACCTTTTCCTGTTTGTAACTTTTGCTCTTTTACCTTCCTTAAACCATGTTGTTCTTTTAGTTACTGTTTATGAAACTTGTTGAACATATTACTGTATTTAAAAAAAAAAAAAAAAGTAATGTTTTCTGATTAATTGGTTTCCTGAGTCTGAAATTTTTTTTGTTTGTTGTGGTTTTGCTTAGTTATGCCAAAGTTGGAAATAGATAAGTCAGAGTGATCGGGTCTAGAGTGTATTAATGCGCTCGATTCTTCACATCGCCTCGACGAAGTGTCTGGTTAAATTTTGTCTTTCTCTGGAAGGCGCCCACGTCGGTGGGGAAAGTCCGCGTAAGGACGAGTGTGCTTCAGCAACCTCCGCCAGTAATTAAACAAAGCATTGAAGTATTCCAGTGCAAAATGTCCAAATTTGCATAGAAATATAAACACTAAATAACCTATTTAGACAGTTTATCAGCAAAACCGTTGATCTGGGAGTGTGTTTCACTTTGAATTAAAAAATAAATCCCTTTTCCTCGACTTTAAAAAATCTTCTCTTTGTGGTGGTCGCACCAGCTGAACACAGGCACTCTAGGCGATAAGAGGAAATCATGAGCAAATATTTATCCAATTATCAACATTCCTAAATTTGACCCAACAAAAGCAGGATATGAGCTCAGGCTTCCTATGCTGATGGTGCTGAAGCTGGAGTTGTGTTGTACAACGACAGGGCGCCTTCAAAAACATTTAAATGTTTGCGTGCGTATGAAAGTACACAAAGGAAGCAGCCCTTCTGTTAAAAAACATTTTATCAGACAGGATCTCACGTCTGATGACAGCCCAGAACCTCTTCTCTGTTCACAGGCAAGTCCGTTTCTCAAGTGAATTTTCCTTAATCCACACATGGTTGAAATAATACATTAGATTCAGATATTTGAATACATCCATCCATCCATTATTTCCCGTTTATCTGGGGTTGGGTTGTGGGGGTAGGAGCCTCAGTAGGGAGGCTCCCCAGCCACTTGTTCCAGCTCCTCCGGGGGAATCCCAAGGCGTTCCCAAGGGCAGCCGAGAAACATTGTCCCTCCAGCGTTTCCTGGGTCTTCCTCTGGGCCTCCTCCAGGTGGGACCTGAACACCTCACTGGCTCCTCTCGAAGTGAAGGAGCAGCGGCTCTACTCTGAGTCCCTCCAGGATGACTGAGCTTCTCTCCCTATCTCTAAGGGAGAGCCCAGACTCTACGGAGAAAACTCATTTCGACTGCTTGTATCTGTGACCTCGTTCTTTCAATCATGACCCAAAGCTCACGGCCATCGATGAGGGGAACGTAGATCGACTGGTAAATTGAGAGCTTTGCTTTTTGACTCAGCTCTCTCTTCACCACCACAGACTGGTACATGAATATGAATACATTCTGCTAGTATCGAGCTGCGGTTATCTAGTAAGTTGTAAAGGAGCCACAAACCTTTTGCAGTTATTGACAAGCTACTGGCTTAAATGTGACTGGACCCTTGACCGCTCTTCTTGGCAGGAAGTTCACTTACGTTGCTAGGGATTCTGTCATGGACCAGGTTTTAGGATATTTTAAAAACATTTAGAAGGGTTTAGTTGCATTTTGTGTCATTTTTTTGCCACTAAACAAATAATGGCCAAGAATGAACATGATGAGTGTAGAGTAACTTCTGACCAGGACTTTTTCCTTCCAGCAGAAAAGGCAAAGTGAGTGCGTGTGGGTCCATAATTTGAGGAGTGTTGGGTCTCCCACCGGTCCTGCTCATACTTCCTCAGAGACCACTGCGGGACCCACTGCTCGGAACCAGGAATGAGGAGGAACGAGGAGCGTCTTTTCTGTGCAAAGTGAGCAATCCCAGTGCAAAACAAACAGACACACCCTGCTCTGCTTCCTCAAGCCTCCAGTTAATTGCGCTGAGTCATGGGGCTGTCACTGACAGAACCTCTGAGGGGACCACCAGACCCAAAGCTGCAGCTCAGAAATGAGACGTGAAGCAACCCGGATGAAGACGGACACTTGTGGAGATCACAGTACAGACACGCTGTACGCTGAAGTGTCTGTTAGATAACAATGAGGCAATACTAATACAATATTATCTCACACTTTGTACCATAAAGGAAATGCAGTCACAACAGAGCGACTTGGTCGAGGTTTTAAACATAAGCAACATGTGGGAAAGTTCAGTGCTAATGCCGTAGTTTTCAACATGTCTGAAGGATTATTTGCTTCTACTTACAGGCAGAAGTTTTGAAACTAGAAATGTTAAATTCTCACATTATATCAGCAACGTTATCTTTGGTTGACACACCAGTAACTCCTGTCTAATATCTATTCCAAATAATCTGAGTGATTTTTTTTTTTTTTTGGTCCTTCCTCTTCTCTAAAGGCATTTCTTCTTAAAATATCTGCTTTAATCATCAGATCATTGGTGTCCAAACTCTTTGCAACGCGGGCCAGAAACCCAAAGTTGGAAATACTCAGGGGGCCATATTGCTTTCCTGATTTGAAACACAAAGCATTGTTTTTTAAGTACTTGTTAATTGATTAAACATGCAATATTTTAATGAAACAAAGTGACAAGTGTTTTGTCCTAACAAAAGGTGGACAGTTTCCAAACTTTATGGCTTCTCAGTTTGTATGGTCTAGAAAATCTCTTATTTTATTCCCAGCAACAAAAAGAAAAACTTTCTTAAAATACAAATGATTAATAGAATAAATGTAGTTTTTTTTTTTAAAGTAAAAAGTTGCTGGTTACAATGAAAATATTTTTATATAATTAAAATACTTTGTGCCTTCCACTTCCCACTAAAGAAGAAATTAAATTTGTAAAGAATTAAATTCTTGTGCTAAAAATGATTTTTTTAAAAAGTTCCTGGAGGGTCAAATTTGGAGCATTCTCAGTGGGCCACTCAAAATAGTTCCAAGGGCCACAAATGGCCCCCGGGTCACACTTTGGACACCTGGATCAAAAACAATATGGGAAATGTGTATCCTTGTAAAATATAACTGTGGTGATGTTTCCATATAAGAGAAGCTGTTGCTATGGGCCTCGGATATGAAGTCAGGAAGGAAGTAATTCTTGAGTTTGCTTGCAGTGTTGTATTGTTTAGCCTTCACAATAGCTGCTGTAGCCGTGAAAACAAAAACAATTGGGATGCTAGGTCTTTTTCAAAAAGAAAAAAACAAAAAAAGCATATTGTTAAAATTTCAAATTGTTTTGTTCTTGTGGGCTGGATGTTCTAGAGGTTCTGGAGGTTCTGTCACTGCTGGGAATCAGTTCACAGAAACCTGATTTTTTTAAAGAAATCCAAAGCAGTCGTTGAACATTAATTATGCTGCGAAACAGAATATTTTACACATCTGAACGCTTCCAAAGACGGATATGGATTCATTTAAATCTGTAGGACTCTTATAATAATTAATTACTAAATTATTTATACTTTATGTGTGAGTTGCTCTGCAAACAGTTCGCTTTTCCAGTCTGTTTATAGGGCATAGCTGTGTTTCAAAAATACGGCCGTGGAGAGAGAAGCCCTATTTTAAGCGTCATGTGTCAGCTAATTGGACCAACCCCATCTGGGCTCGATGCGGGCTCACTCTGGGAAGGCTAGCAGAATCACTGACAGTAAAGCTGCTAGTTAGAACGGAGCCCCGCTCGCTCCGGGCCCCCATTTCACAGCTACTAACCCACTGTGTGATCTCCAGATCAGAGGCGAAATGGTTAATGTCAACACCCTCATTCCATTTCAGTTGTTCCAAGACACACTCGGGGAGTATAAAGAACATCTGTGGATCCCAGCTGGAAAGTGTCTTCTTTATTCGTTAAGCCTGGGAGGTCAATAAGTCAATAAACAAAGAAAACAGCCTTTAAACTAAGTTCAAACTAACCACAATGAAAATGAATGCCAAGACTGAGATAAACAAGTCCATATGACCACTGTTGCTGCCTGGCAGTGAGAAAAATGAAAACTATGCACTCAGTAATGCATCCAGATTTTGAATTATGACGCTTTCAGTGGTTTTATAATCCATTTATTCCCATCCTAAGAAATTCTATATAACTAAGTGGAAAGTGTTGTAACACTTTATTTGCAGGGGTGTGCATAAGACTGACATGACGCTCATAAACACGACATAACATCTGTTATGAACATGAAGGAGTCTTCATTCGGTAAATAATGACGCTTTTAATGCAAAGTTGCTTTAAATGCTTCATTAAAGGTCCATAAAAGTGCCAATTTTGCATTATTTGGTAAATTTATACACTTTAATGCAAAGTTGGCACTTTTCATGGACTTTGAATCCAAATTTTTGAGCAACTTTGCTTTAAAAATGTAATTATTTACCAAATGACACTTCACAACAACAGTCATAGACATTCATAAAGACTCTTTCATGTTCATGACAGTGTCATGTCAGTCTTATGCACAACCCGTCAAATAAAGTGTTAGAGAAAGGGCTTGAGTTTTTTATTTTGCTATTAATTATTTGAGGATGGGGGTCACTAAGCATTCTATACTAATCATTTTTAGAATAGAAAAAAAATTATATACTAGAAAATGGACTCTCTGGTGCCTCCTGGAAGCTATAAAAGAAGCATTATCCCTGTAGATATGTGAGTAATTTGAGACATTCAACACCTACTGGATACACCAGGATTGGCTGCCAACCTCTGGGCTCGGAAAATAAGGAGGGTTGAGAGAGGGAAAGGCCTGCCGATCATCAACAGTATCACTTTGTCAAATCTCCAGTACCTCAGCAGACTCAATAAAGTGCTGCATCTCACGCAGCTAACTGACTCTGTCCGAGGAACCGATAGGTTCTCGTGTTTCACGTCGATCGACGTGAACAGAGCCCTTCAAGCTCTGCATTATTTCAAGAGCCTTCGCGACTCACGATGTTCTGCACCTTCTGTTAATAATCCTTCTCCAATCTGTCCCTCTCTGTGAAACAACAACGGGGATTCATGCGGAACGTTTGCTCACATTCTTCTCTGTAATAGCTGCTGGTAATGAAAGACGTCCTCACAGCGTTGCTGGGATGAACATCAAACAGTTGAACGTGACTGTGCAACTTCGACGGCTGCCAGGTGCTCTCCCACAGACCCATCCAGACAGAGCCAGAGAGTAAGTATCCCACAGAAAAACATGACATGATGACTCTGAGACCTTTGAGTAAGAAGAGTCGGGCTGTTGTCAAATAAGCGGTTTGTCCACATCAGGTCCGCTTTAGAATATGAAGAGTCCCCATAACCTGGATAGATGGATGGATAATCAAACAATGGTTTTCTTACCTCACTGAGCTTGCAGCATGTGTCCATGTAGTCCTCCAGACTGTCCCTGGTGTCACTTCTCCTTAGAGACTCAGCCTTTATGTCCTCGTCTGTCTCATCCTTACATCGTGCTGGTAAGAATTCGTCTGCGGGCTTTATGCTCTCTGAGCAGTTTTTATCATCTGAAGAGATTTTCTCATCACGTCGGTCAGATCTCTCACGAACATCTTCAGAGGTAAATCCTGTGTCGTCCCTTTGGTCCATTTCCTCACATATGTACAGTTTTGCTGTTACAACTGAAGGGTCAAAGTCGTCTCTGTCGGTGAACACGTCGTCTTGGGTGCCCACTGTTGAATTCGTGCTGTTCTTTAAGCCGTTTGCCTCCTTGGAGTTTTGGTCCTCCGTAGCTAATGCATCGGGGGAGGAGGTAGAGTCGGAGTCCAAGTTACAGCAGTGACAGGAGGACTCTCGGCTGTGGACCGCAAAGCTCTTTTCTGAGCCTGTGGGGGTAGACGGAGAGTTGGCTCCGCTGGGCAGTTCCACTCCAGAGTCCTCGGATTCAAACTTGTACAGCCTGGAGAGATGAGAGTTCGAGAAAATGCCGGGTAGGTATCCGGCGCCAGAATCCATCCGAGACTTGTCTTCAGGATGGGAGTTTACCTCCGAGGCCTCGCCTGGGTCTGGAGTGTCGTGCTCAGAAACTGGTGCTGCAGAGAGAGTGGAGTTTTCTGTCGACCGGAACTTTTCATTGAAGTTGTTTAAGAGCTTCATTTTTGTCAGCACAACATCACTGTCCAGAACTGCGTTCCTGTCTCCTTTCCCTGGTAGACAGAGAGAGCAAAAAAAAAACATTATTTCTGCTCCAGCTAAACAAAACCTCTTCAGATGTGTTTTCTGATATTATTTGCTCATTGAAATAACTAAAAAACACACAAAAGAAATCACAGCAACTAAACATGTATGTGGAGTGTGACATGACTGTGTCCCAGTTTGAAAAACTATTGGAATTATTTAATTGTCATCAACAAGTAATTTAACTACTTCTACAAACTGATACTATGGCATCTCTCTGCACTTTGTGAAATAACCACTACAAAATTTATCGACCGCAAGTCTTAAGTCATATCAAGACATTTAAGTCCCTTGTCGAATCCCAATCATCCCAGTCATTTGACTAAATTTGTAATTTAATTTAATAATAATTTTGTTTTGTTGCCAGAACAAGCAGCAAGAGATAAGGAACATGAAAAACATCAAGAAATGGCGCACCGATTTAGTTTTTTACTGCAAATATTAACAAATAAATCATTCATTGTGAACAGAGAAAATACTGCCAATGTTACCATGAGTCTTTTTGGACAGAAAAAAAAGAACCTCTGATGTGATTTTAGAGAAGACATTGCATTGTTGGAATCTCTCTCGATGTGACTGTTATGAAAAGAGTCACTTCTGAGTAATGGTGCTCGTAGCAGTTGTCAGACATTTGGGTTTTTCTTGCTCAAATCTTGTTCCGTTCACAGGAACCTTCTCTGACTTTAACAACGACAAGCTATTTATACAAGATGCAGCACAAGCATTGAGATTTCTGCTTTTCGTTGAAGCTTTGACTCTCACAAGTCTTCTCCACCCTGAAACTAAAACTTTCTTTACTTTTGTTGCCATTTATTTGGCAATGATCAAGGGACGTCAGTGGATACCCGAGGGCACACTGAGGAGAATTATCAGCAAAAGTGATGTATGAACACGCAGTAAATACATCCCAAAATCCACAGGATTCGAGAGTGTTTTTGTTAAGACAGACATAGTGAACAGAAACTGCCTCCAGATTTTGGCCTGTAATGTATGCTTGCACAGGGATGGTATGGGGATAGTTTGGACTGTGGAAATAAGAGAATGATAATCTAATTCACTTTCATTCCCAGTATGCTTCCAGCAGAATTAATGAAATTAGGTACTATCGGTTTTTAAAAAACAACTCTAATTTTGCCTTCTGCTCTCTCCCCTCACACTTCCAATCACGGTTAGCCAATCAGCCCAGGTCCATTGTTTCACATTCCCTCTCCCGGTACTTAAACCAGGGGTGTCAAACTCCAGTTCTCCAGGGCCGCAGTCCTGCAACTTTTAGATGTGCCTCTGCTGCACCACACCTGAACAGAATAATTCGGTCATTAAGGCTCTGGAGAACTGATCTACACAAGGAGGAGGTCATTAAGTCATTTCATTCCAGTGTTTTGTACCTGTGGCACATCTAAAAACTGCAGGACTGCAGCCCTCGAGGCCTGGAGTTTGAGACCCCTGACTTAAACACTTCTGCTGCTCTCACTTTTTGCTGGTTCCTCCTGTTATCATTTACTTCCCTGCTGTTCTTTTACCGCGAATTCCCGTTTTTGTTTGGCTCTGGCTCCTTGCGTTTCCCGTGTTTTTGTAACTTTGTTGTTTTTTTTTTTTATTAAATACCAACAGCTACTCAATGCCTCTGCCTGCCACACATTGTGACATTCCTGCCCAAACTCATTGCCTCATCAACAATAACGATTCAATAAAATGAGCAACAACATTTCATTTCCCTTTGGGGACATTGAAGCATTTCCCAATTTAACTGAAGTGACACAAAACAGAAAACAATGAGGGAATCTTCCCTGTTTTTGTGACATGGGTGTTCATACAGGACAAGAGTGTGGCGTTCGCCGGACAGAAAGTCCGAGCCAAGATGAATGACCGCCATCCAGAGAAAATATAGCTTTGAGCTCACCATCAGACGCAGAGTCATCTATTATTTGTTTTTATAATAGATTTATTTATACAATTGTTTTTATTTGTACTTGATGCTGATTTCAAAACTGTATTTTCTTTGGATCCTCATAACATTAACTCATAACATAGTCTCATTCAAACACTAGAAAAAGTGTGGTCTGGAATAAGTTTTATTTCTCTCTCTCTCTCTTGCTTTGTCTGCCACATGTTGCTCATTCTGTGAAGCCCACAAAACTCCTGTTTCCTGTTTTTGCCCAATGATAGGAACAAAACGAAAACAGCTGAATGATTGTATGCGTTTTAGGTTGGTACTTTGGCAGCTGGATTGTTGTTTTTCTTTTTCTTTTTTCCAATGACCTCACTGGTCACATTGTGTGAAGTGTCCAACGTGTGTTTGTCTGTACAGTGGCACAAATTAGTGTTTACCATCTGCTGATAGCCAAGTCATAATGTACAGAGATTAACACGCTGCAAAGACGGGTACAGATACGAGACTCCAGCGTCGGAGAGATGTTGCCGTAAAGCTTTCCTTACTCTGGAGGAAACATTGACGTTGGTGCCTCGAAAAAAAGGATCCACACTTGTTAAAATTGTCGGATAAAAAATGAGTCACTCTTGAAACCAGACAAAGACGTTTGGAGCTTTTTCTGTCTTCCTGACACGAGACTTCAAGACATGTCTGTTCCTGTGAAACCCCAGCAGACTGAGAAGGGGAACGTGTTAATTACACGTTGAAGTCATCCGACCAACCGGGCTGTATGATCTGACTTCTCGCTATTGTGACACAATCCTCGTGTGTCCCTTCAATCCTTTCCGTGCGATCAGCGCCTGCTGCACAGGTGTTCCCCTGATCTGGTCGGGCTCATCCCTCACCAACAGGAGATATTCTGTCCTGTAATCGTGAGCACAGCTGAGTTCCAGTCGTGCGTGTTTGACTGAGCTCACACGACATATATCATCAGAGACGCCCACCCCCCCAGCCTGGCTTCTGTCTGAGAACATCCGTCTGCCGTTTCCCCCCTCAGATTCATTTCACATTCCAGACCGAAACTGGTGGATTCGGCCCGGTTTAAGGAGTGGGTGGATTGACCTGTTGTCTTCTGCGATGCCTCAGGCTCAAACCGCATGAGAAAAACACTTCAATGATGCCTCCAGGGCTGGAGGTAAAACACACCCTTCGTGCAGGGGCTGAAAGGGGTCAGGAGGAGTTGGGAAAGAACCTGGCACTCAGGCTGGGAAAGTTAACCGAGCTCTAAGATAAACACCACAGGTTGAAACAGCATTGAATTAAACTAAGTAAAAATATATATATCAGTAGCACAGTTAGTTTAAATACCCCAAAATAAAGGAATAACGGTAAGAGGCAGGCCTGACACAATAACCAATGTTTCTGGATGATTAATCGTCCCAGAAGTTATCGCGATAACCGATAATATTGTTGTTCTGAGACAGTTTGCCAGTAATATAATGGTAATAATGGAATAATATTGCAGGAACACATTCTCAAAGATCAACAAGCTTTAAATTCCAATGAACATTTAACACGGGAACTGGGAGACATTTTAAATATCTAAAATAAATACACAAAACTTCAGAAACAACAAATTGAATTTATTACAAAGTTTCAGGAAACAAATTTAAGGTTTAGTTGAGACCAAAAACTCCAGACTTGAAGACTTTTATTGTCCAGTTTTTGGTAGAAAGAGAAAAACGATAAATCATGAAATTAGAAATTATTGAGTTTGTTTTAATTTATCATGCAATTAACTGATTTATTGATTATTGTGACAGGCCTAGTAAGAGGTACAACTTGGCTGAAGTGTTTGAATGTTGGTTCGGACATAAATAAGGTAATTCCACTAATTATACCGCTTAACAATATTCTCATACGTGTCCGACAAACATGTATGAGGATACATGTTGGCATTCCTCTTCAGCATTAAAACTTTGCTTTAATGTTAATTAAATCACATCCATTTTTAAATTTCATCATTGCTCCATTTATCTATTTGTAAATAAATACTCTAAGCAAAGATGGCGTCTTGCTGTAATCTGACAGAGGAAGGGGGATGAAGTCAACCCACTAGTGAAAGGCTCCACCAGAAGTAGGTCCAGCCTTATAATGGTGGACTTCTGTAAGAGTGATACACACCAAGACATCCTTTATTGCCGATACGATCAATACTTCCAGTTATCAGATTTGACAGGATTTTAATGCTAACTGTTACTGAGAGTTAGCATTATATTACTCAAATACTTCCATTAGAGCCTCTTGTCACGCTTACTACTGTAAACATTTTCCATAGCACTTTATTTGCAGGGGTGAGCATGAGACTGACATGACACCATCATAAAGGTGACATAACATCTGTCATGCACATGAAGGGGTCTTCTTGAATGTTTGACTGTTGTCATGAAGTGTCATTTGGTAAATAAAGACACTTTTAATGCAAACTTGCAATAAAAGTAGATTAAAAGCGTCAACTTTGCAATAAAAGTGTCACTAGTATGTGTCTTCTTCATGTTCATGACAGATGTTGTGTCATGTTTTTGACAGTCATGTCAGTCTCATGCTCACCCCTGCAAATAAAGTGAAATGTTTACGGTAGTAAGCGTGACAAGAAGCTCTGATGGAAGTATTTGAGTAATGTAATGGCATTCTCAGTAGTCTTGGCACACCAAGTAAAGTGTCACCACACATTGAACTTAACCCAACAAAATAACAACAAAGAAAAAAACCTCCACATAATCCTATGGAAAGGAATAAAATAAGATTACCTGTAGAGGTGTAGCACCAGGTAGAAGGGAAGAAAAGCCATCCATCTACTATGGATGGGTGATGTGGACTTGAAATGGCATCAGATTTTTTGTGGGGTTTTATGGTGATGGCGATAAAAGTTATGGTTAAAGAAAAAGTGTTGGTCACTGATCAACGGCTGGTTGCTAAAACACATCTGTTCAGCTGGGCTGTTAAACTGAACCCAAGAATGGCTTTCCATCATGTTCTAATACATCACAGCGGCATTCAGCATTAAATCAGCAGTAATAGAAGCAGCCTTCTAAACCACGCTGTCGGCCACAGCTACACCCCAACATGAGGTGTAGCTGGGATCATGAGAGCAATGTCATCAGCACTGAGGATGATAGCCAGACTCCCTTCCACTTATCAAAGCAAATGCACGACCCCAGCACTGCTCTGTCCTGCCAGACACCATTATGATAAGACAGGAATGTGCAGGAGCATTGTAGCTTCAGTCAATAGCTCCTTGGGAATAATTCCCTCTAACAGCTTAAGATGGAAGTAGCTCATCCCTCAAAGTGAAGGCCGAGACGATGCTGCCGCTGTCCTGCCAGCCACTAAATGTTTTTGGAGGACGCTCTTAGAGAAATTCTTGAGAACTAAACTTGTCATAGAACAGAAGCGCCTTTACAGGCGACTGTGTCAGGTTACAGTTTGGAAAAGGCCTCGACCGGCTTCTTCCTGTGTCCTGTTTGATGGTTGATGGTGGACCCAAATGCAGAACAGCAGAGGCACGCACGAAGTAGATCGAGATATTTAGTGAAATATTTTTTAAAAACAACAAGACATACGGAAACCACGGGGAGCCAGGGCAGAACAAAAACCATAAATCCAAGAGAGAAGACCAGCAAGGAGACAAGGGGAGAAACAGGAGCAACCAGCCAGGAGTGAATGAAGGAGGTGTGATTAAATGCTGGGAAAGTGAATGCTGGAACAATGGATCTGGGCTGAGGAGTTAACGGGCTGCAGAAGGCAGGCTGACCAGAGGGAGAGAGAGAAAGAGGAAGAGGAAGTGACACAGGGGGTGAGGGAAAGAGTACTGGGGACTAGGAAAATAATATAACAAAAATAACTAGACAAAGACATTTAATAAAACTAGAGTACCTAAGAAAGGACTTGACACAAGAAACAAACAGAATTAGAATCACTAGCAAGGGACTGAAGTAACAAGGCAGAACTAATAGAGACAAGAAACTAAGGAGCATAAATGATCACAAAACCCAAAACAAACCCGAGATCCTAACGCCCTGAATGTGATCTGCGATAAAAACAACGATGGAGACACAGGAGTCGTCCTCGCAGCTGCACCGTACGCAGCCGTCCGCACAATAGCCCTTTCTTCTTGCTCTAAGAAACACGGCAAACAATGTGTCTGCTGTGGAGCAGAGCAAAGGGGCTCCCGAACGGCGGCAACAATGAGCAGATTTACTACGCCTCCGACTGTAAGGCATCTGTGGGATTTGCTCTGCAGCAGGTGTGGGGGTGTGGGAGTGGGGGGACTCCTACTGTAAATAATCTGACAGTGGTATCTGAGTGGGACTCAGCTGTGGAATGCAGAGCAACCTGACGCCGTGATAAGGAAGCTCGGTGTGCTGCTGCACGCTTTTCACACAAACCACCGCTGCTTTGATTTTGTCGGACCTTTAGTTAGCCAGGTGAGACGATGAAGAGCTACCTCGAAGTTACAGCACTGACCCGGGCAACAGGCAGCAGTAGAAATAAGTCAGTACAAATCTCGTAAATTACTAGGTCACAGAAAGAAACACTGTGCACTGATCAGGATTTATCGTTTGCAATGAATTGTTGGAAGCAAACATTGGGATGAAGATATGAAGATTTTGAGATTTCAAGCTCGAACTGCTTCTAGCAATGGAAAACCATGGAAGGTCCTGTTTTATGAACGCAACCTTGTTTAATAACACGCACCACGAATTCACCGTCCACACAAAACCGAAGCTGAACTAAAGTTCTGCAAATGAAGCCCCAAGTCTGAGCTGCAGCCTCGTGTGTGTGTGTGTGTGTGTGTGTGTGTGTGTGTGTGTGTGTGTGTGTGTGTGTGTGTGTGTGTGTGTGTGTGTGTGTGTGTGTGTGTGTGTGTGTGTGTGTGTGTGTGTGTGTGTGTGTGTGTGTGTGTGTGTGTGGGCGGGTGTGTGTGAAAGAAGCTAACGGTTTGTCAGTACTCTACAGCCTCACCGCTACCTTTCGATGGCTAAAGCATGAAATGCTAAATCAGCGTATCAGTAGAATTACATCTGCACTCATGGAAGAACTTGGGTGCAGACCAAGTGGTTTTTGAGCTCCTTTCACTTAACACTTCAAACTGGGACTTTGTCGTTCTCTGGCCTCTATGTGTGATTTCTGAAAGGATCAGTGGCTCAGCAGGGTTAAATTCAACCCACTGCTGCTCCTGTTTGAAGCTGCTAAATGAGGTCGATATTAACGGAAAACCCATTAATATCAGGCATATCAGTGCCGATTTTCTTCATTTTGGAAAATTGGTGACTGGCTGATATTTACATGTGAAGCCAAATTTATCTACAGTGGCAAAAGTCTGAAAATCGATCACTGTGAGAGACGTTTGACTGACAGACCGGCCCACCCACCAGGTCTTGTCTGTACATTTGCAGTTAGCAATAATCCCCCCAGTGTTGCCAGATCAATGACTTTCTTGCTATATTTAGCAGCATTTCAGGTGAAAAAAAAAATGTTTACTGGCCATAATCGGACTTGGCAGGTCAGGCTTTTTAAAGATCGGAAATCGCCGATCGGGCCAGAAAACTGCAATCGGTGCAGCTCTGGTAGAGACCATCCTGTAAACAACCATTTCTAGAGGATAATATTGACCCAGCTTGAGTTCATGTCCCGCTTCGCTCCACATCCAGATTGCTTAATTTCTTAAATCTCCAATCAGTTCAGTGGAGGATTGGACCGGTTTTATTCATGACGAGAGCGGATGAGAGAGGGAATCGTGTTTTAACGGTCAGGGTTGGGTTCTGCTCCAGCAGCGTGGAGGAGTTTCAGCCCACTCTCCTTTACACCACGGCTTCAGTTCGTCGAGTTTTGCCCGCCGGTTGTTTCCGCACAGCTCTGTTACGGTCCCACCACCGCACCTTAAGTTAGGCCGAGCTCTCGACTTTGAATAGGCCACCACTGACACCTCGGTTCTTTTTCAGTCATTCTGTTGAGTAGCTGCTGCAGTTGGTCACTGATGACTCAGTTTGGACCGAAACCTCAGCTGCTGGGACTCACAGTTGGAGGAATTCACGGTCTAATTCACAGGTGTCAAACTCCAGTCCTCAAGGGCCGGTGTCCTGCAGTTTTTAGATGTGCCACAGGTACAAAACCCTGGAATGAAATGGTTTAATCACCTCCTCCTTGTGTAGATCAGTTCTCCAGAGCCTTGCTAATGACCTAATTATTCTATTCAGGTGTAGTGCAGCAGAGGCACATCTAAAAGTTGCAGGACAGCGGCCCTTGAGGACTGGAGTTTGACACCCCTGGTCTAATTGATGACCGGAACGTGTCCAACCAGCCCAAATCATCACCCTCCGCCGCCGTGCTTGATATATGTTTGTGCTGATATGCCATATTTGTTGGGGGGGGGGGGGGGGGGGCTTGTTTTGTTTTTGTTAAACATGGGGCTAACTGAACACACTTTGCAAATTACTGTAGAGCAGGGGTGTCAAACTCCAGTCCTCGAGGGCCGCTGTCCTGCAACTTTTAGATGTGCCTCTGCTGCACTACACCTGAATAGAATAATTAGGTCATTAAGGCTCTGGAGAACTGATCTACACAAGGAGGAGGTCATTAAGCCTTTTCATTCCTGTGTTTTGTACCTGTGGCACATCTAAAAACTGCAGGACACCGGCCCTTGAGGACTGGAGTTTGACACCCCTGCTGTAGAGTCTAAACTGGATCTCTTTACTGGGAGATCCGCCTATGCTGGGATGATTTCCAGCCTTGTTAAATGTGAACAATCTTCAACTTGCGTGTGGCGTAAACCTGCACGCGGCCCAAACTCCCACCGTCATCCAGGAGTTCACATGTACCGACCTGCCTTCCCCCTGATAAATCAGACAGTGTGACAGAAAACATCTGGCTGCAGGTTGTTGGAGCTCCGACAGTCTCTGTCTTTCCTGCCTACTTCTCGTCTGTGACGTTTTTGACGCCGTCCGTCCTTTCCTGTCCCGCGAAGGAGGAAGGAATCCAACATCTGTGTTGCTTTTTGTTACATTGTGGCAGCCACCTCGCAAACTGTGCTCTCTGCAGCTCGCAGTTTTCATGGGAGTAGGAATTGAAACTAAAAGAAAAAAAGAAAAGAAAAGAAAAGAGGAGGCCAGAGAAGTTTTCATGACCGCCAATCTGCTTTTTAATGGATTTCCGTGGAAACAATAGGAGCGAAAGAGCCGAAACTCTCCTCAGGGCTGCGTCTTATGAATAAAAGAAAAGCTGCTGATCTCAGTCGGCCACATTCACTGAGTCCGTGAAAACTCTCAGTCATCTGGAGAAACAACAGCAGCAAAGGCACCGCAGGGCGCTGATCGCGTTTACCGAGACATTGCAGAGCTCAGAGAGGATGAGTCTGCAGGTAGTTTAGGGTCATGACGAAAGAAACGGCATGAACTCCAGTCATAATTCCCCTTGAGGAATTATGACTGTAAAAGACATATCTCTGAGGAAGGAATTAAAAGATATATATATATTTTTTTACCTTTTCTCCAAGGAGCCAGAATTGAGAAAGATCTCTGCCAGCTGATGACCAGCCCAGCCTTTTTCCTTTTCATACTCATGTTGCTACTAAATGACTTGCTTTAAAAAAAAAAAACACTACTAATAATAAATAAATAATCAAACTTTAAATGTAAAAAAAAAAAAAAAAAAAAAAAAAAAAAAGATCAAATGTTGTTCAGATATTCCTCATTGGGCTTCAGCTGTGGAAGAAAGCTGCGTCTCCTGCCGTGAGGAGGCTGCTGCTTGTGATGCCGGGTCCTGCTGGAATGCCAGGAGCGGCTCGGTGATCTGTGGCTGGGAGTGGGAGCTGCCCTTCAGCTGAGCTCTGCAGAGGGGCGGGGTGGGGGCAGGACTCCGGCAGCCGGCAGGAGGAGGGAACATCTCCGAGCAGGACGGGTTTCTCTTCAGCCCAAAAGAGGAGAGGAAGAAATCAAAACTAAGTCTTTTCGCTGGAGTTGCAGCTGTGAGGGGCATCCAGGCACATTTTAGGAGGCTTTCTAGCTCCGTAAACACGGAGAAGATAACAGAGCAAAACAGGAAACATGTCTAGACCACTAAATAAGTTCATTACTTTAGCTGTCAGAGGAATTTTATCCTTTTTATTACTCTTGGAAGGATTCTGCCACAAGCCCTTCCTCTTCCTCTCTACAGCCTCGCTCAGCCTCCATAGCGCCCTCCTCTGTCACATCAATCCTCTTCACCATGGCCCTGTCCAAATACATAGTTCTCATGCCACACTTCCATGAACTTTGTAACTGGCAGCCATCTTGGTAGGCAGTTGATATGGAGTTGCTGTGACGACAACAAAGCCACAAGCTTAGAACTTGCTTTTCCCGCATTCCTAATCTACAAACAGTGCATTACAACTGTTACACGATTGCAATTTCAAGGTACTTTACCTTACATGTATGTATGTACTAGATGTACTTTAATCTGGTAGTCAGCAGAACTTTGGTTTTCACGTGAAAAGTTTGTACGTCTTTTACAAATCCGCTTAAAAATGGCGTACGCATTCTTCGTGTTCACTAGGTAGTTAACTACATCGTAGTGGGAGATCGGCGGCAGTTTGCCCACGTCGTCTGACGTGTTTTCCGTTGCCGTCTGATGCGGGTCGATCCCGACAGCAACAGTTTTGTTCATGAGTGTCTTTCTCTCACACATGGGTCAAGAGTGTCTTTCTGTCGGCCGCAAACCAACAGAAAGACACATGCTCTTGCCTACTAAACGTGGCGCAGATCACTTCCGCTTCAGACTTGTGGGAACTAAGTATTCTAAGTTCTGGTCTTTTGCCCCGCCTCCTTTGGGCCCTTCTCCACACTTCAGCTAAGCCCACATCCAAGCTGACTTCAACAAAGTTTATTACCCACAATTCATCGATGCATGTGATATTTTGAATTAAAAGTATAAAAATATGTCAATATTCACCAAGCAGGCTGTGTCCATCTATCCAGCCATCTTTTTTCGTTTATCCAAGTTCGGGCCACGGGGGTGGCTTAAGTAGGGAGGCCCAGTCTTCCCTCTCCCCAGCCACTTGTTCCAGCTCCTTCGGGGGAATCCCAAGGCGTTCCCAGGCCAGCCGAGAAACACTGTCTCTCCAGCGTGTCCTGGGCCTCCTCCCGGTGTGACGTGCCTGGAACACCTCACCAGGGAGGCGTCCAGGAGGCATCCTGACCAGAAACCCAAGCCAACTCAATTGCTCCTCTGGATGTGAAGGAGCAGCGGCTCTACTGAGTCTACTAGGTCCTGCCCTTTTGGACGTTGTAGTCACAACGCAGAGGTGCGAGTCGATGATGTACAGGGTTTCCCAGTGTATTATATGCCTGGCGGCCCTTAGGTTGGCTCTAAACCTAAGGCCAACCTAAGGTTTAGAGCCTTAGGTTGGCCTTAGGCTCTAAACCTTACAAAGTGTTTTTAAATCCACTGGCTGATGACTTAACTGGGATTTCACAGATGTTGAAAACATTTATATTTACTTTAAATTGTTTGTTTCTTTTTTTTGTTTGTTGCTTTTAAGACATGTGTGTTTAAGCATAGTTAACAATGTCTTTCAGTAACATAATTACCCAGTAATATTTTTTACATTTTCTGTCAACATTTTTTATACAGAAAGCACGGCGGTCCTGATGGTGGACCGCCTTGGCACCCCGACCTTGGCAGGTTTTCAGGAGGAAACCCGCTCTATCCCAATTCTCCAAATTTTGCAGCAGTTTCTAAACTCCAGAGCTTCCGCCTCACAAAGCGTCCCTTACCTACTCGGCTCCTTCAGACTAGCGGCAGCAGCAATTAGCAAACACCTGCTGGAACTTTGCAGCTGCTAAGCTAATCATACTAACTGCTTCTCAGTGCAATGCTCCTAAGAACAATGTTCAAGGCTTGAAAAATAAGCGACATTGTGGCGACTTTCTGAAGACGGAGTGTCAGGAAGAGCACAAATTCCTTAAAGAGACAACGGCCCAATTTCAAGGTGTTAAATTGCAAAGTCTTATATATATATATATATAATACTGCTCTTTTAAATTCATTCCTTGTAACATTTCTTACTGTCGTTTCACATACAGACACTTGCTGACAAAAGAACCTTTCAACATTTTGTTGCAATACATTCTCTCACATCAGTGTATTTTACTTGTCAGTTTTCCAACACAAAGTAGAATGGAAGATAATATGAAGTGAATGGAAGATAATACGCAGGTCTCAATGTTATTTCAGCTGTAAATCTCTGAAAAGAGTGACGTCCATTTTCTTTTCTTTCTTCTTTTATTTTCTACAGACAAACTGCCTGTCTGGCTCTACAAGACAACACTAGAAATCTGCTTAGATACATGTGACGTCTGAATGCAATTGGCTAAGCTGAATTTTATTGCGAAGTGATAAAAGGGGCTGAATGCATATTGCTCAGTTTTTCACTTTTGTATTTGATTTATTTATTTTTTCTAAAAATCACAACTTTCCTTTGCAGTTACTCACTACTTTGTGCTGGCCTGTCACATGAATAAATAATGTGACAATTCTTAATACGATTAAAAATGTCGCATTTTTTAAGTTTGTGGTGAAAACCAGTTTAAGGGGTGCAAGTACCTTGGCGTGGCTCTGTATTGTCAGCTGTATCCTTGGTGCCTAATTTTGTATTTTTGTAGCTCAGTTGGGATAAATCCTGGTGTTGCCTACAGATTAAGCCATGTGCTTTTCTTTCCGTCCGCACCCAGTTAGTGTCTCTCTGAGCAACTGATGTGAAATATTTGAACAGCAGCAGGAGGGAGGAGGGGAGCAGCAGCAGCAGCAGCAGCAGCAGCAGCAGCGCTGTCTTTAATTACCAGCCATGGGGCAACACTGAACTCTACAGCTCCGATATTGTGATGAAGACTTCATCACAATAGTATTTTCACGATGCTTTCAGTTCCGCACACACAGATGGCTCTTTGTTTTCGTCCCCGCATTGTTATAATACTTGGCTTGATGTGATCCAAATGTCAAGATTTCTTCAAAAATATTGACTCTTTAATGGAAGTCAAACCTCTTTTTGTAACTTTTTCTACAGCGCTCATCTTCTTCCTGGAACACAAACACTAAACAGAGTCATGGATTTGAGACACTTCCGCATTCTCCGTCTAACTTCACTCTGAAAAGCGGCCTCCTGTGTCCGTGTCCTTCGGCCCCTTTTGCTTTTCAAGGCTGTTTTCTGAAGAACCTTCTAGGTTCTTGAGCCAAAACTTTCCAACAAAGGCCGCGGGCGGCAACAGGTGGTTTGACTCTTGCACGCGCTTCCGACTTGATTGTTTGAAAAAAACAGATTATTCCTTGTGAAAATATAGACAAAACTAATTACTAAAAATCTCTTATTACGTCAAAACAAAAGTCAACGTAATCTGACGTTTGAAGCTCAAAGAGTGGTAAAAACAAAATAAAATAATAAACCTCCCGCCATCACAGCGGACATTTGCCAAACCGTAGACCTCCACCACAACAGACGCCGGCCAAGAATCATGTGAAAGAAGGTGCTCTGCTCAGACGAAACCAGAACTAAACAGAACTATAAACCTATAAATGACCTATAAATTGCGTGGCTCAAAACCAACACTGCACATCACCCTGAACGCTTCATTCCCATCTTGTTAGGATCCTTTGGTTGTTTTGAGGCTTATTCTGTGATTCTTAGTCTCCTTCTTTGATTAGGTCACCCTTGTTTCTGTTTGTACTTTTGTTCATCTCTTCCTTTGTGATTCTAGTTTACCATGTTCATTTCTTGTGTCTAGTTATTTTTTTTAACTCTAGTTTAATGTTTCTTGTCTACTCATTCTTTAGTGTTCCCAGTGTACTCTCCCTCGCCCCCCTGTGCTGCTTTCTGCCCTCACACCTGCAGTCAGCCAATCAGCCCAGGTCCATTGCTTCACATTTCCTCTCCCATGACTTAAGCGCTTCTGCTTCTGTCACTCTTTGCTGGATCCTCCTGTTAAATCCCATTATCGCCCCGTCGTCATTTTTGGATTTCTGTGTTTTATTTTGGCATTTGGATCCACTTTAAAACAACACACCATGACACATCTTCAAACATGGTGGCAGCAGCACCGTGCTGTCGGGATGTTTTTCTTTCTTCATTATGGCCAGGGAAACTGGTCAGAGTTGATGGAAGACAACCTACAGGAGGTGGTTCGCCCTCCAGCAGGACCACCACACCACAAACATTAAACAAGAGAAACGACTGGGCGGTTTGGATCAAAACATATCTGTGTGTTGGGATGGTCTAGTCAAAGTCCAGACAAAATTCCAACTGGAAATCAGCGGTAAGACTTGGAAACTGATGTTCGCAGCTGTTCCTCATCCAGTCTGACAGAGCTTGAGCTGCTTTTGGAAGACGAATGAGAAGAAATGCATCTGGAGTCTTCAGTCAGGAATGAGTGCTGGAGGTATTACCTCTAAAAGCATTTATTAGACTTAGACTGACTTTATTGTCATTTTGCATGCACAGGGTGTATACAGAACGAAATTTCGTTGCATACGGCTCAGGACAATGTTTTGAGGTTCCAATGTTGTGAGGTTACTCCAGAATAAAATAAAATACAGTATAAAATATGAATATAAATATGAGTATAAAATATAAAGTGCAGGACTGACAGTAAGATGGAAGTTATTTAGCTCTGTACATGTGCAAGGTATAAAGTGGAGACCAGATTTTAAGTGCAGTCCAGTTAAGAGTTCAGCAGTCTGATGGCAAGTGGGAAAAAGGTGTTTCAGAACCTGGTGGACCTGCGGATGCTGCGGAACCTCTTTCCAGAGGGCAGCAGGGAGAACAGTCCATGGTGGGGGTGTGAGGGGTCACTGACAATGTTTCGGCCTCGGGACACGCAGCGCTGGGATATTACCTGTAATGCCTCCAAATAAAATTCTTTTGAGAAGTTTTGTTAAACTTAAATTTGTTAATTTTTTTCTTTCTTTGTCGGCATCCACTAAGTCCATGGGGAATTGGCTCGGAAAATTCACAATAACTTTATCCCGACCTTTGTTTCCAAGAATCATACAAGTTTTATGCAGTGCAATCATTCCATCTTGGAAATAGAAACCTTCGAAATAATAGCTAACAGTTAAGTTCTGACTATTGTGTAATGATGGGCTGCTCATCTTGGTAATCCTCCCATCATGTCTACACTCAAAACTGTTCCTCATTTGGCTTTAAGGTTATGCTTTGCTTAGATGATCCATTTTGCATATAATAGCACAACACATGAAGGTTCAGAGCATAAACTAAAACCTGTCAGTTCACCGTGGAGACATTGTGAGAGCAACAACAACAACAAAAAAAAAACACTGAAAATAAGAAACAAACCTGACTTCACTGCTTGAGCACACAGTCTGTGATTAATGTCGGGTAAACATGCGGTGACTGGATTGAACAGTCACCACATGTCAAAAACAGTCTTTCAAAAATCCTAAAAGGCATTATGGAACATTCAGGATTCATCCAGGTAGCTGATAACGGGGTTTTCTGAGAAATAGTTGGGATTATGAGAGTTTGTTTCATTAGAGCCGGCTAAAGCAACAAAAACACCCTGAGTGAAATCTGCCAAAGTTCAAACCGCAGAGGCTTCAGTTCCTAGACTAATAAACCCGAGACAGGAGAAATGTTTTACTAAGATTCATTTCATCACCGTTATGTAAGGAATGAGGCAGACTGCAATCTGTTGGAACGCCACAGCAGGTTCTAGTTTTATAAAGTCTTCTTGACTGAAGGAATGGAAAATCCACCTCTTTTTCTGACAAATTTGAGCACATAAACAAGGAATTTGACTTTGTTTCAACTTTGACCTGAATGAAGATATCTGACTGTTCACAGACATTTGAAGAGGAGCAGCAAAAGCCAATAAGGTGGATTTGCACTGATGCATACCCTATCTAAGACATGCTACTGTGGAACTGTTAGCATGTCATGACAGTCTTCAGTCAGAGGCCCCTGCAGACGCTCTGCAAGACTGACTTCTACTGGAGATCCTTTCTGCCCACAGTGTTACCGTCCGTAATGACTCTCTGAAGAAACTTGGGAGATGAGTTACGACAGCAATCGATTTCCCTTTGTTGTACAGTATTTTTGAATTGAGTTGAATGTCTTCAACATGAGGTCTGCCTCCCGTCGGCAATTTTTACAAAGTGTAAGGCACACACGAATTGTCTTGAGAGAAAGCTTCCAGATTCTAAGAGAAAACAACCTTCTCCACAACGCTACAGTCAAACGTCTGGTAGAAGCCCCAAATTAAAGACAAAAGTAAAGATTGTGGACTGTCAGAGTGGCAT
Source organism: Xiphophorus maculatus (assembly GCF_002775205.1). Lineage (NCBI taxonomy): Eukaryota > Metazoa > Chordata > Actinopteri > Cyprinodontiformes > Poeciliidae > Xiphophorus > Xiphophorus maculatus. Next base: position 24,228,405 of record NC_036464.1, read on the forward strand.
ATTCAAATATTTAAGCAACCTCCTCTCGGCAGTTTCATTTGGCTAAATTGCTCTAGACGGATGTATGTTCTCAAGCCGTTCGTCTCTCGGATCCTTTTAAGTCCATGGAGTAATTGCGAGCGCGCCGGAAGGAAATCCCTGTTATTCTAAGCAGATGGGATCACGGATGTTGCATCTTTCCTTTTGATCTCAAAAAACATGAGAAGGAAAAGCGTTTCAGTAACGCTGACCGAGACAAAGCCTTACAGTGTGAGTGGGAGGTACCAGTGTGTAGGTCAACCGTAGGCCCTCAGGGTAACCTACGCAAACTTTTTACCTGCCGTGAAAACGTGATACGGAGAGAAAGTACATTAAACGCGTCGTTTTAGATCTCCTTTATTAGCAAACATAGAAAATAAAACGCTGACAGAAACATCAAAGCTTGAATAGACTGAAAACAGGAAGAGGTTAAGTATTAAAGACAGGATGTAGTATGGAGAAGCTGGAACATCTAAACTCTAGATGATGCTTTCCTCTGCTGAAGAGGGGACTGCACGTTCCACCGCCTCGGCCCCGGCGCCCTGAAAGACAACCAGTCAGGATTCACACTGCAGCATGAAGTTTAAAAACGGTGCTTCTTTCACCTTTAATAAATGAAATAAAACCTGATGCACATTAACGTCGCTTTACAGACTGAATGAAGAGAGATGACAACAGTATACTTGTGTCTGAGAAAACCACCTCCATCATCAACATATTTAAAAAAAAAAAAAAAAAAAAAGGATTTGAAAAACAGCGTTCATAAAAAAAAAAAAGAAAAAAGAAGTATTTGCTTTATAGTATATTGGTCTAAAAGTGAGTGTTGTGTGCCTTCATGCTCCTCTGGGTACAGTTTCAGTGTCAGCTTCAGTGTTTAACTTGTTCAACTTCAAACTCGTTTTTTTCCACAGTACGATTATATTACCAACTAGGACTGTGGCGATACACAAATCTCACAATACTGTACGATGTGTGATTTTCTGCTCACAAAAAGATATCTATCACGATATTCAGCAAACGATACGATATATTCTTAAGATTTTAGAGGGACAGGGTGATTTTGGTGACATTTTGTAACTGTTCCATTGAATTAATTGTACTGATGGTGTAATAAATGTTTTTATTATACATTTGCTTTGTGTAAATGCTAATTGTGTGGCTTTGTGTATTTGGTTATGCAGAAAATGAACCTATTTTGTCTTATGCACTTATATTAGATGTCATTTATCTATTTCATTTCATTATTTAATTAATGGTAACAGATTAATGTACATGTGTAACTGGGTAAAAAAAAAAAGTAATGTGCGACAGCTGTCATTTAATTCATGTGGATTTGTGGATAAAACTCAAAGTAGGATTTAATGTATCGATACTAGCGGATGAAAAATCGATACTTTCTGGGGGAAAATATCGATAAATATTGTAGAATCGCTAAAATTACGCAGCCCTTTTTTTTCCCTTTTACTTTGTATTTATTCAAATTTTTGTGTTTTAATGACTGTTTGATCTGAAACATTTAAATACGAGGAAAAAGGCATAAACAGAAGAAATCTGAGGGGGGGCAAATGCTTTTGTACGACCTGCCTGAGAGAAACCCTGGGAAAATCTCTGTGTACGGGGTTTAGAGGGTAAAGTTAAGACTTACGTCTGTTCATTTGGTCTCACATGCAGAATGCTGGACTCTTCACTAGGACCTGGAAGGACAGAACAAACAGCTTACTACCACAAACTGGGACATGTGGAACACTGGAGGGGACAGAGTGCCCTTCTCTTCCATTTGACGACTAAAACACAGAAACAGTCTTTAGAGAGGCACGTTTTAAAAAAAAAAAAAAAAAAAACGACGGGGAAAATCTTACTTGTTCCCTGGTCGCTGAAGATTGCACTGAGTCCTTCGTTAAAAGTGAGGCTGGGGTTGGAACCTGCGGAAGACACAAATATTCAGCTCCCATGTTTCCGAAAAGAACAGTAGTAAAGGTGGAGCCTTCAATGTAAAGGTTGAACATTTGAACCGACGTACAAACGACGGAGGTATGTAGGAGGAAGGACTCTTACCTTTAGGGGTGCTGAAGGCTCTGTCGCTGACCCCTCCTTTAACTATCGCTGTAAGAAAACATCAAGAAAAAAAAAAAGTGATGTTTCCCCGATTGTAGAAAGAAGCCGATGTGATCGTGAAGGACGGGTTCCGCGGTTCTCACCTGTTCTTCCCAGAGTCAGAGACTTGGACTGACTCTGCTCCTCCTGCCTGGATGGGCCTGCTCGCCTGATGGAGAACGACAAACACGGTCGCATACATTTCCCTTGATATTTCCTGCCTGTGCGTGGACCTACAGGTGGATTCTGTTGGCCGTGTATCTGTGCGGCCTCAGGGTGAGATCTAGAATAGTAGAAGCTACCTGTCAGTCAGGCCCAGTCTGGACAAGGCGGAGATTGGACGAGTCGGCTGTGGTGTGGCGAAGTTAAAGGGCAGGAGGACTCTCTTGGCGGGAGACCTTGGATCCGAACTCTGAGGAGAGAGGCAAGAGCGTGTCAGAAACTCACAGCTTTTTGGAGCATGGTAGATGTTCTACGGCGATCGTCTGGATGTTACACCAGAATAAATTAAAAGAGTTTGCTGTGACGTTTGCTCTCTGCTCGATAACCTTCGCTTTGGGCATCTGGGCGTCGGGCGTCACGCTGCAGTTTTCCATCTGCTCCTGCACCTCCCTTTCCTTTTCGGCCGTCTTCAGAGCAAACTCCACTTCAGCTGCCAGCTGCTCGTCTCCGGCGAAAAATTCCTTCACCTCGTTACGGTAGTCCTGCATCGTCACCTGATGGAGAACGTGGAACGCAACTGATGAATAAAACTGCACTTAAATGTTATCCTTATGAATCTTAGTTTGAAATTCTTCTTTGGAAGAGTGACGACAAAAAATTACACGAGTACAAAACATGTACCTTAAGGTAGCCCATGAGGTCTTTGAGGACAGGGGATTGTTTCTGCTCCAGAAGGTTCTTTAAGCTGATGATTAGAGGAACTGTGTTTTCGATGAAGGCCTTCTTCTGGACCTGGGGACAAGAGCAGCGGAGCGACGCTTTCAGTCTCTGCACAGCTGGAATGTATGTAGCAGCAGAAAGTCACAAAGTTCTGATGGGAAGGGCTCCGACCTGCGACACCACCTTCTTCTGCACCACCTGCAGGACGGCCTTAGTCATGGCGGCCACGTTCTCATCCTCCGGCTCCTCACTCCCAGCACCCCCTGCTGGTGCTGAAAATGCCTGCAGCTTCAATTCTTTGAGACTCAACACGTTGAAGGTCTCTGACAAAATCTCGGCACCGTCTGCATCCAGGGGCAGCTCCTCGTCCGCAAAGCATGCTGGGATAGAAACAAAAAAAGGAAAGCCATTTACAAAGAGGTCCATGTCTCTCGCCTGATCCAAACTCCAGGCTATAATTTGTGAGGTCGGTGAGCAGCCGTGTGGCTACCTAAGATGGTCTGGTTGATCTTGTTGGCGGTGTTAAAGCGCTGGGCGTCTGTGAAGTGTTCCAACAGGAAGCGGTAGATGCGAAAGCGCTTCTCGCGGTGCTGAGCGCCCTTCAGGGAGAACAAGACCTTTTCTCTTCACAAAAGAAACGCAAAGAAAAACGCGTCAATTAAAGACGGGCTTTCACTGTGTGAGCAGAGAGAAAGCAGGTCAGCGATGATTATTATAGGAGAAGTCTGCTGGTGACCAGAAGGTTTTCAGACTGAAACCAATTTACACCAAACCTAGTAGGAGACAAACATGTTGGATGACCGACGATGCCATGTGGTCAACAGTTACTTATTTTTGGAAAGCTGCGTCCCAGAGCCTCTCGACCTAATCAACATGATCTTGTGTCAGTTGACAGATAAGTTGGTGCCACCAGGAACATTAATCAAAATTAACTTTCATACACACGACATTCACTGAAACACCGTTCCATTTCAACTGAACTAAAAAAATATTGGACGAGTTCATATAAAAAGGTTTCTCGCCAGTTTGTATGAAAGGGCTTCAATATGAAAGCTGTTAATTGGCTTAAATGAAAGGTTCTGAATTGTTTATATGAAAGCTTCTCACCAGTTTGTATGGAAGGTTCTCACTAGTTTACACGCATCGCCAGTCAAATCTGCTTTATTGCACATTCAGACAACAACATTATGCCACAACTGGTTAAAACAAGATTCATTTTGTGTTAATAAGTGGCTAAATTGACGACATTTTGACTAAATTTACTCTAGATGTAGTAGACTAAAAATTTACTGTAGTCAACTAAGACTAGCCTAAAGCAATTCTGATGAATAAATTAAGACTAAAATTAAATTACAGTCAAGTCAGAAGACTAAGACTAACTCTAACTAAATGTTTGCTCTCAAAATTAACATGGGTCCCATCAGATCATTTTCTGAAGCAAACTTTAATCCCCAATGGGCCAAGAGAAGTGGCTTTGATGGACATCGCTGCTCTTTGTGGATGTTGCTTGAGCGACGGTTTTACAGGCGTACCAGGAACAATACAAAAGTTACAACTGTTGATTTTTGTATGTAAAACAAAAAACTCCCAAGTAACTGCATTAAAAATATGAACGCATTAAAATTAATTTAATTAATTATTCAAAATTAACAAGTTTAAGTCCTGGCCCTACTTAAAATGTCAGTTGCAAAGTCAAGTAAAACCCTTATTTTCCATCTCTAACACACACAGTGTGACATTACCTCTGCTACAACAATAAATTAATGACAAACCACAACCAAAAGTCAAGGGCAAAACCAAAAAAAAATTGTTGTCAGTGCTGCCCCCACGCATTCTTATAGTTTGTAGACGAAAAGAAAATTAGCCAAAATTGGTATTTTTAAACTTTACCAAAAGTAGAAATTGGCTGCAGATTTGTGATCGGTGCATCTTTAATCAGGTACCTTTCACTCTGAGGGAACTTGTTGTACAACGTGTGTTTGTTGTACGAGTTGAAGTGGAAGATGCACTCGATGAAGTGCTGGCTGAACATCTCAGGGTTCTTCTTGAGCAGCCGATGAAGCAGGCAGTATTCACACAGACTGCAACAGGAAAGGAGCAGGCATGACGTCGGCTGCGTTCATTACATACAACAGTCCTTTGCTTTGTTGTCAAAGACAAGACTGCGGAGGACTTCCTGTTGTAATTTACCTGGCAATGGCAGGAACTGGATCAACCAGGGCTACCATAAAGCGAAAGAAGAAAGAGCCTTTCCATTTCACAAACTCCTCCTGGGAACAGAGAGTCAGGATGGAGGGTCAGACCCACAGCTGGAAGGTTGTGGCAGGGGTAGTCGCTCATACGTACCTGGAGCAGGTTGGTCAGCATGATGAGAGTCTGCTCCCTGATGACGGCTTCATCGTCTCGCAGGCAGGCCGAGATGTTGGGGATGTAGTGATCCACGATGTTGGTGTAGCGAACACACAGGTCGCACATTATCACCACAATGTTGTTGCGCACCGCGACCTCTGTGCCGACCTCCAGCTCTCTGGCAAACACCGGCAGGTATTTCTGGACCAGTTCTTCGTGCTGCAGACACAGCTTCCCTGATGCCACAGAGAGAGGATGGAGTGATTAAAACGTGTGTGTGTGTGTGTGTGTGTGTGTGTGTGTGTGTGTGTGTGTGTGTGTGTGTGTGTGTGTGTGTGTGTGTGATCGAGCAACGGGAGAGCTCACCTAATGTGATCACGCCATGGGCTTTGATCCTGGTGGGCAGAGAGTTTTCTCTGAACTGAGACAAAGGCAGTGATGCTGGCAGCTCCTCCTGACGGGCTGTTGGTCACCAGCAGCAGAAAACAGAATGGGTCAGTCAGGAACAAATGTTTTTCTTACAACACTGTTCTTAGACCATAAAAAAAGGCAAAAACAAACAAAAATAAGAGATTTTGATTGGATATCTGCAAAGAAGTCAGCAAAATAAATATTGGTTATATTTAGGGGTGCACCGATTGCAGTTTTCTGGCCGATCGCCGATATTTTAAAAAGCTTAACCTGCCGATTCTGATTTTGGCCGATATCAATCTTTTTGGTCTGACATCTTGCTCAATATAGCAAGAAAGTTGTTGAGTTGGCAACAGTGGGGTCACTATTGTTAATTATAAATGTGCAGACAGAACTTAGTGAGCCGGTCTGTCAGTCAAACCTTCCTCATTGGAAAGCAAAAGAGGACAGAGGTTGATTCTTTGACCTTTGACAAGCTAGATAAGATCGGTGGATGAGATCGGCTTCACGTAAAAATCGGCCGATCACCGATCTCCCAAAATTAAGGAAATCTGCAATCAGTCGCCTCTCTTTTAAGGAGTGTAGGCCAAATTGGCTCATGGAGTCAACAGGTCAACAGTGATCCGCTGACGTCTCAGTGAGGTACAGAACGCTTTCGAACCCGCCAGCTTCTCGGAATGTGAGGTGAGGACAGACTCCACCAGCAGCACCGTCCTCTTGCCAACCTTCGCTGGACAGTGAAGCGAGGCCACGCCCAGAGTGTGGAGGTGCTTTATCTGGAACACAGAACATCTGCAATCAGAGGAGCCACTTCCCAACGAGGCACACAGACCACTGAGGAACAGCTGCTCTTTCTTCTAACGAGTGAAACCCATTGCTATTAACTACTATTAAGAAATGTCCTTAAATAATTTGTGCTACAGGTCCATGGGAGCTGAAATCTTTTCATTTATTTCGGCACTCTTCAAAACAGAGATTTCTGTCACAATTACAGTAGTGATCATTTTCTCCTGAACGGCACGATCATGTAGATAACTTCTAATGTCATAATATGGATGTTACTTTAAACAACGATGAAATGTGCATTCTCGCCGACTGCAACAGCTTCGAGTACCGACAGATAATTGTTAACTTCCACTCTGAGGGTGGCGGTGAGGTTTGAAGGAGCCTCACCATCAGATCCTCGTTGAGGTTCTGGGTTCCGTTCGCACTGAGGATGATGCTGGCTAAATACGTCTCACAGATCGACACCAGCTCGCCACAGTGTTGGTTCAGGAAAGCCTGATGAAAGAGAAAAAAATCAACCGCATTCTTCATTTTTCCTGAATTGATGAGCATGTTTAAGCTAAGAGTAAAACAAGCCAGTTTCTAATCACGTCATTCTGAAGCTCTGTAGTGATTTACAAAGACAGAAATTAGAGTCTAAATATTTCTATACGAACGAGCAGAGTTCATGTTTCCCATTTTCCAACCTGTGTGTGTTTGATGTCTTCACTGCAGCCAACTTGGTAAAGCGTCTGCATGGCTGCACTGATCACCTCCAGAGACAGACTAAACGTCTTGAGCCACGACATCAGATCAGCTAGTTAAGAGAGGACAAATTGAGGGAGAGACATTAGGACGGCTGATGAGTCCTCCAGGACAGATTCGCGTCCAGCTCCTCACCAGCTATCCTGCCCTTGGTGTCCTCGTTTAAATGAGCAGCAATGTCTCCGACAACAGAAAGGATGTGACAGCAGTTAGTCACATCCACATCATGTGATCTACGGAAACAGAAGAAAGTCAACATTAAAATGTAGAATGCAGGGTTTTCGCCCAGTGTACTATAAGCCTGGCGGGCCACCAGGCTTTACTTGTGCCCCCTCCAGGCTAAGCACTGCTTATTTATTTTCAGTCTTTTTAAATGTTTGCTTTTTTTAAAGACTTTATAGTTGGTGTTCAGGTATTATTCTTCCAAACCTTCCTATAACACATAATTATCAAGTGATATTTTCAAATTTCCTGCCGACTTTACACATTCTTTAACTCAAAAACACAACGGGCTGCTGGATGAATGACTGCTCTAGCACCACCAGGCTTAGCCAGTTTTCTGGGGGAAACCTCGTGGATGTACAGGGATTTCATGTTCACACTGTGAATAAAAGCTGATGTCCTCACCTGACCATGCTGTCCCAGGCCTCCAGGATCTTGCCGTGTTGCACTGTGGACACTGAGGAGACGACCTTGGAGAGCAGCAGCCAGGCCCCGGCAGCGTGCTCCGTTTCCGTGTGGGAGATCAAGTTAGAGATGAATGTTGGGGTGAACTTGTTCTGTTTGGACCAGATGGTGAAGGCCCTACTGAAGTACCGGCTGTAAAGGAAAACCAAACGTCTTTATCTCATTATTCTACTTCTGGGCATTAAAAACACAAACAACTACACATGTGATGCTACTTTATATTGTGGAACTAAAAACCAACTGGACTGATCGGCTCAGAGGCCACAGGTCATGCCTCCTCTGCCATGCTTTGCGGTGATGAGGTGCTTGAGCTGATCTGCTGCCTCTGATTTATTCCAAATGTGCTTCTGGGTCTTAGAACCCCAATTCAATCTGTCCTAAAAACCACCCACAGAACTCTGAATGCCTCGGTTCTGCTTAGGGATGGCCGATACATCGACACAAACATTGGCATCGGTCCAGTTGGCAGATATAAACTGATATTTATTTCCATCTCGCTGCCATTTGTTTCTGGGAGGTAGTAGAGGAGGTCGGTCATATGGTATTTGTTTGGTCATGTGAAAGCAGTGGTTCCTAATGGGGAGTGAAATATATCTATAGTACAGTCACTCCAGAAATTTGCGATTGCAGCTGTTAATGCAAAATCAGTCGTCATTCGCAGATTTTGCGTGAAATTGCAATTTTGACCAGTCGTCCAATATCAAGTCCAGAGGACAGCAAAGTGCTTCACACTACATTCAAACATTCACATGTTCTGCATTTCTCCCAGTGTTGTTTTAAGCCTGGCGGGCCGCCAGCTTTTATAGAAGTGGCCCATGTTTGCTAGCCGTCGATGAGTCAAATGTGTGGAAAACATTAATAAGCCATGTGTTGTTTATCTGAGGCCTGTTGGGAAGCAGTTCATCTTGAACAATTTTAGGAATCAGATTCATCTAAACTCTGAATGCATCAAACTTTTGTCTGATATCATAAAAATCTATCAAATTCAAATTTCTATCCAACATGGCAGACTGCTCCGCCAACTGACAATGAGCTTAATTTGCTCGTCTCTGCCGGAGTTCAGAAAAGAGACAACAAGGTTTGTGAGGGACAAACAGAGAACCGTCCTGACCTGAGGTTCCGGCACTCATTACACAGCAGGTCAAGCAGGTCCCAGGTCAGCCTCTCACTGTGGTCCAGGTGGCGCCTCTCAGAATAGGGATTCACCTGGCTGAGCAGAACCTGGTCCAGAACCTCCAAAGCCTTATCCTGCACAGAGTTCTCAGAGTCCACCACAGCTGGGACCACACACAGCAGCCACGCCTTCTGGACTTCCACGCACCCTGGTTTGGCCTGGAGGGGACATCAAGCAGTCGTTTCATGACTCCTAATCGTCACATTTTTAGCTGACCTCTGACGAGAAAGACAGCGAAGCATCCAGTCTCACGGTGAGCAGTTCTCCCAGGCACTGTAAGGCCTTCTTCTTCACAGACACAGCCGGGTCTCTGCTGCGCTCCGCCAGAGTTTCTAGGTTCTCCCGGGTTGTGGGAATCACGCCGTGTTTCAGGAGACCCACCAAAGCCTGAACAACGGACGTCGGAACAGATGGACGAAGCAGAACGAGGTGAAACACATACAGCCGGAAAACGTGAAGCCGAGCGACGACGGTTTGATCGGAGCACCTGCAGAGCCGCTTTCCTCACGTTGGTTTTAGAGTCTCGGACGCGGCGCAGGAGAAGGGCCAGGTTCTCTTTAGCTGGAGCGAAAATACAACATGACATTTGACATTCAATTTGTCGGCGTGTAAATACGCTGACTAAACCGGGACATACGTATGAGAGAAAAAAAGCTCACCATCGCAGATGGAACCATCAGCACTGCTGAGCTCCACCGTCCTGAAGGGAAGAGTTTGGTAGGTTTTCTGGGAGCTAGAAGTTCCTACAACACAAAGGCATCCATCAACACGCAGTACTTTGGTCCACTTAAAAAAAAAAAAACTAGTGGATCCATATGCTCTGTATCTGCTGAAAAATGTCAACAATCACCCAGGCCAACTTCCTCACATCCATCTTTCTAAAACCACTTATTTACATATAAAAACACCATAAAAACAAAAAAGACAACATTAACATTCCTCTTGAATATTTTAGAGTTTAAAAGCCAGAAAGTTCAGTTCTGCTTAGGTCTTAAAATAAACCCACGAGTCGGATTTAAAAAAAAAAATTCTACAGCTCTGGCTGTTACCGTTTTCGAGTTTACAGCAATTCCACTTGCTGTAAACTCGGCTGCAAACTAGGTTGTTCCTCAAGCGGAAGATGATTGATGCACACATGGATACATGGATTCCTATTGAACTGCAGCTGTTTTCACAACATTCTAAGACCCGATCGATATAAACGCAACCTTGTTTAAATTGACCGTTTAAGCAATTCAGTTTTAGAAATCCTTAACATTTTATCATGAGTTTGCATTAGTTTGGAGTTTAACGCTTCCCCATAAATCGTCCACAAGTCGTCTGCTGTGGAACTTTTAAGCAAGAAACACACGTACAAAATTGTTGTCTGATCTGTGCAG